>NC_051068.1:84668461-85362680 GCF_004664715.2 Peromyscus leucopus
TCACCCTGAGAAATTTGAATTTTTATGTAGTTTTCTTCACCCCTCTTCTCACAAGACTTATGACTGATCTCCTTACCTGTCACATGTTAACAAAGCTGCTAAATAGAAATATTGGGCAGAGCCCCAGCTTGTGAACTAAGATACTAACCATGAGTGAGACTTCATGTGCTCTATAAATGGTGACTGTCAGGCTTGACCAGACACTCAAGTAGCTTGATAAACAAGAAAACTGTTAGCAAACCTGGGACTCTCTCCTACTGACTTTGAGTTTATAGATGTGGGAAGAGTTAGGGGTCACACTAGCCAGTGAATATAATAAATAAGGAAAGTTGAGAACTCTGTATCATTGACAACTCCAAGTGCATTTCATATATAGGTAGGGTATCTACATCAAAAATTAAGTTTGTTTCAATATTAATTTCAATTCATACTGTTTTATACAATTATTATTTCTTTAAATTTCCTAAATGACACCTGTGTTTATAACAAAAATCACAAACCATATAAATAAAAAGGAAATAAGTTCAGATATAACCTGAAATTAAAGCTTAACCATAGTCACATATTACTAGACTTAATAAATTGGACACAGAATTTTATAGTTACTTTGAAAACTTGTTTTTCTTTTAAATAAGTACATTTTATTGTTAAATGGCTTTATTTACCAAAGAGCAATTCTATCCTTTCATTTCTGCCCTACTGAAACCTTTTTTCCCCCTCTCTGGTGAAGCTGTGTTAGAGGGATCAGAATGTTGATAATGGGCTTTGAGGTTACCTGTTCTGGGAACACATCTAAGTAGTATATCAGCATTTCACATGTGCATCCAGTTCAGTCATTCCACAGACAGTTTTTGAGTGCCTACTAATAAGCCAGGCACCATGCTGTGTGTTGATGATACACGGACATTTTTTTCTGAGCAACTTTACACACTAATACGGGAGACAGACAAACGCACAAAAATAGTACACTGTGTGGACTGTACACAGATAAAAGCCTTCAATCTTCTCTGCCTTCTGAGGATGGAATTACAGGCAGGCTGCCACACCCATCAAGTATCTTATAGTATTTTCAAAGCAGATAGTGTGATTTTGAAGATCTCATCTGTTTGCATTGTTTCTATTTATGTTGAGAAGCTTTTGTCTTTTTGTTTTACTCTCTGGACATTAGACTGAAAACCCTTCTGACCTCTTGTCTGAGGGATAGAGGCTGAGTTTTCAAACTCTCTTGAGTGCAAGAGCTAAGAAGGTAGGATCTAAATGTTTAATAGGGTGAATCACACAGCTCATCGCCTGACACTATGGTAGGCTGACCTGTTCTTTAACCTTTCTCCAGCTCTTCCCACACTGGCTTTGTTGTCGTCCATACATTGGAAGGAGAGCAGTTATTCACTCCATCCAGGGCTGCTATTGGTTGCCACAATACCAGATTTGCCAATTGCCTTTATGTGGGTGCTGCCAGTTAACACCAGTCAGTTGTCATTTGCCTACTGGTTTGCAAGTGGTACTTGTTTCTTTCTACTCTTCTGTTCTCTTTGTTCTTGTGACTTTGTGCCTTGAAACAAACAGACAAACAGAAACAAAAATGAATCAAACACAATAAAAGTAATCCCTACCTGGAATGGTTTCAAGGAGAGAAAACGAATGCTTGAATCAAGTCAGCTATCTTGAGTTACCTGCACTCAAGTCTACACTGTGGTAGGACACTGTGCCAAAAGCTTAATTCATAATGATTCTAGGCTACAGACCTTACTAACACTGTACTACCTTTCAGATCAATGAATTTCAAATATGTTCAGTGGCCCCAGAGCTGAAGTGCTCAGACTGTAGCTTTAGAATCTGTAGGTTGGCTCACATAGGGTTTGAGGTCTCTGGGGTTAATGTTGCTAGGAAAATGCATTCCCTGTTTCTCTGCCTTTGTCACAGCCAGAGCTGAAGGGAAACTAACCTTGGTGATTTCTGCCGTGAGTGGCAACGAAAGGAAAACCGTCCATGGAGCTTGATCCTGCCAGCAGCCCAGTCTGAAGAGTGGGACTTGCAAACTCTGTCTGGATTGGGCTGGACTCCGATATAAATACCTTCTTTCAGGATCCTGAAACACTCGCATTCTGATCTATTTTTGGTATTTTGTTAATTTTAAAATGTGAGCCACCTGCTTTCAAAGGAAGGTACTAGGATAGAGAATAATAAAGATGTAAATATGGTGACTTTAACAGGCCAAAGCAGACGTTTAGCAGCACATTTGAAAACTTAAGTATTTGACAGCTGATTTACAAAATAGGTCACATGCCCCCACCCTGTCAAGGAAGGCTCACAGGTAAATAACTTCAATATGAGACTTGGGAAAGTATCCAAGTGCACATTGCGTGACTAAGTTATCTAATTTTATTATTGGCCAGTTCTAAATCTGTACTTGCTAAAGTATTATTTTCTATAAAAACTAGGTGTAAATTACCATGCCCAATTTTCTTATGTAGTTTGTGGAATTGACTTCATAGCTTTATGCATAATTTTTCTAAGCAACAAATAAGATAAGACAGGGTAAAAAGTAAGATATCTGCGGTAGAATTAATATTTGTAAAGCTGAAGGTTAAGAATAAGTGGCCAAAGGTTATTAACTACACTGAATTTGAAATATAAGAGCAGTATGAAATAACTGGAAAAAAAAAAACCCACACATCTCTGCCAACAAGATTTTCATTAATATGTAAATCTGTGACCCAGCAAGCAGTTTAACAAAGCTGCTTGTTATAGAGGGAATGTTTGTGTTTCCCTCAGATTTATGTGATGAAGTCCTGAACCCCAGTGTGATAGAGAACTCATTAGAGAGAGGTTGTGCCCAGAAAGTTCAGTTCTCATGCTCAAATTAGGATCTGTGTAAGAAAAATGAGAGAGAGAAAGGGAAAGAGAGATGGAAGGAGGGAGGGAGAGGAAGGAAGGAGGGAGGGAGGAAGAGAGAGAGAGAGAGAGAGAGAGAGAGAGAGAGAGAGAGAAACCATCCTGTCATGGGAGGACTCAGTTAGCTGGAGGCAAGGCAGATATGGTGCTTACAACCTGGTCTTTGAATTATGAGAAGGATCTTTTAACGGTGTGAGGCATGTTAACCATGTGTTACAGTCCCCCAAACTGAAAATATACCTCCATATTGTACTTCATCTTGCTACTAACTTAGACCACAAAACATACCTTAGTTCTTCTCACCTGGTTTTTCCATTTTCTTCATTGTAAAATCATCTCTTTGATCTCATTGATACATGAGCATAGGTGCCTCTATACACTGTGCAATCCTTTCGTCCTAGTTTGTAAGTTAAGCTGAACATGCAGACTTGCCCAGTAGTCTTAATAGTGATATAGTGTGGTATATATATATATTTTGTCTGATACACCTCAAAGTGAATAGGACCAGACTACAACCTTTATTGTAATGTATATGTCCTATTTCCCAAGCCCCCGGAAGGTAGAGTTTGTGTTCTGTTTTCTAAAGCCTGAACAGGTTGATAATCAAATGATATTTGTTCTTGTTGATTCTCGTTCAAGCCATTATTTTTCTTACCAGCCTCTTTTAGGTAAACCATCCTCGAGTCTATTTATTCTTACGGTCTTCTAATTTTAGCTTATTAATTTGCCTTTTCTTGATCTTAAATTTAGGCAACTATCTGTTGAAGAGACACAGTGGAGAAATTTGTTTCTGTTGCATTAGTTTATAGCAACTTAAAAAAATGCTCCACATTTTATTTTGCTTTCTGACTCTGGGCTTCAGCCTTCAATACTTTCACAACGACTTCCCGCTTTTTCAGTAAGAAACATAGGTTGGATCCCGTCATGGACACATTCCAGAGCTTGTTGAAATACCACAGGCCCCACTGACATGGTTTTTTATTTTAGATAATCTCATAAGGACTTTAGGTCTCACAGCATGGACCTCTTGAAGTCAGCTTGAGTACATACCACATACAGGTATTGGTGCATAGATATCCAGGCATACAATTCTATTACTGGCAGTTAAGAACAGCCTAGTTTTGTTACAGATTGTATTGTAGAAAAGCTTAAAATAGAATGTCAAATGCTGGACCATTGTGATTGCCTCTAAATTCTGTTTCTATTCACTACCTTGTAAAGGTGGGGACAATGGAGGTGTTGGCCTTGAACTGTTTATGGAAAGAAATCGTCAGGCACTAAGTGTAAGTAGGTTTTTCTGGCTGTTCCCACTTTCTTTCTGTTTCTGTCACCCACTCTCCTGATTGTTATTTCAACAATAGTGCTGTGTTTCTGCTCCGTGGTCCGTTTGTATTTGGTCTCAGCAGGAAAACTTCCCTTGCATGTATCTCTTTGCTCCTAGTTTGGGGAAATTATGGTTAAAGCGGCTGTACATCTGTTTACTAATCCTGAAAGTAACGTTACTTATCATCAGTGGTTGTTTTCGATGCTAACAGTGCTGTTTGCCTTGTTTTATTTGGAATCCTCACCATTGGTATTCAGTAAATAAGAGTAATAAATTTTCACCAGTTCCCATCCCTCTTGTAGCAACTCTCCCCTGAGTAAAAATGGGGAAAATTCTTATTTTCCTTCTGGTTTCATATTTCTTTCTTTTTTTAAAATTTTTCTTTCTTTCTTTCTTTCTTTCTTTCTTTCTTTCTTTCTTTCTTTCTTTCTTTCTTTCTTTCTTTCTTTCTTTCTTTCTTTCTTCCTTCCTTCCTTCCTTCCTTCCTTCCTTCCTTTCTTCCTTCCTTTACTACATTTGACCTCAGTTCCCCTCCCTCCTCTCCTCTCAGCCCCCTCCCCCAACTCTCCTCTTTCCCCCATCCCCGTGCACTCCTCCTGCATTTTTGTTCAGAAAAGATCAGGTCTCCCATGGATATAACAAAACATGGTGTATCAAGTTGCATAAGAGTTAGCAACCCCTCCTCATATTAAGGTTGGACAAGGCAACACAGTATGAGGCATAGGGTTCCAAAAGCCAGCAAAAGGGTCAAGGGCAGCCTCGGCTCCCACTGTTAGGAGTCCCACAAGTAGACTAAGCAACACAACTGTAACATATATGCAGAGGGCCTAGGTCAATCTCATATAGGCTTCCTGGCTTATGGTTCAGTCCTTGTGAGCCGCTCTGAGCCCAGGTGATTCTGTGGGTTTTCTTGTGGTATCTTTGACCCCTCTGACTCCTACAATCCTTCTTCCCCCTCTTCTGCAGGATTCCCTGGTCTCAGCCTTATTGAGTATAGCAGAATATCATTAGGAATCATTGGAATCATTGGAATCATTTCATTTACTTTTCTTCCTTCCTTTCTTTTTCTTCCACCCCCCAGTCATGTTTGGTTCTATCTTAGGTTTCTGGGCTATCCAGCCTCTCAATCCTGACACTCCAGGTGGTCTCAGGGATGGGCTCCCTTTCACGGTATGGGTCTCCAGCTTGACCGGTCATTGGTTGTCCACTCCCATAATTTATGTGCCACCTTTACTCCAGCATGTCTTGTAGTCAGGACAAATTGCAGGTCAAAGGTTTTGTGGCTGGTTTTGTGTCCCAATCCCTCTACTGGAAGTCTTGCCTGGTGACAGGAGATGGCCAGTTCAGGCTCCGTATCCCCTATTGCTAAGAGTCTTAGCTAGGATCACCCTCATAGATTCCTGCAAGTTTTCCTTGCAGCTTTTAATATTTTTTCTTTGTTCTGTATGTTTAGTGTTTTGATTATTATATGGTGAAGGAATCTTCTTTTCTGGTCCAATCTGTAAACTTCTGTACCTTTATACGCATCTCTTTCTTTGGGTGAGGAAAGTTTTCAGCTGTAATTTTATTGAAGATATTTTCTGGGCCTTTGAGCTGAGTATCTTCTCCTTCTTCTATTCCTATTATTCTTAGGTTTGGTCTTTTCATATTGTACCAGATTTCCTGGGTGTTTTGTGTCAGGAAATTTTTAGATTTAACATTTTCTTTGACCACTATATCAATTTCTTCTATTGTATCTTCTACATCTGAGATTCTTCTCTTCCATCTCTTGTATTCCATTGGTGATCTTGTGTCTATAGTTTCTGTTCACTTAACTATATTTTCCATCTCCAGGATTCCTTCAGTTTGTGTTTTCTTTATTGCTTCTATTTCCATTTTCAGGTCTTGAATGGTTCTATTCATTTCTTGCAGCTATTTGGTTGTGTTTTCCTGGATTTCTTTAAGGGATGTTTTCATTTTCTCTTTAAGAGCCTCTATCATCTTCACAAGATTGGATTTAAGGTCATTTTCTTGTGCTTCTGCTGTGTTGGAATATACAGGGTTTGCTGTAGTAGGACAGGTGGGCTCTGGTGGTGCCATATTGCCCTGGGTGATGTTGTGCTCTTATGCTGGCTTCTAGTCATGTGGGGTTGGAGTTATTATCAGTTTACATGCTGGTTTCTGAGTTTATCTTTGTTGGGTGGATGCTTTTTGGATGTTTTTTTCCTCCTTGCTTTCTGCTTTTCCTCTGGTCTTCTGGGCTGAGCAGCCTGTGTTCCTGGTGACCAGCATGTCCCCAGATTAAGTATAGTGTCTCTGCTGGGGTTTTGGGTATTCATTTTGTTTCTGAGGTTCTGGGGTTCTGGGAGCTGGCATGGCCTCTGGGATTCCAGTTACCCAGGGTTCCTAGGGTTCTTAATACCTGAGTGGCCTCCAGAGTGGATGTATTCTGGGCTTCCTAGAATGTGTGTGTCCTTCAGTAGAACAGGAGTCATCTGCTGAGTTGTGGGCCAGGATACAGAGCCCAGGGAAGGGGGTGTTCTGGTTTCATACTTCTTATATATAAGCTATTCAATGAAGGAGCCTAAATAACATTAATTGCATTTTAGGAACACAGAACTGATGTGATTGAACTATTTTCCTATATTTTGGTTGGTCCTTTAATTTTTTGGATTAGTGGTTGTCTTTTTGAACTTTAGAAATAATATAAAAATGTACAGTAATACTCAGTGAAGCCTCTCATTTTCACATTTCCTCTTCTTTGCTTGGTTATCATTACTCAACTCCTCTGATTATTTTTGAATATATCATCTCAGCATTTTTTATGCGTGTGTTATGTAATCTGAATGTTTGTGTTCCCAAAGTAGAAATTAGTTATATAAGGTGGTGGTATTAGGATCCATGCTTTTAGACTATGATTAGGCTAGGCCTATAGAACACTTATCAACATGATTACCCCCCCCCCCCAAAATTACTCATTCCACATAGTAGTGGACAAAAATTATAATGACCTAGAAGATCTTCCAGAGAAAGTATTAAAAAGAATGGTTATAACTATGTCCCAATAGCTCAAAGAAGATCAAAACCAAAGGGATGAGATAAAGAAGACAATCTAATAGATGGAATTGCTGAGGAAAAGTCATATTGAAATGATGTTGGAAACAAAAAACCAGTAAGAAAAAAAAAATCCCTCAGTGGAAAGCTTTGCAAGCAGAATCATTTGAAAACAGGGACTGGGAGATAACAGACAAGGTATAGGAACTAGATCCTTCAGTGAAAGAGATATTTCAAAGTAGGTATGTGATCAGAACATGGGAGAGTTTTAAGAGGCACAGAAAGATCTAACCTTTAAGTTGAAGATATCAAAGAAAAAGAATGCCAAAGGGCTTTAAGAAATCACAGAAAAAATTCTAAACCTAGAGAAAGAGATGCTTATCTTGGTTCTGGCAGCCCACACAACAACAATTAGACAGGACCAGAAAAGAAATTCACCATGATATAATGTCGATAAAATATTAAAAAAAGAACAAAAAATGTTGTTGAGGGTCTGAAGAGATGACTCACAGTTAAGAGCACTGGTTGATTTTCTGTAGAACTCTGGTTCAGTTCCTATTAATCACATAGTAGCTCACAAACCTCTCAAACTCCGCTTCCAGAGGATTGGTCACCCTCTTCTGACCTCCACATAGCACCAGGAATACACGTTGTGCACAGACAGACATACAGGCAAAATAATCACACGCATAAAATAAAGTAAAACAAAGAACAAAACAAACAAACATTAAAAACTCAGAAAGTATGCTGAAGGATGTGTGGGAGACAAATGTCAAATCATTTGTAGGCAGGCCCACTGAAAAATCGAAAGCCAAAAGGGCCTGGAAAGATGTATTCCAAGCTCTCAAAGATCACAACTGTTAATCAAGACTATTACTTCCATCAAAAAGATTTATTAAAACTGAAAGAGAAATGAAAACTTTCCATGACAAAAACATATTAAAGGCATTTATGGCCACTAAGTCAGATCTACAAAACATACTAGAAAGAATACTTAAGCCTGAAGGGAAGAATAAACACAGTCAAGAGGTCACAGGAAAGAAATAAACAATATCAGGATAGTTCATCAAAACAAGTCAAACAAAACACCAGACTCTCAAGGAGGAACTAATGCCAATACTCCTCAAATTACTCTGTAACCTAGAAAAAGGAAGGTGTTCTAATTAAGGTTTCTATTTTTGTGATGAAACACCAGGAACAAAAAAAGTTTGGGAGGAAAGGATTTATTTCAGCTTACAATTACAAATCACAGTCCATCATCAAAGACCATCAGGGGAGGAATTCATGGCAGGAACTTGGAGGCAGAAGCTGATGTAGAGGCAATGGAGGATGTTGCTCACTGATTTGCTCTTCATGGCTTCCTCAGCCTGCATTCTTATACAGATAAAGACCACCTGCCCAGAGTGGTACCACCCACAGTGAATTAGGTCTTTGTTGTGGTTTGAATGAAAATGCTCCCCTTAGGCTCATAAGGAGTGGCACTATTAGGAGGTGTGGCCTTGTTGAAGTAGGTATGGTCTTATTGGATGAAGTGTATCAGTGGGAGTGGACTGAGATTTTAGATGCTCAAAACCAGGCACAATGTGTCTCTCTCTTCCTCTTGGCTGCTGATCAGTATGTAGAACTCTCAGCTACCTCTTCAGCATCATGTGTGCCCACATGCTGACCTGCTTTCTGCTGTGAAAATATGAACTAAACCTCTGAACTGCAAGAAAGCACCAATTAAATGTTTTCCTTTATAAGAGTTGCCATGGTAATGGTGTTTCTTCACAACAATAGAAATCCTAACTAAGACAGACTCCCTAATAATAACTAATTAAGATGATATCACTACAGATTTGGCTATGGGCAAATCTTATAGAGGCATTTTCTCAGTTGAGATACCTTTTCAGATAGGTCTATGTCTGTGTCAGTTGACAAAACTAATAATGATAATGGAAGAAATATTTCTGAATTCTTTTTTATAAAGCCAGTATTACCTTGATACCCAAACCAGACAATGACTCATCAAAAAAGAGGATAGGCTAATCTCCCCCCAAAGACACAAAAATTCTCAATAAGGTGCTTGCAAAATAAATTCAATAGCACAACAAAAGAATCATCCACCGCTGGTGGTGGTGGCACATGCCTTTAATCCCAGCACTTGGGAGGCAGAGGCAGGTGGATCTCTGTGAGTTTGAGGCCAGCCTAGTCTCCAAAGCGAATTTCAGGAAAGGCACAAAGCTACACAGAGAAACCCTGTCTCAAAAAACAAAACAAAAAAGAATCATCCACCATAATCAAGCATGTATCACCACAAAAATGAAGGAAAGGTTTCATATACATAAATCATTGCATGTAATCTACCACATAAATAGACTCAAAGACATGATCACCTCATTAGATGTAGTCTTTTGACAAAATTCAACTATCCTTCACTATAAAAGTCCTGGAGAGTCTAAGGATACAGAGGATGTATTTCAAAATAATAAAGGCAATAAACAGCAAGTTTACTGACAACATAGTGCTAAACAGAGAAAACTTTAAGCATTTCCACTAAAATGAAACATGACAAGGATGTCCACTCTCTTCACTCCTATTCAGTATAGTATTTGAAGTCATAGCTTCAGCTACAAAAGAAGATAAGAAAATAAAAAGATACATATAGAAAAAAGTAGTTAAACTATATTTATTTGTAGATGACACTAAAGACTCTATCAGAAAACTCATGTTGCTGGGGAAAAAAACATTCAACCAAGTACCAGGTTACAAGATTAACACAAAGTTCAGTAGCTTTCTTATGTACTAACCAATAATTATAATGAAAAAGAAATCAAGAAAACAGTCTCATTCACCATAGCATGAAAAAAAAATCTTGTGATAAATCTAACCAAGGAAGTGAAAGGTTTGTGCAATGAAAAAGTTTTTAACAGGCAGAAGAAAGAAATTCAAGAATATATTAGAAGATACAAAGACCTTCCTGCTCATGGATTGGTAGAATTAATATTGTGAAAATGGCTATCCTACCAAAATCAATTTGCAGATCCAATCTCATATCCATCAAAATCCCAGTGCAATCATCCACAGAAATTAAAAACCATAATCTCAAGATTCATATGAAAATACAAGAGACCCAGGATCATAAAAACAGTCCTGAACAACAGAAAATATCAGCAGATGTATCACCATTCTTGATTTCAAGTTATAGCAAAGAGCTTTAGTAGTAAAACAAACAAACGAACATGGTATTGGTATAAAAAGAGACATTTTGATTGTTAGAATAGATTTGAGGACCCAGATAAAATTCCATGCCCTACTCTCCTATTGCCACCCATTCTTTAACAAAGGTGGCAAAGTGCTGCTTACTGGCTTGCACGTCATTGTTTGCTCAGCCTGCTTTCTTATAGAATCCAGGACCAGTAGTCCAGGGAAGGAACCACCTACAATGGGCTGGGCCCTCCCCCATCAATCACTAACAAGAAAATGCCCTATAGCTGAATCTTATGGAGACATAACTTATGGAGAGATTCACTCCAAAAGTTCTGTGACTCTAGAGAATCCTGACTAATACAGGTTTTGGTACCATAAGTACGTCTAGAGAAATGGAAGTATGAGATTTTTACATATCTGGAATAGGATTTTCAATTCTCTAGCACCTTTAGCTACTGAAGCCTCTCTAGTCACTTCTTCTTCTGGGAGCTTGGAGAGCACTTAAAGTCCATTGTGTGAACTACATTATGAGTATGGGAGGTATAACTAGCACTAAAGATCTTGAAAACAATGTGGAAGTCTACTACCAGAGTAACAGACTATGGAGTGCTCAACTTTCAATGGGATGGCTATATTATGCCACTTTCCAGAAAGTGTTGGATCATCACAGAAGAGGGACAGAAAGATTATAAGAACCAGAAGCAGCAGACACCTGTAGTGAAATAACATTTTTTAGATATGACAACACCATTGCACACATAAACTCAAAGCAGCTATGAGTGCATGCACAAGACCTGGACAAGATCAAGCCAGCCAAAATCAGCATGGATGCTCCTGTATGGATATGTAAATATAGGAAGCGTTAGTGGGACTCAGTGGATTTTTACAAAAACTATTTAAATTTGGGAAAGAAAAGTAGTGGGGAATATTAAGGAAGAAATTGGAGGGAATGGGAAATGTGTTTGATCACAACTTTATATGTATGTATAAAATTCTCAAACAACAAAGTCTTAAATTTTTAGAATTCATTAGTTAGGTGGGACAGAGGAGAGTAGAGCTACTATTTCCTGGAGAGAATAATGTCTGTCACTGAAATTTCTTCTTGTCATAAAAAAGATACACCAAGTTATGAAAACAGCTTCATATTTTCTTTCCCAAGGACTGCACTTCTGTAGATACTGGTCATTGTTTGTTCAGTGCTAAAGTGGCTTTCCCCATCAAACATACAGCTACACAATATAACTCCCAGGAGTAACACTATCTCAAATTGCCATCTGCTGTAGGGTAAGTTAATAATGCAAGGTAAGCCCAGCTTTCTCTAAAGCAGCCAGTACAGCCTGTCCGTGTCACATCTTACCATTTCATCTGGGCACAGGCTGCCATAGGGCATGTTGCTGCCAATGACTGGAGCTTTGATATTATAAATAGTATCAATTATGATTAAAAAACCGTACTGACAGTAACTAATGAACAGTTGTTAATTTTGTGCATCTTACCCAATGCCTGGTACTATGACTAAGATTTTGATAGTATATGCATAGAAACAGTAAGAAATTATTGTGTTAGTTTTATAGAAGATCATTCCAAGGCTCAGGGAAGTTGAGAAAGTTGCTATTGTCATATAGTAAGTGGAGAACCCTATTTTTTTGAAGTTAAAGACCATTTTACATGGTCATAAAACCAATTAATCTATTGTCTCTCCACTATCATCTATCTATCTTGATATTGATATTATTTTTATAAAATCCTATGTAATAAAATGGTGTCTTTTAAATAATTTTAATAATTATTTTCAATCATCTTCATGCTTTTCTTAATTTGTGAAAGTATGCAAAAACATTCATTAAAAGCCCTAAGGAGAATATTGCTTCATAGTAATCACATGTATTCTATGAGTTACTGGAGTACTGATCATATGTTAGCATCAATAACTCTGTGTAACACTTTTTGTTACTTTTCATGAATAAAAGATTATTTTCACTTAGTATTTTAACTACCATTACTTAGAAAATGTTTTTGAAAACCAACAATAGACATTTTATCTTTTTTTAGTGATGCACATTCACTTTTAAAATATTCAGTCCCAAATCATGAAAATTGATGTTCTTAAGGCATTTGAAATCATACACTTAATATAGCTAATTTGATTGCAATTGATAGGAACTCATAACTAAATATTTATACTAGAATCAAGGGGAGAAGTATTCTGAGAGAAGTCTTTTTATTGATATGTAGCCTGCCTCTACTGGGATATGGTCTTCATGAAAAGTCATTTAGACCATTTAACAAGAGAGCAAACCCATTAAAAATATGCAAGCTCTCGGAAAACAAAATCCTGTATACTAATTAAGCCTATTAAGGCAATTACAGAGCACTGTAAATGATGCAAAAGTTGTATGGGGCTTCTCCTAGTACAGACGACAGAAAGCTGAGGAGTTCCTATTTTTCTCAACAGAGATAAAAGAGTATGGGTGATTAATTTTAGCACTATTGAGTTAATTTGCAGTGAGTTAATGGCAGAAAACATTTCCATGGGCACAGAGTAATGGTAGAAGATGGCTGTTTTACCACTCTGTGGTAATATAGCTGTTTGTCATTGCACATTTCAGTCATCCAGGGAGAACAAAAGCCACCTGTTGGCAAGAAAATGGAAAGAGAAAAAGTTTTGTGAAATAATTTGTAATCTTCAACTGTGGTTGAATCTCTGAGGTTTTCCCTGTCTATCCTGTAAAATTGGGAAGTTTTTTAACTGCTGCCTTAGTACCTTTTGATGGGTGATCAAAACATTTTGACTTGTGTTTCAAAAGACAACTGGAGGCTTTCTAGCTGGTAATAGGAATGTCAAATCTACACTCTGAAAGGCACTGATTATTGTGAGGTCCTATTGGAAACCATTCCATTTAGGAAAAATGGAAAAAACAGGTGGAGGGTGATGAAACCTTGAAGAAAATGTTGTATATATGGATTTCTGAGAGTCTCTTTTTTATATACTTAACAATTTCTTAATGTTTATAACCACTCAACACAAAAGCTTCAATAGAAACAGCCATGTCCCACTCTTAGATAAGTGATTGAGATAGAAAACTTAAGAAATTCTCCAAAGAGCATCCAGAAACAGAGGTATTAGATCAGAACTCAGGTTTTCGATACCCCAGTTTGATGCAATTACAATAAAGTAATCCATGACACAATACCGTTTCCTCCCCAGTCTAGGCTGTCCAATGATGTTTTAATTGTGTGTGATTTACAGTATCATGCATTGTAGAAAACAGATTTAATATTATTTACCAAATTAGAACAGATGTGCAAAGTCAGCTAGGGCAGCATAGGCGTGAAGCAAGGGCAATGTGCAGCATATGTGATCTATAAGCATCTTCCTTTGCTGTTTTGCTGGGGATGGAAGCTATCAACAGAACTGCTGGAGGCTGCAGATTCTGATGCACTGTTCACCTTCCAGAGCTCATCACGGCAGAACGACTTACTTGCCTTGGTATTGCATTAGTGATTGTCACCCCTATTTAATGTGTTCATATAGAAGTGTGTATGTTTTAATTGGCATATGTCCCATTACAGAATGATATGGTGTATAAAGATGAAAAAAAAACTAAACAAAATTTATTGCCTATTTTAACGTCAAAAACTCAGAGCTTCATGCATTCTACTTGCAAAGGCATAGCTAATTGAATTACTTTTTAAAAAATTTTTTTAAATTGAGATTTTTCTATTCATTTTACATATCAACCATGGATTCCCCTTCTCCTCCCTCCTCCCACCCCCAGCCTTCCCCTCCAGTCCACCCCCCATTCCTACCTCCTCCAAGGCAGTGAGACCAGGACCTGTCCTTCATATATGTGCCAGCTTTTTGGAACCTAGTTCCTATGCTGAGACATTTTGCTCAGCCTTGGTGCAGGGAGGAGGGGCTTGGACCTGCCTCAGCTGAATGTACCAGGCTCTGCTGACTCCCCAGGGGAGACCTTGCCTGAGTTACTTTTTACCCAATTGTTGCAATATATTTCTTGAAAGGCGGTATTTATTATTCCAGGCCTTATTAAAAGTAACCAATATTCCATCTGACAATGGATAGTTTGTAAAATGTGAAGTAAATTCTGCATGGATTCCATTGTTTTTTGGACTAAGCATTTCCATTTTTATCTGTCTTCAGCTTGTCTTTCCTATTGAGTTAAATTTTATTTTTCATTGAAAATAATTTTTTATGTAGTATATCCTGATCATACTCTTTTCCTTCCTCATTTCCTTCCAGATCCTCCTCACTCATCCTAATCCATACCTTCTTTCTCTATAGCTTCAGAAAACAAACAAATTAAAGTAAATTAAGGCCAATTAAAGTAAAACTAACAAAATGGAATAAAACAGAGAAAAAACAAAACACAAAGAGAAAGCACAAGAAACATACACATGTAGAAATGCAAGCACACAAGCATGCACACACACAAAACTCATAAAAATACAAATCGGAAGCCATAAAAGATAAACAAAAGACAAATAAGGTAAAAGTGCTCAAACAAAGCACGGTGAGACAAAACACATCTGAAAATTCTGTTGAGTTCTTTTTGTGGCTGCCCATATACTTCTGGGCATGGAGCCTCCCTTAAGAGTGGTTTGTATACCCAGTGAGACTCCATAGGAGAAAAACATTTCTTTTGGATGTTTGTCAGTTGAAGATAGCTTCTGGATTAGAGATGGGAATTTGTGTCTGCTTACCCTCTATGTGCTGGAACCCCATTTGACGTGGACCTGTGCAGTTCCTATGCATGCTTCCACAGTAACTGTGAGTTCATATGTGTAGTTGGAAGTTTTTTTCTGTGTCCCGCCCAGCTGCATGATCCCTCAGCTGCTTATAAAATAATCACTCAGAAGCTTAGTATTAATTATAACTGCTTGGCTTTATATTACAATAAGCTCAGGCTTATTAGCTCTTACATTGAAATTAACCTATAATTCTTATTTATGTTTAGCCACATGGCTTGGTACCTTTTCTCAGTTCTGCCTTGTCATCTTGTTTCCGCTGTGTCTGGCTGGAGACACCTTACTCAGCCTTCCTCTTCCCAGAATTCTCCTTGTTTGCTTATCCCACCTAAACTTCCTGCCTGGCTATTGGCCAATCAGTGTTTTATTAAACCAATGTACAAGGGCATTATCGGCATTATCCCAGAGCACATATGTGTGTCAGCTCTGTTGTATATAGAAGACATTGCTTCCTTGGTGTCTACTATTCCCACTGGCTCTTAAAATCCTGTTGCCTCCTCTCAGGCATAGCTCCCTGATCCATGAAGGGAGAGATTTGATGAAGGCAACCCCTTTAGTACTGAATGTTCCAAGGTCTCTCACCTTCTACACATTGTCCAATTGTGGGTCTCTGCTTTGGTTCCCACCAACTGGAGGTCTAAGTTCTCTGATGATGGCTAAGTATGTATAGCAAAATGTCATTAGGTATCATTTTATTGCTATGTTCTTTTAGCAGAACAATAGTATATGGTTTTCCCATAGCCTATCTAGTCTAAGGTTCTTGGCTACCCCAGCAGTGTCGGGCAAGGATGGGCTCCATCTCAAGGAGTGGGCCTTCAATTCAATTAGATAATGGTTGGTTACTCCAACAACTCTTGTGCTACTATTGCATCAGCATAGTTTTCAGGGAGTTCACTATTATAGGTTACAAGTTTGTGATATATAATATTTAGTATTCACATTTCTTCTCTAGTATTGTACAGCATACTTTCCAGTACCATGAACACTAGTCAGCAGGGGGTGAAGGCTCTAGGTAGTCACCAGATTGACTTCTCTGTGTTACATGAGATACGTAGGTGTGTTGTCTGCAGCAACAGGACTTATAGTCAGTTTGTGGAGAGCAGCCAAGAGCCTTTGCAATAGCCTGAGCTGTTTGGGGAGGTTTCCATGGGGACTATTTAGCCAGCAACTCAATTAGATATAACCCATTACTTGTGCTAGAGATTTCACCTGGTTGGAAGAGAGGTCTGGTTTTAGCTTTGTCCCCCTTCTTATTTAGGGATTACATTTAGATTCCTTTCATGTATTTATATATTTTAAGAAGATTTCATCCTGGAGTGACTAACCATGGGATTTAGGTTTGGAAATTGGGTAACATAAAATCAGTTAACATTGGTATTAGAGGCTGAATGCAACCTTGTGTGAAATCAGCAGGTCAATCATCCCTATATAATGAAGATCTTCCCTGTAGCTGGAGAATTTCTCTCCAGCTCCTTCCAAGTCCCACCAGGCCTGGAGCTCACTTATAAAGTAAACACACAGACTCTTACATTATTTAAACTGCTTGGTCATTAGCTCAGGCCTATCATTGTCTAGCTCTTACTCTTATATTTAGCCAATTTCTATTAATCTATACTTTGCCACGTGGCTCGTGGCTTATTGGTACCTTACATCTTCTTTGTCTTGGCTACGGCTCCAGCAGTTTCTCCGTAGGCCTTCCTCTTCCCTTAGTTCTTCTCTCTGTTAGTCCCGCCTATACTTCCTGTCTGGCTAGTGGCCATTCAGTGTTTATTTATACAGAGCGATATCCACAGCACTTCCCTCCCTCAAAAGTCTTTGGAAATTGAAATTTAGGTGTGATATCACAGTTGGAAATACTTCATGTGCTTTCACACACTGACACTGATAATGTAACATTTCCTGAAGATGATAGAAGTTTTACATTTGGGAATTTCCCAAAATTCTACCTTGTAAGATTTTCACATTGGCTCATAGCAAATTGTACCTCTTTGATAAACTGCAACTCTGAGTCAATAGCCTTCACTGAATTCTCATGAGTCTTCAAGGGAATTAGTGTAACTAAGGGTAGTGTTGGAAACTCCTTGAGTTTGCAATTTGTGCTTGAAGGGAAGGGGGTGACTCCCTTCAACTTTGTAGTTGACTGGTCTCTCTGCACTTGGTATTGTAAGTGATGGGTGTGCTCTGTGGTTTGGAGCCCTCTAATTTTCACTTTGGCTGTGTATATGTTGCTCCAGTAGAAACAAGTGAATTAATATTAACAACATATTTTGTTGAACAATATATCCTATGTTCTATTTCAACAGGAAATCAATTTGAGTTATTGCTAAGCCATTATATATATTCTCATATTAAATCTACTGGCTACTGTGTTGGAAAGGGAAGATATATAATGCCTGGAAACAATTCTAACAGAATTCAGTTATTGGCATTTGTCAAGACAATACTTACTTACCATATGAACCCTGAAGGTTGAGGCAGATTGAAGAGCATTTAGTACAAAGTGAAGAATACAGAAAGTTTCTTACTGATGTCAAGTCCACAGGTCAAATACACTTGAATTCTACAGCAAAGATAGCATTGTATAATATCAGGGATGGAGAAAATCAGCTCCCAGACCATCTCCAACTGATGTTATTTAGTTTAATATTGCGAGCAGTGTAATTGTTTACCATTTGTTTCAGGCAAGGTGCAATTTCCTCTTTCTTCTTTCTTCCTTTTATCTGTTTTATTTACCTCCCTATGTCCTTCTTCCCTCCCTTTTCTCATTCTTCTTCACTCACTGAGTTCTTTCTTTCTCTTTTCAGTGAACATATAATTATATGGCATGTGCTATTTATTTCTACTCACCATGACCCCACACTAAGTAAATATTTGAAGATGTCTGGCTAGTAATTTTTAGCTAATATATATTGGGAAGATGGTGTTACTGGACTATAGTAATAGAAGTCAATGATACTTCTAAAAGTCCTATGACACTATTACCTGCCACACATATATAACCTACAATATTAACAGTGCCAGTGACAAGAACACTTGTTGTAAAGTATTGGAGAAGGGAGCAAATTTCTAAGGATAATTTTGATTAACAAGATAAATTTGGAAACTAAAATGAGGGCTGAGCATGTAGTTTAGATGATAACATGCTTTATTTAGCATGTACAAAGGATTGGATTTGATACGTCAGGCATGTAGTGGATGTCTACAGTCCCAAAACTTAGGAGGTGGAGACAGAAGATCAGATATTCAAGGTCATCCTCAGCTACATAGGGAGTTTGAGGCCAGTCTCAGCTACACGAGAGCTGCTGTCTGTCTGTCTGTCTTTCCTCTCTTTCTCTTATCTATCTATCTATCTATCTATCTATCTATCTATCTGTCTGTCTGTCTGTCTGTCTGTCTGTCTATCTTCAGAGAAAGCATTAGTGAAGGATAACACAACTAATACTGTTGTATTACCTTAATTGTCATAAATCTTCTATTCATTTTAATCCACAACCTTTGCAACCTATGAAACATAATATTATTATCTTTATTTTATGAATGAGAAAACCAAGATCTTTGCCTCTCATCTGAAGCTGTAAAGCAGTCAAATAGCATGCTATAGTAATAAGACATGGCTATTTTTAGGAAATAAAGCAAGAATGATAAAGTTATGAGAAATATATGTTAACCAATACAAAAACCAGAACTGATATTGCTTCCTTTTTTTCTGTTAAGAAATAGTATCTCTAGAAACTTGCTGTTGAACACTTGGTAAAGACATAAGTATTAGGTGTTAACCCGAGTAGATCTTTATAACCTTAGTAAAAGATGGCTGCCAGCCGCATGGCTGCCTATGAGGTCACCAGCCAAGATGGAGGAAGCCACGTGGTTGCTGTTTAAAGCTCGTTTTTCTAAACAGTAATTACTTGCACACATACACACAGTTGGATCCAAGTTACACACATACATACATACAGTTAAAGCTTGCTTACATTTTCAAGTCACATACCTGTATACATACACACATTAGCAGTAGGCATTTTTAAGATGAAAACCAATAAGAATTAACTTTCAAATTCAGTATTTGCAGGTATAAGAAACCATTAACAGTTTACATCACATCCCCTCTGACCTTCTACGACCTTCCATGTACCCTCAGTCCGTTCCTTTGAGGTCAAAAGGACCCCAGATAAGTATTCCTAAAGATGGTATTTTTCCTCTCTCCTGGTCTTGGGACTACTGCTTTTCCCATTACTAAGGGTATGGACCTAAGGGTTCCAAATAAGTTCATAAATTTTAACTTCTGTTCCTAGTTTAAATTTGTCTCAACAGATTTCTACTCAGCTGGAAGTCACCTCCAGGTTTCAGTCACTGACTCCACTGCTCCAGACGACTGTGAGCTCCAGACTTGCTAAAAGCTGATGTGGACCAGCCCAGCTAACATGGTTCTTCCCTGTCCCTATGGGGTCAGGCAGCTACATGCTTCTGACAAATGCCCCTTGCCCAGTCTTTAACTAGCTTTTCAGCCTTTTGGGGCCCCTGACATCAGCGCCCCAATGCCAGCTCGAAGCAGTTCCAGAAGAGAATACATCACCATATTCCCTGTTCAGAAAAGGCTGAAATGCTGAGTCAAAATGAAACTCCCTGGCATAGAGACAAGATGGCTAACTATACATGGCCATTATTAGAGAGGGATACTTAGGAGCTAACTATGCAAAACCCATGATTGGGTTTCATTAGGCACATGAGAAGGGGGAAATGTGGAACCAAAATAAGACCAAAATGCTCTCACCCCAAAACTAAAGGCCTAAGACTGCTTCTTTTAGCTACAGGCCATAAGTTACTGGAACAGGCCAGAAGTTACTGAGACCAGTCAGTTCAGATTCCAGAAACTAGGAAGTGTAAAAGTACAGAGCCACAAGATAGTCACGAGGTAATGCCTGCCAGACTATGGAATGTCCTCTCCCTGGTTTCCAGGGTAACTGATCACAGAAATGCCTCCACCTGAGGGCAGCCAATGAGAAATGGTGGCGGGCAACCACTCCCTTAGAAGTAATTTCTAGAAGTCCCTAGAAGCGAGCCAATCAGAATTGTACCCGTACTAGCACCCCTAAATGATGTAACCTTGTGACTTTTCCCTTTAAAAACTGAGCTTGCAGACAGGTGGGCGCTTCCTCCAGCCTCCACTGCGTTGGATGCATTGGACGAAGTCCCTGCCTAGGCTTGTATTGCTTTTGGATATCCAGAATTAAACCTTGCTTTTGCAAAAAAAAAAAAAAAAAAAAAAAAAAAAGAAATAGTATCTCTGTATTTACTAATACAAATGATGAATGAAAATACCAGTTATCAGTAAAGGATGATTGAAAAAACTCTCTTGAGGAAATGAAGTCTTCTCAGCCTTCCTAGGGGCACATCAGCTTTGTTCACTAGTTTACTTCTTGAGGCTGATCCTTCAACTGAGGATTGGCAAGAGTTTTTGCAGGATGGCCATAGCCCCTTGGTCCTATAAAGTGTACTCTGTGCAGCTTCTAAGGTCTTCTAGCAGTATGAAATACTGAAATATCTTGATTCAGGCAATCTGTATTATGAAAAACAAAAGTTTAGAATGATATCACTAAATTGTCAGAAATATGTAAGAATAGGTAGAATATTTTAAATAAGCACAAAGATGTTTTATTCAGGAACCAAAGTTCCTTTAATGTAGTTAGGAAAGGTTCTAATATGAATTATAAAATAATAGTTTATAAATATTTAAAAAATAAAATCAAAGAACTAAAGAGACGACTCAGTAGTTAAGAGCAGTTGCTGCTCTTAAAGGTCTTGATTTCAAATCCCAGAACCCACACCGGGTGCCTTAAAATATTTGTGACTCCAGTTCCATGATATTTGATGCTTGGCACACATGTGGCAATCACTCACATAGTCACACATGCATAAAAATAAAATAAAATAAAATTGAAATCATCTGGAGTCTTTATGAGGTCTTTTCCTAGTACATCTGTGAGTATACAGTGTTAGAAACAAAAACAAAGGCAAAGTTCTTCCCATACAATGTCAGAGAGTTTAGTTACAGTAGTCAAGTCTCTGACAGTTACAGTTTCTCAGTGATACTATGATGGTTGCATATACTTAGTATTTTTACATGCCTTTGAAAACTGTCAGTGCAGAATTGCAGCATGAGTATTAATTAGATGAGTGAGGCCAAATACAAAATGAACAAACAAAACAAAACAAAAACAAAACAAAAAACTGAAAAGTACTGGAGTGTGGTTCCCTGGCGGATGTGCAAGTGTCTCACGCCCAGCTCTGGGTTAAATGTTAACACTGTGTCCTACAAATCAAAACTCAAATCAACCAAACAACAAGGGAACCCTCCAAACAATTAAGAAGTTCATTTGAAACAGCTTCATTTCATTGCTCCCTATTGATTAGATACAGCTTGCCGTGGTCTACATGGCCAAATACAATGACTGAGGAAGTCTATGCTCATTATTACATTTATTTGGAATTATTTCCCTGCTGTTAGTTATGTTAACTTAAAGATACAAATATGAGGTTGTTGAAGCCCTGTGTGGTAGTTTGAATGTAATTAGTTACCATAAGCTCATAGGGAGTGGCACTACTAGGAGGTGTGGCTTTGTTGAAGTAGGTATGGCCTTGTTGGAGGAAACACATCACTGTGTGGGTGAGCTTTGAGGTTTCCTTTGCTCAAGATTCCCTCAGTGTGACATGGAGACCATTTTCTATTTCCTGCAAGATGTAGGACTCTCAGCTACTTCTTCAGCACCATGTCTGCCTGCATGCCGCCATGTCCCACCATGATGGTAATGGACTGAACCTCTGAACTGTGAGAGAGCCACCCCAATTAAATGTTTTCCTTTATAACAGTTACCATGGCCATGGTGTCTCCTCATAGTAGTAGAAACCCTAACTAAAATACCCTGTAATTGTAGGATTGTGATTAGTATTTCCACTATATTAATGATTGACAGGTCTTGTGGCAGAAATCATGGACAAAAAGTATTTTATCCTATTTTTATTTTTGTGTTGATTTTAAACCCAGTTTAGACAAATTCACATTTTATTGAGTTTTAAGGAAGTTTCTGTGAATAATTGTAGTATAGACTCTAAAGTGTGCATAAGTCCCCTTTTAATATTAAAACACTAATCTATTCTTTAAAATGACATGCAGTTCTCACATCTACTCAGACATATCCCAAAACAGCAGATCCAGTGGGGGAAACACATGATTCTTATGAGTACTTTCTATATTATTTATGGTTTAGATCTGTTGGCTCATCCTAAAGCCTATATTCTTAGTATTTTAATGTGGTGGTAGTGGTAGTGGCTATGGAAAATGAGACCCTGAAACCTGGTGCACATGGAGACATTTGCATCTATTACTAAAGTGTTGGCAATGAAAACATTTGGGCAGAGTAAATTAAGGATGTATGTCATAAAGATTGCTTAGATAATATACATCTCATCAACACAAGCCTGTGCCAGTATCAGGACTATCAAAGTCTCTATTAGCTGGAAACTGTCATCTTATGCATGCCTACAAACAAACATGGAAGTGCCTCCTTGCTCTTCAAGCTTCAGAGACAGAGCATATGTATGCATTAGAACCTGACAGTAAGCAGCCCAGCAATTTCACTCTCTCAGCCAGGGTTTTGGAGCATATTCCTCTGGGGAGAAATTGTTGAGCCATCAGGAGGGTCTTACTCTATCAACACATTTCAGCTAATTAAATGTTTATATGCCTAGTAGACGAATTAAACTGTGTGTGGGTCAGTTGTTTTCTGTTTCACATTCATAACTTTTGTCACAGCTCATTCTCTAATCAGCTTGTAGCAGTCTTCTCACATACACAGAGGACTGCTGGCTACTTGAAAGTGTGAGAACATGGGGTGTTCTGCTCAAAGATGAGACTAGCTAAAGGCAATTAGCACAAATATCAATTCAAAAGTAACACAAACCATTGAATATGGCTTCATTTTATTAATTCAATGCTGAAGTTTAAAAATTTTTATCAAATGTGTAGATATGTCAGCTTTTTTTAAAGATTTATTTATTTTACACCCTGACTGCAGCCTCTTCTCCCTCTGCTCCTTCCACTCCCTCCCCTCTCATCCCCTCTACCTCCCCCCTGCACTCTCCTCCTTAACATCTCAGAAAGGGGCAGGCCTCCCATGGTCTTCAGCAAAGCATGGCATATCAAGCTGCCTTAAAACCAAGTACCTCCCCCTGTATTTAGGCTGGGCAAGGAAATCCAGCATGAGGAATGGGTTCCCAAGAGCCAGCCAAAGCACCAGGGACAGCTCCTACTTCTATTGCCAGGAGGGCCACAAACAGACCAAGCTACACAACTGTCACATATATGCAGAGGGCCTAGGTTGGTGCCATGCTGGCTCCCTCATTGTTGGTTCAAATTCTGTGAGTTTCCATGAGCCAGGCTAGTGGTTTGTGTGTTGTCCTCCAATGTCTTTGATCCCTCTTGACTCCTATAATCCCTCCTCTTTCTCCTTAGCAGGACTCTAGGGAGCTCAGCCCAATGTTTGACCCTAGGTCTCTGAATCTGCCTCGATCAGCCGTTGGATGAAGGCTCTCTGATGACAACCAGGGTAGACAACAAACTGATCACAGGGGATGGCCAGTCCAGGCTATCCACTGCTGTCAGGAGTCTTAGCTGGGGCCATACTTTTAAATTTATGGAGGTTTCCCTTCCATCAGGCTTCTACCTAACTCCATAAAGCCCCCCTTTCCAGTCATTTCTCCCAAACCCATCCTCCTTCATCCATCCCCAGCCTGATCAATAAAGTTCCCATGCCCATCCCCAGTTCACCTAGGAGATCTCTATTTCCACTTCCCAGGGAAATCTATGCATTCTCCCTTTGGCTCTCCTTATTACTTGGCCTCTCTGGGTCTGTAAATTATAGCTTTCTTATCCTCTACAGTTAATATCCACTTATGAGTGAGTACATACCATGTTTGTCTTTCTGGGTCTGGTTTACCTCACTCAGGATGGTCTTGTTCTAGTCCCATCTATTTGCCTTCAAATTTATTCATGTCATTTTTTTTACCAGCTGAGTAATACTCCATTGTATAAATGTACCACACTTTCTTTATCCATTTTTTTTTTTTTTGGTTGAGAGACATCTAGGTTGTTTTCAGGTTCTGGCTATTACAAACAAAGCTGCTATGAACATAGTCAAGCAAGTGTCCTTATAGTATGATTGTGTATCCTTTGGATATATGCCCAAGAGTGGTATTTCTGGGTCTTGAGGTAGATTGATTCCCAATTTTCTGAGAAACTGCCACATTGATTTCTAAAGTGCCTGTACAAGTTTGCACTCTCACCAGCAATGGAGGAGTGTTCCTCTTGCTCCACATCCTCTCCCACATAAACTGTCATTTTTATCTTGATCTTAGCCATTTTGACAGGTGTAAGATAGAATATCAAAGTCATTTTGATTTGCATTTCCCTTATAGCTAGGGATGATGAACATTTCTTTAAGTGTTCCTCTACCATTTGAGATCATTCTGCTGAGAATTCTCTGTTTAGGTCAGTGCCCCATTTTTAAATTGCAATATTAGGTTTTAGATATATAGTTTCTTGAGTTCTTTATATATTTTAGAGATCAGCTCTTTGTCAGATGTGGGGTTGGTGAAGATCTTTTCCCATTCTGTAGGCTGCCTTTTGTCTTATTGACAGTGTCCTTTGCCTTACAGAAGTTTCTCAGTTTCAGGAGATCTCATTTATTAATTGTTGATCTTAGTGTCTGTTCACTGGTGTTCTACTTAGAAAGCTGTTTCCTGTGCCAATGTGTTCAAGGCTACTTTCTACTTTCTCTTCTATCAGGTTCAGTGTAATTGGATTTGTGTTGAGGTCTGTGATCTACTTGGACTTGAGTTTTGTGCAGTGTGATAGATATGGATCTATTTGCATTCTTCTACATGCTGGCATCCAGTTATACCAAAATCATTTGCTGAAGATGCTTTCTTTTCTCCATTATATAGTTTTGGCTTTTTGTTGAAAATCAAATGTTCAAAGGTGTGTAGATTTATGTCTGGGTCTTCCATTAGATTCTATTGATCCACCTGTCTGTTTTCATGCTAATACCGTGCTGTTTTTTTTTTGTTGTTGTTTGTTTTTGTTTGTTTGTTTTTTTTTGGTTTTTCGAGACAGGGTTTCTCTGTGTAGCTTTGCGCCTTTCCTGGAACTCACTTGGTAGCCCCAGGCTGGCCTCGAACTCACAGAGATCCGCCTGGCTCTGCCTCCCAAGTGCTGGGATTAAAGGCGTGTGCCACCACCGCCTGGCCCATGCTGTTTTTATTCTATAGCTTTGTAGTAGAGTTTGAGATCAGGGATGGTGATACCTCCAGTAGTTCTTTTATTATACAGGATAGATTTAGCTATCATGTTTTTTTTTTATACTAAGTTGAATATTGTTCTTTCAAGATCTGTAAAGAATTGTGTTAGAATTTTGATGAGGATTGAGTTAAATCTGTAGATTGTTTCTGGTCAGGTGGCCATTTTTACTGTATTAATTCTACTGATCCATGAGCATGGAGCTCTTTCCATCTGATATCTTCTCCAGTTACTTTCTCCAAAGCCTTGAAGTTCTTGTCATACAGGTCTTTCACTTATTTGGTTAGAGTTACTCAAAGACATTTTGTATTGTTTGTGGGCACACCAGATTTTTAAAAAATCAAGTTATTTATTTATTTATTATTAAAAAATTAATCATTTTACATACCAACCACAGATCCCCCTCTCATCTGTCCTCCTACTCCCACCCAACCTCCCTCACCCTCCAACCCCTGTAGAGATATTTTAATTGTGCTGAAATGTGATTTTGTTTGTATGTTAATAAATGAAGTTTACCTGGAGATCAGAGGTCATTAGCAAGCCAGGAATAGAAGTCAGATGGTGGTAGCCATGCCCTTAATCTGATCATATGGCAGGCAGAGTCTCTGTGTGGTCAAGGACACAGCCAAGCGTGGTGACCCAAGTCTTTAATCCCAGTACCAACCATAGAGACCAGGAGGTCTGTATAGACAGGCAGTTACAAGGAAGTCATGTGGCTGGGCTTAGAGCTAATGAGAAGGCAGAACAGGAAAGCAATAAAATGCAAGACACACCAGAAGAAGGTCTCTCTCAGGGGAAGGACAGCAGCGAGTGG
Source organism: Peromyscus leucopus (assembly GCF_004664715.2). Classification (NCBI taxonomy): domain Eukaryota; kingdom Metazoa; phylum Chordata; class Mammalia; order Rodentia; family Cricetidae; genus Peromyscus; species Peromyscus leucopus. The sequence continues at coordinate 84,694,835 of NC_051068.1, forward strand.
TAAGCTAAAGGTAGTCTTGGCTCTTTGCTAGTGCTCTCATCTCTTGGGCTTTTAACTCTGTATTTGGCTTTGTGTTTCTTATTTAATAAGACCATTTAGAATTTTGTCTTCACACTCCCATCCCCTCCTCCAAAAGGATAAGTCAGCAAAGCCTGGTATATTCAGTTGAGGAAGGAACAAGCCCTTCGCGGCCCCCCCCACCCCAATCAAGGCTGAGCAAGGCATCCCACATTAGGTAATGGGCTACAAAAAGCCAGCTCATACACCAAGGATGGATCCTGATCCCACTGCCAGGGGCCCCTGAAACAGACCAAGCTACACAACTGTCTCCCTTATGCAGAAGGCCTGGTCCAGTCACATGCAGATTCCACAGTCGTCAGTCCGAAGTTCTTGAGTTCCTATGAGCTTAGTTTAGTTGTCTCTGTAGATTTCCTCATCATGATCTTGACCACTCTTGCTTATACTATCTCTCTTTCTTCTCTTTGACTGGACTCCCAGAGCTCAGCTTGGTGCTTGGTTGTGGATCTCTGCATCTGCTTTCATCAGTTACTGGATGAAGGCTCTATGATGACAGTTAGGGCATTTACCAATCTGATTACCAGGGCAGGCCAGTTCAGGTACCCTCTCCACTATTGCTAGTAGTCTAATCTGGGGTCGCCCTTGTGGATTCTTAGGAATTTCCCTAGCAACTCTTAACCCATATCTTCCTCTATCAAGATATCTCTTTCATTGCTCTCCCACTGCCCGCCCCCAGCTCGACCGTTCCATTCTCTCATGTTTTCATCTCCCATCCCCTCCCCTCTTTTGCCTACCTCCCATCCCCAGTTTATACATGGAGATCTCATCTGTTTTCCCTTCCCAAGGTGATCCAAGCATCCTTTTAAGGTCCTCTTTATTTCCTAGCTTTTCTGGAGCTGTGAGTCGGTAGTCTGAAAATCGAGTTATTTATTGAGATTGTTAAATCTTAATTAACTTGAGAGTGGAGGGCAGCAAAGGAAGGGTTCAGGGGAGGGCAACTGGGAGGGACTGGAAGGAGAAAAGGAAGCAGAGAAAGTGCTGTAATTCTATTTCAGTGAAAAATATTAAAGAATAATCAACTAAATCAGCATTTGTATAATATAGCAATAATTTTTCCTCGTTTCCTTTTTCTTCCTTGCCATGTATTCACTGACATGATACTGGCCTTCTTAAGGGATTTTTATACAAGTATAAAATGCATGCGTATTTCTGCTTGTTATTTTATTCATTTTTATTTTTTCAAACAAAACACTTATCTCTTTTAAGCATTTATTTTGTATCTAGACATCTAATCTATATATCATCTATCAATTGATTGATCTTTCTAAGTTTCTATCTTTATGTGTACCATGTATTATATGTATCGTGATTCTAAATAATAAGTTTATTACCTTAAAATTGATTTTATTTTAAACTGAGAACTAAAAGTCCATACTTACGATGTCTTGAGATACTGTGTTATAAATATAAATTATACAATATTTAAATCAGGTTAGAAATATTTAATTCTCAGAACATTTCACTTGTATATTGTGAAAACACCTAAAATCCTTTCTCTTGACTCTTTGAAGTATGCAGTCCACTGTCTTTACTATAGTCATCCAGTTGCACATGGGTACCTCAGAATTTCTAATTTATGTGTAATTACAGCTTGTTACTTAGTTTTTCTCCACCCGATCCTCTGTTTTACTCATTACAGCCTCTTGTAACCATACTCTACTCTCAGATTCTATTTATGAGTGCTCTCATGTGGTTCCCACCTCTCTTTGTCTGGCTGATTTTATTTCACATGGTTCCACCCATGTTATCATAAATCATTTCATTTTTTGCCATGGCTGAGGGACTTTTTTTTTTTTTTTGGTGTAAGTGGAACATATTTTCTTTATTCATCCTTGATAAACATTTGGGTTGTTCTTATTTTTGAATGATTGCAAACAGGTCTGCAATTAATAAGAAGTACAGATGTTCCTTTGCCATAGCAATTTTACTTATTTTGGACATACACACAGTAGTAAAATATCCCAATCAATAATAGTTCTATCTTTAGTTTTCTGAAGTATGTGATTGCAGTAGTAAGTTTTCCTGTGTCCCACCCAGTCCCACAGCCACTCAGACCCAAGTAAACACACAGAGGCTTATATTACTTACAAACTGTGTGACCTAATGGCTCAGGCTTCTCACTAGCTAGCTCCTATAACTTAACCCATTTCTATTAATCTATAAGTTCCTGTGTGGCTGTGGCTTACTGGAAGTTTCACACCTTGCTTCTCCTTGCGGCAGCTGGCATCTCTTCTCTGCCTCTCCTTTCTTCTTCCTGTCTATCTCCTTGAATTTCCTGCCTGCCTCTAGGCCAATACAGCTTTATTCATCAACCAATCAGAGGAACACATATTCACAAAATACAGAAAGACATCTCACAGCATATGATGGCTGGTGTTGTCAATGTAACAGAATCTAGAATCATCTGGGAGACAATCTTCTGGCTATACCTGTGGAGAAATTACCTAGATCACTTTAATTAAGGTGGGAAGACTCATGTTGATCATGGATAGACTATTGATTGGACTATATAAAATAGAGAAAGGTAGCTGTGGGCTAGAAGCATTCATCACTCTCTGTTTCTTCTCAGTAGATGCAATGTGGTCACCTGTTTCAATTTCCTGATGCCTCAACGTCTCTGTCATGATGACAGACAAACCTGTAAGTCCCCTTACTCCCTTCAGTTGCTTTTGTCTTGGTATCTTATCCCAGCAATAGCAGAAGAAGCTAAGTCAAGGATCCTCCACACTCTTCCCCATAATGACTCAACCAAAGTACATCTCACTAAACAGCTTGCAAGGATCTTCTTTTCTGGACATACTTATAAGAACTTGCTATGTTTTGGTTTTTGATAGTAGCTATTCTTCACCAGGTAAATTATTGTCTTACTATAGTTTTAATTGCTCTAATTATTCATGATGACAATGATTTTCTTTTTCATATGCTTCCCTGGTCATTTATATGTCTATCTTTGTGAAATACCTGTTTTAGATTTTTACTTTTTTTTTTTCAGTTTGAATAATTATATTTATACCCCTTTCTAGAGAGAATGCAAACTTAGCTCTGTCTTCTTTACTTCCTGTGATCAACACACACACACACACACACACACACACACACACACACACATACACACACACGCACATACACACACGCACATACACACATTTCTACTTAACAACATCCTCTGAGTGTGCTTAAATACAGCTCTCTTTGTTTTGGATGGAGCAGACACCAACAGTCACATTATTAAGAGTTCAGAACTGTGTTCAAGGCTGTGCTGTACAGGAAACTGAATTATGAGAATGATGTTGGTGGGAGGCCCAGCGTTACTGTAGCACCTGTTTCTCTGTGTATGAGTCTCCACTTCTCATTTCCATCAAGTTTCGGGATCTTTGTCCTTTGTATTTGGAAATGCCAGAATGATGATGTTTTCTACTATGACTGGACCTTGGAGATTGGATCATCTGATAGATCCTTATTTTAAAACCTTTATTTTTGTTCCTATTTGCCACTTTTCTCCCTGACATCTAGTAGATGAACTCAGCATTACCAATTGGCTATTGTGTAATTTCATTTTTTTACTTCAAAAAGGAGACTTTTTTTTTTTGGTTATTTTGTTCCAAAACTGCTTCTAAAAAAATTAATTCTTCTTTTATAGATAAAAGAGCTTTCTTTGTATTTCTAAGGACCTAATACTTTTACTTTATTATTTGATTAAATTTTTGCATGCCCTATAGAGTAATGGGTTTCATTATAATATTTACATATATAATCCTTGTACTTTTAAAAATGTATTTTTAAAAGCTCTCTTCATTACAGTTGGCCACCAGATTTCTCTCCTTGTTTAATGATTTTTTACCTCAGTTTATGTTAGATATTTTCCTTAGATGTCAGGGATTACTCATTTGTCTCACATTCAAAATTATTGAAAGAAACTCTGACTAGAGTGTAGGGACCTTGAGGGGAATTCCTCTGTGAGCTTCCCTGGGAGACTATCTGCCAGGGATTGGAATAGGGAAACTCTCATCTTCATGATTTTCATCATGGAATACTTACATTCTGCATAGAAGGATGCCCCAGCCACATGCTGGAGATGATAGAGGATTGTCAGTCCTATAGTCAAACAGCTTTCCATACTCAGACTCTGCAAATACGATTGTTTTGTGGATCCACCTGTTCCATTTATAACTGGTATATAATTCATGTCTCTTCCTGCTTTCCAATTTTCAAGCCTATTAGCTGTGTCCTTCCTCCCTGACTCCTCATCATTGTGAAATGGTGGCTGAAAGAAGTCTACTAGCCATTGTTTTGGTGAGGTGTTTGGAGAAGAGAAAGTAATTAGATATGTGCAACTTGAGGCCTCTGTTTGATATCTTAATCTTTCTTGATTTATTTTTCAGAGACCAAAGAAGGAAATCCTGTGATTATCCACAGTGTGTTCAGACTTAACGGGGAAGCCGCTGCTCTATTCGTTCAGTCTGATAGACATTTCTTAAGATACAAATTTAGTCAAAGGGCAAAGCAAAATAGGCCTTGTGAAATTAGATAATGACCACATGTGACTTCATGCCATATACATGCTATTGTAGATACTTGAAATTTCTTCTAATTAAAAATATTTTAAAGAAGCCACTGTACCATTCAATGCAAGCATTTTTAAATCTGAAGATCAAAGATTTTCTTTAAAGTTCAATAACAATCCATCACACTTTGTCTTCAAGGGGATTTAAATTATATGTGGCTTGGAAAACTATGGAATTAAGTTAAAACATTGTAAGTCTTTTAGAATTAAAAACCACATCATTTTCCCAATAATGGAGGGTGCTGTTGATACTTGCTTAGCTATCCACCAAATAGGTTAACAGACTACTTTTAAAGTTTGCTTTTATTTTTCTTCTGCTTACAATTTTATCTTAAGATAATCTTCTCCCAAATGTTTGGCTGTGGGTCTGCATCTGTTTCCATCAGTTGCTAGATGAAGCCTCTCTGATGACAACTGGGCTAGGCACCAATCTATGAGCATAGCAGAATACTGTTAGGCATCATTACATTGACATTTTTTTCTCCAATTGTATCATGCAGAAGAGGGAGAGAAAGAATTGTAGGAGTCAGTGGGGTCAAATACACTACAAGAAAATCCACAGAATCACCTAACCTGGGCTCATAGGGGCTCACAGAGACTGAACTGACAACCAGGGAACCTGCATGGGACTGACCATGTATATGTGTTACAGTTGTGCAGCTTGGTCTTCTTGTAGGACTTATAACAGTGGGAGCAAGGGCTGTCTTTGACACTTTTGCTGGCTTTTGAGACCCTGTTCCTGATACTGGATCACCTTGCTCAGCCTTAATACACAGTGAGGTACTTACTCTTACTGCAACTTGATATGCTATGTTTTATTGATATCTAAGTGTGGCCTACCCTTTCCTGAACTGAAACTGAGGAGGAATGACTTGGGGAGTGGAGACAGAGTGGGAGTAGGAGTGGGAAGGAACTGGAGAGAAGAAAGTGGAAAGTGTAGTTGGAATGTAAAATAAATAAATAAACAAAAAAACCCCAAATAAAATCATCTTCTCTTCATGCAGTTCAATGTACCTTTGGTACCTCCTCTAGATGCCCACATTTCCTTTGTTCTTTGACAGTTTTCCTTCTTGTCGTGTGACATATGAATAAAAAGATGTACCTAAAAAGAATTTTAAGTAGTACAAACACTTAGTTCTTATTATACACTAATGTCTCCAAAGGTAACTCTGAGTAATACAGCTGGCCAAATGTGTGAAAGTATTTCATAAAGATTAGGATATTTTGGATATTTGGATAGGGGATTTTGGATATTCATAATATTTACTTTAGAACCCAGAGATTAGAAGCAATCAAGCAGAAATTGAAGAGAGTAACCCAAGAGAGAAATGTCAAATCTCTGAAAATGTTCTTCACACTAAGTCAACATTTATTAAAAAACATTCAGTCCCCTGGCTGCACCCCGAGCTTTGTTATCATCTATTGTTCTGGTTTTTAAATTTGCTTGGTTTATCAAAACGTAAGTTACCTATAAAATGACATCTCTTCAACATTAGATATCCCGCAATTTGATGTTCTTTTTTTCTTTCTTCTTTTTTTCTTTCTTTGCTCCTTTCCTTTCTTCTTTGGGGTGAGGGATCAGAATTGTAGATTAAACAGTTATAAGATTAACAAAAGGCCATCTTGTTAAGTGATGCTCTGCTATGGTTTGTATAGCTGCTATACAAGGGGTGTTTGGAAATGTATTTTGGTCTTTCTTTTTCATCGTTGCATGAGTAAACAAGGAAGGTTTGGTTGGCATTTAGTCGATGGGGTCAGGAAAATACACAAGAACCACTTTGGGATGGTCTAAGATAATATGTAACCATCTTCTCCATTTCCCAATCTGTCAGTCCAGTTACAACCAGATGCCAGACCCATTACAGGTATTGGTTCTAATGTGGGAATTAAAAGCAGGACATTTAGTTTCAGTTCACAAAGTGAACTTCTGAGAAGATGTGATGGTGGACATCACATAAATTCATTGGCATTGAGAGACAACATGATAGAAACAGTCACTTATCTGCATAACACACTTTCCAGTATTGTTTGATGAGAACTTCTCTAACTCTTCATTTAAATCTATTCAAATGTGGAAAAATAGGTATTTTTTTTATCAAATAGAATTTCTTTTACTCTTGGTTAACAAAACAAAACAAAAAATACCTATTTGGCCGGATGCGTTGAATTACACCGATTTTCCCAGCATTTGGGAGTCTGAAGCAGGAATATTAATGACCACAGGTATAAAACAGCCTGGGGTATAGTGAGTGAGTTCCAGGCTTGGCCTAGCCATAGAGCAAGATCATGTTTTAATGAATGATAAATAAAGGTTTAATTTTTTGATAAAAAGTACAGACTATGTAAGATCATTCTACTGGTTACTCTTTCTGGTGTTGTGATCATTACTTGACAATAAATAACTTAAGGGAGGAAGCATTTATTATGGGTCACTGTTTAAGAAGGGTGCAGTCCATCATGGTGAGGAAGGCTCAGTGATGGGAGCACAAGGCAGCTGACTACACCACATTGACAGTCAGGAGGCTGTGTGGACACAGGAAGGGGCTGGCTTACAGAACCTCAAGGCTCATCTCCAGCAGCATACCTTCCTCCAGCAAGACTTAACATCCCCAAAGCACCCCAACCTACAAAACTGTGTCACAAGCTAGGAATAAGTTGTTCCAACACATTTGAGTCCATGTGACTGTATTTCACATTCAAGCCACGATAGTAGTTATTCTCAGTTCCTTTATGCTGAGAAATTGTCATTATGGTTCAGATAAAGGGTTCTCAGCAGGAATGATCTGAGAACATTTGTTGTACAATTGGTTGGGAGGAAGCTTCTTGTGCACAGGATACCTACCTACCAGCATTTCTGGCCTCAACATAATAGATGCCAAAAGAAGTAATAAATTTTGCAAAAAGAATTCTCCAGAGATTGTCAAGTGTTCCTCTGAGGCAAACACAAAAATCAGGCCTTATTGAGAACTACTGGTTTAGAGGTGTGTGTGTGTGTGTGTGTGTGTGTGTGTGTGTGTGTGTGTGTGTGTGTGTGTGTGTGTTTAAATATGCTGTCATCTTGGGTGGCTTCATGAATTTTAACATTTAACTCAGCTAACTAGCTGGATACCATGATATTTTAAAATGTTTTTCACAGTTGTTACTTCCTAGGATTCCTGGTGTTTAGTGTCTGTATGACTTCTCCGCATATGCTAGCAAGAGGGTCTAAGCTGATCATATTCTTGATCACTTTGCTCATTTTAGATATGGACCGAAACTGAAGGATAGGATGATGATGTATGCATGTAAGTCACTTTGCCTCATCTGCTTGAAGAATATCTTGGCTTCACATTGTAGTCAGTTGCTGGGTTGGTAGTGTGTCTTTGCCTTTGTATCTCTCCATTCTCAGCTAGCATCTGTTTGTTATTCTGGTTGGATATCATTCATTGGTGGATCTTGTGCAATGTGAGTGATATAAAGACATGTTTAAATACAGTGACATATATTTTCTCCTGTGCTGCTTTGACAATTGCTAGTTCATTGTTGCTGAAATTGGTCACTAGGATGCCTGATGAGAATTCATTCTTTGAAAGAATATCATGACATTTTTTTACTTCTTCCAAGTGAATTATCCTATAGATGCTGTTTTGTGGTTTATTAAACCATGAGAAATATGCATTGGGAAGCAACAATATACAGTATATTTACACTGCAACATTTCAAACACACCAGGACTTTGTTCTCTTTGCTTTCATGCATGCATGGGAACAATAACACGTGACGGTTTTTAGATAAATGAAGAGAACTCCTCCCAGTACTGGCTCTCACATCTCATTTCCCTTTTCCATAATAAAAAATGGTAGCTAGCCTTCTACTATTTATCTCTCTGCTTTCAGTTTTACTTGAAGACTGCTGAAGAGTGAATATTTACTCAAAATTGTGCTACCTAGTTTCCAGGAAACACAAAAAACTCCTAGAGCAGGAATGGCTAATATTGTAATAAGGCTTCAAAAATGCTTTAAAAAAATCTGGGCTTTGTGGCACATGCTTATAATTCTAGGACTCAGGAGAGATGTAGAGTAGGAAGATCAGAAGTTTAATGTAACCCTTGGGTAAATAATGAGTTTGAGCCCAGCCTAGCTACATGAAATACTGTGTCATAGTTAGGGTTTCTATTCCTGGAACGAAACTTCATGACCAAAAAGCAAGTTGGAGAAGAAGGGTTTATTTGGATTACACTTCTACATTGCTGTTCATCATTTAACGAAGTCAGGACAGGAACTCAAACAAGACAGGAACCTGGAAGCGGGAGCTGATGCAGCAGCCATGGAAAGATTCTGCTCACTCTCTTGCTGATGATGGTTTGTTCAGCCTGATTCCTTATAGAACCAGGAATGGCACCACCCATCAATCACTAATTAAGAAAATGCCAGATTTTATGGAAGCATTTTCTCAATTGAGATTCTGTCCTTTCAGATTACTCCAGCTGTGTCAAGATGGCATAAACTAGCCAACAATACCATGCAAAAAAAAGGGCAAAACTTGTTCTTCAATGCTAAACATATCTGTAGCATCAGAAAAATCTCAGAGAAGGGGAGAAAATATGAACACTCAATTGCTTGCATAGAGTAGAATAGTGCTCATTAACTACCCATGTGTTCTGCACTTTCCAGCCTTCCTCCTGTTTTATGGTTCTAGATAGTAAAATCTAGGTGTGTCCACTATAGGCTGAAGAAGTTAATTAAGCACCACCAGGCTGCCCCACATAGCTTTTCCTGTCATAGTGAGTTCAGAACCTTTCTGTTCTAGTTGACATGAATGTGCAATGGGGCAGACTGGATATCAGAATCACCAAATGAAGAATGTTGTAACCCCTGACCTGAACCCTAATAAAGATGTGTTAATACATCAGCACTTCCCTTAAGCCCAAACAAAAGCTGTAAATGACTGGAAAAGGTGGTAGAAGTGTGAATTTAGACACAGACAAATAACTGTAGTGGGGAAGAGATGCAATTAGTTCAATTTACAGGGACATTTAAACAATGTTTACTTGGACCAAACAAAATATGACTGTTGCTTGGCTGTAATTTGTGTGAGGAGAACATAATTGCACTGATATTTTTTCCTAATATAAATTCTTAGTTGGAGATCTTTTAGGTCTTCATTGCTGCATTTAAATCTCAGGTAAATGTAGGCAATTGGTAAACTGAGAGCTCATTTTGTGAACTACTTTACTGGAGAATTGATTGCTCTTATAGTAGCTGACCCTAAATAATTACAGAGATAATAAAAATTTGGAAGAAATTCATAGATTCAAATCTTTCATCTTAATACAAAACAAAACAAAAATATTTACAACATTTCTACAGTAACAGGAAGAGGGATTCCTTATTTTGTCCTTTTCAAATGATGGGGAGAATTGGCGAATGAAATGTGTCTGGGAAGAGGGCCACCTGGCTTTTGTATACCAGACAAGAAGGAACAAGTCAAGCCAAAGGGTTTCCCCATTAAGGAGCCAGAGGGAGGGAGGAGGATTCTTGAGCAGTGGGAAGAGACAGGGAGTCTGACTCTGGAATCCAGCCTAGATCCACACATGATTTGGAAAGCTTGATTTCACACTAAATTGAGCCAAGGTTTAGTGAAAGCTTTAGACTTCAGTAAATGTCAGTTGAGCTTCAGACATTAGAAAAGAACCTAAAAGAAGAAGAAACAGAGCTTTGGTAGTGATGATAGCTGATTGGTGACCACTGCTGCTGTGTACTACACAGCATCACCTTCCTGTAACTCAGCACTGACTTAGTTCAGGCATTCAGGATCCATCTTCCATTTGTGAAAGTTTATATCTCTTTACATATTCTTCCTGTTGAAAATGGAAACAAGACTGTTAACAATTTAAAAAATATAGGGAAATGGAGCTTTTGGTATCATGGTGGCTAATTTCACATGTTAAATTTGCCTAGAGTAAAGGTATCTAGATAGCTGGTAAAACATTACTTCAGAGTATCTTCATAAGAATATCTCAAGGGAAGATTATTATTTGAATAATTTGGTTCTGTAAACAGGATCAACCCTCACCACTGTGCGCAGTTATTATTCACCTTTCCAATGCTAGAATGCAACAAAAATGCGGAGAAAGGGTAAAATTTCTTTCATCTGAAGGTTGAACATCCATCTTCTCCTATCCTTGGACCATGGAGCTGTTGGTCTCCAGACTCAGGACTCTCCAATTTGCCATAGTGGTCTTTCTGGTATTCAGGCTTTGGAACACATAGTGATTTGTATCACCAGATTTCCTGGTTCTCCATCATGCAGGTAGCATGGTGGATCTTGGAAGCATCTGAGATCATTTAAGCCAATAACCACAAAAGAAAATTTCCTCTCATCCATTCTATTGGTTCAATTTCTCTGAATAATTATGTTAATTCATATAATTTATCATTTATTGTATTCAATATCTTATAGTCCACATTTATGCAAGTAATTAAAATATGAACATATCCCATTATTGAGCATTGCCTATAATATCTTTCCCAACAATAACTTCATTAGAACTGGATATATTGGCTAGTTAAAAACCAGTCTAGGAACTATGGGCCTGATGACTTAGTTCAATAGGTAGAGTGATTATCTAGTGTACATAATGTCTTCATTCTTTAACACCACATAAACTGTGGCAGTAGTACATGCCTGTGCTACTAATTTGAGGACTTGAGGAGTAAAGAGAGGAGACTCAGAAGTTTAAGGTCAACTTCAGCTGCACAGTGGCTTTGCCTCCTAGCCTGGGACACAGGAAACACTGTCTCAAATGAAACAATGCAAAGCAACATAAAACAAAAACCCATTTTTGGTAATTTCTGAGATGTCTTTTGGAACTAAGAAATCAAAGAGTAGAGTAAAGGCCAAACAAGGCCCGAATACAGGGCAGGAAGCCTGAGAGGGTCCTGGGCAAATGATGGGAGGCAATACTTACAGGCACTCACTTCTATCTAGACTCATGGTGAATACATGAGAAAGTGAACAAATTCATTATTTTTATCTGCGTAATAATGGATATTTAAATTTCAAAATCTTAGTAGGACAAAGAGAAAAGAAGCAAGGAGTGAGGTGCTGCTCTGGAATGTAAATCTTACATCAACACTTCTTATCTTTAGTATTAGGTGTTTACACTCCAGTATTCAATTAGATGTTGGGTTTTAAAAATAGTGTGTGTGTGTGTGTGTGTGTGTGTGTGTGTGTGTGTGTGTGTGTGTGTATGTGTGTGTGTGTGCGTGCGTGCGCGCACCTGAGCGTGCTCAGGCACTATGCCATGGCACAGGTGCAGAGGTCCGAGGGCAACTCTGTGGAGTTTGTTTTTTCCTTCTACCTTCACATGGATTCTGGAGATCAAACTCAAGTCATCAGGTTTGCATTGTCTGGCAGCAAGCTGCTGTTAATCTCAATACCACAGTTTAAAGCCAAATTTGAAGCAAGCTTCATTAAATGTTGGCCAGGTGGGTGGGCTCTTGCCAGGTTCGTCTCTGGGTTTCCAAAAGATGGCCCAGAATCAAGCATTGCAGCAGCTTAAGTATTTCCCACCAGGTCCGGTAGGGGCAAGCATACGTCCTGATGTATTTCCTGCCTGTGAACCTTCTGCCCACATGTGATCAAACACATCCGGTGCAGATGAGTTAAACAAACTTGTTTAGGGGATTGGAAGCACAGTGCCTTGTTATCTCCCATAAACAATAGCCTTCCGCATGTCAGGAACTGTCTGTTTTTGGGCAAGGGGATTGCAGATCAGAGGCATTTTTGTTTCATGGAACTTTAAGGCATAATAATTAAAAGTTGAAATGTAATTTTGGCTCTCATACTGCCTTACCTGCTGAGCCATCTCCGTCTCCTTTGCTGAGTCTTTGGTGCACTAGACAAGTAAATGTTGACTCTCCCTAAAGTAACCATCTGGCTGGTTCTCTTCTGTAGGGGTCCAGGCTAATGCTCTGGCTAGCAGTGAAACAAACCACTAGAGGAAGGAGACTCTTCTAAGTTCAGCACAATTTAGCCAGGTTGGCTCAAACTTCTGGAATTTGACACCAGGCCAGTTTATTGTAGACATGTTGAAGCAAGCACAATTTTTGAAAACAATTTGCCAATGACAATTATACTAATCTGATGTGTGCAGTAAAGCTTAAGGTGTGACTATATCAAAACTATTTTGAAAAGTACATGTAACTTCTACCAAGAAGATGGGTTCTCTGGCTTAAGGGCACAGGATCTGGTGTGTCTCTGACTGAGACAGAGTAGAAGTCAGCAGGCTATAAAGTACATGTGACATCTCCCTCAAGGATGGGTTTTAGTGACCAAGAAACAAATCTAAAGTTGGAGGTCTAGGGAGGGTCCGAAATAAACATTCTGTCGGATTTGGGTGAAGCCTGGCCATACAGATAGCAAAGGTCACTAGGTTATTAACAACATCCATACCCAGGCTTCTGGGCAGAAAACTGGTATACATTCCCTTCATTTAGGAGAAAACTCTGTGTGATTAGCATTCTTGGTTTCTCTAGGGCTTATCTGTGAGCATCAGTGTCCTCTTCTTCACCATCCGGATAGTTCTCTCTCTTTCCTTAGTGAAACACATATTCCATTATCCTCTTCCCCTGCTTGAGATCTGTTAGTCCCCTATCATAGTCCCTTTCTTGTTTCATGACCACACACACACACACACACACACACACACACACACGCACACACGCACGCATGCACGCACGCACGCATGCACGCACACTCACATATTTTAAATATAGGTTTTATACATGAGAGAAAACATGGTATTGTTTTTTTCCAATCTGACTTTTTTTTTAATATAATGATACTCCATTTTACCTGTTTTTTTTCCTTTGTGCAAATATCATGATTTTATCTTCATAGTTGAATCAAGTTTCATCGTGTATATGTACCACAATTTCTTTATCCATTAATTTCTCAACAAACATTTAGGATTGGTTGTATTTCCTGGTTACTGAAGATAGTGTAGCATAAACATGTTCAAGTATCACTGTATTATGTTGAATTAGAGTTTCTTGGTTATATGGTTTCATGCCTAAGAGCATAGCGAGATCATGTGGTCATTCTATTTTTAGGGTTTTCATTCTTGTTTTGAGAAAGAGTCTTACTATGTAGTTATGGTTGGCCTGAAAATCACAATGTACACAAGACTGGCTGACAACTCACAGAAATATGCCTGCTTCTGCCTCCCAAACACTGAGATTAAAGGTGTGCATCACCATGCCAGGCTATATTTTAGTGTGGTGATATATTGTGTCCCCCAATATATTATGCACCCTAATAAACCTGTCTGGGGATCAGAGAACAGAGCCAGCCACTAAATTAGACATAGAGGCCAGGCAGTGGTGGCACACACCCTTAATCCTATCACTGGGGAGGCAGAGATCCTTGAGTTGGATCTCTGTGAGTTCAAAGCCACACTGGAAACAGAGCCAGCCGTGGTGGCACACACCTTTAATCACAGGAAGTGATGGCAGGAAGCAGAAATGTAGGTAAGGCGTGAGGACCAGGAACTAGAAGGTTTTTAGCAGCAGTTCAGCGGAGACACATTTGAGTAAGTACTCAGAGGCTTCCAGTCTGAGGACACAGGATCAGCTGAGGAGTTGGCAAGGTGAGGTTGGCTGTGGCTCATTTTGTTTCTCTGATCTTTCAGCTTTCATCCCAATATCTGGCTCTGTTTTTTTTTTTTTTATTAATAATAAGACCGTTTAGCAATGCATCTTACATTTTAGTTTTTTGAGAAACCTCCATAGGGATTTGCATAGTGGATGCATTCTAATCATCACAGTGTAAGGATTCTTCTTCCCACACATTGCCAGCTTTTGCTGTCATTAGACACAGAAGATTTTAAGGCAAAAAATGAATAATACTACTTCATTACTGAGAATTCTTTGTGTGGAAGTAAAGGAAACAGAATGGAAATCATGGAACCAGAATCAGTAACTTGATAAATGACAGTATTTTTTTAAAATATAGTTTATCACTTTTAAAAGATGATGCTTGTCTTAGAGTTTCTATTGCTGTGAAGAGACACCATCACCCCAGCAACTCTTAAAAAGGAAACTATTTAAATGGGGTGGCTCACTTCAATTCAAAGGTTCAGTCCATTATCATCATGGTCGGGAGCATGGTGATGTTCAGGCAGATATGGTAGCTGAGAGTCCTAGATTTTACAGGCAACAGAATATGGTTTAAAAGTCACACTGAGGGAAGCTTGAGCAAAAGAGACTTCCCCACAATGACACACTTCTTCCAACAAAGCCACAACTATTTCAACAGGGCCACAACTCTTAATACAGTCATTCTCTATGAGCTTATGGGGGCCAATTACATTCAAACTACCACAATGCCCAAGCAGTGGTTCACTCATAAAGGATAGACCATATATTTGATTCTTACCTTTTACCTACTTTAAAGTTAATTATGCAAAATAACTTTTGGACTTTTAGAAATTTTAAAAATTAGAAAACATCTTTTAATATCTCTACAAGGAGAATATAAAATAGGATCAAAACCACATAAATTAAAATGATAATATTATTTAATTAAATACAAATATCAATATATGCGATAAAGCGATTTCTATAAGTAACAGTAGGAAGGTAAGTGTATAAGCTATAGACTAGTAGATCATTTTACTACATACAATGGGAGAGGACTAGAATATGGAATTCATAAGGAAGCATTAAGAAGTACTATTGTAAAGATTAAAACCCAGTCAAAGAACACAAACAAGCTATTTAACCCTTTGAGGAAGTTTAAAACACCACAAAACCAAATAAAAATAGGTTCATCTTAACTGATTATCAAAATTCAGTTTCAAAACAAAATACCATATAGTTTTAAACTTATTAGTTTTATAGAAATGAAGGAAATTGTAAGGTTATGGGCAATGGGATCCCTCATACATGAGGCACCAAATGATATATTGGTAAATCCTTCAGCATCTGTCTTATACTGTATGGTCAAGTTTGAGAGGCATGGTGGATATGAAGAGGAACATTTATTTTACAATATATATATATATATATATATATCATGAATTTCCTTATTTGTTTCTGTGATATCCTGTCCTATTAATGCTTAAAAGTAAAAAACAAACAAACAAACAAACAAACAAACAAACCCAACATCCATGAACTTACAGCTCTGGCAGCAAATGAGTTCTGTCAACCAGAGGCGTGTGATAGAGTAGAGCAGGCAAAGATCTCATAGCTGCTTCCCTGTGGCTATCAGGGACAGCAATGGAAAAGACCATTTTCTCTTATCCTGCCTTCATGGGGAGGAAGGAAGAGAGCACAATTGTTCAGAGCTATCATTTCCTGATCCTGGAATCACAGCCACAGAACTTGGTGATCATGTGTGAGAAGTAGCTTAAGCTAAGCAAAGATAGGTATAATGTCTCCTGTATCTGTGCTTTATTATCATTTTTAACTTACAGAGATAGTATGATTAAACTTCTTAAAAATCTATTCTCCTGTTATGTTTGCTGTTAATGCCACCTCTCTGTGAGAATTCAACAATGTGTTGTTTATGTATTTGTGCAGTGGTCTCCTTAACATGTGCTTCTACAAACATGAACTCCTCAGGGCTCAGTAGTAAAACAAAACAAAACAAAACAAAATACCACACCTAATCTATTCAAACAGAGAAGTATCCTATACGGTGTAAGATGCTTGCAAAATCATTGAAAAGACTCAAGATCTGTTTTCCAGACACCAGGAATGGTTCATAATGATACCACCAAATGAACTCCATAAAGGACTTTCAACTTGGCTCCAATCAGAAATATAGGAAGTTAAGAGATCAACTGTTGTTGGAGAGCTTCTCTCCAGGTTCCGCCAAGCCCACAGTCCAACAATCCAAGTATAAAATAATCACTCAGACGCTTATATTACTTATAAACTGTATGGCCGTGGCAGGCTTCTTGCTAACTGTCCTTATATCTTAAATTAACCCATTTCTATAAATCTATACCTTGCCATGTCTCTTGTGGCTTACCGGTGTCTTTACATGTTGCTTGTCCTGGCGGTGGCTGCATTGTCTCCCCCTCCTTTTTCCTGTTTCCCCAATTCTCCTCCTGCCGCCTATACTTCCTGTCTGGTCACTGGCCATCAGTGTTTTATTTATATAAAGCGATATCCACAGCACTTTCCCTTTTCTTCTTTTTTTTTTTAAAAAAAGGAAGGTTTTAACTTTAACGTGGTAAAATTACATATAACAAAACAATTATCGAGCAAGAATTACAGTTACAATATTAAAGAAGATGTCCTATCTATCTTATATTTATTAGTTTAAGGTTTTATATTTAACTTATCTTTTATCATAACTGAGGAAATTACAGCTATCTAGTCTTTAACCACATCAAAGACTTCAGAAGGATATAATATTACCTGAGAAATGGGAGAAGGATGTATGTAACTTTGGGAGTCTTGCAGGGTAGACAGAGACAACTGACAGCCTGGACAGTCACCTAATGTTCCTTTGTAAAGTTGGGGCATCTGTCTCTAGCTCACAGAGCTATAGTCTCTCCGTCATTTTTTTCAGTGTCCTGTAGAATGTCTGGCAGTTTTCTCTGTGAAGCAGGAACCTGAAGGAACATCTTGTCAAGCAAAGTTCAGTGGTCATCCTTCCATGACTCTTGCATGTCCAGTCGATCAAGCAGTTCAGGCAAGATCAGTTTTTGCCCAAATGACTATCTTTGCCAAGGTGAAGATAAACTCCATATGGAGTGTCTTTGGTGTCCATCCTCCTCTCCAAAGTAAATCCAGTGCTGTCAGGAGCAGACATGTCTCACTGTCCAGAATGTCTAAATTTTTAAAACATTTTAAATGCCATATTCTGTAGGTCTTTGAAGTGTTTAAAGACTACCTATCTATCTGAAATATATCTATATATACCTAAAAAAGACTTAACAAACATGGCTATAAATATGATTATCATAGATGACTAATTATTAATCTATTTCTTAATTATACATTACAATTTTAAATGAGATACATAAACATAATACCTCAAACAAGAATAGAAATATATATACAATATAACAAAATTAACTTCAAGTTTATGTCAATAAACTAAAATTTATACCAATGTAAAACATTTTAAACATAAACTAAAATCTATACCAATGTAAAACATTTTAAACAAGTTGTTCTTTAAAAGTAGGTTCATTAATCTACCCTTTTATCTTATCATCTCTATATCCTATATATCTATATCATATCCCCTTTTCTTTTTTTAGAAAGAGATCGCATTTATAATCAACCTGTTTTAAATAAAAATATTGGTTTTTCTCTGTCCCACACCAGAGGGCTCTTCTGATTTGGGACACAAGAATCTCTTAACCATTTTTTTTTAAAGCAATATGTCTGGGTTTAGAGGGGGAGTGAGACAATTCCACCTCTAAAGCCAGCTTGGTATATTTGGGGATTTGGGCATAGCATCTCTTACTACTTCCTGCTGGAGGGGGGTGCTGTATCTTATGGGGATGCAAAGAAAATTTTAGGCTTATGGGGTAGTCTGTGAGACTGTATTGTGTGAGCCAGTTGACTTGAAATCGCTCTGGATGTTGGATCATCTGTGCCATGGTGTCATTGGAGACCTTTCAGGGGGTCTTGGCTGGTGAAACCTGATGTATCTTAATCTGGAACAAATCCACAGCCTCTGGCTTTCTGTAGAAACAAAAGCAGAACTTCTTTTCCAAAGCAATATAGCCTTACATCCAAATTTTGAAGGCAAGTTACCTTTAAAATGTACATATTGGTTTAATTCAACATCTTTTTCAATCAAATGCTTTTTTGCAGTTAAAAATCCCAGAGACAACACAATCTAGATTGTCTGTGTAATATTCATCTTTACGTGGCTTTTTTTATATTAATTTATCTTTTTTTTGTCTCTTTCAAGCCTACGTATATTTTACACACACTGTAAACTATTTTATCTGAATCAGTCTTATTGTGAGTGTATTGCAGCATTCTAAGACTGAAACGGTGCTGTGGCTGCTGGCTCAGCCCACTTCAGCTTCCTAACATGGCCGTGGTACATTTTCCGCCAGTTCTATGAGCCATCAAGTCTCAGAAATAGTGGGTCTATGCTTTTATCAAAGCAGTGTGTAGCCCAGAAACCTCTTTTTTTTTTTTTAAATACTAGTAAAGACTAAATCTACCACACAGCGTAATGTGCTGCTGGCAGACACCTCATTCCTGCCATACTGCCGGTCAAACGCACATGCCAGGAACCTGCCAGTGTTCAAACTTGCGTTTTGCGGCATCTAGCTGCCTGTATGAGACATGAAGCAGGAACCTGGTTTTGGCTCTGTTTAGAATTGGTTATTAAATATTCTCAGGTTTAAGGTGGAAACTTGAGCCGTTGGGTGCCATTTATTGTTGGAGAGCTTCTCTCCAGGTTCCCTCAAGCCCCGCAGTCCAACAATCCAAGTATAAAGTAATCACTCAGACGCTTATATTACTTATAAACTGTATGGCCGTGGCAGGCTTCTTGCTAACTGTTCTTATATCTTAAATTAACCCATTTTTATAAATCTATACCTTGCCATGTCTCTTGTGGCTTACCGGTGTCTTTACATGTTGCTTGTCCTGGCGGTGGCTGCATTGTCTCCCCCTCCTTCTTCCTGTTTCCCCAATTCTCCTCCCACCTATACTTCCTGTCTGGTCACTGGCCATCAGTGTTTTATTCATATAGAGCGATATCCACAGCAATCAACAGTGGCTATATTGATTTGTAGTGATTCCCTAAATGTGGGGCAATGCAGAACAAGGAAGTGGTAGAACTTGAAAGAATTATATCGTTGGTCAACTATAAAAAACATAGAGGACTCTTTATTACAATTCATCTGGAGGTCTCATTGATAAACTGTTGTTCTGTGGTGATATTTTGTTTGTGATCCAACAAATAAAGCTTGCGCAAAAATCAGAATGCATATACCCTTAATTCCAGCACTCAGGAGGCAGAGGCAGAGGGATCTTTTTGAGTTCAAGGCCACTTTGGGACACACAAGATTGATCCACTCTAAAAGAGAAACAGCTCCAGGCAGTGGTGGCACAGACTTTAATCCTAGCACTAGGAAGGTGAACATAGAAAGTGATATGATTGGGTAGAAAGAACAATATAAATTGGGAGGACATAGGAGCTCAGGCCCCTTTTGGCTGAGAAGTTCTGGAGGTAAGATATCTCTCTAGTGGCTGGTTCCTTTACTGATCTTTTAGCATTTACCCTGATATATAGCTCAAGGCTTTTATTATTAAGAGCAATTAGAATTTGTGCTACACCACCGCACTTCATTGATTTAGAGTCTCTGAGCTGTTATGAAAGTTACAAGGCCACAGCATACTGACCACACTGGGTCTTGTTATTAATTCTTGAACTTGAGATGTCTCTAAATTTATATATTTCTTTGATTGTTTTTGTCAGATTTTGCCTTTGTTTTGCCTCAGTAAAATGAGGACAGTGTAATACTTAAATTAGACATTTTCATGATTCAGCTAAGTAGTAAATACATACTATTTAGAACTATCTTGGCATATGGTGACTAGATAAGATTGCAACAGAATATTAGTATCAATCCTGCATAATACCTTTAAAAAAGAATGCAATTTTCAATAGTAAATGATAAATACAAGCTTATTTGTTAAACCAACTGATTTGTTAGTGTTTGGTCCTAAACAAAATAAAGAGGCCTAGCAAGATAGTGCTACATAGTGAGACATTCATACACACACACACACACACACACACACACACACACACACACACACACAAGAAAGAAGAAGGAAGGAAGGGAAGATTTGAATTGCAGGTTTAGAGACTGAGAGTTTTAACCACTCTCTTATCTAGATTTTATCATGAATAGAAAATTTTCTATAAAGGCTCTGGTTTCCCATGGCACAGGGGACTCTTATCCTAGGACTTCCTCCTGTCCACAATGGACACATCTCACCATTCTTGGAGCTCCATTGGGCTATCAGGTTTGTGCTGGTGGTGTCTCAGCTGACAGCTGTGTCCACCTTAGCTGTGCCCTCAGGCCGGGAGGTGAGAAGTCTCTGGGTTGTAGATACTGCTAGACCAGGCCATGCCTTCCAGGCTGCAGTGTATGGGATGGATGTCACACCCACCTAGACAATTCCAGGTCGCAGGAGTCATTTTCTCTCAGGGAGAGTGGAAGTGGCTCTGTCAAAGCCACAGGGTGTCCAGACACCTGACAGCCTTTGGGAGGCGTTTCAGGAATCACACCACACACCTCACCAGGGTGTGCCAGGTTCAGTGTCTCTTTAGAATCAGCTCTACCAGGCAAGTTTATAATCCCAGTAATCCAGAGGTAGAGAGAGACAAGGCAATAACTCATTCCAGGGCAGCCCATGTTACCCAACTTGACACAAGCCACGCGAGAACCCATTTATTTATCTATCAATATTTTAGACTAGCATAAAGAATAACTAGTTTCATAGGATGTTTTCAGGCATCCAGCTGGCTCTCTTTGCTCTCCCTGTTAGCCTCAGCTTCTGCTTCACAGCTCTCTCTCTCTCGTGTGTGTGTGTGTGTGTGTGTGTGTGTGTGTGTGTGTGTGTGTGTGCAGGTGCATGTATGCCACAGCATAAGTGTGGAGGTCAGAAGATGATCATCGATGTTTGTCCTCGTCTTCTATCTTGCTCAGGACAAGGTCTCTGTTATTCACTGCTGTTGGCCTACAAGTTTCTGAAGGTTCCACTGGCTCCACTTCTCATTTTACAGTAGAGGTCTGGGATTACAGATATGGACTACTGGGTCAGGCTTTGCTTGGATTCTAGGGATTCAAACCCAAGTCCACACGACTGTGCAACAAGAGGTTTACCCACTGGATCATAAATGCAGCCTGACTTCTGCCTTCTTACTGCATGTCTTCTGTTACCTCCTGTGTTCCTTACCTCCCTTATGATTTCTTCTCAAAATCTCCTGTGGAGTCCCTGACAGTTGACTTTTCTATTGTCCTTTGAGAACCCTGGCTAGTACAAGCTAACTTCCTCCTGAGGTTATATGATTTGTTATGGAACAGTCCTGTGCAGCAGGACAGGCCCCCAGACGGCATTGTTCAAATTTGCCTTTTCTCTTTCACAGTAGTTCTTGGAAGGACTGCAGAATGTACTGGGAATGTATCATTTTTATCCAGACAGAAAAATGTGTTTCGAATAACCTGGGCCATGTCCTTTTCTTTGTGAGAACACAGTGTCCTGCAATGCTTGTGCTCAGCGAGTCAGGGTGCACCCAGAATTCATAAACCCGGGGTGTGGTGTTTTCAGCTGTGGTGCGAGGACAGTAGTGAGCAGATGTGAATCCACATACTTTGGGGAGATTTCCTGAGTCTTAAGGAACCAGCTCACTGGGGAGTTAGGCTTGAACATTCATCTCGCTCCTGTCAGCTATAAACCTACTTTGGATGATATATTGTGTGCATGCTCTGTCTCACCTGTTCGTCAACAAATCTTAGAGACACTGAGTTTTGCTTTGGTCCTTACATTCCTCCTGATGATGGCTGGACTATGACAGCTGGGTCTCCGGTATGAAGTGTCCACCCTTGGTCCTGCTCTGACAAGTTCCTCTCTACTGTCATCAACTTTTGTATGTTACATAAATACATTAAAATTAAACAATTTAGAATAATTTTAGATTTTTAGAAAAATTATAAAGACAGTGTAGAGATCTCCTGTGTTCCTTTTCCTTCCTTGTGGAGATTCCTGCTGTGGTTTGCTTTTAGTGTTGTCTTTCTCTTGGGAATGATGTTCATAAGCCCTGACCCAAAGAAAGCATGTGGAGATGTGTCAGCCAATTCATGTACAATAAAAAAAAAAAAAAAACAAAAAAAAAAAAAAACACCCACATTTGTAAAACAGAAGGAGTGCATTACTCATGGGTCCTTGAAAGGTTAGGGCTGGTAAGAGGTCTGTAGAAAGTATAAAGATGTTGGAGCTTGAGCTATGAGTTTGGACTGAAGGAGAGAAGTGGGGACCTGAGACTGTACCTTTGTTAGAAAGTGTACATGTTATCCCTAGGCCTTCCTTTTGGGCTATGTCACTGTGACAAAATATCCAGAGAAAAGCTACATAAAGAAGACTTTATTTTGGTTCATGTTCCACAGTTCAGTCCATCATCATGGGTGAAGTTACAGCAGCCAGAGATTGAGGCAGTTAGTTGTTTACACTGTATCCACCACCAGGAAGCAAGAGGAGGTCACTGTTGGTACTCAGTTCATTTTCTCTTCTTACTAAACCCAAGATATCTGTCCATAGAACGGATCTATCCATATTCAGAGTGGGCTTTCCCACCTCAAAAATCCTAAACTAGAAACTCACTTAGAGATAAACCCAGAGAGGTTCAGTTCCATGGTGATTTCAAATCCCATCAAGTTGACAATTGGAATTAATCATCGCACTGCTTCTCATCAACTTGATAATCACATAGTTTTTTAAACCTTAACATTCCTTCATGTTTTAATGAATATGAATTCAATTTATTTTTTAAAGTCCCTATAGTCTAACAATTCCAGCATTGCTTTAATGTTCAAAGTCTGAGTTTCTTCTGAGACTCAAAACTTTTAACTGTGATCTATGAAATAAAAATCAAGTGACACAGTTCTAATATACAATGTCACAGAGTAAACATCTCCATTCCCAAAGACAGGAATAAGGATATAGGAGAGAACTACTGGTCTAAAGTAAGACTGAAACCCATTAGGACACACACCAAATCCTATAGTTCTGTGTCTGGCATCTGGAGCTCCTGGTCAAATCATCTGGACTTCAAAGGGCTTGAGTAGTTCTTCTCCCCAATTTTGTTGCTGTAACAAAATAGCCTTTCTTTTGGCTACCTTCATTCCATTACTGTAGCTTTTTTTCAGTGGGTATCCCATGATCTTGGCATCTTAAACATTCTGGTGCTCCCTCTGTGACTTAGGATTCATCTTCAGAGCTTTATGTAGTAGTTTCTTAGGGTTTTTGCTAAATATTGCCTTGTTTCTGAGCCACTGTCTGAACCTTTACAGAAAGACCCCAGGACTCACTCCATCCATCCATCCATCCATCCATCCATCCATCCATCCATCTATCTATCTATCTATCTATCTATCTATCTATAAAATCTCCATTCTTCCAAGATCTCATCAGAATGGCCCATTAAGTTCTGCAGTTCTGCTTACAGTATTTAAGGGCTTTTCTAGCCTGCAGCTGCAAACTCTTCTACATTCCTCCTACAATCCACCTGAAAAGGCATAGGAACCACATGTCCCGATTTATAATAGGAAATATTTCTTGGTACCACTTTCCTGTATTAATTACTTTACTTAATGTTGGGGAAAATATTTTGAATAAAGAAACTTAGGGAAGAAAGGATTCACTTTGGCTTACAGTTTTGAGTGGAACTCAGTCAAACCGCATGTACTATTAGTAAGTGGAGGGAAAGAAAGTGGCTACTCAGTTACAACCCACACTGGGTGAATCTTCCCAACTTGGTTAACCTAATGCATAAATTCCCTGACAGACAAACCCATAGATTCATTCCAAAGCAATTCCAAATCTCACTAACTTGACAGTTCTGATTCACCACCGTGCTGGTTAAAAAAATTCATTGTCATCCCCAAGCTGGGGATTATGCTGGTTTTCTGGCCAGTGGATTGAGAAATAAGTGGGTTGTCATGCAAAGGATGAGAGTTAACAAGACCAAGGTGATATTATTATGATTGTGTTTCAAATAATTTATGTCAGGCCTAATTACATTAAACAAATTCACAGTAAAAATCCCTTTATAATTTCCACCGTTACTGGTATCTCACATTAATAGTTCCTAAGTAAAGCTTGATGCATTCTTTTCTTATTTTATATTTTTAACACATTTTAATTTATTCTTTGTTAATTTTACATCATGCACCCTAATCCCACTCATTTCCCAGTTCTTCCATGTCTGCTTTCTACCCTTTTAGCCCCCGAAAAGAATTAAAAAAAAAAAAAAAAAAACAAACAAAGAAACAAAACTACTTGCTCTTACTTCTTTCCTGCTCTCCATCACATATTCATTTGTCATAATGGCCTTGGGAGCTGTGGTGTATCATGCAGTATACCCCTTTGCTCAAACAGGTTTACTTGCAAATGCTCATTACAATGAGCTGTTGGTCTGGTTCAAGGGCTCTAACTTCTGGTGCACCATCAATTCTGGACCCTCACTGAAACTTCTTTCAGATATACTACTGTTGCCCTGAGTCATGGAGATCCTGAGGCTATGGTTTTGCAGGTCCCGTCCCTTCATGTGCTCCATGAAGTCATAGATGGGGTACGTGTTGGGGTGGGCCAACTCAAAGCTCTGGATGTAAGGCCTGAGTGGTAGCTGAGTTGGTCAGTCCAGGCTTTCACCAGGACCACTCACTGCAGGTGAGGGTGAGGGCCAACTCTCCCGTACCCACCTCATCTCCTGTGTGCATGGTAAGGGTTGAAGCCAACTCTCCTGTTGCTGGGGCGGGAAGGTAAGGAATGGGAGGGGAGCAGTTCTCCCAAGGCTGTCTAGGGTCAGGGCAACTCTCCCCATGCTCATGCCACTCGACCAGCTCTCCCACTGAGGCAGCCAGCAAGGGGCAGGAAAAGCTCTCTGGTGCCCAGGCCATGTGGACAGCTCTCCCATGGCCTCTCCTCACAACACAGACCATCATCAGCAATACAGACCCTGGTTGCAGTAGGATGCAGACATGACCCTCAGCTGCAGCTAGCCTGGATATGACCATGGCCCTGCGTGTCAGCACAGGCCATTCACATCAGTATGGCCCCAGCAACAGTGTGGCTCTCAGACACCAACAGGGCCTCAGGTCATGGCCCAGACCACAGGCGTCTGCATGGCCTTTGGTGGTAACACAGGCCACAGACATCATCACACACCGTGGCTGCAGTAGGGCGATGGATCCAGACATGGCCCTTAACTGTAGCTCAGGCCCAGGATGTCACCATGATCTCAGGTGGTAGTGCAGGCCACCCAGATCAACATAGTCCCAGTGGCAGCATGACCTCAGGAGGCACCATAGGCCACTCACATCAGCCTTTCCCTCACTGCTGCAGTTCTGCTCCTCTTCACAGTGTACGAACTACTATCTTTTTCCTTCTCTCCCATTTCTCCACCATGTACCTGTTCATCACAGTGGCACCAGCCTGGCGGGCCTCCTTCTGCCCACCCAGGATGCAGCAAAGCCTCCATACATTCTAATTAACTAAACTTCAGTATTTTTATTCAGATACTTTTTCTTTCCTTTTTTTGTCTTTATTAAGAAATTTTGTATTCATTTTACATACCAACCACAGATCCCCCTCTCTTCCTTCCTCTCACTCCCCAGCCTTTCCCCCCACCCCCAAGCCATCCCCCATTTCTTCCTCCAAAAAGATAAGGCCTCCCAAGGGGAGTCAGCAAAGTCTGGTACTTTTAGTGGAGGTAGGTCCAAGCCCTTCTCCCCAGATATTTTTTTCTTAGCATTTTTCTGTACTAAGATCTCCAGGATAACTTCACCTTGGATTGTTGGGCCTCTTTTGATAGTTTCTTAGACTTTCCTTGTTTTTCACATTATACATACATACATACATATATATATATATATATATATATATATATGTGTGTGTGTGTGTGTGTGTGTGTGTGTGTGTGTGTGTGTGTGTATGCTTACTGAACAGGGTATAGTATAGAATGCCACTCCTTTATAAATACTTGATTCACACTCCCATGATTAGACTGGTTTATTAGACTGTGGCTTAATAACACTTTAATGTGTTTTTTTTTTTTTTTTTTTTTTTACTTTCCCCAGTTCTCTCCCTTGCAATTTCTCTCTTATCTCCTTTATCACATTTTCCTCCCACACTCATGCTTTCTTTCACAGAAGTCATCGTTAAGACCACTTAGTGCTACATATATGCACAAAGATATTGGACCATCTACTACAGCACAAATGGTCTCAAAGAGTCTGAATCCTTGAAGAAAATCAACTTTCCACAAGAAGTCATCAACTGGCAGGAATTGATCTGTTAGGGGTGGAATTTTATAAACTCCTTCCCCGTCCATATTGAGGTTTTGATAGGACATGACTTGCAATAGCTTCAGCATAAATTGTGGATCCAGGTTGGTGACCATATATGACTCTGAATAAGATCCTGAGGTATGTGCAGAGTCCCACAGCTCACAGTGAAAGCTGAAGACCCATGCAGAAACCAAGTTGAAAAAAGACAATACCTGGCCCCCAGAAAAAGACTTGAGTAAGAGCCTTTGGCCATAAAAACAAGTCCCACAGAGGAAAACAATACCTCAACCCTACTACTACTTACTACCGACCATTTTAATGCACCACTGAAAGAAAAATGTGGACTTGATTAAAAATAAAAATGTATAAAAAGAAAGAAAATATTAACAAACTGAAGATGTATAAGCTCCAGCACAGAAACAGAAACAACATAAAAAACCAGACATGTCTCCTCTACAAATCAGTAATTCCATAAAAGTGACACCCAACAAAAATGACTTGGAAGAACTTGCAGATAAAAATTTGAAATAATGAGTCTAAGTATGTTTAACAAAAACAAAAACAAAAATGATGGATGAAATAAGGAAGTCAATGCAAGATATAAAAACAGAATTCAGTAAAGAAAGTTACTGAGGAAAAGCAAAACTTAAATGATTCTGGAAATGAAATACCTATTTGTCAAATAAAATTTGAGTAAAAAGCTTTACCAATAGAGGAAACCATGTGGAAAACAGGGCATCAGGGCTGAAAAATGAAGTAGAAGAATGATATCACTCAACAAAAGTCAATTATAGATGTATAAGAATCCATGAATGAAATATGGGTAAACTTTGAAAAAAGATGTAAAGAACTAACCCTCAGACTAGGGCATACAAAAAGAAGAATAACATACCCCAAGGCATAGAAATATGGGAAAACTTTGATAGAAGATGAAAAGAACTAACCCTCAGACTAGGGCATACAAAAAGAAGAATAACATACCCCAAGGCATAGAGTGTATTTTCAAGAAAATCATAGAAGAAAAATATCTACATTTAGAAAAATAGATGCCAATCTAGATACAAGAGGCCCTCAGAACTCTGTACCCAAAAAAGAAACTGTCCATGACATATTATAGTTAAAATATTAAAAAAAAATAAAGAAAATGTTTTGAAAGCTGCAAAAGAAAAAGGTTATAAAGAGTAGGTTTACAAGAATAGCATCTGATTATTTAATAGAATCTTTTAAAGCTTGATGGGCCTGGTAAAATGTGTTCCAATGTCTGAAAGATCAAAGGTCAATCATGCTATTATACCCAGCAAAACTATCTTTTAAAATCAAGAGAGAAATGAGAATTTCACAGGAAATAAACGAGCAATACCAGGGTGATTGATCAAAAGAAATAAAACAAAGCAGTACAAAATTGCCAAATTGACAATAATTAACAAACATGTTTCAATAATAACACTGAATATTGATTATCTCAACTCCCCAGTAAAAGACATAGATTGGAAATTATTTCCTTCTTCAACTATCTATTTTGAAATATTTTGTTCTTCAGTATACTTATTCATTCTGCCATTGTCATGCTTTTAATTTTGCTTAATGTACTTTTTTATAATTTTATAATTAATTTAATTTTACATATCAGCCACGGATTCCCCTGTCCTCCCTCCTTCCACCCAAGTCAAGGATTTATACATGAGTTTTAAGAACTGCTTTTATCTTTGTCAAGTATCACTGATAGAGTGTTGGGTCACTTTTCTGAAGTTCATTAGATATCTTCAAGACAGTTATTCTAAATTCTTTCAGAGAGCATGCATAAGCCTCCATGTCTAGATTTTTCCTTATTCTACTGGTGAGCTAATTTTGTTGCTTCAGCAATAGAGGGTGATCCCGGTCCAGGCTTTATGTTTTGCTGACAAGTTTAGCACAAACTTGGAGAGTATGAAAAGAAAATAGTTGTTTCTCATTTGTTGAGTAGGCTCAGGCACTGTGTCTACAGCTCTTGGTCTGTGTTTAAGTATTGGGAGACCAATTCCTAGGCTGTATTTCTGGCACCAATATCACAATGCATAATCCCATGACCTGTTAAGACAGATCATATAATATTGAGTAGTACTAAGGATTATACTTCTATGGGATTCCTAATTCTGATTTGGTTTGATTCATGGCCCATGACAATTATAACTACCTTATGAGTTGTTGGCCAGAACCAGTCTGATGGCTTTGTTTGAACATGTCTGATTGGAACTAAGCATGTTCCCAAGGCTCTTTCACAGATATAGGGTTATGGGATATAGGCCCAAAAGATCCATTCCATGCTAGATTTAACCAGCCTGCTGCTTGATTTAAAGCAAAGTTACGTTACTGTCCCATCCTATCTCAAGCCAATATAGCCTTACTCCATGCTATGTTGCCCACCAATGGGACATATGTTGGTGAAGACACTTCCTTGGAAGCTGAGTTGTATGCTGAGATTCGCCACATCTCAGTTTCATATCTAGAAGTCCATGAACAGTGTAAGGAGATCATTCAAGCTGGTGGCAATGCACGGTGAAACCTGAGTTTATCCCACAGGAATACAGGTAGTCTTGGGAAAGGAGCTGTGAGGCTTTGCCCAGTACTAGGTTCTACCTTGGGAACAGGTGACAGAGACAGCCTATTCCTTCCTTTTTCAGTGCATCTCTTCTTACTATTATATGAAACCCAGGCACTATGACCTGTCACATGCCTACTGTAGCCCTTGAGAACACTGCTCCCATTGTACTGCTCAAATTGCAACCATGTGGGGATGACATCTATTGGATTGGGCCCAGACGCTACCTTATTCCACCTCTGTTTTAAAATGCTAATGTTTTCAAGATTCTATCTTCAGTGAATTTTACTCACTCTTATCCTTCTTGGTTGACTTCCTCTGATCTTCTTACTTTAATTACACTGCAATAATTTCTTCTGGGCATGGAGGCGTCTGCTTGTTGATCCTATCACTTGGGATGTGTTAGTAGGAGGCCCAGGACTGTCAAGTGCAACTTTGACTGTGTAGTGAGTTTGAGTTTAAGGCCAGCAGGGCTGCAGGACACCCTGTCTACATAAAAAAGGAACAAGGAAAAACAAAACAAACTTGCCTTGGAGGAGGTGGGTTTTGGGGGGAAGGCTGGGGGGCAGGAGGAGGGAGAAGAGGGGTATCTGTGGTTGGTATGTAAAATGAATAAAAAAATTTCTTAATTAAGAAAACAACAACAACACTTTGACCTTGTGGTGATTGATTTTAAGCATTAACTTGATTGGATTAGGAATGTCCAAAATCTGTAGAACTCTAAAATCTGTGAAAACTTTATTGTGGGTATGCCTGTGAGGTTACTTTCAGATGTAATCACATGCATCTGAGTGCACTGGGTGGGGAAGACCAGCTTTCCATGCATGCCTGCACCATCCAAGTGGCTGGATTTCTGTGACAATAAATGCTGGTCAGTTTGTATCACTCTGAGAGCTAGAGTGTTCCATGATCTACCATGAACATTAAGATTCCAGGCTTTCTGGTCTTTAGACTCCAGGACACAGACCAGTGGCTTGTTCTCTGTATTTTAGCCTTGAACTGGGCTCTGCATTTTTGACTTCCATGGCCTCTGAGTTGTTCATACTTAAACTCAGCTGTGGTTCTGACATCTCAGAATCTCTAGCCTGAAGGTGACACAGTGTCAGACCTTTCAGCTGCTATAATCATGTGAACTGATTTTGCTCATAAATATTCAGTCATCTATTTAGATACATAGTCCATTAATTTTGTTATTACATACTTTAATCTTCTTGTGTTGTGGTATCTCTATTCAACTATTGTTATGGACATCTCTAATTGTATATTGAAACACATTTCTATATAAAATTAACACATTTTCTAGCTAACCCCACTAAACCTGATGTAGTTTGTATCTTTATGTCTATGAAATACTACACGAGGCATGATTCTAGCAAATCATAAACTTCAAACTGTATTTAATGTTTTCTTTGTCATGGAAGCCATTATCATCTCTCCTACTTCCAGAACACCTGGAAATGCTTTCTGTTCTGCAAACTCTTGTCCCTCACCAGTGCTCTACTGTTAGAGCTTCATAGATTATCACGTGCCTTAGCTGTGTAGAAAGATTGCTAAAGTGAAAGTTGGTTTGATAGAGCCTACAGTTTGTGATTTGGTAGGTCTGAAAAGGTACGTGAAAACTTGCATTTCAGATAAATGTCTAGATGATTCTGATTTTGTTGTTTTAAGGACCAAACTTTGAGGATCACTATCCTAGCTTAATCCAAGAGCTATCTAATGGGTCTGCGTGATTCAGTTTGGGATTTCTTCCAAGCCACATTTCATGCTATTGTCTCAATTCTAAAGCACAAGTCTACTTAAAAACCTTGATTGCTTTTTGATGCATTTGGGCCAACCAAGTGCCTGGCACGTGCTTCGTGTTCAGTGTTTGTAAAAACTCATTAGGCTTTGAAGAACGAGTAGGATTTATATAGGAAGAATTGTTCTCACATGTGGGTGAAGAGACATGGGGGAGCAAAGGGAGTGGATGAACTATTAGTCGAAATGATGTTATAAGGAAACAAAGCCTTTGGTGGATGACTGTTGCTAAATAAAACACACACACACACACACACACACACACACACACACCCACACACACCTATACATAGTTGGGAAATCACCTTAGTTGGAAAAAATGAGATTTTTTTAATCTTTACAAGAGTAGACAGAAGCTCAGTATTTCAAACAGTGTGTGTGTGTTTGTGTGTGTGTGTGTGTGTGTGTGTGTGTGTGTGTGTATAATACAAGTGTGCACATGTGTTTGTATACATGTGGAGTTCAGAGGTTTGTGTTTATTTTCTTCCTGGATTGCTCCTTGTCTTTTGAGTCAATGTCTCTCATCATTGAACCTGACTTTAGCTGATCCCCTTGACTGACTGTCTGGTAAGCTTAAAGGACCCACCTATGTCTGCTCTCCTATGCCAGTTTTACATATAAGTGTGGTCATTTCTATTTCATTATGTGGGTGCTGAGGTTTTCAAACACAAGTCCTCATGTTTCAGTTTACCAAGTAAACCACCTCCTCATGCCAATATCTTGAACATTTTAAAGAGGTATGTATTTACTTTTACATACTCATCCATTTCGTATAGTTTGAATATTAGTTTTTGCATTTCTCCACATAGCTTTTGAGAACACAAGGAATATATATTTATAGATTATGCCTACTTGCTTGGTTTGTGTATAGAAACTTTTCTATTAAAATTAGCTAAAGGATTTTATTTAGCTTTGCACTGTAGTCAAGAATATATTTGTTATATCCTCAGAGACTGAATATTATGATTTCTTCATGAAAAGAACTGTCATTTGCTTGAAGTCTCTCCTTCAAAGATCTTTTTTTATGTGGAGCACAGAAACTTGTCTCCTGAAATATTATTCATCTTATTTTGGAAAATCCATTATAAACTACTTCTCTCCTGTCCACAAAGGTGAATAAATTCAAGAAAACTATAAAAGAAAAAAAAGTTGGGTCTTGCAAGGATGATGGTTGATTGTTCCCTGTGGAGAGCAGTGGCTGTCAATTAAGGTCTATGGTAGATTCTTGTTTTAACATATACATCTCCTTTCTTTCTGTCTGTATTTCTTCTTGAGAGCTCATAATGAAGAATAGGGCCAGTATTTATCTTGCAACTGCTTCAACCCCCTGGAAAAGAACTGACAAATTGCTGAATCTCAGACTTTTGTTTTTGGAGGACAGAGCATTTTTCTTTTCTGTGTGGGGGACAGTGTGGAAATGCTGACCTTTAATGTGATCAGTAAGAGCAAGGAACCACAAATAAAAAGCAACAAAAAGGATCATATATTATCACCATTCTTTACAAACATAGGGTCTTTTAAGGAAAGAATACGTAGACACAACACACTACCAGAATAAAAAAAATTTCTTTAAATCGAATAAATTAAGCTTAATGGAAAAAGTCATCACTTTGTCCTCACTTTGCAGGGGACTATTAAAAGTGACTGGACCAGTGCCTTTCCCAGCATCCAGTGCTTTTGCCCTAGATAAGGTAGCAGCCTCTAGGAAAGAAAGTTTAAAAAAAAAATCACCTTCACTTTCTTCACTCCTGGTTTTAATTTGCCATTTGAAAGCTTTGATTTTCATGTATGTCATAGCAACCTATTTTGGTTCAATTAAGCATTTCCTTTTCTGTTTCCCTCTGTTCTGCTCCAGGGGAGCCGTCTTAACAGCTAAGGATCCACTACACCAGATCAGATGGCCCTTTCTTTCTGTCCTTCATTAACCCAGTGGAAGGTTTAAAAGCCTTTGATGATTCAGCTCTACAATATTTAAAGTTCTGTTTCAAACCCTTCATACTTAGGTTTTTAGGAAAGAGCTAGCTGTGTGGGCAGAACAGAGAGGAGTATATTAAAGTCTGCAATCCTCTTAGTGACCCAGCCACTCAGTTTCTCAACAAATCTGTTCAAGTTCTTTCCACTGCCGAAAACAAAGAGAAAGTGAACGGCTAACAAAAGCTCTACCAAGAAAAATCCAAGGAGAGACCCCCAGCCCTCCCAAAATAAGCCTTTGAAAGAGAGATGCTTTAAGGGCTTCAGCACCAGAATCTCAAATCCAATGGATGAATGGAATCTAGTCAGTTCAATCAATAATTCTCCCCTATAGTACCTGAAGGGATGCTTTCATTTAGGATTCTATCTATGAATATAAAAATCAACCAACACTGCAGTCTATAGTGAGAGCTCTCTGCTCTTTACAAACATACAGCAAACTTTCAAGGCTATATAGGTTTGGAGATTACTTTTTCTTTCCCTCTTCAGTCATTGGTTTTTGAAGGCTTTGACCAGGGCCACCCAAGGTTATACTTGTGTTCTAGAGAATTTCTCTTGTAACACTGATTTTATTCATTTATGTTGCCCAGGACTACTTCATTCACTTTCAGTTCTTTTTAATGTACTTACTCTAATTATTAGGAATGACTGACATGTATGTGTGTTAATCAGTATGAGTGTATGTTATGTATATGCATGTACCAGAGGAGGCCAGGAGAGGATGTTGGGTCTTCTGGAGCTAGAGTTATAGGGAATTGGGAGCCTCCTGGTGTAGCTACTAGGAACTGAACTCCTCTGGAAAAAACAGCAAACATTCTTACTCATGAAGTGTTTTGCCAGCTCAGGCATTGGCATTTTAATTACTAATTTCTACTGAGGACATTGCTCCCATTAAGTATTTTTGCTTACTGTTAGTTATCTATATTTGTCTGCATCTCCAACCTGAGAAATTTAAATGTTTCTTCTTATGAGTTCAATGTCCAGAATTCTATACACTAAAGCATTAATTTTTGAGAAAGGATACTGACTTCCTGTAGTTAAGAAGAGTGACTACATTTGAATGAAAGCTGCCAATAGATTTACAACTATTGTAAGACCATGATTATATTGATGTGGCATCATTACATATTTCTCTTTCAATCCTTCTCCAAACCTCCTAGGTATCATCATCATCACCATCATCACCATCATCATCACCATCACCATCACCACCACCACCACCATCATCATCATCACCATCACCACCAGCAGCAGTAGTGACAATATACAAGAATATTTCTATGGAACTTCCTATGTCCCAGTGCTTTATTTTTACTAATTTATTTAACACTTAAATAATACTCTGAGTTAGATGCTATTATGCTTATTTACAGAAGATACAACTGAGTCATGAAATGATTGAGCCCAGGTCAGCCACATGGCAGTCTTACTAATACTATGATCACAGACAGTCTGATTCTTTAACTGATGCTCTTTGTAGGATGAAAGAAAAAAAACCACAGGGATCAGTTTCCAATTGCTTTTTGTTTAAAAAAAATCAGGATTATTACATAATCTTACACAATATGTGCTTATGATTTATAGGATTAAGAGTAAGGTAATAAAAGAGCTGCAAGATCATCAGTGATCTCAGAGAATTGGAGATCAGAAATCAGATCTGAAAACAGACATGGAAGAAAGTAAAATAAGTAGTGGGAGTCTCATGGTGAGAATTTATTTTCCCATGGCCACTTCTGTAGCTAAAGTGAGAAGAGCAAATGAGGAAGGCAGAAACACCAAATTTTTCCCATACTGAAACTCCTGAATTGCCCTATGTAATATGTATTTATTTAATAAATGTATGGATCACACTTCCTGTTCTGTGTTATTTTACACACACACACACACACACACACACACACACACACACACACACACTACCACCACCACCACCACCATCACCACCACCAATAACTGTGTGAAAAATTACCATTATTATCAAGCTTATTTTACAGAAGAAGTGGGGTGCAGAGTGGTTAAATTGCTTGCCCAGGGTCACACAAAGCCAGGATTAGCAGAGCTGCGAATCAAATCCAAGCACACTGATACCAGCCTGTGTTTTTAATTGCGATGCCATTCTGCTTAATCCTAGTTAAGCCAGGGAATGAGAGGGCTGTCTGGCATTTTAGCTCATGATTTTGTATAAAGAGGAGTCGGGACTGCCACCACAGGCTTCTCAGACATCTCTTGGCATACACAAAATGGCACATCTGGACCTAGACATGCTCTCTTACCCATGCACAGCTTTTTTGTTGCTGTTTGCAGTCACAAGGATCCTAACTTTGGGACTTAACATAGCATTGATTAAGCAGGAATTTTGGGCTTCCTCAGAAAATTCAGGAGCTAGGTTCAGCATGACCATCCCACACCGAAGTAAGTAACCATGCCACTCTTTCTGTACATTGATGAATAAGCTAGTTCACATTGCGTTACACTCGTTAGGCAGAGAGAGCAAAGCAATGTGGAAGACTGAAATGGAATTTTCTACTTGGTTTGTTAATGAAATATCTAAAAGCAGTTCCCACAACAACAAAGTGCTCCAGTACCAGTAACACAAATTCCAGCTGAGTGATCAAATTCCACCTAATTAAAAATTCCTTCTCTAATTTCAGATTCTCTTTGTTTATGATCCCCTCTACCTTCTGTTCTAAATTGTTGTTCACTGTGTTTTCCGGCTGCTAAGTTCTTTATTGCATTTCTCCCTGGAGGTAGCCATATACTGATAATGGTTAAAATAATTCCAGTATGTAATTATGCATGGAATATGTAAATATTTGTACATTAACTCCTGAATAAATCTAAATTAAAATGTATAAATACATTCTTCTCAGGATTTCTCTGAATATGTCTTATATAATCACTACTCTTTTTTAATGTGAGCTGGAGATTGGACACAGAGTTGTGATTATTTATTAATCATATGTTTAATATTCCCCATGCTGCTCTAAACCGTCTGGGGAGACATGCTGCTAAGAATAAACTCTCTCAGCATTGCAGTATGGTGCAGACTGTTTTCTACAGGGAAAAGAAAGAAAGAGACATATCTGTTCACCTATTTTGAAGTAAATCACTAATGATTTTGCCCATTTGAGCTGAGAAGTAATTAGCGGTATGGGATAGAGGCCAAGCATATCAAGAACTTGAAAATGTGTTCTACTCGGGTATTGAAATGCTCATTTTGGATTTTGCTGTGATTTCTCTATATTTTGCAAATTTCCTTTCCTCTGGCCACAAATTGAATACTGGAAACTGGATTTTCTGAACACAGTAATTTAAAAGCTATAGCCTAATTTTATA
The DNA here is from genome assembly GCF_004664715.2 of Peromyscus leucopus. Taxonomy (NCBI): domain Eukaryota; kingdom Metazoa; phylum Chordata; class Mammalia; order Rodentia; family Cricetidae; genus Peromyscus; species Peromyscus leucopus. The sequence continues at coordinate 84,731,210 of NC_051068.1, forward strand.
AAGATGTAAGTTAAAACTGTATGACTTAAAAACAATCACTTAAGCCAGTTAGGTGCATTTGTTGAGATTGGTTTATTCTTTGGATGGTGGCTTAAGGTGCCTCTTCTTTCCTCCACAGTGGCTAAGCCAGAGGCAGCACAGACATTCATAGCTTTGAGGATGGGACGTTAGTAGAAAGTGGCCTTGCCTCGTAGATTAATCATTGCTTTCAAAGGCCAAGCATTTTTTGCAAAGACTTAAGTAACTTCAAGGTCATCTGATTTCTTTCCTGTCATAATGTACAAAAATTCAAATGATGACATTATTTCATCTTTCAAATCTTCAAGACAGACTACTATATAGGCTGTTTAGGAAAACTTTCTGCAGTTGAAAACACTTGGAAATTAGAATAAGTCTATAATCCAGTGTCATCTCATGGCAGACATTGGCCTGTAGCCATCCCACAGTTTGGGAATTGGGACTAGAGATTAGTGATTCTGGATAGCTGCGAGGTGGTTCGTGAGTCTGATGGCAGTGACTCAGGAATGTGATGGAATTCCTCTTCAGGATCTCATCAGTCAGTATTGCTGTTAGGTGCTGGTGCTGGCTAGTTTTATGTCAACTTGACACAAGCTAGAGTCACCTGAAAGGAGGGAACTTCAGCTGAGAAAATGCCTCCATAAGATCTGGCTGCCAGCATTCTTTTAGGGCACTTTCTTAATTGATGATTGATCGGGGCAGGCAGTCTTAGGCTGCTGATCCAGATCTGTATAAGAAAGCAGGCTGAACAAGCCATGATGAGCAAGCCAGTAAGCAGTACCCTTCCATGGTCTCTGCATCAGCTCCTGCTTCCAGGTGCCTGCCTAGTTGGAGTTCCTGCATTTGCTTTCCTCACTGGAGTGTGACTTGGGGCATATAAGCTATGCAAACCCTTTCTTGACCAAATGTTCTTGATCATGGTGCTTTATCACAGCAATGGTAATCCAATTCAAGACAGAGTTATAATTGCTTCTTCTTGGTTCAGTTTGTTGCTAATGGTGAGGCATCCTTGTAAGAAAACAAAAGGAACTACATATATTATAAAATACATCACACTAAATCTATGAGTTCATTATCTGTTATTTTATTGCTGTATCTGAGGCATGTCTAGGTATGAACATTTTGACAGATACAGATCAACAGACAGAGATCATTACAGATACCACAAGTGGCCAAAATGCAGAGATCATCTAACCTTAAGGTCCCCACTCTGAGTTAATAAATTTATAATACAACCCTACACTCTGAGAACACCACAGAAGTGGCGGCAGAAAATTCTAAGATCTGAGACATCTGCCTTGAGATAGTGCCATCTAAAAAGAAAAATAAAACATGAAGTGGTGGGGGATAGGGAGGTGGGGCTGGACCTGGGAGGAGTTTGGGAGAGGAGTGGAGAGTGAGTATGATCAAGATAACATTGTATGAAATTCTCAAAGAATTAATAAAATATGATATTAATTTAAAAGTATACAGCCACTTTTTCTCATTGGCATCCTTCTCTTTGACAAATCTAAGTTGTAAGAATAAATATATTTAAGTCTATATAAAATTTATTTTCTGTTTGAATTCTAAAGCTTGCCTGACAAACATTTTTTTTTAAATCATGTTCTTTATTGTGTTGGGTGTGTGTCATCTATGGGCGATGTGCATATATGTGCCATGTCACATGTTTATGTGGATATCTGAGGACAACTTTTGGGGGCAGGTTCTCTCCTTCTACCCTGTGTGTTCTAGAGGTCAAACTCAGGTCACCAAGCTTGGCCACAAGGACTCACTGAGCCATCTCACTGGCCTCACAAACATCTTTTAAAAATTTCTTTCTAGGGCGGCTTTCATGCAAACATGCCAACTCAGTGCTGAGACAGAAGTGTGGTGGCTGCTAATTAGGCACAGTGGTTCACACTTGCAATCCTACCCTCTGGAGGGAGAGTGAAGCAGGGGGAATCACATCTCACTTTCAAGGTGACTCAAGGTCAACGTGATATCCCATTTTAAAATAACGAAACAAACCAACCGAATAAGATGGCATCATGTTCCAAGGACCAGTGGACAACGGCTTTGAGGGTACTGTCCTCACTTCTGTATTTTGTTTCATTTTTGCTCTGCTGAGGTAAGTCCTCCCTATGTAGCCTGGGTTGGCCTTGAACTGTCTTTGTCTCCTACGTGCTGGGATTATCAGAGTGTACCATTGTGCACACCTTGGCTTTTTACTATTTCTAATACGAAAGGCATTTTTAGGTTTATGGCTTCCAGAAACTTACTTATTCCTTATATGATAGATATCTTCTTGTCAGGGTGAAAGATATTCCAAATTTGTTTAAAAATATAATTTTAAATATGAACACACGTTAGCTGGGCTCAAGTCTATGAAGGGACTAACTTTCCTACATTAATGGTGCTATTTTCCTGATGAACATCCAGTTTCCCAAAGTATACATTGAACTGACACTTTGCCATGAACTTTAACTACTGTCTTGTACACACATGTACATACACATGGTCCTCCATCTAGCCAACGCCCTTTTTCATCTCAGCCTTAGATGTAAGAGTTATCTTAGCCATAGTGATGTCCTTGTCCTCTAAACAGAGTAATAGCATGGTGGGGGCGTTGAGAAGACATTTATAACAGGATAGCCATCTCATAGAAAGAGTCTTACCAAATGTCTACTACTTGATTGGGTGTCTTAATAATTTCTTCTCTTTTCCAGTACAACAGAAAAATATTGCACAGGTAGTAACTGTCTTTTGTTGCTCTGAGATTAAGGTAGTCATTTTCTATGACTAATAACTACATATATACACAACAATCAAACATTTGTGGAAATTGACATGTTATCTGTAAATCTATAGTGAATTTAATGAGTTTTTTTAAACACACATATAAACATTTGTTTTTTTAAATTTTTATTATTGTTTTTTCTTCCTTTTTAAATTAGATTTTCTATTCATTTTACATACCAACCACAGATTCCCCTGTTCTCCCTTCTTCCACCCCCCTCAGCCTTCCTCCTCAACCTACCCCCCATTCCCACCTCCTCCAAGTCAAGGTCTCCCATTGGGAGTCAGTAGAGCCTGGTAAATTCAGTTGAGGCAGGTCCAAGCCCCTCCTCCCTGCCCCAAGGCTGTGCAAAGTGTCTCACCATAGGCACTAGGCTCCAAAAAGCTGGCTCATGTACTAGGGACAGGTTCCAGTCCCACTGCCTGGGGCCCCAAAAAAGTTCAAGCTAAACAACTGTCTCAATAATGCTCAGCTATGTTCATAACAGCATTATTTGTAATAGCCAGAACCTGGAAACAACCTAGATGCCCCTCAACTGAAGAATGGATAAAGAAAATGTAGAACATATACATAATGGAGTATTACTCAGAAGAGAAAAACATTTGTAATATTTTTCTTTCTCTATTCTAATCTCAGATCTGGGTGGTTTATTATATTTTCAGAAAATATAAGACAGCTATTCACAAATACTGGGAGAGATACTTGATGAGTATTAAATAAGCCATTCTTTGAATAATACTACATGCCATTCCCCCACATATTACCTCATTTAATTCTGACAATACCTCTTGAGAAACATGTGGTGTCATTATGATCATGACAAATAAAGATACAGAGAATTTAGGAACTCAAGCAGTCAGAAATAACAAAGTAAGTCGGAACAGCAGGCTGTTATCACAGGACCCCTTTCAAATTTCGTTTTTGTTCTTCCTTTCCAAGTACAGAAAAGCAGAGTTGGCAAGTTATAACAGTGAATTGAAGTGGAAATGGTGAGATAGAAGCTAAAAGCTGGGGATACTGGTAGGTGCTTTGGAAACTGCTTTGGAAGACTTGGTCCTTCATACACAACACAGGACTGTGATTTAAAATGTGTTTGCCATCCTCTTGGCGGGTCCCTGCTTTTGTTGTTACATACAGAATTTTTGGAATAAGATTTTTTTTAATATTATATCATTCATAGCACATTATGAAGTAAGCTTATTGTGATGGTTGACCTTGATTGTCAAGTTAATGGGATTTAGAATCACCATGGAAACCAATCTCTGGACCTGTCTGTAGCTGGAAGTCCCAGCCTGCCGGTGGTCCGGACAAATCTCTCCGACTCGTGTCCCCCAAGGAAACACACAGAGGCTTTTATTAATTATAACTGCATGGCCATGGCTCAAGCCTTTTGCAAGCCAGCTCTTATATCTTAAATTACCTTCTAACGATTCATCTATGTATCGGCACATGTTCCTCGGCTTTACCTGCGTCCTATTACATGTTGCTAATTTGGCAGCTCCTGGCATCTCTCTCTTTGAATTTCCCACCCATCTCTAAGCTGCCTTGCCATAGGCCAAATGCCTTTATTTATCAATCAATCAGAGAACACATATTCACAGGGTACAGAAAGACATTCCCCCATCACCTGTCAGTGAAGGATTTTTTTTTTAAGATTAAATTAACTGAGGCAAGAAGACCCATCACATATGTGGGAGACTCTATTCCATGTGCTGGGGTCCAGGACAGAATCAGGAGGAGAGAAGGAGCTGAGCTGCAGTATTCCTTGATTTCTAATTCCTGACTGGAAGCAATGTGACCAGCTGCCTCCTGCTCCTGCCATGGTACTTTCCCCACCATGAGGGACTGTAGGTCCAAATAAACCCTACCCCCACCAGCAATACACATATGATGGAAGAAAGGAAATTAGAATGCAGAACTTTCACCCTAAAATAATACCCTCCATTGAAAACATGATGCCACTAGTAAGATACTCTTCTCACCAGAGGAATAATGCTTCAGTTTGTCGTATGACATGTGTGATGTACATAGTTAGTAAAACTGATAGTATTAATAAAAATCTTAATAGGCTTCCTGATTAGAATAAAATGATATTTTGAGCCAAATCCCTAATTAGAACAGCACATTTACCAACTGTTCTCATGGGAAATGGAGCCAGGATTCATCATTTAAAGTAATACCTAATTAATCCTTCTCCGTAACAGATGTCAGCCTTATTTTCAAATTTTGTATAGACAATGACTTGCAGTATTCATCCTTTAATTGTCTATCCTAGGTTATTTATATTTTAGCACCATTGTTACATGGGTAAATAAAGACAATATAGATAATTTTGCTAAGGTTTCCATCTGTTAACTGCAACAGTGGAGATTGCGGAAGGCTACAGACCACAAACACACCCAGAATTACATCAGAAATGGTTTACAGTAAAGTGCAGAGGTGAATCTGTGAACTGAGTACACTGGGCTGAGAGAAGAGCGGGATTCTAGACACTATTATATACTGCTGTTCCAGCTTATGAACTTCAGAACACCACCTTGGGCCACAGATATACTGAATGAGATTTAGGAAGCACTGATCTGTGTACTATTTTCCATTTGACTTCATTCTTATGTATGCATGTATATATGTTTGTAAACATACTGAACTCTGTTTCTAACTCTCCTTCATACTTAGACTTCATTACACAGTGTCTTATTATAGAAGCAAGGAAGCAAGATAATGAAAGCTGGTATCTCAGTTATTTTCTAATTGCTGTAGTAAAACACACCAACAAAAGCAACTTAAGGGAGAAAGGGCTTACTTCAGGTATCATTCAAGGTTCTAGTCCTTCATGGTGGGAGAGTCTTTGCAGTTGAATATTTGTTTAAGTCTGCAAAAATATATTGCGTTTGTTTAACTATGTAAAGATGTGTTGCATTCATTTAATAATGTAAAGATGTGTTGTATTTGTTTATGTTGTGGAATATTGGTTTAACTCTGTGGAGACTGTTGCATTTGTTCAATTATGTAAAGATGTGTTGCTGTTTTATCTTGCTTATCTAAGGCACTTGATTGGTCTAATAAAAAGCTGAAAAGCCAATAGCAAGGGAAAAGGTAAAGATAGAACTTCTGGGCAGGGTTAGTAAATAGGAGGAGGAATTTAGGCTAGGGAAGGAAAGAAAAAGGGGGTGACAGGGAGATGGTAGGGTTCAGCCAACCAGACACAGAGGAAGCAGGAAAGTAGGACACACAGAATGAAAGAAAGGTAACCATCCCTGAGGCAAAAATGTAGATAAATAGAAACAGGCTAAATTAAGTTAAAAGACCTAGTGGGACAAGCCTAAGCTAAGGCCAAGCATTCATAATTAATAAAAAGTCTTTGTGTCTTTATTTGGGAGCTGGTTGGTGGCCCAAATAAAGTTCCAAGTACAAGTCTCACCAACAGGGAATTTGATCCTGTGGCCTATATTGTATTGACAGTGGAGAAGCATCCTGTAATGGATGTTTGTACTCAGCTCACTTTCTCATTGTTAGACAGTTCAAGATACCATTCCAGGCAATGATGCCACCCACAGTGAGTGAGGCTCAATTAATAGAATCAAGAAGATTCTATGCAGGAATGCCTAGAGGCCAGTCTCTTGGGTGATTCTAGAACTCATCAAGATTGAGATTAACCAAACTTGGTTTCAACAATTCTAGATCAGGCCCTCTGAATAGGTGAGACAGTTGATTGGCTTGATCTGTTTGGGAGGCATCTAGGCCATGGTACCAGGTCCTGGGCTCGTTGCATGAGTTAGCTGTTTGAAACCTGGGACTTATGCATGGACGCTTGGCTCATTCTAGGAGGAGGGGACTGGACCTGCCTGGACTGAGTCTATCAGGTCGATCTCAGTCCTCAGGGGAGGCCTTGCTCTGGAGGAGGTGGGAATGGGGGGTGTGCTGGGGGGAAGGGGAGGGGGGCAGGAAGGGGGAGAACAAGGGAATCTGTGGCTGTTATGTAGAACTGAATGGTATTGTAAAATAAAATAAAAGGAAAAAAAAGATTGAGATTAACCATCATAGCTGCTAAAGTTGCTTATATTTGAAGACATATAGTATGTGTTATCAGGAAAAAGGGAGCATGATTTGATGGTTGATTCCAACATATACCTGGATGCTTGTGTGCCTTTTCATTGGTTAGTTAGAAAAATAGTCATGACAAATAGTGGGTATATATTGAATTCCCATCACTACTTTGGGTACATTGTATTAGGTAACTGATTGTCAAAAATGACTGAAACAAAATATGAACAACAGAAAAAATATGGAGTTGATATATAAAACAGAATGGTGTCAGTATTTGCTGTAGCAATTAAAGGCAGTAGCTTAAAAATTGAAACCACATGCAATCTTAATTTAGAGGCAGGTGGCTGTAGTCTAACCTGTGAGTGTGTTGGATTCGAATGATCTTGTACTGTTTAACAAAAACCCATGGGTTTTGTAGTTTTTATAAATGCTAAAATGGTTAATAAGAATTGGTGATAACTAACATTTTATTAAAGGTATGGCCTACACAGGCTATGCTAATAAATATTATTGCTCTTCTGTATCATCTTCACAAGAATTCTGTATCTAGGTACTTTATGAAATTTACATTTGGACGTGAAAACTCAGACCTGGAGTTGTCTAATATCTCAGCAGAGACATCTTAAAAAGAGTAGAACTGAGTCTGGATTCCAACTCAAGTAGATTGAATACAGAGTCATATTGATACACAGTGATGATAAAACCTACCACCTTAACAATAGTAGTGGAGATCATTCCTAAATAAACACCTTTAACCTTACTTTCAGACTACAATTCCAGCTGCCTTCTGGACTTACCCAGAATTTACTGCGATTCATGTAGTTAAACATGTCACCTGTACAATGAACCTTCTTTCCCCCAGTGAATTTGTTGCTTTGGCAATCACTCCACCTCTTATCTAAAGCTCAAGCTGAAGTATTATGTGGTCTCACCTTTCCTCACTTGGTATATGTAATTATTAATTTAATCAATTCAGTTCTGTCACTTAAACATTTGTATAGTCAAATTGGTCTTCTCTATTGCCAAATAGAGATACTACCTTGGCCCAGCATGTTGTCATTTCTCTCATGGATGACAGTGAAACTCCTGAATAATGGTTCCTGTCGCCCAGCAGCACTCAACCTCTTCTCCACACTTTAGCTTTAGTGATGCTTTAAAATGATATCGCTCATGTCTAGGTTGTTTATGTAGATCTCATCCATTTCTCCATCATTGGGCGGTCCTCCTGTCTTTCTTGGGGTCCTGTTTTCCAGGTAGCCTCACTGGTGATGTGAGTAGCAGTCCAGTCATCCTTGTTCCACATCTAGTATCCTCCTATGAGTGAATACATACCATATTTGTCTTTCTGAGTTTGGGTTACCTCACTCAGGATGATTTTTTCTAGATCCATCCATTTGCCTTCAAACCTCATGATGTCATTGTTTTTCTCTGCTGAGTAGTATTCCATTGTGTATATGTGCCACAATTTATTTATCCATTCTTCAGTTGAAGGGCAAAGGGCAAGGGTCAAGGGAAAGAGAGCGGGAGATCCCAGCTGGATCAAGAACAGAGAGGGAGAACAAGGAATAGGAGACCATGGTAAATGAAGACCACACGAGAAAAGGAAGAAACAAAGTGCTAAAGAGGCCCACAGAAATCCACAAAGATACCCCCACAAAAGACTGCTGGCAATGGCCGAGGGACAGCTGGGACTGACCTACTCTGGTGATGGGATGGCCAAACACCCTAATAGTTGTGCCAGAAACCCCATCCAAGGACTGAGGGATCTGGATGCAGACATCCACGGCTAGGCCCCGGGTGGAGCACCGGGAGTCTAATTAGCGAGAAAGAGGAGGGCTTATATGAGCGAGAATTGTTGAAACCAAGGTTGGATAAAGCACAGAGACAAATAGCCAAACAAATGGAAACACATGAACTATGAACCAAAGGCTGAGGGGTCCCCAACTGGATCAGGCCCTCTGAATAGGTGAGACAGTTGATTGGCTTGATCTGTTTGGGAGGCATCTAGGCCATGGTACCAGGTCCTGTGCTCATTGCATGAGTTAGCTGTTTGAAACCTGGGACTTATACAGGGACGCTTGGCTCAATCTGGGAGGAGGGGACTGGACCTGCCTGGACTGAGTCTATCAGGTCGATCTCAGTCCTCAGGGGAGGCCTTGCTCTGGAGGAGGTGGGAATGGAGGGTGTGCTAGGGGGAAGGGGAGGGGGGCAGGAAGGGGGAGAACAAGGGAATCTGTGGCTGTTATGTAGAACTGAATAGTATTGTAAAATAAAAATAAAATAATAAAAAAAATCTAAAAAAAAGCACAAAAAATGATATCGCTCGGTCACATGACACAGGTGCTTGAACTTAGTAACTTCCGGGTGCAGTACAACTTCCTTCACACATCTTATGGTCCTGCTCTCTGCTCATCTAAATCAGACTGTTATTCAAACCCACAAGAGTCTGTTAAAGGATCTCAAGAATTTATTAAGATATAAAACAGGGATAATACACTCATGCATACAGAACAAAATAAACACTGCTCCTTATCCAGCCATCATTGTCCTCCATTCCACCCAAGGGTAACGGGAACCAAGTACAAGTTGCTCCACGCTGCCTGACCAGGTCCTTGCTGCCAGGGAGAGAGTGAGTGCACCCCTACCTCAGTTTTAACTCACCCGTAACTTCCATATCTTGCAGTGCTTACATTTATAGTAATGTTTATCAAAATCACATAAGTAAATAAAATAACATTATTTATTTACAAAATTAACATTGATATTTAATTATACATACTTTGCAAAAAAGTGATTACTTTTTACCTTTACAATTGAAGAGTGATCTCTTATTTCTAAAATTTTAGGAATGTCTTTCCTAAGGAAGTCAGGCTGCAGCTTATGGCTTAGTTTATTTCCTGTTGCTATAACTAAATACTAATGACTGGGCAGTTTATAAAGAATAGGAGGTAATTTCACAGTTGTGGTGGTAGAAAATCAAAGAGGGTGGTGCTTGTGTGTAGCAGGGGCCTTCCTGCTACATCATAACACGGAGGCTATCACACTGTGAGATAAAGCATGCTTGCTAGCTCTGGTTGCACTTTCTAATAAAGTCAGCAAGTTCATATGAGTCTAGACACTATCTAATCCTAGCGGACTCCCAAAGGCCATCCTCAGTTTTCCATTAATATATGAATGAATAAGTTTCCAACACAGGAACTTGAGTTAGGGAAAAGATGATCTGACTTGGAGAGATGGATAAATTTGTCAGCACAGCACAGAAGGTGTTTTTAGCCATTGCAAGGAACAGGGGCTTTATTCTAAGTGTATTTATTGAAAAAACTTGAGAGAGTCATGTCAGTAGAGAGGCATGGCACAGCTGCTTTATCCGTTAAGGTTACGCTGGCTCGTATATAAAGAAGGAATTTTAGCAAGAGGGAAGGAAAGTCAAGAGACCATAAATTAACATAGTAATTCATGACTGAAACAATTCAAATGAAGGATCTGAAAGTAATTTGTGCATTCTGTTGCAGGAATTATCTTCTATGGGAATAAGGAGTAAGGCGCACTGGAAAGACTTAGGAGTTAGACAAACTTTTATTTAAATCCAACCTAGTGAGGGGACAGTAAAAAGTATTTATAAGAATGATAATCTATCTCCCAAGGTTATTGATACTTATAGATGAGGAGGGTCAATAGGCATGATTCTCTGGCTGCTCTTTAATTCACAAATATTTCATGTGGCTAGTACTACCTTAAGTTGCCATTGATTGTCAGTGATGAACATTACCACCTACCCTGCACCATGCCACAGGAAGATACTACATCAAGTTCTCTTTCCTAGACTACTTACAGGGACGTTGGAAAGATAAATAGCAGGCACAATTAATTTTAGTCACAATTACACAGTTATATAACAATTTTTAAATGTAAGTCCTGCTAAGGACAAAGTTTTTCAAATTAAGACACCATTCAATCTGAAGTTTCAGACAAGGCTTATCTGGAATGTCATTTAGTTAGAGACCCAAAGGGCAAACTTAAACTACACCATTATTTGCTTGGCCAGCCTTTTCAAAGGTAATAGCTTGAGGAATAATTTCTGTAAGGGCTGTCAAAAGAGGCCAAGGCAAAGAACCAAGTTAGAGGGGGTCCAGAGATACCTCAGTGCCTTAGAGCACTTGTTGCTCTTGCAGAGAACTCAGGTTGAATTCCCAACACTCATACGGTGGACTCACAACCATTCCTAATTCCAGTTCCAGGAAATCTGATCCTCTTTTGCCACCAGAAGCATCAGGCACACATGTGGTACACAAATAAATCTAAGGGGGGAAAAAACCACCCAGAATCTTGTTGGAGCTGAGGAGTGCTTTTCTGTTAGTCAGAGTAAAGTGTGGAGTTGTGTTATCTTTGATGGCGAAGAGGTTTGCAGGTTCAAAGCTCAGTTAGACAATAACCAGCACACATTGAGAAGGTAGAAGGAAGTATTACACTGACTGCGCAGTCATCCTCCTGCCTCTGTGATGTTGAATGCAAATGTGGAGGAGGGTTCGGTTTAGGGAAGTTCAGTTAGTAGATGGCTAACGAACCTAGGCAGATCTTATAGGAAGAACGGACTGAGCAGTTCCAGACAAATCAATAGATGAGTTTCTTTTCTTGCTGTGACTCAGAAGTTATTTAATATCTCTTTAGGACCTATCTACAATTTTCTTAATTATGCTGTAAACATCAGACTATAAATCATGAACACCAATCTGCATTTGTTCTGAATAAAAGACCTAAAATGATATGTGCAGTATTTTACCTATGTTTTACACACACACACACACACACACACACACACACACACACACACACACACACGGTACTCAAAAAACATGGAAGTTCAAGGATGATGGATATCATCTCTACAATGCATGGAGGCCAGATGTATGCCCCCATTCTGTTATTATTATTATTATTATTATTATTATTATTATTATTGCAAACATTTAGATTGAAATTAATTTAGAAAGTGCTCAAAACACAGCCTGTGTCTAAGTAATTTTATGTCTTAGCAAAATAATATTAAAAGGAAATCACAAAGTCTGTACATTCACTTATAATCCATGTGAATGCATTAAAAAATACAAAAGTCAGGACAGGCCAAAGTCTAATCTTAATCTTAATATATGTATATATATATATATTATATATATATATATATATATTTGTATTTAAAAGCTGTTCACTGGGAAGGATTTTTTTTACTAAGTACATTCACTTTTTGTCCCTGCCCATTGCATTTAGAGTTGGGCAGGTTGACAGTGTTCTTTCCTGTGTGTGCTGATGAGGCTGAAAGTCCCAGCGGCCAATCAACAGTTTCTGTACTCTGATTTCCAGTGCAGTGTCCTTTGAGCAAGGATTCTAAGCACAGGCTGCCAGGCAGGCTCTGTGGGTGGTCTTGGCCTCAAAGTCAGAGCCATGTCACACTGAATTGCTTCACCTCTGATCACAGAACTCCTCCTGTCCTACGGCTGCTGTGCCTTTTCTGTGCCCTGCAAGGTTATGGTCTTTTAAATTGGGTCATTGGAAACATTTTTTTTTTTTTTTTTTTTTTTTTTTTTGCCTGCTGTAACACAAGCCAAATCTCCTTAAGTGTCTTCTAGCTCTCTTTCTGATCACCTGGAATATTCCATTCTTTTTTAAAATGGGCAACCAGATGGAGCTGTGCCATCTGAAGAGGCTGGGCTTCAACAGGGAGCCAGCTGTGAGAGCACTTTCCTTCATTGAGGCAACACTCCTCGTTGGGGGTTATAAATCACTGCAAAGTTATGGCTTGCTTGACTCAGCAAATGGCTCCTCCTCCCCATGCTCTTTCCTAGGAGGGCAATTTGAGGCCCTCTGCCTGTGGACGTGGTGCACACATCTGTGAACTCACAAAATAAGCAAGGGTGTTTTCCAGAGTCAATAGTGAGCTTTACTCTAAGACAGGATTTTTTCCTTTACTCCTCTCTTACCCTCATACAGATTCTTGGGACATCAGATTCAACTGGAAAATTTTTCTTAAGTGCAGGACATGAACATAAATTGCGTATAAAGCTTCTTGACTTGTAAAGATGTTAATTAAATAGTGACTTTACTTCTTCTGATTCACTTGCTTTTTAAAATAATTAAGATTTGCTTCTCTTTATGGTCCCCATATTATGCTCTTTACTTTTTTCCTTATTTTAAATTAGTGAATTAAAGTAGCATCCGCAATCCCTTGCATGTTTACAGCATCGAGATCAGTCTCTCTGATAAAAGTCAAATATGAAGCAGACTTCTTGTTAAGGAAAGATCTAGAGTTTATCAGAGAAGGAATTTGGTTTGGATTTTTGATACAATTTTTACAAGGATAGTGTTCTAGTATGAGTTTCTGCTGCTGTGATAAAACACCATAAACAATAGCAACTTAGGAAGGAATGGGTTTATTTCTGGTTCCATGTGCCAATCACAGTCCATTATGAAAGGAGGTCAGATCAAGAACTCAAGGCAGGAACCTGAAGGCAGGACACTGAAGTAGAGGCCATGGAGTATAACTGCTTACTGTCTTACTCTTCATAGCTTGCTTCCTCAGCCTATTTTGTTATGGTACCTAGGACCATCAGTTCAGGGATGGTACTGCCCACAGTGAGCTAGGCTCTCTCACATCAATTCTCAATAAAGAAAATGTACCATGGATGTGTCTATAGACTAGTCTGGTAGGGGAATTTTGTCACTTGATGTCCCCTCTTCTAAAATGACTCCAGCTTCTATCAAGTTGATATAAATCTAGCCAGCACAGATAGAAAAAGAAGTATCTATCCGAATTGATCCATCTCTTATTTTTCTTTAATAAGTTCATTTATTTATTTTTACATCCCAACCACAATTTCCCTCCCTTCTCTCCTCACAGTCCCTATTCCCATCCCCTCTGTTCCCACCCCACAATCCACTCCTCCTCCATTTCTGTTTAAGAAAGAGCAGGTCTCCCATGAATATTAACAAAACATGGCATATTGAGTTGCAGTAAGACTATGTACCTCCCCATCTATTAAGGGTGGGCAAGGCAACCCGATATGAGGAATAGGGTCCCAAAAACTTCTAAAAGATTTGGAGACAGCCCCTGTCCTCACTCTTAGGAGTCCCACAGAGGACCAGGCTACACAATTGTCATATATATGCAGAGGGCCTAGGTCAGTCCTTTGTAGGCTCCCTTATTGTCAGTTCAATCTCTATGAGCCCCTATGAGGCCAAGTTGGTTGATTCTGTGAATTTTCTTATTGTGTCCTTGACCCCGCTGGCTCCTTTCTTCCCTCTTCTGCAGGATTCTCTGAACTCTGCCTAATGTTTGCCTGTGGGTCTGCATCTGTTTCCATCAGTTGCTGAATGAAGCCTCTCTGATGTCAATTGGGCTAGGCACCAATCTGGTCACAGGAGATGGCCAGTTCAGACTACATATATGCTACTGCTAGGAGTCTTAGCTGAGGTCATCCTTATGTATTCTTGGGAGATTTCCTTGCACCAGGTTTTTACTTGACCCAGAAATGAAAGACTACTGGAAGGGGGCAGGGTCATTCTTTGTTTTAAAGAATAATAATTGGAGCTGGAGAAGTGGCTCAGAGTTTAAAGATCACTGCTCTTCCAGAGGACCTGAGTTTGATTCTCAACATTGTGTCAGGCAGCTAACAACTGCCTGATACTCCAGTTCCAGGGGGAATCTAACATGTCTGGACTTGGCAGGCACTTAGGTGTACACACCCTTTCCCAATCAGACACACATATTAAAATATTAAAAATAACATAATTAAAATAAAAAAGGAATATTTGTTTATTGTTTATGGTCTGGAGTTTTGAGTTTCATTCCCATATATTTTAAGGCCTTTAAAAAATTGACAATGGTGTGTGTGTGTGTGTGTGTGCGTGTGTGTATGCAGGCTTATGTGTGCCAAGGCGCCCATGTAGAGGTCAGAGGACAGTTTTGGAGTTACTTCTATCCTTATAACATGGGTTCCTTGGATAAAACCTAGATTGTCAGGCTTGTGCAGCAAATGTCCTTATCCTGTGGGTCATCTCTCTGACCCCCATTCTATGGGCTTCTTGAAGTGACACATTACACACAGCAATAAATAAACTCCAGTAAGAAATGGCTCGCATTTGCTGGGAATCTACCCATTTCTCTGATCCCAGTGCTTCAGGACTGCATCCCTCAAGGAGGAATGCTTTTGACCCCTAGGGATGGTTGAACAGATTCTTTGGATCAGCGGTTTTAGGCACCAACTACTTTGTCCTCCTTTCCATAGATTCTTTTATAGATGCTTTAAAAGAAGAGACCAAATTATTTTATTTTTAGCTGGTATAGATGTCACACTTCCCCTGGAAATGTTGCAGAGTTTAGGAAGAATTCCTGAGAAACCTAAGGAATAAATGAGTTTTAATGTATCAGGAATGTACAGAGCAAGTCTGGGAAACAAGAAGGCTCAGGCCCAGTGTGATGGTGGTGCAAGCCCATCTGTAGTGCCAGCTACTCATGATGTAGAAAGAGGAGAAATGCTAGCCTGGGCTATGTAGTGCATTGACGGCCAGCATGAGCAACTTAGTGAGACCTCAACACAGAACAAACAAACAAACAAACAAACAAACAGACAAACAAACAAAACAATCAAAATAAAACCCAAACTAGCAAGCACTGGGTGTATAACTCAGTGGTAGAGCACTTGCCTAACATGTGGGAGGCCTGAAAGAAAGAAAGAAAGAAAGAGAGAGAGAGAGAGAGGGAGGGAGGGAGGGAGGAAGGAAGGAAGGAAGGAAGGAAGGAAGGAAGACAGAAAAAAGGAAGAAAGGAAAGGAAAGATGTCCTTTTGTGGTTTATTGTCATCCAAACTTACCAGCATCCCCTCCTGCTGCATCAAAGGCATGTATTCAAAAGACGGGAGGAATATAAATATAATGCTTTAGAGCTTTCAACATCACAGATTATTGAAATTCAATACACCCATAGAAAATTTGTATATATAAAGCAGATTTATTTTCTTTGTGAGCATGAAGAAGAAAAAAAAATTCTATAATCCTAAAAAAGCTGAAATGATTTTGTTCTATAAAAAGTGTGTTCTCAAGTTTCATTGCCTTGTGCCAGTTTTCAGCCTCAAGTGATTCTGTGTTATGATTGAGTCATAAGCCTCTAAAAATCATACCAGTGGTTTCTAGAGGGAGGCTGACACCACTATAATTACAGTGTGGCCAGGGCTGTGGCCATAGGCATGGGTTAACTCTCTTTCATTCATGTCAAGCTTCACTGGCTGATATGGTAGTTCAAATTCTGAAAACGTTTAACTCAAAGTCATCAGATTCGCACATGGTTTTGTCATACTTGAATTTCTTGTCCCCTTCCAAAAAAAATCTCTTTAGTCTTAGAGCAAATACTTTCATTCTTCAGATTGAGGTCAAAACCATCTGCCATCTGTGAACAAATCAACTTTCCCAGGCTCCTGTGTGTGAGTGTGTGACCTGAGTGTATGAGGTGGGCTTGAGGACTGATCTTGTGGGAATCTGCATTTGGCTGACAGATTAAAGTGGAAGAGAGGGCCTCCTAATTTGAAATTGAGAAATGACTTAGAGATTCATCTGCTACAACAGGGAAACCCAGGGCTTCTGGCTAGAAATGCCTCTTTGGCAACCTTGTCCATGTTTTGACGAACAAGGAAATGATGAAGCAACTGTTTAAGAGGATCAATGAACCATAAGTGGCTGAAAACAACTGACTCATGAAGGCAGCAAAGCCTTTCACAGGCATCTTAGGGATCTCAGAGATGGAGGCTGTTCTGTATCCACCAGTAGAGCATATTTAGAATAGAAACTGCTGAGGAATTGCAACTACGTGTTCTAGAGTATTCGGGACATTGTGAACCCCTTGAAAAGCATGAATCAATTATAATGACATGTCGGGAAGGGTGGGAGAGAGAAAAGGAAGACAGACATTTTCTTTGTAGTTAGATACCTAGGAAATTTTATCCTAAAATGGCTGAGGGCATAGCTGTAATGAAATAAGTGAAGCTGGGACAGATCCATCAAGTCAATAACTACATTAGCAATTACATCCTTTTAGTGAAAAAGCAATCTGGGCCATGTCTCCACAGCTATTGAGGGGATGTCTCCTCTGTTGTGCTGTTGCTGGGAGAGTCCAATGACTTTGGCTGCCTCAGCTCTCTAGGGCTTTCAGTTTAAGAACTTGATGGATTAAGTTGGCAGATAACAAAGACCAGCTACCAGCATGTATTGGGACTGGGTCTGGAAACTTATGGAAAATTTCAAGACATCTTACATCCTATCGAAACATGAAACTGGCTTTGATGACCTTGGAGAAGCATCTATTTCCTTTGAAGGTATAACATAGCATCCTGTTTTCTGCTGGGGAGTAGCAATGACAGTGTAAACACGGACATGTTTCTGGAGTTGGAGATGCCAGTAAACTCAATTTTCAAGATGTTCTTCACAGAAGTAAAATCTGTCATGATGAGAGAGATCTTAGAGAAAAGTTTTGGTCAAAGTTACATTATTCAAGAACCGTCCCCACCATTGCTGTGAGTCTTAGCTGGGGAGAATCTTGTGAATTCCTGGGGTTTTCCCTAGCTGCAGATTTCTCCCTATCCTCTTAATGGTACACTCTGTCAAGATATCTCTTTCATTGCTCTCCCTCTGTCTCTCCCTGATGTTCCCACATTCCATCCCCTCCCATCCCCTCCCCTCTATTCCCCTCCTCTCAGTTTGCCCAAGAGATCTTAACCCTTTCCCCTTCCTGGGGTGATTCATGTGTGTCTCTCTTAGTGTCCTCCTCTTTACCTAGCTTCTCTGGGTTATAGATTGTAGCCCGATTATCCTTTGCTTTGCTTCTAACATTCACTTATGATTGAATATGTACTGTGTTTGTCTTTCTGGGTCTGGGTTACCTCACTCAGGATGAATTTTTCTATTTCCATCCATTTGCCTACAAATTTCATGATGACATTGTTTTTTACAGCTGCATAATACTCCATTGTGTAAATGTACCACATTTTCTTTATCCATTCTTCTGTTGAAGAACATCTAAATTGTTTCTAGGTTCTGGCTATTACAAATAATACTGCTATGAATGTGGTTGAGCAAATGTCCTTGTGCTGTGGTTGAGCAACTTTTGTGTATATGCCTAGGAGTGGAATTATGAGGAGCAGATGGGGGTAGGTGGGGGAGCAGGAGAAGAGAGGGGATGGGGAATGGGTTGGTATGTAAAAGGAAAGAAAATCCTTTTTTAAACACATTTATAAAAAAATGAAAAAAAGTTTGATATGGATTAAAAAAAGTTACATTATTATTAGTTAGCAGAAGTTCTAAAGTGAGACCTCCAAGACTTTTAAGAAAGAGATTTTGCTTTTTCTGGTTTTATTCTTCTTTCCTTGTGTTTGGACAGTACCCAGCAGCTGAATGTCTTCTAATTCCATATTGCTTACTTACTGTGGATGTTGTTTCCTCCACCCATTTCACCTCCACTCCCTTATCCTTCGTATTTCTTTCCTCTGCCCATCCCCCCCCCACCTCGCGCAACTTTCTTTCTCTTAAAACAGCTATGTAATTTTCAAGGATCTTTTTGTATTTTTCCAAGAGGCACAACACTGTGGGAGATACATGATAGTAACGCTTTTCAAAACAGTTTTAGTAATGGTCTTAAGGTTACATTGCAGTTGCTGTATTTCAGGATGGAATTCTTTAGGTATCTTATGGTAAACAATTCTTGTCTTCAATCCTCTGCATTTTTCCTTATGCCTTTTATTTGTGTGTGTGTGTGTGTGTGTGTGTGTGTGTGTGTGTGTGTGTGTGTGTTTATGAAGGGCTTGCAATGTACTATGTAATGTATAATACAAGGAAGGATGGTGAATGATCATATGGTATTGCAGAATGAACGTTATAGCAAGTTGTACATTTCATTATTACCCCTGGTCCTTTCTCAGTATGTAACACTGAATTACTAAATTTTCAAATACTCTTTTTTTTTTTTTTTCCAGTCAGGGTCTCACTATGTGGCTCTGGCTGGCCTCAAACTCTTAAGTCTCATAGGAAAACAAGATGTAATGTTGGTGACTAGGCAATGGAAAGAGAAGAGGCTGCAGTGTAGCTCAGTGGCAGAGCATTTGCTCAGCTTCAGCAAGAAGACCAGCCCTATAAAAACAGCAACAACAATAACAACAACAGAATTTAGTAACAACAACAACAAAAATATAGAGGATTATAATTCTGTTTTCTTTTTCTTCTTTCTTTTTTTTTTTATCGTGATAAGTAATTAAAAAGAATGAGTATTTCAAAAGAATTAGAAATGAAGCATACAGAATTTCCAGCACAAAATGATTACTGCTTGAACGGGTAGCTATGCTTGTTACTCTGATGTGATTATTACACATTGCATTTGTGTATCAATCAAATTATAGAATTACCCTGTAAAAATGCACAAATAGTATGTCTTAGTAGAAAAGGATAAAATCAAACAAACAAAAAAAGCCAGTGCCATGAGTATGTTTGCCACTGTGCAACTTTTTAGCATTTTTTTCCTTGTGTGTGTGTATGTGTGTTTTACAGTTCACCAGAATTAGGCCCAATGTTTTAGTCAAGGTTTTTTATTTGAAAGGATTGTAATTTTTAAATTGACTTCAAGTCAATATGAGTAGTGAATCGCAAAAACATTTTGGCTGGTTGGTCGTATGAAAAACTAAATAAGTCTTGCCTCAAAGTAGATGCACCCAGTTCTTTTAAATGACTGAATTTCCAACCATTTAGTGTACAGGTTTCCCCACCCCTTTTCCTGATGATCTACATGGGTCTATCTGAGGCTTTTATGCACTTATCCTTTCTCTGAACTGAAAGCCGTGAAGTAGAATTTTTTTTTTTGGGGGGGCACCAGCTCACAATTAATGACATGGAGACTTCTTATTAATTATAAAAGCTCAGCCTATAGCTTAGGCTTGCTCCTAATTAACTCTTGTAACTTAAATTAATCCATTTATATTAATCTACCTTCTATCACGTGTCATTACCTCGCTTCCATCTTGTACTTCCTGTTTTCTCTGTGACATGTTTTCTGGATTATGTAATTTATAATTTACTACACATAGATTCCTCCTCATCTTCCTTTCTCCCCTTGGAAATCCCGTCTATACCTCCTTCCTAGTTATTGGCCATTTAGCTTTTTATTATACCAGTCACAGCATTACACCTTCACACAAATATCACACAAAGCTGCTTTCACTTGGAGGTTCTAGAAGCATCCTAGAATTCCTTATGACCTTCCTTTTATAAAAACTATCACAGAAATAGTGAAAGCATTAAGAACACTGCACAATGCAAAAGATTGATTTTGTCATTGCTTTATTTTAAGGAAATGTTTGTATCATTTGGAAAAAACTGCTTTGGATGCAAAAATCTTGGCATAGAAAGGCTGTTCAGTCTTTGTTTTAGGACTCATCCCTTTCTTTCTCCCTATCTCCCTCCATGTTTTGGTCCCTCTCTTTCTCCTTTTCTCCCCTCCCTCCCTCTCCCCTCCATGCTTCCTTTCCTTCCTCCTTCCCTGCCTCTTTTAAGTACTTTTGGAGTTTTTTTTCTATACCCTTGAAGACCTAAAGTTGCTTTCCTACTAACACAAGGAATAGACAAAGCAGCATTTGCATGACCCAGTGCATTGGAGAAAACAACCCACTGTCATCTGTGTACCTGTGGACACAAACATTTCTGCTTACTCAGTTTTCAGTACTTGAGAGTTTATTTATGAGGTTCAGAGGTAGGCACCTAGGCAGTGGCAATGCATCGGCCAAGATACTTCCTAGCAGGAGGTAGTGACAATGTTCTCTGGATTACACCATTTATAATTTACTACACATAGCAGCACACTCACAGATAGGAGCATCTTGGAGGGAAAATTAATTAAAATTTATATGACTTAATTTTACATTCCTGACTCCTACATATTCCAAGTGCTTCCTCCAATGGTTTTATTCTACAGTCAAATGGCAAGAAATGCAAATTGTTTCTAATATAAATAACACACCCCAAAGATTCAAAACTGGTTCCTAACAGGATGTTGTAACACTGGGTGAAATTGTAAAGGAAAAGGAAAGTGATTAAAAAAATACACAGCAGAGAAAAGAGTAAGCAAGCCCCAAACCTCAGTTAACAGAGTTAATACCATGTTGGCTAATGCACAAACAACTTCAATTCCCTTTAATTAGTTCAGAGTTAGGTGACAACACATTTAATCAGTGAGCTAACAAGTGCAGTGGCTGATTGCTCTCACCGCCCTGTGTGCATGTGTTAACTGAAAAAGTAAATAAAATTACTTCCACTGCAATAATAAAGTGGCATCCTAATTTTATTATAGAAGCAACCTTTTGGAAGTACCATACAGCAGTGAAAATTAATTATTTCCTGGTCGTTTTTTCAACATGTCACTGTTGCTTAACCCTTCGAATGGCTCTATCAAAATCTGTCCATCAAAAAGTTGGACTGGACCTTCCCCACACCCTATGTCTTTTTTTCAAGGTACTGAAGTAAGTCTGAGCTCCCTGCTTGGATTCACATTAGCAGCTATATTCCTAGGTGTCAAAATATGGCCTTCGGCAGGCACCGCTATCTATTCAATATTCAGTGTTGTTCCAATTAGCTAAACACACCTAGAAGCCAGCAGTGTTCCTGTTACTTTGTCTTTTTTTTTTTTCTTCTGTTAAGTGCCTTCATCAGTTAGATAGAGAATAGGTAACATTTTCTCATCCTTTCCATGACATATATGGCAATATTAATGAACTGACTTTATTAATTAACTTGGATTATGCTATGGTTTTCTGAGGGTTACAAAAAACTCTCAAAAGCAATGTTAGTCACTCAGAAAATGTTTCTTCATATGTTCCTGGCCCTTACGATGTCTCCATGTTTAGGCTACTCTGCTCATCAAGTAGTTGCTATTTGAATCACCTGCTCCTTTTTTTTGTCATCACATACATAATGTAAAAGGATATTAATATTGTTAGATTCTCCTGTTGTGATTAGTAAATATTGACTGTCTACTTGACAAGATGTAGAATTACATAAGACACGAGGTTCTGGTCATGCCTGTGAGGAGTCTTTTAGTTGAGATGGAAAGACCCACCCTTAACTTCTGGGTGACAGATGTTGTAGGCTAGAGTCCTGGATGGACGATAAGAGAGGAAATATGCTGAGCACTAGCATTCTCTTTTCTCTGCTTCTTGATCATTGATTCTATGTTACCAGATGACCAGAAGAGTCATATTTTACTGCCATGACTCCCCAGCCAGGATGGACTATACCCTGAAACTATGAGACAAAATTAATCCTCTGTCCCTTGATTTGTTTGCGCATTTTGCCACAACAATAACATAACCAGTACATTTGCCTTTAGGTTTCACCTAAAACACTGAGGCAAAAAAAAAAAAAAATTATAGTGGAAAGCTTTATGTTTCCTACTATCCTGAATCTGTAGTAGCTAGAAGGGTTTTAATTAGAATAAATCAATACCTACCAACGTCATGCTTTGGAGTAGTTACCATGATATGCAATACTATAATCTCCCAGCAGGCTTCATACAGAGATTCAAAGGTACTTTTGTTCATTTCAGCTACAGGAATGATTGGTTCCACCATTCTCTTCATGACTAACTGTGGTTTACATATAGATACCAGGCAACCTGGCTTCATTGTCTGTTAAATTCTCACAATATGAAGAGATGGAGACTCAGACAAATGAATGCCACTGTGTGGTGTGAACCAGCAATTTGAACTAGTGACCTTCAGCATGGTCTTATTGGATTGCTGTACCTTTCCTGTCTTGCAGGCATTAGGGATGTGCTAGATGACTCTAGGTGTTAGAGGAGAGCCCAACAATTCTCTTCTTCATTTGCCCACGTAGGCTACTCATTTTTCTCAGAAGACAGATATGTGCAATGCCCCCTTACACAGACCAACTCCCTCTCAGCACCTGAGACTGACTTAGGGGTAAGTCTTACTGCTTTTCTTTTCTTTCTTTCTTTCTTTTTGCACTCATTCAAAAGACAATAGACAACCTCCAGATATGAGCACAACCAGCAAAATGTTCTGTGATTGACATTTGCTCTCCATGTGTGGTTCATATGACTCAAAATAACCAGTATTCAGAAGAAACATATTGAGATGAAAAGGAGTTCATAATAATTGCATGCCCTGTAGCATAAATTACATCTGAGTACTCTGGCCTTTGAAAGTCCATCTTTGTCTCTACAGGGTCACTCAGATGGTATCCATTTCTCTTAATTGTCCTCAGCTCTAGGTTTCTGTTTTTGTTAAATTTATCCAGGTGTGAATTCTCTTACCACCATAACTGTGTTTTCCAGTGACTTCCCACAACCAGGCAACAGTCTGAGTCCCTTGTGTTCCATGGTCTGAGATTCACACGTTGTGATCATCATTTACATTGGCTTCCAGTGTAACCCAGAGGCAAACATATTAAGGTTGAGATTTTACTCCATTCTTAGTTTCTAGGTTGTTCTCAGAGGCTGGCCCTGGAGAATAGCTGTCTTCATGCTTTGCTGAGCATGTCTCTCTTTCTCTGGAAACCCACCGACTTTGTCAATTGTCTCAAAACACACAATTCTGGACTTAACTATGAAGAGAATTTTATGTATGCTATTTATCTTGGAAGGTGTGTGTGTGTGTGTGTGTGTGTGTGTGTGTGTGTGTGTGTGCTCTTTCCCCCTTATGACTAAACGACTTATCAACACATTTGGAAAATTGTAGAGAGAATTTAAGCTGGTCTTTCCAGAGACAGAAGATACTGGAGTAAATTTTAGTCTCACATTTATTTATATATTTCACATCCATTGAAATGGTCAGCAAATGAAGATCCCAATTGTGGACAAAAGTTGTTGGAATATTTCTGTTCCTGAATTGCTTGGATCACACTACTCCCGAATATTAACAACTGTTGTGAAGTTGGGAGATAGCTGTAGAATGAAAACCCAGATAACATTTTTGTTTCTGTACAAGAAGACAGTTTCTAAGTCACTGACTTCACCATTCGAGAGCCAAGTGCTGCATTAGCTTTACTACTTTGGAGAACCAGGGAGGGATGCTTCAGTAGATGATAGGACACAGTTTAAGAAGAGATAGGTCCTGAGGGCTCAAGATAACCCGATAAAGAGGCCAGTAGCATAGCTCAGGGATGGAGTATTCGTCCTTCATGCCAAAGAACCTGGATTCAGTGCCTGCCAACTCAAAGTAAGAATTAGATTCTGGATCAAGGCTCCTATTCTTGGTTTTCCTCTTGGATTCCCAAGTCCATTTATGTTGCAATGCCTGTCTCACTCTTTATTCCCCTATAATATTTATGTAGAAGACGTGAAGAAAAAAAATCTCACAGGTGACTACTCATGACAGGAGTTTGGAAAAAAAAAAAAAAGCTGATGACTATACAAGTTTGATCTTCAAGTGGGAGTGAAACCTTGGTGCCTTTCCCATGCAGCACCCCAGGAGATTAAGTTGACAAGGTTTTCAGTAACCCAAATGACTTGTTCTTATATGGTTTACATAGAATTTCAAAAATCCTGTGTTTTAGTGGCTTCAGTGATTGAAATGAGCTATATCAAGGCATCAAAATGGACTGTTAAAATTAAACTGGATCCTCATCTGTGATGTTGCAAAAGCATGGTTAATTTAGAAAGCTGACATATGTCCCAGGTGCCTACCTAAAATGATCTGTAAAATAATGCACAGTTTTCAGAACATGGCTTAATTGAACTAAAAATGTTTCTTTTTCTTTCTAATAATTCCAGCTAAAAAGTCACGTAGTTTTAGATAGAAATCAATTTTTATTCCCAGACCCTGTGGACCAGAGTATTTTATCATCTGTAGGAAAGCTGAGAAAGAATAATTATATTATAAAAAATCATTTTTGGTAGCTTTAAGATTTCTAATTACTATTTTTGCCCCTTGAAATGCCTGCTACTTAATAAACACAAAAACCCAGAGCCAGAGACTATATTAAATAAATAAACAATAGATACCAAAGAGTATTACAGATTTCAGTTCAACACAAACAGGTTAATATAAAAAAGAAGCCTAGATTTCATAAACTGGTTAAACAGAAAACATAGTGTTAAGGTTCTCCCTAGGACTGTGAAATACTGTCCCCTCAGGAAAGATGAGTGGCCACAGAGATTGTAGTCAATGGTGACATTTCTGTGCTCTGTATTCATTCCACTACTCCTTGATCAGGGCCTGGACACAGAGTAGAACCAGCTTAAACGGACAAGGGCATGGAGACATGCTTTCACAGCAACCTGCTTACCTTTTCATAATTTTAGTACTAAGCAGGGCTTTGCCTTGCTTTCAAAACAGGCCTGTTTTTCATCCTAAAGAAAGCTATGATTGTGTCTTGTTTTTTTATGCCACAGGAGGAGTGGAAGCTTTGCTTCTGATTAAAGTCAGTGACATGAGTGACATGAGTAAGAAATGCATCAGTTGTCTCCCAGGGAACAGACTTGTCACCAAGGGAACAGTTTTGGAGGAGCAATGGCCTGCAGGTGTATTTATAAGACATAGAGGTTGGCTGTTGCAGGATTCTTAATAGGTGAGGTTTCACATTGAGCCAATTCTATGGTTGGAGAGTTGGTTGCCCTTTAAAAATGTAATTAAACATCATTCACTATTTGAATTCAAGCCAATGCAGAGTGTATTTAATTTCCCTAGGAAACTTCACTGTTTCCTATTCTCTGGTGTGAATCCTGTCACACACACACACACACACACACACACACACACACACACACACACACACACACAGCTGTTTCTGTCATCCAAAACTGCTAGCATGCAAGGCTGCCAAGAAAAGAATGCAGTCTTAAAGACAGAGAAGGAGGAATCTTCTGTGTTCCCATTAAAAACAAACTAGTAAACAGACTCAAACACCAGCAGACTGAAATTCATCCTTGCCTGTGGCTCATCCTATGCAAACTGGCACAGTGCCCCCTTTCTACATGGTGGAGAGAGACAAAAAGTCATTGGGAAGGACAAATCAGAGAGGACCTGCTTCACTGAGCTAAAGCAGAAATCATGGGCAGCTTATGTGATGGAGTTAACAGAATGGGTTTGCCTCTCTCCTGCCCAACCCCATACAGTTTCATCCACATCCTATGGGGGCAGTATAGGGACCTTTTCAAGACTTGAAAGAATTATCTCAGATTTCAATTTTACTAAATGTCATCATTAGGAGCAGAGTTTCCTTTATCTGTCTGTCTGTCTATCTGTTTAGAGACAGTGTCTCATGTATCCCATCAACCACATAGTTGATGACTTTGAGCCTCTGATTTCTTCTGCTTTTCCTTCCTCAGTGCTGGGATGACAGGTCCTATCCACCACGTCATGTTTCTGTGGTACTGGGAATTGAATCCAGGACTTTATGCATGCTTAACAAGTACTCTTCCAACTGAGCTGTGTCAATAGATGCTTAGTGTCCTTATTTGTAAAATGGAGTGGTGATTATGGCTCTATTGCATTGTAACATTGCCATAAAGAGCAGGTATGTGGAATGTTTGTCACAAAGCCTGGAATATAATAAATGATTTAAATAGCCATTGATTAACAAAGAGGTACAGCTATGTGGAAATGTACCTGCCTGGATAAGGAGGAGTAATAGGACTTGCTGATGAATTATTTCCACAATATTTATATTTGTGTTGAATATATCTTGTGGATATAGTGGCAATGAAACAGAGCATTCACTGCCTTCATGTTGCTTAGTGTTGGGTGGTGAATAGAACACAGGTTAATAATCACAAAAAGCTATAGGATAGACGTTTACAAGTATCCTAGAGTCAATATAATGATGTCATGAAAGAATATAACTGGGACCTGAAACCAGATGCGGGCCTTTTCCCTGAGAAGGACACACAAAAACCAGACCTAGAAGGATCAGAAGCAGTCAGTGAGACACATGGGTTGGGACCGGAGGGGCAGAGAGTAAAGACACCAGAGCTGAGGAGAAGTGGGTTGCAGAGTTCCAGGCAGACTGAATGGATTCCAGCTCCGTTTAGAGAAGCTGTTGATGAACCACGGTGACTGAGACCAAGCAGGGGCAGGACGGCACTCAAACTGACTCACCCATCGCTTGGATTGACACAGGTGCAATTTTTGATGATTCGGTCCAGTTAATAGCACTGTGCTAGATGGAGTTGTAGAATTCCATTAGGGATTGCTGTTTGATTATATAAATAGGATACTGCAATGTAGTGCCAGCGTTGTAAGTTTAAATTTAAGAATGCACAGTCAAAAATTCCATAATGACATTTTGCCATAACTTGCCAAAGAACTAGATCTGCAGTGCAAGAGCTCTTTACTGTTATGCATTCCTGCTGCAATGTCTGTGTTTTTGATGATTTTATGCATACAAATATTTTTTATTACTTAAGGATTTTTCTGTCTTCCTCTTTCCTGTCTTTGTCTTCTCTCCCCCAATCTCTTACAGCATATTGGTACTATTTTTTCATAACAGCCATTAGCAAGGCCAGTCAGTGAGTGGGGGATACTGAAAACATTAGACTGTCACCAGCGCCAGATCCTGACACATAAAGCTTAGCAGGAGAAGAGGTGCCCGCAGATTGGTTTTGTCAGGCTAGCGCAGTTGGAGAATGAATATTTCTGCAGAAGGTGGGAAATGCTGGTACTTTGCACTCAGCTCTAATTCCCATACTTAGAGGCAAATGTACAGATAAATGATGCCTTGCTCTCTTGCTTCAGTTCAGTGTACTTGGTGGTGATCACTCTGAGGTATTTTAAACTTTAAACTGGGGAATCATGGAACTGTATACTCTTGCAGTTTATTTTAGTGTCTCCTCTTCTCCATGATGTCACTGTTACAGTTTTTGAAACAAGATTTATTTTAAAACAGTGAAAATAGCCTCGTAATTTGACTCCACAAAGAAAACTTTGACTTTTTGAGTTTTAATATAAATTAAGGTTTATAGACATGTCTTTTGATATAAAATGCTAACAAAATACAACTCATATTATTAATAAATAAGTCTGAACACTTTACTATTTAAAATAAACTTACAATGTTTTCAGATCTGTGGACCTAATGAGTGAGATATGTAGTTAGGAATAATAACAGAGAATGGCTTCAACACTTTCCTACTTGCATGTTTCCTAGATCAAAGCAATTCTGATCATGTTAAAGCAAGACCTTTCCTTAGGTCAGACATAGGCTTCTTATATTGTTTGATGGATTCAGTACTTTAATTCAGTTTTATCTTTCAATTTCTGGACATTTTACCCATGTGTGTATGCATATGAGAATCAAGTAACAGAAAACCAAAGGCAGAGACAGCTACAGAAAGAGAAACAAGGGAGGATATGGGGAAAATATTCTGTGATTTCTTGTTTTTTGCTGATCCATTCAAAAAGGAAATAAAGATATTTATTTATTGAATCCTTACTACATGCCAGGTAACACATAGAACCCTTTCTTTACATGCTATCTTCTTGCTCTTTATAAGAATTTAATTTTATATAAGAAGAACCTGAGTCCCAATAAGGTTAAATACTTTGCTTTAATCACACAGCAGGTGGAAGGCTGAATTATAACCCTAGGCTTGGATCTGAGTTTTAGATTCTAAGTTCCTTTCTGAATTTGCTGTCACCTCTTTGAGGATTTCTCATATTTTCACTGTTGTCAAGTGTGAATGTTGCAACAGAGATGACAACATATATCCTGCCTGACTTGGTTAGGGAGACAGGAACTAGAAGCAACCAGAAGGCAAGCTGTATGCATCACAGGTTGTATATAATGTAGACTCAAGGCACATCAGAGAGAAGAGTAGGATAATATGACTAGGATTCGCTAGGACTACCCTATGAAGAGATGCACAGACACACACAGATACACAACCATGCATTATGCAGACATCCATGCTTACCCCTTATCACTTTAAGGTTCCAGAGTCTAGGGCATTTAGGGTGCCAAGGAACATGACTAATTACAAAGTGGTAGAACTTGTTGAGAAGTCGATACGACAGAGACATGGTGTGGAGGACCTCAAGGCCAGACTGAAGGACTGAAAATATATCCTATTACAGTTCACTTTTCTGCATTTCTTAGTTCATCTTAAAATTTGAGTGTAGTCTGGGAGATGGTTACTCAAGTTCTCAATACTATATTATAGGGATGTGAAAAACAGAAGCTATTCACCCAGCTCTACAAAGATCATGTTTGACTCACTGCACAAATAGATCATATTTAAAGTTATTATTCTATTTTCTGGCTTGATTTGTCGAAACAAGAGCTCTGATTTATGCAAAGCTTATGATAAATTAAGCATGTTTTCTGTCACAAAATTTGACAAGATTAAATGCCCCATGATCATCACATTTGTGATTCTGGAAGGACTGTTAACAAGCAAACATCTGGCCATTACTCCTGATGAATCTGTTCCTTGATATTTCTTGACAAGGAGAGTGGGCAGGGTCAGTGCATTCAAGCTCAGATGAGCTGCATTGTGATGACCCTGGCCACTGACTCCAGTAGTTATTGTTAATGAAGGACTCTACATAATTGATTATCTGATACCTAAAGATGTAGTTATCATATTGTTCCATGCTGCATTGCATTGGCTCAGAAACAAAACAAAGAAACAAAAAATTACTTAGGAGATTTTATGTTTGGAACTCTGGCTGGTTACTCAGCCCACGGAGGAAAGTGGTACATGAGGGCTGTTGTACAGCCTTGATTACCCATAGATTTTTGCCATAAAGTTTTGATGATGGGGTAAAAAGGACAAGGCCTTCTCAGAGAGCATCAAGTCAATGAGGTGCTTATGAACTGGAGACAATCCCCTGATTCACTTGCTTCCATGCAGCCTACAGCAACTGACTCCTCAGTGACTTGCTGAGCACACTGTCAAGAAGGACATGCATCGTGGCAGCCTCCTGCCTCTGGTATGCTGTTTTTTTGGACCTTTCTGCATGGAAGCATATTGCTAAATCACATCTTGTGGAGTCTCTTTTAGTACTTTCAAGGCCATGTGTCTATCTTCAGAGTTCAGGGAAGAACAGCCAAGCAGGTTTCTCTTTGAACTTAGGTGGGAGAACATCTTCTCTAAAACCATGCGTCTTCAACTCTGAAGCTATGAACATGAAACCTGTACCAGATCTAGGCTTCATTTTACATGTCAGTCTTTGGCCTCTGTTCTCCCTCTTATGCCATTGTCAAAAGAGCTAGAGAGGACCTTAGACATTATCCAGGCAATGCTTCCCAGTTATATTATAGAACAAAGAGAAATTGGAGATTTCCAATAGATGCTATGAAGCAGTCAGATGCAGATCTGGACCAAGCAGTGTTCTTTCTCTTATATTCTGTTTTTTTTTTCCCCTGCATGGAAAATGGTGATGTCATCAGTATGATGGAGTGTAATAATTAATACTATCTCTCTTCAGTATTTTGCTCAGAAGAGGCTCTCAATAGGTATTTACAGAACCCTCTTGGGTCCTGTTTTCACATTTTATCTCTCAAATGTCATCTCCAGTCCTTATTTTGGTGATCTTTCTTTCTGTCCTATCCTGGCATCAAGCCCTACCCTGCTTCCAGGCAGGGTTGTCACAGCTCCATTTGTCCTACATGAACCCCTTCCTTGCTCAGCTCCGTTCTACAGCACTTTTAAATCAGATGTCTGTACCCCTCACCATCATTTTCTGCTTTTCAAAGCTTTCAATGTCAAATCACTTCTTATAGAGCAAAAGCAAGAATCTTAGTGCAGTATTCAATTACATCCACTATCTATCCCCAAATCTTAGGTAATGTAAAGTGATTCACCCTGGCAAGTTGGGGAGCTCAGGGCATCTCAGCTCGTACATTAGCTGTGTGAAATGGGATGGGTGCTTAATCTGCGTGGTTCAGTTTCCTTGTGCATGATGCGGGAGGTGGATATGGATGAACACTAATAGATTTTCAGGTCATTCTAATTCTAGCTTCAGCTCCCATGACTCTTAGTCACAATCCCTGTACTTTGGTCAACTATACCTCTTGCTATTTCCTAACAAGCCATTCTACTTATTATTTAATTTCATCATGGAGTGGACATTTCATCCCGTTGAAATCCTATCCATCCTTAAATAAGCAGCCAAAAAGCTACTTGGAGCCATTTATGATCATATTTCTGAAGCAATAGCAGTTTCTGATTGTGTTTTCTCATATCAGTTCTTAATGCGAAATGTTCTCATGATTTTATCTTGTCTATAACACTTTTTATAATGTCTGTTTGTACACCTGCCTTTCTTTTCCTCCCACATGAGAAATGAATCTGTATCCTTCTCACTATTATTTGCTTCATAAGAACTGGATCCATTTTCACAAATACAATTCTAATAAATATTTAGCAGATTAAAATTTTCCAGATGTGGCAAGAAAAGAAATGCATTATCTATCATTAACAGGAAATTAGTGATGAGATTTAGATATGTGGCATGTAAATATTTATTTATTTATTTATTATTATTTATTTATTTTTGGTTTTTCGAGACAGGGTTTCTCTGTGTAGCTTTGTGCCTCTCCTGGAACTCACTTGGTAGCCCAGGCTGGCCTTGAACTCACAGAGATCTGCCTGGCTCTGCCTCCCAAGTGCTGGGATTAAAGGCGTGCGCTACCACCGCCCGGCATGAATATTTATATTGGCTCCTTTAGGTGATGTTGAACTATTTGGAAGTGAATGAATCTGTTCATTATTGGACATGTACTAATTGGTGATATCAATCTGATCTCTTAATGTATGTTCTCATTTCATGGGAGGCAATCTTAGCCTATGCCTATGCTCCTTCTATAATGAAACTGAGAACATCTGGGAATATCTGGCATAGAAATGGGAAGAAATGCATATTCCATTTGCATAAGGACATGAAGAGTGAGAGTAGGATAGAGAGAATAGGACAAAATGGTTAGTAATAAGCACTACACATTGGTCATTGACAACATGTCCTGAGAAACCCCAATTGGTAACATCTATTTGAATTTATCAGCACCTGTTCCATCTGAATGAAGACTGTAAAATCATCATTTGGATTTGTCTTCACTCTATGTTGTTAAGATAGGACCTATTGTCCAGTTTTGAGAATGGAGGCAATTTAGACAATACTTATCTGCTAAAGAGTGAGTAGCCTAGGGAAAATTGCTAATTTTCTGTAATTAATTAAGCCACCGCAAATATGTCTATTTGAATGAAAATGATCAAATGTTTCTTTTACTGAAAAGTGTTCTTTTAATGGACTGTTGTTGGAAAAATTAAACATATCAACAAAAGCAAATATTTGCTAAACTCTCAGCATGTGACAAGTTCTGAGTCAATTGGAACCAGAGCCTACAATTCCTTCACTGCCTCTTTACTGTCTACTCTTCATAGTGAGTTATCAAGATGCTTTTGTAATGAGTAGCTCACTGGAAAATTGTTTTAGAATGGGGCATTTATCATGCATATCATACTGGACTAATGTTAGAGCGGGAGATCACCATGCATAGCACACTGACTCCAAAGGGCCTCTTTTGTTCCTCATCCCTTACTGGCAAGACTTTCCACTAGCTTAAAGGAAGTGCAACTTGATAGAAACATGTTTCCTATTCACTCTGTGTGCCAGATCTTCTGTGGGCCATGGCAGATGGGTGCACTGGGTTATTCTTTATCCTTGTTTCTAGCCAAAGGAGAAGAAATGGTCTCTTATCAGTCACAGGACTATCTCATTCTACAGACTTGAAGGGGAGAGGGCTTATTTTGCCTGTACTTCCAGGTAACAGTTCATCACTAAGAGAAGTCAGAGAAGGAACTCAAATAGGGAAGGAACCTGGAAACAGGAGCTGATGCAGAAGCCACGGAGGAGTGCTACTTACTGGCATGCTCCTCATGGCTTGTTCAGCCTGCTTTCTTATAGAACCAAGGCTACTAGCCTAAGGATGGCTCTACCACACTAAATGGGGTGGGACCTCCCACATCAATCATTAATTAGAAAAATGTGATGCCTTAACAGGTGGATCTTATGGAGGCATTTTCTCAATAGAGGTTCCCTCCTTTCAGATGACTCTAGCTTGTGTCAAGTTGACATAAAATTAGCCAGCAAAAGATTCTGCCCTTGGTCATAATGCTGTAATGGCTTTTGATGTTTTTAATATTTTTATAAATCACTTTTCTTATCTATAGAATGGGAAGCAGGGGGGCAACTGTTCTCTTACTATGCAGGTTAAGTATATAAGAATTAGATTGGCAAATCCCTAAAGCAAGCACCAGCCACAGAAGTACCAATGACTAATAATCCCCAACCACTCTGGATGATGAGTCTTATCAGCCTTGGTCTGCAGAAGATAAAAATAAAGGATGAAGAAGCAAAATGTCACACCTCTATTTTACAGGGCATAGACATCCATCCAGGCAGAGAGATAAGTAATAACTTCAAATTTTTTCTAGTTACTCTTGGGGTATTTATGATACTTATGATGAAATAATCCCTAGATACCTTATATGTGATGATTCATACCTCAAATTCTAGCTGGAAGAAGAACATACTGGAATGACATAATGGAGGAGAAAGTGTCAGAGTGTTATGTTAGACACAGTGATGTGTAGGGATAGAAAGATGAGAAAATAAGCATGCCAGCATGGTATGTTATTGTATGCCACCCATCTGATCTAGACTCAAGCCAAAACTGAAGTTGTGTTCCTTTTTCAAATGTTAGGTTTAGAGTAAATGTTTAAATCTTTGCATTTTGTGAACATAAGGTTATGGTGTTTATGTCATAAAATCCATCTATATTCTTTTTGATACTGAAAATCTCTCTGAAATAGATAAAGCAATATTTTCAGCAGCAAGATCACCCACGTCTTCCTTTAGCCACCTGGGCCCAAAGACCAAGGAGTCTAAATGAAATAATAAGAAAAAAATAGGACCAACTTTTGCAAAATAATATTCATGTAGGCAGAGAAAATGACTTAGGGCATAACTTTTAAAAGAGAAACAGTTGGGAAAAGAAAAAAAAGAGTGGCAAGTTAAAAAACAAAAGTGAGGTTTTTGTCAATCATTTTGACCCTATTTTCCTGTATCTAGAAATTTTCTGCATTTGTCTACATCAGCTATTGTGTCTGCCTCATCTCAGGGATGTCACTCATTCAAATGGAGTTCACACATTTCATGCTAAAGGATTAGGGAACACATTGCTTAGTTTAAAGAAGTGGTTTATAAAGAAAGTCCTAAATGTGCTTGTCTGTCTTTCTGAATTTGAAGGCTCACTATCTTTTCCCTTTTTTCCTTCTAGTTAGTCTTGTCACATGACTGACGTCTTCCTCTAGGAACAAGGATAAAGGCAATATCAACTACTTGAGTCTTGGCTTATGGAGGGAGTCCCTGGTGTGATTCTTTACCATTTCTTCCTCTTTCTGTGCATTAATGAAAAGAATGCTAAAGCCTCCTAGATAAAAGGAAGATAAAGGAAATATAGAGAAAGATAAAAGAAAGATAACGGAAGCCACAGCTAGAAGGACATTTTTTTTTTTTCCTGAAGGGATCAGAAGGTAAAGCAACCCTGGATGGCCAGCACTAATTTATATGTGGGGTAAATGAATTTAGATTAAGTATGAAGACTTAGGCTTAGTGCATTATTCATGCAGAAAGTGGGATAAACCTTATCTATAAAGGTCATTTATTAAAGTGAAGAACTCCTTTTTAGGAGAGCAGTCAGGAGAGAACCCATTGGTTTTCAACCACGCTTGAGAATGACTAGACTGAATGATCTACATTTGTCTAAGGTCATCATCTTCCAGACATGTCTTTCTTCTAGTAATTTATGAGCATGCTGTTGCCATTTTAAAGGCTAGAACCCTCCACTTTGAGGGGGAGATCTCTAAGGAACGATAACAGTGGCAGAGCTCTCAATGCGGTAGGCTGAGGACTTTGCCGATACTTTAGCATAGGACAATTTTTATGCCCAATCTTTCTTAACCTCATCTCTTTCTATGAGCATTGATACAAACAAGCAACCTTATGTGGATATCATATATAAAAATCCTCTCAGTGTTCAATGAGTTAAAGCAATTAAACAACAACCCTAACACAGTTTTTGCATGGGTCAGGGCCTTCTTCAGACAGCATCTTTCTGTGCAACATGA
Organism: Peromyscus leucopus; assembly: GCF_004664715.2. NCBI lineage: Eukaryota > Metazoa > Chordata > Mammalia > Rodentia > Cricetidae > Peromyscus > Peromyscus leucopus. The sequence goes on from NC_051068.1 coordinate 84,766,222, forward strand.
ATTTTAACATTCATTTATTTAAGACTCAAATATTTGCTTATGCTTCAGTTTTAAAAGAAAAAATGAAAATTAAATATTTTAAATTTTCACAGTTCTAAGTTAATTTCAACTAGAATCAGTATAGGTTTCAACTGAAATTTTAGACTCTCAGCAAGTGGAAAGAGAACGTAGAGATCATTCCTAACTTCTTTGATCTTCAGTATGTTCATCTGTAAAATGGGATGATATCAATATCTGCCTAGAGTTATTGTGAGGAATAATACAGTATTATTTTAACACAAATCAGTATGGTACTTAAAACATGACACACGATCAGTTATGATTGGCTGGTATCCTCTGACCTTAGTTTCTCTAAAGTCAAACCTGACTAACTTCCTTTCCATCTTCATAATTCTGTTTCCCTCATGTGGAGCAATCTTTTTCTGCATGTTTCCCTTCTCTGTCATGGTCCACCACAGTAGTAACTTCCTCACTAATTATTGGCACCACCCACGCCGGTTTACTTTCTCTTCTCTTCATTTGTATAGAACCTCATTACTATTCAGCTGTAAGCAGCTCAACATCGTCTCATGTCTGGTTTATTTTTAAATTCCCCAGAAGCTCTATATGTTTCTTCACCTAGTGTAGAAGATCAATAAATATTTATGGCGGAATGAAGTCAGTCAGAGCAATAGGCTCACTTGAAATCTGCATATATGCAGTGGTGGGGTGAATGGAAATGGCTTCAGTGGGCTTATGTGTTTAGAAGTTTGTTCCCCAGTTGGTGGAACTATATGGGTAACTTGGGGGTGGGCTTTGAGGTGTCAGAGGTGTGGTCCATTCCAGTTGTCTTTTCATTCTACTTCATGGTTGTTGTCTCAGCATGTAACCTCTCAGCTTTCACCCTAATGCCGTGGTTGTTGGACTCCTGCCATACTCCCTGCCATGTACTCTGTTATACTCTGGAATTCTGAGTCTCAAATGAAATGATTTCTTTTAAAAGTTTCCTTTGTCATGGTATCTCATCACAGCAGCAAAAAAGTAACTAAGACATAGGCAGAATGAAATTACAGACCATAATTTGTAAGAGGTCTCCTATAATAATTATCATATTTCAGAGTTTCCAACAGAATATGTTCTCACAAAACAAATGTCAACAGATTATTATCATTTTCATAATAAATTAAAATGACACTAGAGTTAGAAGTAAGTAAATATGGCATAAAATATTAGCAAAATCACTTCTTTATCAAATTCTTCTATTTGCTTCAATTATGTGACAGATATTTTCTAATAACTTTATAAATATAAAATCATTTCATCTTCATAGCAGCCCTGAGAAGTAGGTGGACTTGTTAGTTTCATTAAATAGATGAACAAGCAGGCTCAGCAATCTTAACTAATTTGCTTTGAGTTAAAGAACCAAAGCCAGTGTTATTCATTGGTAATTTGCTATCCCCTCCCCTTTGCAGATATTGCCATTCTACTTGACTGCAATTCCCCCACTGCTCTCTCTATTTGTGTCTTACACTAAAGTCATATTCTGTTGAGGTATTATATGTTAACCAATGTCATTGGGTTCTGGATAAGCAGAGTTCATTCCCTCTGTGATTGGTTATTAAAAGATCTTGAAAATGATTAAAGCAGATATCTCATATTTAAATCATTGTACACATAGTAAGCAGATTAACATAATGCTTATTGAAGAAGCAACCTAGCCAAGAAGAGACTAGGAGACTATAAGTGAGCCATAGAGTAATCAAATACATAGAGTAATGTATTTGAGTAGTTAGCTGAAGACTCACATGCATGAAATTTTATGCCTTATTAAAAATAAATCAATGGGCAATGTGCTTAGAGTTTAGCTGTATCCATTTAAAATGTTTTGATCTAAAAATATACTAATTTTTTCATTGTATGAGTGTTCAGAAAGCTGAAAAGACCTAGACTACTCAGAGAGGAGGCGACTGTCTCCTGAAATGATGATATCATCACAGCCCAATAGATCTTAACCATTCTTGAAGAACATTATAGTTTCTGGGAAAAAAGCAAAACCAAAAACCAAAACCAAAATTAAAAAACTAAAACCAAAACAGACATTGTCTGATTCTTCTTTATATAATGTCAGGGACAAGGTGTTCTCAGCAGAATAATGCACAATGTATCATATGTGTTCTACAGTTCAAAAGCATTTCTATATTGACATATTATGAAAAGAAACTAACAAAAGCATGCTAAATAAATTTAGTGTAACAGTCACTTTAGAAAGAAAGGTATAGAATAAGAAATACATATGTCATTGTTAAATTTTTATTCATAGGTGGGTTGATGAGTTAACAGAAATCAATTTAGTAAATTAGTGGAGAGGTAAAGACACAAGAAAAATAGAAAGGGCATTAATGACTAACAAATCCAATGTTTATAAACTAACTGTTGCAATTAATTATTTTCCTCTGTGCTCAATTTTAAAAAGGTATCAATGACTACCAATGATATTCCACTATATTCATAGACCAGTGCCTTATTCAGCCACCACCAGAAAAGCTTCCTTCTGCAGTAGATGGGAACAAATACAGAGACCCACAGTCAGACATTACAAACAGAGAAAGACCTTGGAACATAGAGCTCTAAATGAGATGTCTTCATCAAATCCCTCCCTCTCTGTGCTCAGGGAACCATAAAGAAGAAAGAGCCAGAGGGGAAGGAGGACACAGGGAACAGACTGTCTAAATCTACTGAGCAAAGCCCATATGAACTCATAAAGACTGGAACAGCAAGGAGAGGGCCTACATGCTTCTGCACCAGGTCCTCTGTGACTATGTTATAGCTCTCAGCTTAGTATTTTTATGGGACTCTTTAATGTGGGAATGGAATGAGTGGGTGTCTGATTCTTGTGCCTTCTTTTGAAGCTCTTTTCCTGTTGGTTTGCCTTGTCCAACTTCAGTGTGATGGGTTTTTTTTTGTGATGTTTTTTTTTTTTTATCATATTGTATTTTAATTTGTTATGGTTTGTTGTTACCTCTTAGAACCCTGTTTTTCCTAATGAGAGACAGAAAGGGAGTGGATCCAGATGCGAAGGGAGGAACTGGGAGGAGAAGAAGGAGGAGAAATTGTAATTAGGATGTATTATATGAGAAAAGACTCTATTTTCAATAAAAGGGAAAATACAAAAAAAAAAAAAAAAAACAAGATTAAGAAAGCAAAACAAAACAAAAAATCTACTGGTACTTGGGAGGCTGAGACCAAGAGATCAGAGTTTGAAGTTTGCCTGGCTTTCATAATAATATCTAAATAAAGTGAATTTTTTAAAAATAAAAATCGATCACAGAACATATTTGTAAATACATTTAAACAGTGCTTGACAAATATTTGAATATAAAAGAGGTCCATAAAATTAAGAGACATCTAGTCAATTCGTTATTGACTATAATTGCTAGTAACAATTGAAATTGACAGGGAGTATATTTTATAAAACTTAGAGTATGAAATGTAGAAGATTTTACTGACTATTTATATATCAAGAGCAGTTTATTGAGTATTACATGTTGCTGTGTGATAATTGTGGGTGCTGGATGAAGTGGAAGGCACTGAAAGTTGAATACAACTAATTCATTCAAATATTTTACTGTTTATTCCATACATCTTTTAGACACTCTGTTTCAATACATGGCCAAGAATTTACTTAGGCAGAAAAAAATTGCCATATAATGATATAAAGTGACAGTATAGCATAATAGTTAATGATCAATGCTGTAAAGGCAGATTGCCTGTTTAAATTCAGCTTCTACTGTGTAACAGCAAGGGAGGTGATGGAAGGCACTCATCAATTTTGCCAGATTGAGAGTTGTCTGGAGCTAGTGGACAGCAACTCTGAGTGTGTCTATGGTAGGAATTCCAGCAAGGACTGGTGTGTGGAAGAGCAGCAGAGAGTAGGACATGCTCGGAATGTGGGTAGTGCCCTTCACTGACTGAAAGCAGAGACAGAAGTTGGAAGAGGAAGCTAGCTAGTGTACATGGACAAGCTTCATTCATCTGAGTGAGCACATCTATTGCTTCCCTCATTATCCTCAGACTTTAGCTTGTTCTGTCTTTTATCAGGAAATGAACAACAGCAACACTTCCAGTTCTTCAGTGCTCAACAGGAAATTTCAATTTTCAGCTTCTTGGAGTGAACAGCTGTGTGTTTCCCTGCCTTTTCAGTATACAGGCAGCTGTTGTTGGATGATCCAACCCCTATCTTGTAAACCAATCAATGCATCTCTTTTTACATATGAAAAAGTTGTTTTTATCACAAGCAGTGGCTTGGATGATGCTGAATAAGATAATTGTCTCTATCTGTATTGTAGAAGAAAAAAACCACAATATTCCTTAGGTTCTGATTGTAAGGTATGATGGATGCTATATAACAGAAATACAGAATGCTAATGGCAGGTCACGAAAACATAAAAGAAAATGACTTTTTGTATTAATGCCTGTGTGGAAGATCATACCTGACCAGGAGCTTCAAACTGAGCAACAATTTATTGATAGAGATGATAATGGGAATTACAAGTAGTGAATGATGTAGACAACAAGAAGTCAGGGAGTTACTCTTAGGAAGTGAAAACAGTTTTATATATGGTAAGGACACATAAAACACATGTGATATTGTTTGAATCTGAAATGACCCAATAGACTCATGTGTTTGAAAACTTTGGTCTCCAGCTGGTGTTAGTGTTGTGGGATGTTTTGGGACTTTTGAGATGCAAGATATGACTGATGGGCAAGTGCCATTGGGTGTGGCTGTTGAAGGTCTGCTTCCTGTCTGCTGAAGCTATGGGACTAGCAGTAAACTCTTATCACATGGCTTGAGTTAGCTTGGCTGCCACACCTTTCTGTGCTATGATGGACTGATACCTCTTGATACTGTGAGCTAAGATAGATTCACCTCTGAAGTGCATCTGTTAGGTATTTGGTCATAACAGCATAAAGCTAAGGAACACAAGTTAGGAAAGCAGGGTTCTAACAGGAGATAAAACTGAAAGAAGAGTTAGGGGGCATATTTCTGAGACAGATTTATATGCTGTGCTAACGCTCTATGTTCCATGCTGAAGAGAGACACTTTATATTCTAGGCAGTAGATAAATGAACTTCTCTTGTTTCTGAAGAATTAAAGGTTGATATGAAAAGAAGTGGACATTTGAAAATCTTCTAGGAAGCTGTGGAAATTACCTGAGCAAATTTTATAAATAATTATATTTCTGAGCCTTTGCCTTTGGGAAGGTTATTGCCAAAGTGAACAAAATTATTTCTAACATTGTGAGAAAGAAATTTCCTTCTGTCTGAAAAGTCAATTATATGTATTCATATGTGTGAGAGAGTGGTGTTGTAATAGGTAAGGTTAAGAGATTAACTAAAGCAACAAAAATTAAGTTCAAGTGCAAGGTGCTCTGGACCTATGTACATCATTTAAGGCAGGGTATCCTAAAAGGCCTGGGAGAGGAAGTTGTGTGATGGATGATGTCAGTGTAAAAGTTGTTTTCATCATGGGAGAAGATATGCATATACCTGAAGTAAGAGAAATCATTCAACAAGGAGACAGCAATGAAATAAATGTAGGAGCAACATTTCTCAGAAATTAAAAGCAATTAGAATATATATGTATGTATATGCATAAGAAGGTTGCATGAATGTTTCTTGTGTCATAATATATTATCAGTTCTAGTTCGTTAAGACTGCTGTTTTATTTCAGCTACTTAGTAGTCCATTTTATTTTCATGTTCAATTCTAAACCCTCTGCTTTCATATCTCGTGCATGTTTTCTAACACAGAAAACATCGTCATTTGTGTTTTTACTTTTATAAAATGTATATTATTATATATGTGTGTAATTTTAATAAACATGAATAGCATTAAATAATGTATTTTATGACACCTTTATTTTTCACTTTGAGCCAGGCATGTTCACCTCTGGCCTGAAGGCTCCAAGTGGTGGCAGATAGTTATGGATGTGGCCAACATAAAATCATAAAAATACCTAAAACATTGTAGTATTATGAGTTTTTGTTTTCTTTTGTAATTGCTTAGAACTGGGTTGTGTGGTTCTCAAGTCTGAACTTTGTAGATGACACTGCCTTGTCTTAATATCAAAAGGTTAGTGTCTCTTCTATGCCTTTGTTATCCAGAGTACTGTGAGAATATCTAATTTGTTGCTTGCAAAGTACATTCTGTTGTGGGTTATGCATTCAATACTGTTCATTTTTTTTCTCTACCAATGAGGGACACATGGGCTTTCTTCCATAGTAACGCTGAAGGTAATATACTTGTTTCAGTCCCTTGGTGCTTTTGTTTGACATCTTTGGGATGTGCATGTAACATAGGATGTTACATTATACACATGTTATATTAACTGAGTATAGTCAGATTATTTCCCAGAAAACCTTACCTCATTCTTCCTTCCAACTACAGTGGGGATGGTTTCTGTAGCTCATGTCACTGCTAACACTTAGCATTCCCCACCTTTCTAGTGTGGGTTGGACTAACAAGATTTAAAAGAACTTCTTACTGTGACTTTATTCATGTCGTTTGTTTATTCATATTTATTTCACTTTAGATGATGACACCATATTCAAACACATCACTGGTTTACATCTCTGGATGCACAAAAGAGGTCAACAGTAACTTTAGAGATTCTGAATTCTCAGATGGAGTGCCCTGAAATCAATTATGTTTCTATATGTTTGGGTTTGAAACCTACCCTGGCCTTCAATCCCCTACATAACCAAGGATGTCATTGTTCTTCTGACCCTGCTGACTCTAATCCCGAGTGATAGGATTGTAGGCTTTTGCCACCCCATCCATTTGTGAAGTGCAGGGGATCAAACTCAGCTCATGAATTGGTTGTCCAGTGGCAAACAGTCAGTCCTGAAGACACATGTACAAGAAACTGAACAGGTTATATTTTATATATATATATATACATGGGTACATGTGCATAAATAACATTTAGTGAAAAATGAGGCCATACACTTGCAGGAGAGTGGGGAGGGCCATGAAGGAGGGAAGGAAAGAGAAATATTATGATTATAGTCTCAAGAAAACTACCTTTAAATTAAAAACAAAACAAAGTAAAACAAAAGCCTCAGTTCTTTGTGCATGCTTGAGAAGTATATTACCAAAGGAGTTACACCAGCAGTCCTGTTTGTGGACTTTTTTGAGACAGGTCTTACTAGCGTGTTCAGGATGTCCTCAAACTCTCATTCCTTCTGACTTGGCTTCCCAAGTGCTGGGATGATAGGGATGTGCTATCACCCTAGGCTTGGGCTTTAAATAAAAATATACCTCAACGTAGGTAGGGTGGTAACTGACAAGTAGGCAGGGCAGAACCACTGCTGAAATGCTGGATAATTAAGGATGGGTTTATGGAGGCAGACTATTGGGACTCTGGTGTTCTTATTTAGTGTGTGGCTCTCCAAGTGTTGCTAAAGCAATGAGTAATGGTTGTCACCGAGGCATGGAAAGCCATGCATAGGTGGTTCTTTTGTCCAGGTGCTTTTGAATTTTGCCTGGCACTGGTGCTAGCTCCTCATTCTCTGGCTAACATCTGTTTTTAGTTTAGTTTTGTTTGTTTCCTTGTTTCCACATACCGCCAATTCTCTTAGAACATCGTCCTCAGGACACCTCCCCATCTTGGGCTGTGGAAGTTAGCTTTGAAGTATGGTACTCTGCTTGCTTCTTGTGTGTGAGGCTCTTTGAACTGCGGGGCCCCTTCTGTCTCACCGTCCCACTTCTAGCACCAACAGAGGCAACCAGCAGGATCTGATCTCTACCCTCTTCCCTGATCTCCAAAACACTCAGCGAAGGGGACTGACCCTGCAGTCCAGGGCAGTGTTTTCTGAATAAAGTCCCTGTCCCCAATAAGAAGTCCATCAGAATCAGACTCCACTGCTCATTCCTCCTGACCACTTCTAGCCACTAAAGAAGAGCTGGTCTCTGCATCCTGGAGATGTTCATTCAATAATATCAGGATTAACACGGATAGGAATGACTCTAACCTGCTAAGCCCACCCAATCCATCCTAAGGCCCAAGAGTCAATCTGTTCCAGAACTGGCAAAAACGGAAACTGATCCCAATCATGTACTTTGGGACACAGCGAACTGACTCTTCAGCTGTGAATGTTACTGTGACGGAACTTTCACAGAAGTATGGGTCAGCAGGAACAAGTCTACAAAAAAAAAAAAAAAAAAAAAAAAAAAAAAAAAAAAAAAGGAATGAAAGCCCCCATGTGGCTTCTAGGCCCAGCTCTGCCCTGAACCAAGGGGCCTCGAACAAGTGAAGTTACCGCTGTTTCCAGCCTGAAACAAGCACTGTAGACAGACTTATTCGCACCAAGGTTCTGGGGGCTTCTCCCAGCAAGGCAACTTTGTAATTAGGCAGAGATGCAAGGTTCTTTGTGTCCACGCTGCCACTTACTCCCCTCCCAGTTACCATTTCAGATTCCCAAGCAGCCCTCAGGATCTGTGACTCTGGAAGGTGACCTCTGAAGTCTGGCTAAGTTCTGGGTCTGTGTCTCATTCCCCTTTCGTTGAGTCTTTCAGCCTTTCATGAACCACATCCTCACACGTGGTTGGTGGCAGTTCTTTCCAGGTTAGCCCTTGTGCCTAGTTTACTTTTCTTTGATCACTAGAAGACCAAAGCTTTACTTCTGAAGCTTACCACTGCGGGGTTTTTCTCTTTGGAATTATTTGTTGATTACTTACATTTTTTTTTCTATTGGGATTTCTGTTTTTCTAGTTAATTTTTTAAAATTCCCATCAGATGCTAGCTATAAATACCATGCTGGTTTTTTATATTGCGAATATCTTACTTTTATCTCTGTTAATTTTAGATGCAATGTTTCAGTGAAACAGAAATCTTCATTTTTAATGCCAACATGCTGGAAGAGGTCAATACACACTAAAATTTTAGGTTTTAAATGTGGGAACACAAAGCGAGTTGTCGGTTTACAGTGTGTGGTGGTATTGTCGTAACCTGCGACTGATGTTGCATAGCTTATTTTTACCTTTTACCTGTTACAGGATCAACATTTTTACTGAACTCTTCTTGAAACCGTGAGTTATCTTAATATCATTTCAATTCATCATCTTTTTGTTGCAGTAAATGGAGTCCATTTCTATTGTTTGTAATTAAGAGAATATTGACCCATACAAACAATGAATCTGGAGCATCCACAGTTACTCAAAAAATGTGATACATGTCCTGTCCCTTGTTTTATTTAGACAGGGTTTCATGCAGTTCAGACTGATCTCAAATGCACTATATAGTTAGAGCAAGGTGACCTTGAACTCCTTATTCACCCTTCAACTTGTGAGTAGTGAATTCTAGGCATGTTATCATCGTACCTAACTTGATACAAAGCTTTGCAATCAATTCATTCCTAAGCATCAAGGTGGTTTTCCGCACAATATCTTCAAGTAACAAAAAAAAAGAATAAAAATGTATATGATAGAGTAAAACTTGTCTTATGGATGTATAAATGAATCTCACACACAGCTCTTAAATTAGATTTTATTATAAATTTATGCAGTAATAAAAACAGGGCAATTTGAGCAGTAAGTAGAATGAACGTTATTGTAAATAGTGTATCTTAAAAGAAAATTCCAAAGGTCATTTTAAAGGAAATTATGAATAAGCTAGGTTTTCTTATGTATTTATTTATTTGGTGACCCATTAATCTGCATTTCCTTGCCCATTGGCTGCATTCTTTCTATATATAGACAAACTTCAACAGTAAATACATCCTATTCCCAGCACAAGCTTGTGTCCTATCAAGGACCAATTATACTCTTGCAAAGGGGCAGAGCATTACTAAATAATGTCAAAAATGTGTTAGATTTAGAGGACAAAGAGGGACCTTCATGTTGGGAGTTCTTAAGGATTGTAGCTCTTATTTATTTTCATAAAGGTTTCTGTTCTCTATCTGGTAATTGAAATGTGTCCAGATCCTAAAATAAACATCCCTGAAAACAGATATGACTGTGATGCTGCTTGAGGGTGACTGTTTAGATCTTTGTTGCATTACAGGAAGTGGGGCTTTGGGGTCATTGTAAGAAGTCTTTCACTCTTTTTTCTGGTGCTTTGTGACTCACACACTTGGAGTCATGAGTTCTATGTAAGAATGGACTCTGTCTGCTTCACTGGCACCAGAGTACATAATAGGAAGGTAGCCGTGACTATCCCAAAGGGAACAATGTTTCACCCTAAAGAATAAACTGGAAAGCTAATCAAGATCCAGTATAAAGACTGAATATTAGAAATAGTTAAAACTGCAGATAAGAGTCTTATTAGTCTGAACTGATTAGAGTGGAGATATTATAGGGATCCATAACATGGAACCTTCAGAATTTATTATGTCTGTGTATGTTTTATATATTAGTGTTCACTTATGATTTACAAAAGAATCATTTATAAACATGGCATAGAGTTGCTGGGGATGTCATAGTGTCTGTAACCAGTGACTTTTAGTTAATTATTCACTTAGCAGAAATGTGCTTAATTTCAGCCACACTCTAACCAGCTTGAAAGTCATAGGCATATGGGGACTATAAAATAGATTCCTTAACCTCAAGGGTTTTATAGTAAATTGGGGAGACAAATATAAAACACACAATTTTAATTACATTGAGATGAGGATTAGATCATATACAGTAGAAAAACAGGGTCCAACTATGTTATAATGGAAGTCTTAATATTTTTTTCAAAAACTTTTTCCAGGCTATGGATATAACATGATGATCAAGTGATTACCTATCATATTTGAGGCTTTGAGTTCAACACATGCATGTGCACATGCGTGCGCACACGCGCGCGGGCACACACACACACACACACACACACACACACACACACACACTCACACACACACCCCTAGTGCTTTCTTAAGTACTTGCTTCAGTACTTGCTATGTCTACGGTAGTGTGCAGCATTGACTCACAACTGTACAGCTCATAAGGAGAACTCTAGCCCCTATGACAGTGACAATCTTGAGGCTGACAGGAGCTTGAGGTGACAAGCATTGGCAGTAGTGCAGTAAGTATAATGATTGGAGACATATAGTATATTGCTAAATCAATTTAAAGGAACATCAAATTTGACTATAACAAGAGATGACTAAATTGACAATTGAATGCTGAAAAGTATTCAGGAAAGTGAGGTGGGAAATAGAATAACCCACATGGAGGTAAGGGGCTCTTAGAACCACTATGTTTGATGAAAACGATGTCGTATTTGAGTGGTACAAGTATGTGTCTGAAGTCTTGCATGGCCACGGATGCTGTAGAGATATACAGAGACTAAGAGTCATGGGACAGAGTGAATTATTTGGACTTGATTATTCAGACTGTAGAAAACCATGGAAAGATATTCTGTAAGAAAAGGACAAATCATACAGGCACTAGAGCAAATTATAGACTTAGAGACAGTCAAAACTCAAGGAAGAGATGAAGGTGTGGATAGAGGGAGGACTTTTCACAGTGCTTGAGCCCTGAATTTGAGGAGAAGGAACAGGTGGGCTAGGAGGTGGAGGAACAGGAGGACTAGGAGGAGGAGGAACAGGAGGAAGAGCAGGTGGTACAGGCAGCAGGGGCAGCAAGGGAGGGAAGGTAGTGGAGGGGAGAGGGAGAAATGGAAGGAAGAAAGAACATCTTTTTAGGCTGATGGTCCAATCAAGTTCAAAGGAAAGTGAGGCGCTATTATGGTAGTTAGCTGTAACAATGGAACAGATCAGAGAAATATGAATCATGAGTATTTATGTCCCAGGCTCTTGCACTATACTTGGCCCTTAGACAGCACTCAAAAAGTTTCTGGAATAAGAGAGGAAAATACTTCAGAGAGGAGTTGATGGAGTTGCCCTGTGACAGTTCTTACCTGTTCCACCAGGTTTTCAAACTTTCTATGTCCCAAAATGCACCTGCCATTGTCTGTGAAGCCAATCCCCTTTACTGACTTTTATTTAGTTCTGAAATTAACTCTTTTCCATTCACATGATGCTTTGTATCTTTTACCATTCATCTTCATTATTTGAAATAGTCCTGTGATGATTCACATTATGGTTGATGGTTAGCATTGTGTTTAAAATTTGAAAACTACTGTGTTTAAAGAACCCACGAGAAAGTTGTTCTTGCTTATAAGCCCTAACAGTCTACTTTCTCCCAGATGTTGAAGACTGTTCTTGTAATGGACTGATATTGTAAAATTTAACTGCTGTTCTTGCAAGATAATGGGTCACAAGAGCAACCACTGGTGCTTTTGTATGAAAATGCTTGCTTACTCAAGATAACTGAGGCATCTACAGATATGATTACCATTATCATTGGTGCTGCTGTCCTCGGTATTGTTTGTAGATGTTTCCTAGAGTAAGACTATATTGAATTAACAGTTAATTAAAAGCCTTACGACTTTCCCCATGAAGGGCTAAATCAGTTATTTTATCATCTTATACCCATTATCAAAATAAGCACAGCTTTCACTGTGTTTTTCTTCGTTTGAGGGTGATATGAAATTCTAACATGAACCAGACTTAATGCCTATGGACTTTATCACAACACTGAGCAGAAAATCAAGGTGAATAGAGAGAGACACACAGAGAGAGAGGGAGGAGTAAGCAATCTGATTCTGGGGCTTGCATTGAATTAGATCAGGCTCCGTGCAGTTCTTTAGTTGGAGTTCGAGCTTCGTTTTCTCTTAATCTGGTTTTCTGGAGAAAGCATTGTACAAGTTCAATAACTGGCTCAGAGTAGCCATTTTCATTTTTGGTTCTTCTTGTTTTATTTTTATTAATTCTGTTGAACATTCTAGTGGGACAGTAGGAGACATTCATCTTTGGATTTAGAATTAGCATTCCATGGATGTCTATGGTATTTGTTTCCTCAACATGCTCACCTGTGTTACCTAAATTGACTTTTACCCCAGCTCCATGGGGCAGGCATTGTCATTTTTTTTTAAACTTAGTGATGAGGAAATGGAGCACATTTCAATCTCATGCAGATAGTAGATTACATCTCAAAGCTATGGGTTTCTAACTCTAAAGTTTAAAAGTGGCAGGTGGATTATGTAATATAATGACAACCCAAGCAGGCAGTACTTATGAGAACCTTAGAATCCAGATGGAGGGAAAAATGATGGAAGAGGGACAGAGAAAGCAAACTGCCCCGAGCATTTTCTGTGTCAATGGTGCCAGGTCTCACGAGTTGGTCCCTTCCTTTAGTCTCTAAAGCTGAGAAAACAAGAAAAAGAAAACATAAGTAACTCAACAGGCCTCAAACTATGCTCTAGTACTTAGTAAGTTTTCTCAGTTTGTTTAAATTGTGGTGTGATCCCAGCATTAAAACTGGTCATCAGCCTCAGACATTTCACAAAGCCTGCCCTCTCAAAAGCCACTTTTAGCACCATATTTGATGGACGAGAGGTAGTTATGCTTCTAAGCATGAGTGCGTGGTGCAGGAATTTTCTGTAGAAATCTTTTTTTGTTAGGACTCAGAAACACCAAAATAGAAGGTGTCTTAGAAATTGCCTTTTCCCCTTTCCAATTAACTTAAGTAATGTTGGTCTTCCATAAATTCACATATATCACAGGCCAAATACATTGTCTGTTTTCAGTAACTCAAGATAAAAATTTAGATAAAAATGTTATAATTGTTTTGGTTCAAACATTAAGAAAGGAAAAAGTTTAAGTGAGTTAGTTTTGCCCAAGTTCTTAAAAATGTGGGATGGTCTGTCTTCAAGCTTTTTATGGAGATTGGATATATTCATGTGTCCCAGAGAGACAACGTTTCAAATTTTGAGTATGTGTATGTTCCTCACTTCATTTTTCATGTATATCAATAATTTGTATTTGTGGATTAAAGTTATGTAGTTTTAACTGTTATTATATCATTTCTATGTGTGTTGATTTTTAAATTCCTCTTTAAATATTTAAAGGAAAGAAAGAAGGGGTATCTGTTATTTGTGGTTGGATGGCAGTGGATGAATATTTTACCAGCAAGTTATAGGACCTTTTAGAAACTTATGCAACAGGTATGTGTTTATTATTCAGTGCCTTCATGAAAAAAATAGATTTTTCAACTCCCGAGGTTATACTGGTGAACATAATTTAAAATAAAACCTGAGAAAAGTAAAAGAGATTAAATAAATATTCATGAAAATGCCCTCTTCAGGAAATAGGGTCATTTGAACAGTCTATTCCATTAAAAATCGCTTTATTTCACTTAAATTGGTTACCTCGCAGGGAAATCGAGACCAAAGACATGAATTTGAAATCTCTCCACTGCATTAAACAGATGGAATGTATCATTAAAAAAATCTATAACTGATCAGTTATTTTAACCAGTAAAGTCAGGGAGATATCAAATACACATTTAAATGCTATCTTAAAGTTATATAAAAATTAGTCTTTATAATTACATACAAATACTGATAAACTGAAAATTATACTTCTATAGCATTATTGATGATCTAAAAAAGTTGCCTAAAGGTAATATACTAACAGTTGCTTATAATAGTCAATTGAATGTAAATGCCAATCAGGACACAAAAGGTGCAATTGCTAGCACCTTTTGATTTTTATTTATGAAAATCGTTACAAATTAAAACAAATGATCTCATCAAATGTTAATACATTTGAAACTTTACCATTCTAAATTGACTATTGATACCCAAGAGTGCTAATCTAAAAACCATTCTGGAATTATCACTCTAAATCATTTATTGCTAGTACATAGGTAGCTTCTCAGACTTCTGCTTATCATAACTTTACACTGTCCTCCTGTACCTCCATTTTACTCTCCCTTTGTCTTTAACTGATGCTTTTAAATTCTGTTCATTGTCTCAAATAATTTCAGAATCATTACAAGAATTCTGGAAAAGATGGGAGCGCATCTAGCTTACTAGTTTCAGCACCTACTGAGAACTGCAAATCCCAGAGCCTTCCTGTATCAATCACATCACAATTCCTGGTCAAGTGATGTGCATGACAGAACCTGAGAAAGCAATTCGAGTGCCATGATTATATCATAAAGTCTATTGGTAACAGATACCTTTGCCTTCCTCACCAGGCCCAGGTTCTTGGTCTCCCTGAGCAGAAGTGTATTGGAGTGGCTCTGGGATGTCGTGTTCATTTTGTATAAGAGAATGTCCTCTTTACAGACCCGGAGCAGCTTTTAGAGTAAAGAACGTGGGGTGTCACGGCTTTCCCTACAGTCAGGAGTGCAGGTAGGATTGAATTAATCAATATCTTGGTGTCTCAGCTGGGAGTCCTGCTCCACTTCCAGCATCTCCCTGAAGCAGTCCAGTGAAGATAAGGGTAGAGTGTGGTGAGTGACAGAATAGTGGAAGCCCTGGTTGGAATGTAGGTTACAAGTTCTATTAAGAAAGAAGCCAGGCGACTTCACTTCTTCACACCGTGGTTACTGGGTGTAATCACTTGGAGTTTTTTTATTCATGTTAAGAATTTAAGACAGTTTAACAAGCAGATTGAGGTGTAATATTTTTGTTTGGAAGAGTATAAATTTTAGTGTCTATAAGAAATATGTGAGAGGGGCTAGACAGATATCTCAGTGGATAAAGTACTTGGTGCATAAGCATTAGGACCTGAGCTCAAGTTCCCATACTCACACAAGTTCTGGTTGGGAATGAGATCTCACCTATAATCTTAGCACTCCAGAGCTGGAACCATGGTTTCTCTGAGGCAAGCTCACTAGCTAGCTATATTAGCTGAGCTAGACTATTTGGGATTCGGTGGAGATACCATTATTCAATACAGATGGTGGAAAGAAATCAATAAAGTCACCCAATGTTAACCCTTGGGCTCCACATGCACATGTATACACATACACGCATAGCTACAGACATGTGTGCCTACACACTTTACAAACCCATGTACGCACATGCATGCACACCATTTGCACAGACAAAAAGGGAGAAAGAAGAAATGTGTTCAAAATGTAACAATTTATTTCAAATTGAAGTTTATTTCACAAAACAAAAACACTTGTTTCAAAACTAAAAATAAATAAAGAAAAAGTGAACTCTTGTTGTAAGCCTGTTGCAAAGTTGGAGCTGGAAGCTGGATCTAGTAGGAGGAGGAAGAAGCAAAGGAGTAGACCAGCTGCAGCATGCACACTCCCTGCCCACACTCCTCCCTGGCTGGTGCATCCCAGCTCCTTCCTACAGTGTCCTCTGTTTGTGTCTAGGGCTCAAAAATCTCCCATCTTTAAGTCTTCCTTCTCTTTAGGTTACTGGATCCAGTTTTACAGGGATTCAGATGTCTTTTAGGTATGAAAGGGATTAGACCTTTGTTTAATGCTGTCTTACTTCAGTTAAAAGCTGGCTCTGGAGTTGAGATATGGCTCCCCCTCCTCTAGACCCAAGCATGCTTGTTTAAAAGGTTTCCTCCAAAATTTCTGTCCATATCAGGGAATTCCCCTGCTGCTGTGTGACAGAGAAAGGAGAGCAAAACAAGATAAAGGGACAGACTGTTCCCAATGGGGACTATTGCTGCTCATCTCATATGCTTTTGGTTTTGTTCTAACTCTCTAAAACTCTTTTGCTAATGTATAAATCTTACCTCAAGATCTGTAAGCACATAGGGTAAAGTTACAAATCTGAAAAATCTGGATCCCTTTCCACCCAAGCTGCAATGCTTATACTTACATCAATGGTAAATAGTGAACAGATATTTTGATTTTGTTAAATTTATTTCATAGACCTTGTAGTTGTTATTACTTATTACTGCTATAGACTAACAATCATTTTAAAATTATGAAATTAAAAAAATAGGAAATTCAGAAGATAGTTACATGAAAACCTACTATTTGTCAGTCAGTTAAAAATATAATTTAGGAATAGATGGCCACCCCAGCAGCGTCCAGTCTGTCCAAACAGGTGTGGAGCTTCAGTACATCTGTGGTCAGGCCCTTTGCCAAGCTAGCGAGGCCCCCTGATCAGATATATGACATCAAAGGTCGCCCTTTATTCTCCTGCATCTGAACAGAATAAGCTACCTCAAGTAGAAAAGGAGTCGCTGCTGCTGGGACAACTCCTGAAGGATCCCAAGATATTTCCTGCTGTTCTGAATCCCCACATTAAGTGCTCCATCAAAATGAAAGGCCCAAAGGGCATCATAACAAAGGAAAGGTTTTCTCCCCTGACAGCCAACCTAACAAATTTACTTGCTGAAAACGGTTACCTAAGCAACACCCAGGGAGTCATCTCTGCCTTTCTTGCCATCGTGAGTGTCTACCATGGAAAGTGCCTTGTATGGTGACCACAACATCTCCTGTAGATGAAGCCATTCTCTCTAGGTTAAAGACAGCACTGAAGAGCTTCATGAGTCCAAGCCAACTATTGAAATTGGAGGTTCAGATTGACCTGTCAATTGTGGATAGGATGGTTTTTCGAATTGGGGAGACATACATTAGTATACCTGTAAAGACTAAGATTCAGAAGCTCAGCCAGTCCGTTTGGGAGATGATCTGAAAGGCTCCATCACCTGTGAAAGTTCTCATACTTGAAGCAACAATAAAATGCTTCCTGAATAGACATAAATAAATAAATACATAAAATTTAATTTAAAAGTAAGTTATGAGGGAGATATGAATGGGTTGTGGAAGGACAGTAATTGTCTTCTGTGTTTTTACCCACTGGTAAAAGCTCATGAGGATCTAAAAGATTTGTCTAAACCCATGGTTACACAGGCATCTCTGGTTAAACACAGTGAATCACAAAACAAACAAATAAAGAATGTGGGAAAAGTCTTGAGTGTAAGAGGGGTATTGTCAGGAGTGGGAAGGAGAAAAGATAGAGTGGAGATTGAGAGTAATTAGGATGTGTTACATATGTGTATGAAATTTTGAAAGAAAATTTTAGTCAGTTAAAGAGAACAGGGTGCCTGAGGGAGCAACTGGGATTGTGGCTTGGACTTTATAAGCATGTGCACACAGGCATGAACACCCGCACACACAGTGTATCTGCACACATTAAAATACATACACATGCACAAAAAATTATCAAACAAAGAAATTATGTAAACATCTGATATCGTATATATAGACACCACTGTGATAATAACATGCAACCCCTTTTGAGAAGCTTATATATGCAGCACCTCTCTTTTTCTTAACTCTTATGCTTAAAATCTGTATTGAAATACCTTTTAATAAACCATAGCACAACTCTGTTCAAAAACTATAAAATTAAAAATGACTTCATGTAATAAGAAAAGTAATGTGAACTGACTGGAAGTCAAGAAGGGGACCAGCTATAAAGGGAAGAGGTATAAGAAGGCAGTGGGAGAAAGGAACCAGTGAGGAAAAGCATAACGAAACACACATATGAAGATACTGAGATCAAGTCCCTTATTTTGTTGCAGTGATGGCTAGTTAATTGTCAATTTGACACAACATAGATCATAGAGGAAGAAAGTCTCAATAACCATTGGCTAGATCAAATTGGCTTCTGTGTATAACCAAGGTGATTTTCTTGATAATGTTAATTAATTTGGGAAGGCCCAGGCCACTGTAGGTAGCTCCCTTCCCTGGGGTTTGGGTCCCAGATTATGTAAATGTTGAGCAGTAAGTGTGCATACATTCCCTCACTCTCTGCTCTTGATTGTGGATGTGACTAAGTTCTTCAAGTTCACACATAAATTTCCCACAATAGACTGTAACCTGGAATGTAAGCTGATCAATGCCTTTCTTATGTAAGTTGCTTTTACCAGGGCATTCTATAACAGCCACAGGAAATGAAACTAAGACAACTGCCAACCTAAAAACATTACTAAAAATATTAGCTTGTGACTTTTTTCTTTTAAACTGAAATTATTTATTTGATTATAAATTTAAAATTAATTTTGCCAGCATGATTTCTTCTATAAAGCTCAGAGAAAGAAAGTTTCCCTCATCTGAAGTTCTGTTAGCAGCAATGAGTATTCCTTTCTTGACTTGGTGTCTTAGAGGATGGAGTGCTAACAGTGTACCTATAGTAGGTGTAGAAAGTGTAGATACACTACTTCTCTCCCACACCTTTACACAGTGGCTTTGGTACAGTGTTAAGAACACAGTTTCCCTGGATTTCTGTAACTCAAATATGATAGTGATTTGTTTTTTCCTAGCATGGGACTCTTATTGTTCCTGGAAACAATTATTAATTGAAAGTATTTTTTTTCTTTAGAGAAAATTATCTAATTGTATCTAGACAGTACTGTAAAGCTTAAAGAAATTCGACCTTGAGGAATTCCTCGATTTTGCTATATATTAATTTGCATGCAGCTCTTCTCATGAGGGCAAGAATGGCTAAAATATTTTCTAAACCATGTGCTGTTCTCAGAACACACTGAGTGTTCTTAAGATGAATATTTCAAAGCTGTGTGTTTCCCGAGACTTTAGCCTGCATGGAGCTGTTGGCTTCAAGCTGCCTATTTTCTTCTTCGATGACTGTTTTGAGATAGAAAACTTTTGCATGCATTACTACTTTGTTTTCTGCATTTTAGTCAGGACTGACAACAGGGAATTCATAAAGTTTTGAAACTTCAGAAGTAAAAATGGATTATATCATGAATACTCGAGAGAAATAACTTAAACAGTCATTGGAAATACAGTTAACTCTGAGGTCAGGCAGGAGACTGACAGGGAATCATGCAATGGTAAGGAGAGGTAAACAATGTGGACTGGGGAGAGCATGTCCAGTTTACAGGAGAGAGATACTGTGCAGATCCAGTGGGACAGAGTTGCCAGACTGTGTGATAGATGCATAGGATCTGAATTTTAGCATGCCAGTTGTCAACACAACATAATACTTTGGAAGCTGGGGAGATGGGTCTGAGGACCAGTCAGTCTGCAGGTCAGGAGTTTACTCCCTCTATAGACAAAAACTTTAAACAATATGTTTCAATGATTATCAATTGCTTCTCTAAAGAATTGTTCCATTTAGACAGTATTAAACAGTATGTGTCAATTCTTGCCCTATTTTTGCCTGCTTTTCCTTAAGGAGGAAAACAATGACTATGATCCATTTTCTGTATAAAAATGCAATACATTTGAAGACTCGAGCACCCACAGAGAACCTATTAATCTCCTAGTGAAATGGTAGCAAAATGTTCTTATTATATTGCTCACACAGTTTTCTCAGGACTTTAGCTAAGAGGATTTAATAAGACCCTGTTTAAGACAGGAGGAAAGAGCTGTATCTTCTCACAGCGGGGTTTCTTTAAATCACTAAAATAACTCCTGTTCGAACTGAAAGCTCTTGATAAGCTTAAATATGCTTAATTAGCCCTAATACTGAACACTTAGTCAAAACATATTGTCATTGAGTGAAACAACCGCAAAGACAGTTTCTAATAATGACAGTTGTTTTGGACTGAGAATGGACTAAAACCATCCTGCCTTGTGTTCCTGTGCATAAGCATACTCTCCCAAACATACGTATTCAGAAAGTAAATTCTGATGTTTGTAAGTTAATGGAATTCAACTTGATGTCCTTTTGCATGCAACATTTTATCTGTAAACAAAGCTTAATATTGCATTGTTACATTATTTATCAGTATCTTTGATGTCATTCAACCATTTCCATCAATGTAACAATTTGAAGGCTTATATAGGCAACCAAATGAATGATCTTGACTTCAAGGAAATGAAAGGAGTTTTACTAGGCACTCTCATAAACAGGGGTGCCTTGAGCTTACATTTTGATCTTGGATTCAAAGTTGTATAATTAGTTATATGTTTTAATTTTATGTTTATATATTTCTATGTCTTTGTGTATGGTGTGTGTGTGCGTGTGTGTGTGTTGTGCATGCATATTTGCATATGTGTCCATACAAATGTGTACAGTGGTAAGTGTGCATTTGTGGTCTCACTCATGTGAAGGCCTCAGTCTGATTTTGGGACTCTTCCTTCATTGCTGTTCCATCTTATTCTTTGAGGTAAGACCTTTCAATCAAGCCTAGAGCTTGTCAGTATAAGCCATCCAACTAGCCATTTGGACCTAGGGATCTCCTGTCTTAGACTTCAGAGGATGGGATTCCATGCAGGCTACTTTGCTCACCTAACACTAATATGGGTTCTAGAGATCCCAACTCTGGGCCTCTTGCTTGCATGGTAAACATTTTAACTGCTGAACCACTCATTCGTACTTAGTTTTTTGTTTGTTTGTTTGGTTGATTGGTCTTTGATTCTTCATCTACCTCACTGATCTTAGTAGCCATCTTCTTGGTCCCACTCATCACTGAACACTTTCACACCTAGTATTCACCCTTCCTTCTTATTTTTTTGTAATGATTTTTTTTAGTATATATTATTTTAGTATTTTTATCTGTGTTCAAGAAAATAATGGTTCCCTTTTTTTTCTCATTTTCTTTCTGTTGTGATAGAAATATCCTCACAAAAAGAAAAATAAGGGATTAGAGGGCTTATGTTTGCTTATAATTCCAGGTTACATTCCATCAGTGAGGGAAAGCTATAGCAAGAACTCAAATTAGCTACTCGAATAACATTCTAAGCCAGTGGTTCTCAACTTCCCTAATGCTGTGATCCTTTAATTCAGTTGGACTCGCAACCATAAAATTATTATTGTTACTTCATAACTGTAATTTTGCTACAGTTATGAATCATTTTGTTAATATCTGATATGCAGGATATCTGATATGTGACCCTCCCCCCCAAAGGGGTCTTGCCCTACACATTGAGAATCAGTGTTCTAATTCAAGAACAGAGGAAATGACTATTCCTAAGTTGTCTCCTTGCTTCTGCTATACTTACCTTGTTTTCTTCACTCTCACATAGTTCAGGACCAGAACATGAAATGGTACAATGCACTATCAGGGTGAATCCTCTCATCTCAGTCAAGATAATTTTCTACGTACATAACCAAAGGCTAACCTAATCAAGATTAGTACACACTGAATCTCTCTTTCCAGGTAATTCGAGGTAGTGGCAAGTTAACAATTAAAAATCAACCAGTATCACAGTTTTGGAGAGAAGTGATTCCTAACTCCTTAGGTTGTTATGAACATGTTTCTTATTCATATCTGATTTGTAAGAAGCCAGGATAGTCTCTATCATGTTATAGAAACCCAATGAAGGCTTAATGAATGGTGGTAATTCATCTACCCTCTAACCAGGTTCCTGTCAAAGCTTAGTTAAACCCAATTTGGATTCATAAAGCCCTTGCAGTAGAAGTCGACCAAACAATGAGCATGCTTTATCTCCATTACCATTTCAATTCTAGTCAAAGTTAAAAACCAGTAAACTTCAATGAGATTCCATGTAGAGACATTATATTCAAGGAGTCTGTATTTTATAGTCTTTTTAAAAATAGAACTTACTTTTTCTTTTAAAACATATTCAAAACTACTCACACATTAAAATTAAAAGCTATGTTAATTGTCAAGATAATAATATATCAAATTTAGAAATCATAATGTCTCCCAATTATGGTTGTCAGAATGTCAGGACTTTGTGAATTAGTAAGCAAACATGGAATCGTTTTCTTAGTAGACCATTAAGTGGCACATTCTTAGAAATATGTGATTAATTACTACCATAAGGAAACACATAGTGCACAGATTAAACTATGTTTACATATAATTGCACAGGATCTTCTTCTCAATTGAAAGCTAATTGTTCTTTCAAAATACCTAGGGATCCAGTCACTTAATTGTGTAAATGGTGAGTCAAACTCACTTGTGTAGTACTTCCTTCTCATGGATATACTGCAAATGTGGCTATGAAAATAAGTGGAAATTTACAGGCTTCTCTATTATACCTCAGAGGCATCTATTATGTAGGCAACCACACTAGAGTAACAATTTTGTTTATTTATTTAATATCACAGCTGCTGTTTCCTTTCCTTCCTCTCTCCACCTCTGCTTCCCACCCTCATCCACTCCTCCTGTTTTTATTTGGAAAAGGACAGGTCTCCCATGGATATTGACAAAACATGGCATGTCAAACTGTAGAAAGACTAAGCACCGAGCCTTGTATTAAAGTTCAGCAAAGCAACCCAGTATGAGGAATAGGGTTCTAAAAGCCAGTAAAGGAGTCAAAGACAGCCTCTTATCCCACTGTTAGGAGTCCCACAAGAAGACTAAGCTATACAATTGTCACCTATAATTAAAGGGCCTAGCTCAGTTCCATACAGGCTCCCTAGTTGTTGGTTTAGTCTCTATGAGCTCCTGTAATCCCAGGTTAGTTGATGCTGTTGGTTTTCTTGATGTCCTTGAACCTTCTGGCTCCTACAATCCTTCCTCCCTTTCTTCAGTAGGATTCCCAAGCTCAGCCTAATATTTGGCTGTGGGTCTCTGCATCTATTTCCATCAGTTCCTGGATGAAGCCTCTCTGATGACTATTGGACTAGGCACCAATCTATGAGTATAGGATAATATTGCTAGGCATCATTCAGTTACACTGACATTTTTTAAAACTCCAGTCATGTTTGATTCTATCCTAGGTCTCTGCACTGTCCAGCCTCTGGGTCCAGTGCTCTGGGCAGTGTCAGGGGTGGGGTGACCTTCATGGCATGGGTCTGAGGCTGGACAAGTCATTGGTTGGTCACTCTTATGATCTGTGTATCACCTTTACCCCAGCACATTCCACAGACGGGACAGACAGCAGGTCGAAGGTTATGTGGCTGGATTGCTGTCCCAATCCTTCCATTGGAAGTCTTCCCTGGTGACAAAATATGACCAGATCTGGCTATGTGTATGCAATTGCTAGAAGTCTTAGTTGAGGTCATTCTTGTAGATTCCTGGGAGTTTCCCTTGCACCAGGTTTCTACCTGACCCCCCAATGTTCTCCTTTTCCAGTTGGATCTTTCAGTACTCTTCACCTCACTCCACCAATACATGATCTCTTATGTTCCCATCTTCACCTGCTCTCCCCACCCCCACTCCACCCACAAAATCTCTTCTATTTCCACTTTTCAGGGAGATCCAAATGTCTCTGCCCCTCTTAATACCTAGGGAGATCCAAGACCTGCCCCTCTTATTACCTAGCCTCTCTGGGCTTGTGGATTATAGCATGGTTATCCTAAATTTTACAGCTAATATCCACTTATGAGTTAGTACATACCAAATTTGTCTTTTTGAATCTGGGTTACCTCACTCAGGATGATTTGTTTCTAGTTCCTTCCCTTTGCCTTTGAATTTCATGATGTTATTGTTTTTAATAGCTGTATAATGCTCCAATGTATAAATGCATCACATTTTCTTTATTCATTTTTCAGTTGAGGGACATCTAAGTTCTTTCCAGTTACTGGCTACTATTACTAAAGATTCTATGAACATAGTTGAGCAGGTATCCTTGTGGTAGGAATGAATGTCCTTTGGCTATATACCCAAGAATGGTTTAGCTGGGTGTTAAGGTAAATCAATTTTCAATTTTCTGAGAAACTACCACACTGACTTCCAAAGTGGCTGTATAAGTTTGCACTTCCATCAGCAGTGGAGGAGTGTTCCCTTCACTCCACATCCTCTCCAGCATGAGCTGAATGTACATTGAGGTCTTTGAACCACTTGGACTTGAGTTTTGTACGGGGTGATAGATATGGATCTATTTGCATTCTTCTACATGCTGACATCCAGTTATGACAGCACCATTTGTTGAAGATGCATTCTATTTTCCATTGTGTAATTGTGGCTTCTTTGTTGAAAATTGGGTGTACATAGGTGTGTGAATTTACATCTGAGACTTCTATTCGATTCCATTGATCCACCTGTCTACCTTTTATGCCAATACCATTGGTTTTTATTACTATATCTCTGTAGTAGAGCTTGAAATCTGGGATGCTGATTCCTCTGGAAGTTCTTTTATTGTACAGGGTTGTTTTAGAAAGCCTAGATTTTTTGTTTTTCCACATGAAGTTGAGTATTGTTCTTTCAAGGTCTGTACTACTGAATCCAGATACACTGAACCTGATAGAAGAGAAAGTGAGAAATAGCCTTGAACATATTGGAACAGGAGACAACACCTGAATAGAACACCAATACACTAATTATGCAAATGCTAAGATCAACAGTTAATAAATGGAGCCTCATGAAACGGAAAAGTTCTGTAAGGCAAAGGACACCTTCAATAGGACAAAATGGCAGCCTACAGAATGGAAAGAGAATTTCACCAACCCCCACATATGACAGAGGGCTAATTTCTAAAATATATAAAGAACTAAAAAAACCCTAGATATCAACAAAGCAAATAGTCCAATTTTAAAAAGAGGTACAGATCTAAACAGAATTATATTGGAATTTTGATGGGAATTGCATTGAATCTGTAGATTGCTTTTAGTAAGATGGCCATTTTTACTATGTTAATCCTGCTGATCCATGAGCATGGGAGACTTTCCTTCTTCTAATAACTTCTCCATTTTATTTCTTGAAGGTTTGAATTTCTTGTTGTAAAGGTCTTTCACTTGCTTAGTTAGAGTTACCTCAAGAAATTTTATATTATTTGTGGCTATTGTAAAGGGTTTTGTTTCTCTGATTTCTTTTTCAGCCCGTTTATATAGGAGGGCTACTGATTTTTTTTTTTTTTTAGTTAATCTTGTATCCAGTTACTTTACTATGGGTGTTTGTCAGCTGTAGCAGTTTCCTGGTAGAATTTTTGGTCACTTATTATACTATCATATCATCTTCAAATAATGATATTTTGATTTTTTCCTTTCCAATTTGTATTCCCTTGATCTCCATTAGTTGTCTTATCTATAACTTCAAATACTATATTGAATAGATATGGAAAGAGTGGACAGCCTTGTCTTGTTCCCAATTTTAGTGGAATTGCTTTGATTTTGTCTCCATTTAATATATTGCTTTTATTATGTTTAGGAATGCTCCCCTTATCCCTAATCTCTCCAAGACTTTTATCTTGGAAGGGTGTTGGATTTTGTCAAAGTATTTTCCAGCTTCTAATGAGATGATCATGTTTTTTTTTTCTTTCAGTTTGTTTATATGGTGGATTACATTGGCAGATTTTCATATGTTGAACCACTCTTGTGTCTCTGGGATGAAACACACTTGATCGTGATGGATGATCCTTTTGATGTGTTTATTTTGACAGAGATTTTCCCCCAAATAATCTATTTAGTATATATTGATAACTCAATAATAATTGCTAATGCTTTTTAGTAACATGTATAGAACTATGACATTGATTTACAGAAAATTATTAAATCACTGTGATGTGACATAATTGAAATATACTTTTCAAATAAAAAAAACATGGACATTGACATTAATAGCATTGTGGGTTATATGACAGGATATGCAAAAATAGTTTTTAATTTAAATTATGTTCCTACCATCTATTGACTGTATTTATTTCCTTTATAAACATATCATGGCTACCATATACTCAGAATCTTCATGTAATGGTACTACATATACTTGTAGAATATTTCTGATGGTAAGATCATATGATGGATGTGCAAAATATTAAGCATAAAACATGCAATCCGTGTTGCATATTACTGTTTCAAAATCAAAGTGGAAACTAAGATTCTTTTTTACATCTTCAAAAATATTTGTGCTGGCTGTTTTTTTTTTTTTTTTTTTTTTTGTCTACCAACACAAACTAGAGTCATCTGGGACAAAGAAACCTCAATTTAGACAATGCCTCCATCAGATTAGCCTGTAAGCAAGTTGGTGGAGGCATTTTCATGATTAGAGATTGATGTGGGAGGCCCCAGAACACTGTGGTGGTGCCATCCCTGGCCAGGGGTGAGAAAGCAAACAGAGAAAGTCCTGGGGAGCTAGACGGCAGTGTTCTTCCTGTCTCTGCTCCAGTTCCTGCCTCAAGTTACTGCTTTGGCTTTCTCTGGTGACAGACTGTTGACTTTTGCTGACCTATGCATATCTGTGTCTGTGAGACCTGGAGTCTGAGGACCTGAAAGAAAGGGGAAGACTATATTCTAATGCTGTAGACAGCTGTACTTCAGTTTCAGTGTACTTTTTACACAAAAGTAACAAGAAAGCAATGATCCATGGAAGGTTGTTTGAATTCAGAAAATAGAAACAGAAATATATAATCAGAAAAACATAAATAAGTGCTAGTAAGCACATATTAAATATTGACAGAGTAGCTCTTTCCAAGAACTTTCTCAGGACAGACCAATTTAAACACAATTGCCTGGAATGTACTACAGATTATTGTAAACAGAGGCTTTATTCTGTCCCATCCCATCCTGCAGCCACTTCCAAATAATCACTCAGAGGCTTATATTAATTATCAATGCTTGGTCAATGGCTCAGGCTTATACTAGCTATCTCTTACATTTAAATTAACCCATATTTCTTACCTATGCTTTGCCACATGGTTCGTGGTTTGTTACCTCATTTTCTACATGTCTTGCTTCCTAAGCAGCTGGCTGGCATCTGCCCCAAATTCATTCTTTTTTTTTTTTTTTTTTTCAAGACAGGGTTTCTCTGTGTAGCTTTTTGCCTTTCCTGGATCTCGCTGTGTATCCCAAACTGGCCTTGAACTTACAAAGATCCACCTGGCTCTGCATCTAGAGAGCTGAAAGGTCACCACCGCCCGGCTAAATTCACACTTCTTTTTCTCCAGTTTGATCATACTGGCTAACCTTATTCAGTTTGATTATTAGCCAAAACAGCTTTATTTATCAACCAATGAGAGCAACATATTCACAGCATACAGAAAGACCATCCCACAGCATTTCCCCCTTTCTGTCTGATCAAAAAGGAAGGTTTTAACTTCAACATAGTAAAATTACATAAAACAAGACAGTTATTAAGCAAGAAATGCATTTATAATATTCTATCTATCATATCTTTGTGAGTCTAAAGTTTCATATCTAATTTACCTTTTATCATAACTAAGGAGAACTATAACTATCTAGTCATCAATTCCATCCAAGTCCCTAGTAGGATAAAATATTACCTGAGTAAACAGAAAGTGCATTGCAGGAAACTTCCAAAACTCTAGAATGACAGAGACATCTGGCTGCCTGGATAGTCACCCAAAGATCTTCTGTAACATTGAGGTATCCACCTTCAGCCTATAGGCCTAGAGTATCCCGCAGACTTTTTATTGAAGCAGGAAATTTGCTTGTCTTGCCTATATTGGCAAAGTTCATCAGACACTTTCCTCTGTGTCATGCAGAATGTCTGGCAGTCTCTTGTGTGAAGTACCATCTTAACCTTGTTTTGGCAGAGTTTAATGGTCACGTTCCTGTGGGTCCTACATGTCCAATTTATATAGTATGTGGTCAGGAAGTCCAGGCAAGAGCAGTTTCTTGCCCAAATGGCCACATTGAAAGCAAACTCCATAAGGAGTTTCTTTGATGCCCATAATGTTCTTTGAAGTAATTGATGCTGCTAGGAGCAGATGAGTGTTGAGAAAAGTCTAAATTCTTAAAACATTTTATTTCATTTTTCTTAATTAAGAAATTTTCTACTTAGTCCATATACCACCCACAGATACCCCCTCCTCTCTCACCCCAACTCCAGCCCTCTCTCCCAAGCCACACCACATCCCCACATCCCCCAAATCAAGGTCTCCCATGAGGAGTCAGTAGAGTCCAGCACACTGAGCCTAGACATGTCTAAGCCCCTTCCCACTGCACCAAGGCTGTGCAAAGCATCACTCCACAGGCACCAGATTCCCAGAAACCTGCTCATGCACCAGGGACAGATCCTGATCCCCCTGCCTGTGTGCAGAACAACCATCTTCCATATCCAGAGGGCAACTACATCATGAAACTTGCAGGCAAATGAATGGAACTTGAAAACATCATCTTGAATGACGTAACCCAGACTCAGAAGGATAAACATAGTATGTACTTCCTCATAAGTGGATACTAGATGTGAGGGAAGGGATGGCCAGACTGCAACCCACAGCTCCAGAGAGGCTAGCTAACAAGGAAAGACCGTAGGAGGGACACATGGATGACCCTGCAAAGGAGAAGTGGATGAGACCTACACGAGCAGACTGGGTGTGTGTGGGGTGGCAGAGGGCGAGGAGTGGGGGATGAGAACATAGGGAAATGGGAGGGTTAAGCTGAAACAGGGACAGAGTGGGAGGGCAGCGAGGAAGATACCATGATAGATGAGGACATCATGGGAATAGGAAGAGGCAGGGTACTGGGGAGGCTCTCAGGAATCCACAAGGATGACTCCACCTTGGTCTGCTGGCAGTGGTCCAGAGGGTGCCTGGACTGGTCTACTCTGGTGACCAGTCTAGCAAATAACCTAGCTGTCATCATAGAGCCTTTGTCCAGTCACTGATGGAGGCAGATGCAGAGATCCATGGCCAGGCACCAGGCTGAGCTCTGGGAATCCAATTGATGAGAGAGAGGAGGGATTCTGCAGGTAGAGGACGTCAAGATCATGATGGGAGGATGTTCAGAGATGACCGGCCACACTAGCAGAAGCTAATGAACTGCTGACTGGTGGCTGTAGAGCCCCCATGGGACTGGACTAGGCCTTAAAACATTTTAAATGCCATAGTTGTAAGTCTTTGAAGTATATGACGATTACTTATCTAATTTAAAGGAATCTTTGTATACATAGAAAATCTAACCAATATGGCTATAAGTTTGATTATTATAGATGACTAACTACTAATCTGTATTTTTAATTATACATTACATTTTTAAATGAGCTGCTTAAACATAGTACCATAAACAAGAGTAGAAATATGCATATAATATAATAAAATTGATTTTAAATTTGTATCAATAAACTAAAATTCATACCAATGTAAAATATTTTGAGATTAAGAGTTGTTTTTTGGATTAAAGTATATTCAATATTCTACCCTTTTTTCACAGTAATCTGCCCTTTTATCCATCATTTCTATATCATGAATCCCTTTCTTCTTTAGAAAGAGATTGACTATGACCACTAGCAATTTACAACCAAACCCCTTAAATGAAAACAAACATTCATAAACAATATTTTGAAAATTTGGGTATAGTTCTCTAGACTACTTCCTTCTGATTGGGAGTGCTAGTAGTTTTATGGGGACCTTGTGAAAATTTAGAATTATAGTCAAGTCCTAACTGGAATATTTTGTATGACTGGTCCATCTCAGCCAGCAGCCTTGAAGCTGTTTTGGATGTAGAACTCAGAGGAAGTTGTAACAAGGTTTATTGAAACATTGGATCATTCATTTTTATTGGTGTCTGGTCCATTTGTTCTGAAAATATATAAAATTTTAAAGGTAACATATATATCTGTATTAATATAATTATAAACTATTTATTGTACACAAGCCAGTCAAAGATAATTCTTTATTTTATATTTTAAGCAAATAAAATGTACATCACATGTCTTGTCATTACTTTAGGTTTATTTTTTCATGTCTGTAGTCAGCAACTTCAAAGGGTATTCCTTGATCAAATCTGATCTTTACTAATCCAGAATGAATCCATAGCTTCTCATTTTCTGTAGAAATAAGAGCAGAAACTCCTTCTTAAAGCAACATATCCATTGACTTAAATTTTGAAGTCAAGACATTTTAAAAATACATAGGTTGGTTTAATCTAGAAGATTTCATATCAAATGTCTCTCAGCAGTTATCATTTGTTCATTAACTGTCAAAAAATTTAGACAACACAATAATATACAGTATCCAGACTCTGTATATTTTTCATCTTTATGTGGCTCATTTTCTTTATATCACTTTATCCCCCTTTTAAGGATGTTATTTTATTGTTTTAAATCTACATTTTAAATTTAAGGCTATATATATTCTTTTCTTTTCTTTTTCCCCCCTCAAGCCTATGCACAATTTTTGAACACATTGTGACCTATTTAGGGGTCTCTCTCTGTCTGAATTTGTTTTTACTGTATATCTTTAACTCTTTTTGTCTGTATGAGCAAAATTTAAATCTGCCACACAGTATGCTGCATGGCTTGGAGACATCTCTGTGTACTGCATGTACTGCAATGGGAATCTGCCATGCTGTAGCTCAAGCATGCATGCTGTGTCTAGGGGAAGAGACAAAAACTATGAAGCTGGACTTGGCTCCATATTTGTGTGTCTAGAACCCTTTCTTTTAAGCCTTTTCAGGTTTTATATGGATGTATGTGCATCACCTTGGGGTGCCATGTGTCAGCTGAGGCTCCCTGTCCCACAGCCACTTTGAAATAATCACTCTGAGGCTTATATTAATTATAAATGCTTGGCCAATGGCTCAGGCCTATTACTAGCTAACTCTTACATTTAAATTAACCCATACTTCTTATCTACACTTTGCCACTTGGTTCATGGCTTGATATCTTTTTTTCCACACAATTTGCTTCTGGTGGCTGGCTGGCATCTGCCCCGACTCCACATTTCTTCATTTCTAGTTTGATTATAGATGCCTAACCTCATTCTGCCTGGCTATAGGGCAAAACAGCTATATTTATTAACCAATGAAAGCAACACATATTCACAACATACAGAAAGATCATCCCACAATAGATTATATCTAGGAAAGCATGAAAACAAGGTATTCAGATTCAGGATATACTGACCAAATTGGGTTCTATAGCTGTATTCTGACATCTAACAAGAATAAACATGTCTTATAAATTGAATGTAAATGTTTAACACAGGAGGCACAAAACCACACCCAAGAACAATCCAGGGAACAAAATACACTTGAGGTAAAAGTTTTTTGTTTTTTTTTTCCTGGAGCCTCTCTCACAGTTCCCCAAGGCACTGTTCACCACATGTCCTTCCTTTGACCATGTTCTGACAATAGACAATAAAGTGCAAAATGAAATAAATCTGTTCCTTGCTGTGGGATGTTCTGTATGTCCTGTGGGAGCCCGTTCTCGGGTTCCTTGTGGCTTTACCCAGCAGGTCCCCATAGAGGATGATTAGGACCATGGCCCTGTGTGCAGGTGTCTGAGATGGTCTGCACTTGGCTGTGCTGTGGGATGGTCTATATGTCAAGTTGCTCTGATTGGTCAATAAATAAAACCTGATTGGCCTTGGCTAGGCAGGAAGTATAGGCGGGACTAACAGAGAGGAGAAAAGAAAGAATAGGAAGGCAGAAGGAGTCACTGCCAGCCACCGCCAGGACAAGCAGCATGTAAAGATGCTGGTAAGCCACGAGCCACCTGGCAAGGTATAGATTTGTAGAAATGGATTAATTTAAACTATAAGAACAGTTAGCAAGAAGCCTGCCATGGTCATCCAGACTGTAAGCAATATAAGTCTCTGTGTTTACTTGGTTAGGTCTGAGCGGCTGTGAGACTGGCCGGTAAGAGTGATTTGTCCTGACTGTGGGCCAGGCAGGAAAATTCTAGCTACAGTTCCTCCTCAAAGTTACTGTTTTTTTTTTTTTTTTTTTGGTCCTTATCACAATAGAAAGCATACTTAGACAGTATTTAAGCATCATTTGAACACCAATGGTTGTAACAGCATTGGTTATAAATATTCATAATAAATACCAGGAAACACAGCTCTGTTATATAGAGAATGACAAACACAAGTGGGAATGTATTTTTTTTTCTTGGAAGAAATTACATTATAATAACATCTCTTCCACCTGCCTTTCTTTTCCAAGGTCTTTGTCTTTGGAGAAACCCCTTACTGAAAAAGACTGTATTTTAGCTGTCTAAAATTTTAGCTCTCTTGGTAACTCTCTTCTTTAGTATGTGATCTAATCATAGAAAATAAATAGGTAGAAAAACATGTCATAAAATGCATGTCTTCACATTTCCTACTCTGCTCATAGGGCTGTCATTCCACTCTCCACTAATTTATTCATTTATATGTTATCTATAGTTGCTTAAGAAAAGGACAATATTTAAATTTCCACAAAGGATACTAGAAAGCAACAAATTAGAAGAGAAGAGAAAGTTGACCATATCTGTAATGTGGAGTTCACAGCACTATGTTGATGACAATAAATGAGATTAAAAAAATAGAAAAGCATAAATAATACAAAATATCATATCTACATTCCCAGAGATAGCTTTGTGTTGAGAGAGACCTTTTGTACCTCATATATTTCAATAGCAAATTCTTAGCAACAAGTTACAGATACATCAGTATTCTGAGTTATCAAGAAGCAAGTAAACTTTTAAATATTTCTCTTTTTAAGAAGTTAAGAAAAGTATATAACATATCAGAACTGTCACATTGTTTGCCTAGGAAAATCTGGGAATCAAATGCATTGTGTTATGTAGTGCTATTTATTTGAAACAGTTGAAATTATCTGCTAATATTTAAAATCTTCAATTGTCACTTGAAAATTATAATCTGTGTATTTCTTGAAAAATTAGAAGACATACTAAATTTATAGTTTCATTTTTTCAGCTTTAAAAAATTTCTCTTAAGATTAACTGGAATAAAAATGTTACTTACTATTGTTTTGAAAAACTCTTTGACAGTGTTTTATAAAATTATGTGTAAAGTGTTGCATAGATAGTGGATTCCTAATTTAATCAAGAAAAACAACTGTGTATGACCACAAGAAGACTTATATTGGTTATTTTAACTTTAATCACAACAGCCTCACACAGGAAATGACATTAATGTCCATCAATAGAATGATACAGCAAACTGGTATAACTGTTAGCATTTAGGCACCTGTTCAGGCCTGACAGGGTATATCCTCAGCTGCAGTCACTAAGAGCACCCCCTGTGTGCATTAGCTATGTTTCCTTATACAAGGCAAGCCTTGCCCACCTCCCACCTCTTTCTCGTTCTCTTCATCTTCCTTCACTCTCATCCCCAGGGACCAGTCTCTGCCCCTTCTCTCTCCTCCCCTCAATAAGCTTCCCACATGGGCCCTGTTGTTCGGCTTGACTCCTTTGTGCCACTTTTTAAAATACAACATTTGGTGCCAAGACTCAGATAGGCTCTCCCAAAAGTCTGAGACATGCTGGGACCCTGGAACCTTGTCCTCCAGTGACAGCCCCACTTCCCCACCTAATAGATCACTGGAACTCTCCTTTCAACAGTGACACTTGGTAAGTCGCCCCCCTTCTTCACTTCTGGCCATTTCCCACATGGGAGGCTTTATTTCTTGAGCACAGCCCTTGCCTTCTGGCTTTTCTTGAAGTCCTGGTATGAGATGACGGTGTCTCACTCAGGCTCTTAGCCCATTGGCCCCTGCTTTTTTGGATGATGATCCACTGGGCAGACTGTGCCTCCTCATAGATCCTCCCTGAATTTCTGGGATGCTAGAGATGCCGGCCCTTGGATATTCTCTACCTTACTCATGGAAAATGCACCTGCAACCAAACCTACCACCCAACTTAAGGGCTAAACGTATCCACTTTTGCCCCAATACCCCTTAGATATCAATCAAAATGGCTGCTTATCTACACCCCATATCCCAGTATTTCATGGGACCTTTGCAACTTCCAATAGATGGAAGGGGATACCCGATTATCAAGCTTCCAAGCCCTTCTCTCTGTTTTTTCTTCCTGCTCCCCTCGGCTCCTTCGAGCTTCATGAAGCCTGCTGCTGTGCCTCCCAGTTAAACTGCATTTCCCCTGCTCAGCCTCTGCTGAAGAAGTTACATCATCACCTGGTTTCAGGTCTTTTCCAAGGCATGTGCACCCTTTAAAAGTGCCCACCAGGCAGAGCTCCTTCTCTGCCCCATTTCTTGCCTCTAATTCCCTCTTTGGCCTCTTCTTTTTTCTCTTGCTTCTCTTCCTTGTCTGCCTGCCTCTCTCAAGTCTCCACTAAAATGCAGCTTTCCCCTCTTTCACTCTTGGCTCTCCCCCTCTCAATAAACCTCTTGCACTAACGCTGTTGTGTGTGGCATGTTTGTTTTGTGGTATACTTTGGCAGGGCCTGCCAAAGGTACCTACTTCATACTAGTACCTTATATACCTGCTCCACCCCCAATGGATCTGCTCTTTTCCACCTGCAACAAATCTGCTTTCTCATCCACCAAGAGTTCTCATTCAATAACAACAATTGGATCTCTGGTGGGGCTACCTGCCTCTGACCATTCCCCTGGATGTGAGACTGCTCTCAGTATTCCTTGGACCAAGCAGTTGGGGAACCAAGGAAGAATTCTCCCCTTTCTTTCATTTTCTTTGCTCCAAGATCTGCTCCTATCTGTCTGTGCCCTCTCTCTCTCTAAATGTCCTGTCTAGGTCTGCTGCAATGTGTGAGTCAGAGATGGAGAAACTAGCTTTATCTTGCTTAACACACACCAGTTTTCCCTTTCTTTCAACTTATTCAACTCCTGTTTATTATATGTGTGTGTGTGTGTGTGTGTGTGTGAGAGAGAGAGAGAGAGAGAGAGAGAGAGAGAGAGAGAGAGAGAGAGAGAGAGAGAGAGAGAGAGAGGGTGAGAGAGAGGGGGAGAGAGAGAGAGAGAGAGAGAGAGAGAGAGAGAGAGAGAGAGAGAGAGAGAGAGAGAGAGAGAGACTTGGATTTAACCTTATGTGTGTAAATGTAAGCTGGGTTTAATCTGCGTGTATGTGTTTGAAACTTGGATTCAAGTCTGTGTATATGTGCATGTAACTATTGTTTAGAAAAACATGTTTTAAACAGCAACCGTCTTGGCTGGTGACCTCGTAATGATGTGGCAGCTTCATGGATGGCAGCCATCTTTCACTAAGGTTAGAGTACACATCTTAGTCCTAATGAGCTCTCTGTTCATTGTATCTCCTTTTAGACTAAGAAAGCAACAAGCTTCAAATAGTTTGGATTGGTTTAGACTTTTGTATGATGATAGAAATGTAAAGTTATATGTGATCCAACTCCATGGTGATGAAAATTTAAGGTTATAAAGGTCTATTCAGATGAACAAAAACTGACTTAGAGATTTACACCTATGTTTTTACCAAGTGTTAAACACTAAGCTTCTAGAGAATTAAAATAGGTGGTGACATATCTTCGATAAATAAGGTATTTGATAAACGCACAGAACAGATTTCAATGTAGCATTTTACTATTGACAGCCCTCAGTAATCAACCACCTGTGTCTCCTGATAAATGGGATAGAAAGAGGGTGTCAAGGTGATGTTGTGGTGATGGGAAAGGAACAGGTAGGTGCTTTAAGGTTTATTTATGTGAAGATAGGAAAGCTTAAGTGCTGATAAGGAGAAAGTGATTTGATATGTATACAAGAATGAAAAATGTTCCGGATTTCTCTCTCTCTCTCTTGATATGCTACTGTGCACAACCTTGACATTAATTGATGGAGTTCTGATAAGCTACTAATCTAGCTCTGGCAGAGTACTAAACACTATACTCTGCCACTGTAGTATCATAGCCATAAGCTCAGGATTGTAAATTCCCTTTGGTTGCTTTCTAATGTTTCTAAAACTTATCTCTTTTTGAAGTTTTTGTGAGCTCCAGGGAGTCAACTTGGCACCCTAGCTTTCTCAGCTCCCCCAAAGATGACTCATGCCCCCTAAGTCAGCAGGAAGCAGTCTTGAGAACATGGCTCCCTCATCCCGGCCTCACCTACTACCCCTTTCTAACTCCTCACCTTTTTATAATAAACAAAAGGGAGGAATGTTAGCATTTAGGCATCTGTATTGGTCTGCTTTTAGGGTCCTGATAGGATATATCCTCAGCTGCAGCCACTAAGAGCAACCCCTGTGCCCATTCACTGTGTTTCCTTATAAAGGTGGAGCTTACCCACCTCCCATCTCATTCTCTTTCTCTTCCTTCACTCTCCTCCCCAGGGACCAGTCTCTGCTCCCTTCCCTGCCCCATTTTCTCCTCCCCTCAATAAACCTCCCATGTGGGCCCTGTTGTATGGTTTGACTCCTTCGAGCACTTTTTAAAATACAACAATGACCACACAGAGGGATGCTGTTAGACAAGTAAGATGAAACCAAACCCCAAATACTACTGTTACATAGGTAAATAGTGAATACAGAAAATGGAGCAGAAGTAGCCATGTCCATGGCTATATTCTGTATGATTCCAGTACTGGACTTTTATGCAATATAGGATTGCATAAAATCTGGCTGTCAAGGAACATTTGTGGATAGGTGAAAATATTATGTATTTTTTTACAGGCAAAAGTTCTATATATTAATCAATTTGTATAGTTACAATTTCTAAATTTTACTAATGCATATTATACTTCGAAAAATTCTATTGTTATAAAAAGTTCCTGGGTCTCCATTGCTTCTGTCTCCTTTAGCCTATGAGACTATGTCAGGTACTGGGTTTGAGACAATTACAATTTTTTTTTGTATTACTGACAGGACTACATCTTAATTATATGGAAAAACTCAGCTATTCCTACCAATTCCTCACAGGTTCTAAAGAGTTGCAGTTTCTAACTCTGTGTTCTCACGATTGCTTCGTGTTGCTTTCTGAACTTGCTTTACTTTAGGCATTTCAGTTGGACATCTGTTCTAACACAAGTGATTAACAGTTAGCATTCACATCCCTTTAGACATTTCAAATAAATGGAAGCGCTATCTTACACAGCAGGTAGCAAGCTTACAGAGAATAATGGAGCTCATTACCTTGAAGCCTTATACACATTCAAAATAATAATAAAAAATAGCTGCGTACGGACAAATACAATTAGATTTCTAAAATCTTAGATTTTATATCAGAGCTCATAGATCCATAACAATTTTTAGAAGCTGTGAATGATTTCAATTTAATGACAAGGAGGTTAGCGAATTCTCTTTCATAACATATTCTTTGTTACTTCTATAAAAGAATAAATTTTGAGCTGAGTGGATTAAATTTCTGACCAAGTATAGGTCTTTCATATAAAACAAATTCAATCCCTGCCAGAATAACTTTACCTTATAAAACCAGCATAAATATTGATATTTTTCAGAAATTTACATATACAAACACAAATATAGCTCCCTTATCTGTCAGATTCACTTACAATCAGATGTATATTTCATTTGGCACTTCATAGACGAGTATATTTAAGGTCACTTATTACACTTGATAGCAAACTCCAAAAGTAGCTTGTGGGCTGCTCAGATTATTAATTAATAATAGATATGTTTAAGTATTGTGATTGAGAAATATTTACAGGGCTAATCATGACTTCTGTTTCTCTCAGTTATTTGTTAGACCAAATTCTTATCTAATAGACATTTCTAGGTATTTAATCACCATCGTGTTTCAGAGATGGTTCCAATTTATTTAGATTTCACTGACCCACAGTGCTACATTCAGATGTGATTTGCTTAGCCACCATCAGTGAGCTGAAGCTCACCACTAAACAGAAAATTTGTGAGTCTAAAGATTTATAAATAAATCATGATAACAGATGTTTTCCAAGTTCTCCTTTAATGCCCCAAATTTAGAAATATTACTATGAAATCATACTGCTATCTCATTTATCTCATATCTACACTGATAAACTGTGTCTGCTCAGATTTTCAGCATCCCCTGTGGTCAGAATATTACAGCACATTATGACCTCATGGTCTGGCTCCCAGCTACTCTTTACTCTGCATTACCCATAGTTTGGCCCGTGGGAATGTCTGTGTGGGATCATCTTGATTACATTAGTTAATGTGGGAAAAAAAAAACAACCTAAATTGGGCAACTTCTGCTGGCAGCTACCAGATGAAAGAAAATAGTAGATGGGAAGCTTTGCTTTTCACCATTTTTCATGCCTTTTAACATTTCTAAAGTTTGAAAGCAGTGTGAACACCTTCTAAAAGGACCTATAGTTACACCAGGAATCACCTTCTGTGACACAGCTCTGAAGTGTGACCTGCTCTACCTACCCAACTTGTTCATCTTTAGATGTAGGTTTTCAATGTCTCTTGGGAAATACTAAAAAGGCCCCAATAACTATCTCAGACATTAACAATATTTAAATCTTCACAAGCAACTATGTAGTACTCGGATTTAGGAACAATGATGTCATAAAAAGAAATCATACAAAAGTGTTTCAAATGGGTGAATTCTCTTAAAAAAATAAAATAAAACACCAGATCACTTTTGGAGTATTTATTCTCTTAAAAAAAAATAAAATAAAACACCAGATCACTTTTGGAGTATTTGTCTTCCAGAGTACTTTATGCAGCATTATTATGTACCAAATTTTTCCTATAATCTTTTTATTCTGTGTCTATATATCCCAAAAAGTTACAATTTTGTTTCAGAACTTATCACATCACCACTATGTATTATACACACACAAACCCAGAAACATACACACAAACACACACATGTGGTGGGGAAGACATACATATGCTTACACACAATAATGTATCTCCAACCATGTCCATTAACCTCCCATGTTTTGGGTGTAGTCTGATACTTTTCTGTCATTCATCCACACAAGCTGACCAACATGACCCAGCTCCTATCTTCCACTTCATCTTTTTCCTGTATTTCCACCTTCTTTCCTCTCCTCATTCTTTCATGTCCATTACCTCACCAGGAAAGTCTTGGATCTCATCTCTTCCCAATTCATGTGCAGACACAGGAGTTCCACTTTTTTAAAAAAATACCCAAAAAGAGATTTAAATCATTAAATTATCATTACTTTCTGCTTTGTTATTTGGTTCCTTCACATGTGCATATACACTGTAGAGAGTCACCATGGCTTGGAGAGTAAGTAGACCATGGAGGAAGCTAACATACTCTGTAGGAAGGAGACTTCAGCAACTGCTTTGTATCCACTTTGACATCTTAGCATACTTTGAGCTTACATCAAGAATATTCTGATTCTAAGTATTGTTTGCTTGCTATTCCCATTTCATGTGGCAACTAAACCTCCACACTTGTCACAGAAGGTGAATTAGAACTAGATTGAGATTGGCTTGTTTTGAAGAAAATTTGTTTCAGATGATTTTTTTCTGGGGTTTTTTTTATGATAGGCTTTGAACTGTAGATGAGGTACCATGTGCTATATATATATATATATATATATATATATATATATATACATATATATATATATTACAAAATTCATAGTGATATGGACACTCAAGATAACTGCTGTTCTTAAAAGGTTACTAACAACTGTGGGAATGCAACTTTCTTTTGGCACACTGCTGTTGAAATGATACTGTGACCAAAACATGAAAGAGCTGTGGAACTTGTTAAATATAGAATAGGTATAGTTTGAATAAAAACGGCCCCCATAGATTTATAGGGAGTGGCACTATTAGGAGGCATGGCCTTGTTGGAGTAGGCATGGCCTTATAGAAGGAAGTGTGTCATTGGAGATGGGCCTTGAGGTCTCAGATGCTCAAGCCACACCCACATGGTATACTCTTCCTGCTGCCTGCAAATCCAGATGTAGAACTCTCAGGTACCTCTCTAGCACCAAGTCTGCCTGCATGCTTCCATGACACTAATGGAGGAAACCTCTTAACTATAATCAAGCCCCAAATAAATGTTTTCCTTTATAAGAGTTGCTGTGGACATGGCTCTTCACAGCAATAAAATGTTAACAAGACAGTAGTGAAAAAGGTCATAGCATATGGGTAGTGGCAAGCAGTCCAGAACTTCTCATTGTCATGATATCAAACTCAAAGGAAGTAGCAAATTTCAGCCTGTGCCTCTCTATAGGATTCAAAATAGGCACAAATGTTTATTGCTTGAAAAAAAGATTCTGGGACAGGAGGACTTCAGTAACTTGGATAGATCATCTTTCAGGATCTCTTATCCTCCAACATTAAATCTGAAGGGCTTTTCAGAAGTAGTCCTATGGGTAGCATTCTATGAGTATTCAGTAGTGTGCTTTATGATGATATGATCTGGCTGGATTTTTAGCCTTACCTTGGCAGACATAAGCATTCCAGAACTATATATATTGATTCAAATGTGTGTATGTGTGTGTGTGTGTGTGTCAGAGAGAGAGAGAGAGAGAGAGAGAGAGAGAGAGAGAGAGAGAGAGAGAGAGAGAGAAAGAAGCCTATATATTTGACATTTGACTGCTTCATGGCAGCTGGCTGCAGACATGTATCTTATTTATTTATTTATTTATTTATTTATTTATTTATTTACCCTTGGGAGTTTATGAAGAAACACATTGTGCAGTGGACTGTAATGTATGAAAACTGCCCTTATTACTGATTGACAGCTGTAAGTTTCTGTCACCTTTAAGAAGAAAAGATGTCTGGTAATAGAGGAACTCATCCATAAATCTATATATGACGAGAGGAGAAATCCTGTACAGATGGGCCAGTGTCAGCACATAGCTGGTTGAAACTTCTATCTTAGTCTTCCTCTTAAACATAATCCCAGTTCCTTACAGGCCACAGAAATTTGAGTAAATTAAAATAAAATTAACCGCATATCCCAAGTGTAAAGATAATGTAATTATCTGACACCATTAAGAAGCATCCCTCCTTTCCTTCATGGAGGTGTTGACTCTACATGAAGCCATTTATCATTTTCTCATTTTTCCAGCAATCGAAAGCAGGTGCTTCCTCTCCTGGGCAACATAGTAGAGCCAGCCTTGATGGTGCAGGTATGAGAGCTCTCACTCACCCTGAGGGCATGAAAGCAGGAGAACTGGCCTTGTCCCTTGTTCTTTGCTGCCAGGGGTGAACTAGCCAGGGCAATGTAGGAGAGCTCACATTGGTGGTGAGGATAAGGGAGAGCTGGCAGGCTGACCAATCCTACAACTACCCAGACCCAGACCCAGGGTTATGAGTTGGCCCACCCCAACACCCACCCAATCCATGACCTGCAGGAGCTTGTGAAGGGCAGGCTCTGCAGACACAAAGCTGCAGGGTCTCTACAACACAGGACAATGACAGGATATCCAAAAAGAGTCCCAGTGAGGGCCCAGCATCAATAGGGTAGCAGAAACCAGAGGCCTCAAACCAGACCAATGACTCTTTGCAATGAACACTTACAAATAAAGATATGTGGACCAAAGGGTCACACTACAGCTTCCTTTTCTCTTAAATTTTTTTTTGGGGGGGTTTCAAGGGCCAAGAGTAGATATGAAAGGATGGGGAAATGAATGGGATGGAGACACATGATGTGACAGACACAAAGAATAAATAAGAAAGTGTAAAAAAGAGCAGGTGCTTTTGAAATAGTTAAGTAGGATTACATTTAAAAGTGAGCAAAAGGAATATCTGCTTGACTTTCAAAGCACTCAAACAGTCCCTTTCTAATGTACATTTTTTTTTGGTGTTTTGGTTCATTTAGAACATTTTCTCCATTAGAGAACTCTTCCCAACTTCCCCAATGACAATATGAGGGCTTTCAGTATACATTTTAACTTTTCTGATTCATTTCCTGTTTCGTTTTTTTGTCTGTCCCCAGGAGGTCCTAGGAAGTGACCATTTTCTGCACATTTTTGTTTTCCCTTTGGATGTCTTCATATCTCCAGTTCTCACTGCTAATATACTAAGTAGAAAGAGAAGGAAGGCTGGGAGAAGAGGAGAAAGAAAAGGAGGGTTCACAGACCTTCCAGATAATTTGCTAGTTTTTTTCTTGAATATTCTGTTAAGATCAGAATACAATCTCTTCTGAACTTCAGCGTTTTTGCAGTTTCTAATTAACATGAGTTGTTTCTTTCTCGTCTTTCTCAAATTAACACTTGTTTTCCACTAATCTCACGGCCTCTAGTCTAATACTCCATTGTCTCCCATTGTCTTCAATCATTGCTGGGTCACTGCAGTAGCATGGTATAAGAATCCTCTGGTTCCCATGTGCCTCTGTTTCATCTTATTGTGACTATGAAATTAGTTATTCTAAGGTACAAATTGTACCATATTATATTCTTATCCAATGCCTTCCTTATCTTTCCTGGGCTCAGTATAAGTTCTAGGGTGATAAAACTATTTTTCCACCCCATTTATTATATTTTTATTTACTAGATGACTCTTTGATAAAATGTTTTCGACATATATTGTTGAATACATAAGAAATATGATTGAACTTCTAAATGTAGCCTGAATTACATTTTCCAATTTCACCATAGTCTATTTCTTTGAGCCTATTTTTCTTCTCTCCTTTCTTTGACACCCACCTTCCAATAAACTAATTTAATCATGTTCTCCAAATATATCGCATAGATGCCTTCAATTATCTCTTTTGAGAATTCTCAGAATAATTACCTTGTCTGAGATTTTTGCCTACTGAATTATTTTACTTAAAATTCTAAAGTCTAATTTCATTAATATTATCAGAAAACTGCAGCTCATTTTTGCTGTTATATCTATTGAAGGCATTTTCCTAAGTGCTTTCCACCCATGACTCATTTACAGTCTGCATCCATCCTGTGACAGCAGTACAGATTTCACCTGTTTTATAACCGAGGACACACAGCTATAAGGACAGCAATTGAACTGTCACATTGTGCTAACCTCTCTGTTCCCACAGCCTTCACAGGCATGACGTGCTCCTCTGCAGTCATCATGTGTAGTATGTATTGTTCGTTTCCTTGTCAGATTGTGGAATTTTTCACATATATCAACCTTGTTCAAAAGAAGAGAACATATATTACCCTTGATACTGCACATAGACAGCATCCATTGAACAAAGATGCAAACAATAATTACTAAAGAACCACCC
Organism: Peromyscus leucopus; assembly: GCF_004664715.2. NCBI lineage: Eukaryota > Metazoa > Chordata > Mammalia > Rodentia > Cricetidae > Peromyscus > Peromyscus leucopus. Next base: position 84,809,644 of record NC_051068.1, read on the forward strand.
TATTTACAAAAGACCTCACATAGACCAAAACATATACATTTTGCCCTGCTGAGCTAATCAATGCACAGATCTTATCTATTCAAGGCTTGATATAAACACAAACATAAAATCCACTTGATAAAAATATATTTTCTGAGCACTGTAGGCATAAATAAGGACACCTCTTTATTTATGTGAATAATTAAAAACAAATGCCAGGGTTACCTGATTCCTATTCTTTTAAGTCATTTTAATGATATATGAAATACAAAAGAGGAGTCTGCCAAAGGTCCCTTGGGAGAGAAGGCAGCAACACTACACAGAAGGATGATCATGCTGGGGCAGACTTGAAAGGAGTTGGCATTTATACAAAATGCAATTTACTCTGACAGTAATTTTCTGAATTTCTCTGGTTATTATTGAAGATCTATGTGTGCTTGAATAAGAATGCTCCTTCTTTCCTCTGTAGCCAGCCGCTCTGTTTGATCCTGCGGTGAAGTCACCATCCTGTGTTAATGGCTTCACAGTTTGTTCCTGGAGGAGAAAAATTATTATGATGTCACAGATCTGTCATTTTGACTTCACTGCTGGGTCAGGCTGAGGGAGAAAATGGGTTGTGAGGGATAAAATCTTTCAGGCAGAAACTTTTTTCCCCCCTCTCATTGTAACAAGAAGGAGATGGTGTTAGGACCGGTAGGTACTTAAAGTCAAATAGATGAAAGGGTTTGTGGCTTTTGGTGTTTGCAAGTATCACTTTAGAAATAGCCCACCTGAAATCCTCCCACTTTTAATGATGCAGGGATAACTCTCTCCACATGCAGGCCAGTCTATCTCATCACATTTTTACATGCACCAGAAAAGGCTCAGTTTCAAAACTGGCTTTTCTTTTTTGGAATTGTAGGTTTTTTTTTCTGTTTGTTTGTTTGTTTTCAAACTCTGAAACTGTTTTGGGAAACGCAGCAGAATAGCATCCATCATCATTATCAAATGTTAAATGTTGAATCGCTTTTTAAATGAGTGCAGGTGAACTTCAGGTTTAAAATTGCAGAGTGGAGGTAGTTTTTTTTTAATCTATCAAAAGTCATGGTAAGAAACTTTGAAACAAAGGTATCATAACTTCTAGGTGAAAGGAAACAAAGAAATAGTCAAAATGTCAAACTATGAACTATTTACATATCCTCCAAATGAAATCTGGGCCCAAACAGGGCAGGATGCTGAGAGATGATGCATGCCTCCCTGAACATTAATGGGTATAGATTTTTTTCCAAAAGCAAATGTTATAGTCTGGAAAGTCATATACAATGGTTCTTTGATTAAAAGTAGCAGGATCCAGGGGACATAGTGGCTGCTGAAAAGAATAGACTCTCTTTGTAGGTTGCTAATAGCATGGAATTTGATGTGGGGACCAAATGGATGTTCCCTGTTGTTATTGACAACAGCCTTACCTCCTGCCTGGGGGCAGTAGTACAGGGAGATTCAAGCTAAGGAGATTCCCTGTGAGTCAAGGTGATTGCCTGAACACCAAGAACAGGCCTGAGTACAGGGAAATGGGAGCAATTATTTTGATGTTAGATTGTTGACATCACAAATAAGCAGCCTCTGGAATTCCTCTTTGAGCTCCTAATCCCCCCTCCATTTGACTTTTCAGGAGGTAGCTAGCCCTATTTATATTTGAGTAAAAGCTAGAGAACAGCAAATAAACTATGAGAAAAATAGAGAAGTTAATCCCAAGTCTTAAAAGGATAGCTAAGAAACATATAGCCTATGAAAATATAGTCCTTTTAAATACAGAAAGAATTTACATCAGTAATATTTTCCTGTTTTCAAAGAAGTCAGAAAAGAAATATAATAGCTTAAACAATATAATATTTCCACGCATCATAAGTGAAAACTCAAACTAAGATGTTAGTACCCAGTCAAGATAAAAAGGACAAATGAAATATATTGCAAGTGAAGCCATATTATAAAGCAATTTAAAATATAATTAAAGTGACTAAGAGCATAGTGACAGCTATGATGATCACAGTGGAGAAAATATACAAAATTAAGTGGAAATATCAAAGATGCAAAAATAAGATGATTGGGAATGTGAAAGAAATTTAAGTCATACATATTAGATGTTCCTAAAAAGAGCACAATGAGGCAAAAAGGAAAAGAAGCAATAAAATAACCCTATCAAAAAGAAGACCATATTTATAGCTCAGAAAGACATCTTGTATCTTTACAAATAATGATACAAAACCATCAATGTCCACCTGGGTAAAAATGGCTAATTTCGATAAAGAATCATATAAACACTGGAATAATAAGATAACAATCAGACTTTCCACCACAGACTTTGAAAGAGAAATCCAGGCCAGGAGATAGACCTGATTCCACGCATCCATGCTGTAGCTTTGAATAGAGAAATCACTCAGGCAGGACGACATTTGCAATCCTGCTGTTTACGGTCATAGATCCATTCTTGCGTGCATGTCATCTTTTCCATGCTCCTCATCTACCTGGTGTTTGTACATAGATACATAATAGAAAGTAATTGGCTGAACCCCCATACACAGAAGAACTTAGATAACGTAAAAAACAATAAACATATGAATTTACTATAAGCAGTTGTTTATAAAATATTTTCATCATGATAGTTCCACATAATCTATACCAAGTTCTCTGCTCATGTTTCTCCCCATTGTCATATCTCTCCCTACTTTCCCATTTGTCTCCTTCTCCCAATATCTCCACTCTGCTTTTATTCCATTTATAAACATATAACTATGTGCACACAACATATCCACAGCACACACACTCTGACACCATCAATTTATACTTTTCTCACACAATGCACTTAAACATTTTTCTGCATGACACACCAGAACACACAATATCACTTTTTTTTTTTTTTTTTTTTTTTTTTTTTTTTTTTTTTTTTTTTACGCCATAAAATACAGGCAATATCATTTCCAACACATGCACTTTACAGCAATACTGGTACAATTGTTGGCCTTTCAAACTATTACTTTTATTAAAAATAATTCATTGCTGAGTGTTTCAAATGGAGTTATTGCTCTTAACTCTTGTTAGTCCCCTGCCCCTTAATTCTTTTTTTGTGGTGTGTCGTGTGTGTGTGGGATAAGAGCCTGAAAGATCAGAGAAGCTACCAGTCCTCCCTACCTACTCTGTTCCTTTCTCCAGACCGAAAGCCAGCTCCCTTTCTGCCCTACCTTACTACTTTTTGTCCTATCTGTCCTCAGTCTTGCAAAACCTCTGTGGTTAATTTTGGTCACCTAGTGGCTAACTCTACCCTGTGACTCCAAGCAAGCTTTATTTGTCAGAACACAATAAAATTATCATACAACACTTCAGGCTTGTGGGTCTTGGGTGTTTACATATTTTAATGCATGCCCCCCTCCTCAGCTCATTGCTTCCTGGGTAATAATATATAGATCCAGAGTAAATTGGTGTAATATTAATCTATACCCTGACTTTGCTGTCTGAGTACTTCTGAGAGGCTGTAAGTGCGCTCGTCTTTATTATTATTATTATTATTAAGAGATTTTTTATTCATTTTACATACTAACCAGAGATTCCCATCTTTTCCCTCCTCTAGCCCCCAGTCTTCTCTCCCAAAGCCCTCCCATTCCCACCTCCTCCAAGGCAAGGTCTCCCATGGGGAGTCAGCAGAGCCTGGTACATTCAGCTGAGGCAGGTCCGGTCCCTCCTCCCTGCACCAAGGCTGCACAAAGTGTCCCACCCAACATAGGCACTAGGCTCTAAAAAGCCGGCTCATGCACCAGGGATGAATCCGATCCCACTGCCTGGGGGCCCCCTAAACAGTCCAAACTAAACAACTGTCTCGTCTATTCAGAGGGCCTAGTCTAGTACCATGGGGTCTCCTCAGCTATTGGTCCACAATTCATGCATTTCCACTAGTTTTGCTGGTTGTCTCTGTACATTTTCCCATTATGATCTGGACGTCCCTTGCTCATAGAATCCCTCTTCTCTCTCATCAATTGGACTCCTGGAGCTCAGCCTGGCACCCAGCCATGGATCTCTGCATCTGCTTCCATCAGTCACTGCATGAGGGTTCTATGATGACAGTTAGGGTGTTCAGCCATCTGATCACCAGAGTAAGTCAGCTCAGGCACTCTCTCTCAGACCATTGCCAGTAGTATAAGGTGGGGTCATCTTTGTGGATTCCTAGGAACTTCCCTAGCACCCTGCCTCTTCCTATTTCCAAGATGTCTCCATTTATCATGGCATCTCCTTCCTTGCTCTCCCACTCTGTCCCTGTTCCAGCTTGAACCTCCTGTTCCCCTATGTTCTCATCCCCCATCCCTTGCCCTCCATTACTCCCACCCCACCCCCAGTTTGCTCATGTAGATCTCATCTATTTCTCCTTCGCTGCCCTGCCCCTTAATTCTAAGCTGTCAATAATTTGTGGTTATTTGTTCCCTTTTCCCCCTAAACTTCTGTCAGTCACCAACATTTGTCTTGTAACTGCTCTGAGAGCAGACATCTTTAGACTTCTTCCCACCTATCCTCCGAGTAATACTGAATACCATTGACCACTGCTGTGCCAGGAACAAGCCTTTCCTTACACCCACACTTTTATGCTTACACTTCTGTTCTGTCTTCTGTACCTCCACATCTTCTACACCCAGCTTCTCATTATCACAGGTGTTCAAGGCCATTTACGTTAGTCTCCTATTGTAAATTATCTTGCTAGTGGGTGGCATCCATGTCTATGACAGTCTGCTAGGGGTTTTCACTGTTAAACCCAGCATCCCCGTTGTTGCTTTGACTGACAGATCCATGTTTCTACCTTCCTACTTAACACTTCCAGGTGAATATCTCAAAGACACATCAAAGCCAAACTTGTCTAGGAACTAACTCTGTATTCTTCCTCTATATCTGTCTTCCTTCTAAGTCAAGTCTTCCCTCATCTTGGAACACTGTTTCAATCATTTACCTTCTGAGCTTGACCTCCTCAATCATGCCCTTGGGTTAGTTAACTAAACAAATTAATTTTGTTCCATATAAGGTTAGTCCTTTCTGTCTACTTCATTGGTAGTTAACGGTTTTTAAGTGCTTATATTTTGCTTATAGTCAATGCATTTTTGTTTAAATAAATTAAAATTCCCCCTCAATCATATATGTTTACATATCCAAGATCATATATATATCCATTTATATAGAATGTTTACTTATAAGTAAATAATTGTGTAATTAAATATTGCACATTATAGTAATGTAATGTATCTATGAAGATGGTAAGATTCAAATGAATGCTCATGGCTTTGCATAGTATGTCATAAGTTAACTAAAATAATACATTTAAAAATAAATGAAGAGAAGTTTGCCTTTTAACATCCAGCCATAAGCAAAACCTTTGAAATAAATTGTCATTCAATGTTTTATCCATTATAAACCTCATTTAAAATTTTAAACTGACTTTCCAACCCATTCTTTTTTATCTTGAGTAGTAGTTTTTATTAATTCTTTGAAAGCGTCAATGTATATATTATATACACATATATATTTTATACATACATACATACATACATATATATGTATATAATGTATCTTGAATATATCCACATCCACTTTTCTATTCCAACTTCCTCTGGGTCATAGACACCCCCAATACATCTTCTAAATTTCATATTTTTTCTTTTTTCATAGATAACCCACTGAGCCCGATTAGTACTGTCCACATGCACATTGATATTGGGGCTTCCACTGGGGCATGAACCGTCTACTAGTGGCTACATCCCTAAAGACAAGTAACTTCATCCTCCATTAACAATCAAGTAACAACAGTTTCGCTGCTAGCTGTGAGGCCTCTGCAGCCTTCTCCCTCCACTTTATACTGGAATTATAATTGGCTTGGTTTTGTGCAGGACTTGCACAATAATTGTAGAATTTCTGTGAGCTCATGTGTGCAAAAGCCATGTCACGTCCGGAGGGCAGAATTTCACAGCACTCCTTCCTGTCCTCTTGCTATAACATCCTTTCAGTCCCCTCTTGCATAATGTTCCCTAGGACTTGGGGTGGGGAGATTTATAGAGGCATCACTTGTTCTCAGCACTTTGAAATGTCTAAATTAACTACTTCCCAGTGCAAAGAGAAACTTCTCTGACTAAGGTCGAGAGCAATAAAAGCCTATGAATTGTGCTAAATGAACACACTCATTTGAAAGCAGTTTGACAATATGACCATTTAGCAAAAATAATAACGGATTCTGTCTTAGGGTGTATGATTCCCTTAGCCATGTGTTTTTCATCAGGTTTACAGTACTGTGCATGAATTCCTACTTATGCATCAGGTCTTAAACCCAATCAGAAAGTGGTTGGTTAGCCTTATAACGGCCATTGTACCAGTGAGTATGCCATTCCTGATATTTCTACACTGTTCCCATGCAGGGGTCACCTGGCTAAGACCACGGATGCCTTTTGTCACCCAGTAGTCTGAACACCACCTTTCAGCCCTGTGAAAGGTAGCCAGCAGAGAGAGTTTCCTGGTCAGTTTGAGAATGATTTTTCTATTTCTTGCAACCACTATGGGTGTTATCTTCATCAACAAGGTCTTATCATTTATTTATGGTGGGCAGCCTAAAGCAATATCAATACCTTGATCTTTCTGTGTCTCTGGGGCCTCTCTGACCAGTAACACATAAGAAGATAACCCATGGTTGGTGCTGAGGTTTTCATTTGAAATTCCATGTCTATTGCATTTGTCTATGACTTCTTTAGATATCCTAGTTTTTAACCTACACCGACTTCTTTCCCTCTATCTCTTGCTCCACCCTAGATTTTCAGTTAAATATGAAAATTCTGCTTTGTTTCCTCTATACCCCATGTAAAACTACTTCAATATTTCCAGTTAATTATGAAGCAAAATGCACATTTCTTGGCTTGAAACAGTTTCTGTTTCTTGATTGTGTCTGTAAGTTGGCCTTGTAGTTCACTATCTTGGTTCTTTCTGCTTTTTCTGTTGACAGCTCACTTCAACTTTAATTTTCTAGGCAAGTTCTTACCATAACCCAGATGGTTTCGAACTCATGATTCTCTTGCTTTGATTTTTTTGGGTACTGGGATCTCAGGCATGTGCCGTCACCAATATACCCCTTACATCCTGTCAGCATCCATGTATATGGGACTGTCACATACCATTCTACATGCAATGAGGCTTTCCCCAAAAACTGAGGTAAAAAGCTAGCTCCTGTGAAATATTGCCCAGTCACACATCCAGAAATATGCTTCCCCTCAACGACTATCACACATAATATACAAAATGTTAATTCTGATATTTGAACAAGGAATTTAACAATTTTCCAAAAGAACATGTTTATTTCTATGTATTTTTTTTGTGTGTGTGTGTTTGTGTGTATTGATGCAGATTGTCACTTAGACTTCATGTTTCTCCAGCTTAGGCACATTTTAGCTATATTTCTGAGTGCTAGAAGCACAATTGTTGTCAACACACAGTCACTTTTAAGAACTGAAGGATGAAAAACAAAATTAGAGATGAAGGAAGAGCCATAATTATGATGGCATATGTTAAAAAATGTCATTATGAGTAGTAACAATAGGAGAGGAAGGAGGAAGGAGGGAGGGAAGGAGAGAGGGAGAGATGGGGGTGGAGAGGGGGAGGTAGATGGAGAGGGAAAGGGACAAGGATAGGGAGAGAGATATTTCAACTAATGTTTAGACTAGTATCATAAAACTAAACAACTCTAATAAAAATGTTTTAAGAATACATAAAATTCAGTTATTTTTGTTTAAATCCAACCAGTTCAAGAAAATGTGGCCCCTTTCAAGTTGACCTTATTAATTTTATGACCTTTGGTTGGCACATAGCACCCCAACTGTGAAGATTAGTTTTTACCTTTGAAACCCACCAACATCATATATCTCTGAAGATTTAAAACAAAAAAAAATACAGCATAGAACTCTGAACTTGTGTAATTAAAATCCAAACATTTGTTCAAATGCTCTTTCATGCACCCTACAAACAACAATTTTAAAACCTTATAAAAATAAGTGTAAGCTGGAGCAATCATTAAGCACCCCTTCCCTGAAGATGTCTATTCCTAAAGACTATGGATGGGAAACATGTTTTTTTTTGTATGATTGTTGAGGAGGAATGTGTGCTTCTGTCTGCCTATGACCTTGACATGAACACACAGTAACAACTCTCTCAAAATTCAAGCTTAGTCAGTACGAATTAATATCCTTGAATTTCCTCTATGCAAAAGTTGGTCATCTCTGCTACATTAGTTTGGCAGTGCAATAATTATTAGATATTTATTGCCATCCACCAAGGATTTTTCCAAGTTGGACTAATTCTGCAGATTGCAGAGCTTCATTACAGACTCATGGAGAGTTTCCTGTCTTTATATACATTTTGGCTTTCACGTTTCTTCTTCAATAGATAGTTCTGTTTTCTATACAATATTTATACAAGTGAATGTTTTAATTGACTATTTTGCATTCAGTTCTTAAAACATGTTCTCAGGAAAACCAATTTAACAAAAGAAAGACTTCTGCATTCTAGTAGCAGACAATTTGCAAGACAGCTTTTTGCCTCTTATTTGTGGAATTAATTTAGATATTTTTGCTTATTATATGATAAATGTAAATGTAGGGACTAAAATATGTAAACATCATTTATGATTTGAGGTTTGAAAAGTTTGGGAAACACTCTGATTTGTCTTCCTCAAAAAGAATTATATTCCACTGAACAGTGCATTCCTAGCAATCATAAGAATCACTATCTGCTTTCTTGGACTTACTCCCTGGGGATGGTTTCTACAGTACATGAGTGATTCCATAAGTGAGCAACAATGTTTGTTGTGTATTGGGTAGTGATGTAAGGGTTCAACCTTTAAACCTTTAAACATGATGTCAGATTATTATCAATGTCAGATTATTTTCTGCCAACAACTAAACTACTAGAACTCCAACTTTCTCTTTCAGAGCTACACCCTACAATAAAACTCTCCAGATTTATATGAAAACCTTTGATTATGGAGCTAAATACTTCCTTTTCCTAAGCAAAACCATCATACTGAGTTTACAGATGTGTAGGTTGGTAACACAGGATTATAATCTCATGAAGGTGTAAGGAGCTTTCATTTTATAACAACTCTAAGTGAAATAGGTAATTAAAATATAAATAATGCACTTCACACTAGTCAACAGAAAGGAAGAAATCCAGGCACATACATTCAAATAAACTAAAGGTGGGGTTTTCATGATTCAGCAAAATGCTGTTGTTTAACAAAAAGAAAACCTATCTACATCATCAAATTTGCAAAACATCAGTTAAACACTGAATGGATTCTGATATTTATATTTCTACTTAAAATCCAGATGATTTGTGATAGTGATATAATATTAATGAGTTTGCAAATTAATAATCATTGGGATAAGTCAGTCCTTTGGATATTGTTTATTGGACATCTGTGATCTTAACCAATTTAAAAATTGTCATGCATACAGAATGGCAGAAAATCTTTGCAAGTTATAAATCTGATGGAGGATTAGTATCTAGAATATATAAAGAACTGAGAATGCTAAACATAAGAAATCAAACACTCCAGTCAATAAATGTTCTAAGGAAATGAAGACATAGCACTCAATGACAAAATATAAGATGTTAAGAAAGTGCAGAAAAGTGGTCTATCTCTTCAGGAATCTAAAAAATGCAAATCAAAGATATATTGAGATTCCATCTCACCTTGTCAGAACAGTAGTCATTAGGAAAAGAAATAAAAATAAGTTCGGGTGAGGAAATGGACAAAAGGGAGCTGCATATACTGTAGAGATGCAACCACTACTGAAGTCTTAATGGAGGTTTTCAGAAAACTACATCAAATGGCACATAAAACAATAATATAACCTATATACCTCTTTATGCTTTGAATTCTCTCTAGATTACTTAGACTCAATACTTTGTAAATGCTATAGAGGTAATTGTTTCAATCCATTACCAGATGAATGCTCTATGAAGATGGTTTGGATATTCACCAATCTGATAACCAGTGTAGGCCAGTTAAGGTGCAGAGATCCACAGCCAAGCACCAGGCTGAGCTCTGGGAGTCCAGTCGAAAAGAGGGAAGAGAGATTATACAAGCAAGGGGGAGTCAAGATCAAGATGGGGAAATCTGCAGAGACAACTGAACCAACCTCATAGGAACTCACAAACTTTAGACTGGGAGCTGTGGAACCTGCATGGGACTGGACCAGGCCCTCTGCATACAGGAGACAGTTGTATAGATTGGTCTGTTTGAGGGGCCCCTGGCAGTGGGATCAGGATCTATCCCTGGTGCATGAGCTGGCTTTCTGGAGCCCATTACCTATAGTGGGATGCCTTGCTCGCCCTTGATGCAGGGAAGAGGGAGGGACTTGGTCCTGCCTCAACTGAATGTACCAGGCTTTGCTAATTACCCATGGGAGGCCTTACCCTTTTGAAGGAGGGGATGGGGGACAGTCAGCAGGTGGAAGGCTAGGGGAGAGCAGGAGGAAGGATGAGAGGGGACCTGTGGTTGGTATGTAAAACGAATAGTTTTTAAATAAACAAAAAAGAAGTAATTGTTGTAATATTGTTTAGGTAATCATTCAATAAAATGTCTACATGTGTCTACCAGTGACTTTTTTCTGAATACTTACTATTTTCATGTAGTTGTTATGACTCCATTTAAGTCACAGATTTCTGTTCTGTTGGGTCAAACATGGCATGGGGTAGTCAGATTAATTAATCTGTAGAGAAACAAAGAAACACATCTGCTGTCTAAACTTTTCACAATATATAACTGCATATTACACACAGGCAGGCACATACATACATAAATTATATTTTTATAATATGCATATATGCATACAGGAAAATAATATCAAATTGGATTCTTTATATTTGAAGCTATGGCAATGTTACCAGCCAAGGATGAGAGCAAATAGTAGCATAAAAGATTCTAACGATTTATGTTTTGATATGGTCATAGTCAGTTTTTCTTAATTTGACATAAACCTAAATATACCTGTGAAGAAGGAAAGGAATTTCCTTCATCAGACTGGCCTGTGGGCATATTTATGGAGCATCTTCATGATTGCTGATTGATGTAGGAAGGCGCAGAATGAGTAGTGCCATTCCTGAACTGGTGGGCCTGTCATGTTTAAAAAAGTAGCTGAGATTGAGCCTTGGAGCAAGTCAGTTAACATTGTTCTGTGTTTCAGTTCCTCCCTCCTGCGTTAAGTTCCTCCCTTGGCTTTCCTATATGATAGACTGTAATCTGTATGCCAAGTAAACCTTTTCCTTCCCCATGTTGCTTACAGTCGTGATGTTTATTATGGCAACTGAAAGCAGCTGGACAAGAAGTGGGTCAAAACAACATTCAAAATAAAGTTTAGTTTTACAGCTTATGAAACTGTACCCAGAATCTGAAGGGGCCTTTCTCTAAAAACCAAAGTGACTTATGAAGGTTCTTTGTTTTAAAAACTTTTGAACTGAAATGTAGAAAAAAAGGAGAAAATCATTTGAAAGATGCTTAATTAATCACACCTACATCTGGCCAAAATGCCAAAGCCATACCCAAAGATTTGCTAAGTGTCTGGTAAGAGATTGCCATTTCTTTTGACTAGTGGTATGCCAGTGATACAATAAGCAGACCATTTGAAACCATGTAAGAATGAGTAGTCGCTTTGTGGGTTTTGTTTATTTCTTCCTGTTCTTTCTTTCTCCTCCATCTGTTCCTAAGAATCCAGGTCTATCCTATCTTAGTACCATCTGAAGCCTTGCCTGGCTATCAAAGTGATTTTTCCTAAATGGATATAGGATCTTATACAAAGTTCCATTCTCACTCTGTGTCCATCAAAGACCTTGGGAGATTTTTGGAGTCCAGCCAAGACCCTTAATACAGCTCCTCATGTTGTAGTGACCTCCAATCATAAAATTATTTTTGTAACTACTTCATAAGTAATTTTGCTACTGTTATAAATCATAATGTAAATATCTGTTATGCAGGATACCTGATCTGTGACCCCTGTGAAAAGGTCATTTGGCACCCCTGAATGGGTCATGACCCACACGTTGAGAACCACTGTTTGAAAGAATTTGTTCCTTATGTCATAACACATTTTCGCATCCAGCATTCTTTCCTTTCCTTACTCCAGAGCTTAAATGTGATACTTCTCATATCCTACCACATTACCTTAGTATTCCAGAGCAAGAAAAAGCTCATTTTACTGGCTGGTCCTGATTTTGCTAGTTTTTTTTTTTTTTGGTTTAATTAAATTTATTTATTTAATTTTTGAGATTATAATACAGTTACAAAGTTTATCCCCTTTCCTCCCTCCAAATCCACTAATACAACCATTCCCACTCTCTTTCAAATTCATGGCCTTTTTTTTTCACTAATTGTTATTGCATGCTTATATGTATATATACACATATATACCCAAATGTACCATTTCAGCTCATATAATGTTATTTTATGTGTGTTTGCCTGTCTGACCATTTGACACTGGAGACACTGGATGCCAGTTGGTGTGCTCTCCCCTGAGAAATCCCACTTCTTTTCCCAGCTTTCATCCATTTGACACTGGTTGCCTGTAGTTATTTTGTGGAGAGTTGAGGCCGCATGGGCTTCTCCCTATCAACTTTGACATGTCCATTGATGTCACCCTTGTTCAGGTTATATTTATCAGTCATGTTGGCGAGATTTTGTAGTTGTAGCTTCTGATATTGCTAGGAGACAAAATCTCCCAACAAACTCCCTGATCCTTTGGCTGTTATCATCTCTCTACCCTCTCTTGTACAATGTTCCCTGAACCTTAGCTGTGGAAATGTTTTGTAGAAATATCCATTGTGACCGGGCTCCACTACTCAGTGGTAGTGAAGTCAGGGTGACAGGAGGACAATCTACAGCCACTAATTTACTAAACCAACATAATCCCTAACAGCAATTTATAAACACTTGTCCCTCATAACCACAGACAAGTGTGGTCATCACCCCTCATTGAGGAAACTTCTCTTTGCCATAGACAGGGAGAATGCTACAGAAAACCACAAACAATCAAAATACAGTTTTGGTAATTTTCAGCTTCCAATTTTCATGTTGGTCCTTTAGGGATATTTTTGCTTAGGCGCTGGGATCAATGATGTCTTCTTACATAGTCTCACTTACTATAAGCATCTTCCATAACACTTACCAGGTTGGTGATTAAATAGTTATCTGTATAATTATAATTTTATCTCCTCCACTAAACTGAGTTTATTAAGAGCTACCTGTCTTCTTTCCTTTTTACATAAGATGAATTGAGGGCTCCTTGTGGGACTGGTTCGCATTTTCGTTCAGATCACACTGCTGTGTCTTTTGCTGCTTATCCATGCTTTTCTTGAAGGAAAAGACCAGCCAGACTTTAACCATTATTTTAGTAAAATATTTCAAATTCTGTTCAATAACCATTTTTTTCAAGACAGGGTATCTCCATGTAGTGTTGGTTTCTGTACTAGAACTTGCTCTGTAGACCAGGCTGGCCTTGAACTGACAGAGATCTGCCTGGCTCTGCCTCCTGAGTTCTGGGATTACAGACATGTATCACCACTGCCCGGCCTCAATAACCATTTTAAAGTGTGTAGTTCAGTAATAGATACATTTTCCAAGTTGTAGAGCAACTGTCATTATCATCCATCTCTTCAACTCTTCATTTTGAAAAAAAAAATCAGAAAGACTATAGTCACTAAAAAATTAAGTCCTATTTTGTCCTTCCTCTAGGCTCATGCATACTATAGTAGTTAGGGTATTCTCCACTTGAAGGGTGAGTGTATGTGTTCAGTATAGTTCACATATTTGCTCATGCTTTCATGGGCAGTTGGTTTGCTTCTTTCTTTTGGCTATGTGGATGATGCTACTATGAACACTAACGTACAAATATCTCTGAGACATTGCGGTCAGTTCTTTAGAGTAGGTATCTAGAAGTGGAGTTGCTGTGATTAATAGTAATTCTGTCTTTACTTGTGAAGATGCCCAGTACCACCCCAAAAGTCTATAGCTTCTTACACATCCATCACATTATATGTAAGAATGTTCCACATCCTTGCCACTCTATTTTATGGTATTTTTAGAGTATCCATTATGCTAGATGTTTTTTACAACACAGTTTTACTTTGTATCTCCTTAATGATGTGATGTTAAGATTTGTCTTTATCTCTATATCTTATCTTCTATATATATATATATATATATATATTATTTTACCATACTATTCAGTTCTACATAATAGCCACAGATTCCCTTGTTCTCTCCCTTCCTGCCCCCCTCCTCTTCCCCCCAGCCACCCCCCATTCCTACCTCCTCCAGAACAAGGTCTCCCCCGAGGACTGGGATCGACCTGTTAGACTCAGTTCAGGCAGGTCCAGTCCCCTCTTCCCAGATTGAGCCAAGCATCCCTGCATAAGTCCCAGGTTTCAAACAGCTAACTCATGCAATGAGCCCAGGACCTGGTACCACTGCATAGATGCTCCCAAACAGATCAAGCCAATCGACTGTCTCACCTATTCAGAAGGCCTGATCCAGTTGGGGGCCCCTCAGCTTTGGTTCATAGTTCATGTGTTTCCATTCATTTGGTTATTGGTCCCTGTGCTTTATCCAACCTTGGTTTCAACAATTCTCGCTCATATAAACCCTCCTCTTTCTCGCTAATTAGACTCCCAGCGCTCCACCCTGGGCTAGTCATGGATGTCTGCATCCAGATTCCTCAGTCCTTGGATGGGGTTTCTGGAACAACTATTAGGGTGTTTGGCCATCCCATGCCTAGAGTAGGTCAGTTCCGGCTGTCTCTCGACCATTGCCAGCAGTCTTTTGTGGGGGTATCTTTGTGGATTTCTGTGGGCCTCTTTAGCTTTTGTTTCTTCCTTTTCTCATGTGGTCTTCATTTACCATGGTCTCTATTCCTTGTTCTCCCTCTCTTTTCTTGATCCAGCTAGGATCTCCTGCTCTCTTTCCCTTGACTCTCGCCCTTCCTGGGCATATACCCAAGAAATGCTCAATCATACCACAAGAGCACTTCCTCAGCTATGTTCATATCAGCATTGCTTGTAATAGCCAAAACCTGGAAACAACCTAGATGCCCTTCAACTGAAGAATGGATAAATAAATTGTGGCACATATACACAATGGAATACTACTCAGCAGAGAAAAACAATGACATCATGAGGTTTGCAGGCAAATGGATGGATTTAGAAAAAAGTCATCCTGAGTGAGGTAACCCAGACTCTGAAAGACAAATATGGTATGTACTCACTCATAGGAGGATGCTAGATGTGGAACAAGCATGACTGGACTTCTACTCACATCACCATTGAGGCTACCTGGAAAACGGGACCCCAAGAAAGACACGGAGAAATGGATGAGATCTACATGAACAGCCTGGACATGAGTGGAAGATTTGTCTTTTACTGTTGGTCATTTTCACATCTTCTTCGGACAAATGAGTATTCAAATCATTTGTCTGATTTACATCTACAATTATTACTGAGTTTCAGAAGTTCTTTGTAAATACTTGAATGCATATTCCTTATCACAGTGGTTCTCAACCTTTCTAGTACTGGGACCCCTTTCATACATTTTCTTATGTTATGGTGACCTCAATCATAAAATTATTTTGTTGCTACTTTGTAACTATATTTTTCTACTGTTATAAATCAAAATATGACTATATGATATGTGATCCCAGAGGGGGTCACGACCCACAGGTTAAGAACCACTACCTTATTGTGCTGATATATTATGTACCCAATAAAGTTTGCCTGGGGATCAGAGTACAAAGCCAGCCACTAAATTAGATATAGAGGTCAGGCAGTGGTGGCACACACCTTTAATCCCAGCATTGAGATCTCATGTCTTTGTTTGGGAAGGATATACTTTTTTAATCCTAGCAAGTAATATGGCATGACACAGAAAGGTATATAAGGCATGAGGAAACAGGAACTCTCTCTTGAGGCCGAGAATTTTGGAGAGGTAAGAATGTGGCTGGCTTTTCTGTTTCTTTGATCTGTTTCTATGCATTCCAATATTATCCCTTGTGGCTACATTATCATATATGAGAACTGACTGCTCTGCCCCCAAACTGTTATCTATTTTATTACCTGGGTTAGTTGTTTTACACCTTACATCTGATTCTTTGAATCACTATGGGTTAAATATTGGTTATAGTATTTGAACTTAATGTTGTTTTTCTATGTGGATATCCATTTTTTTTGCAAAGGCTGTCATTTTCCTGTAAATTGTCTTGATATCTCTGTTAAAAAATTCAATCTTGACTAACTTTTTTTTGTCATGAGTTTTCTTCACCTATTCTATTATATTAGAGTAGTGTATGGAACAGAATAGTTAATGTGTCTGTCCAGTATCATACTGATTTCAAATACTGCAGCTTTTTCCCAAATTTGTAAATCAGCAAGTCTGAGTGTTACAACCTTCTTATGGTCTATTTTCCAGGATTAGTTTGATCACTGGAATCCCTTGTCATTATCCACAGATTCTATGATGAGTTTTATTCCTCTAAAAAAAGATGACCTTGGGATGTGGGTGAGGTTGATTTGAAATAGGAGATTATTTGGGGGTGGTATTAACACTTAGCAATATCCTAATATTGTTACTTTCAACCACAAACATGGAACACGTTGTCATTCATTTATGCCTTTTTTAGTTTATTCCAGCAATATTCCACAGTGTTCAAAATGTTTATTTCCTCAGTTAATTCCTGAAAATTTTGTTTTTTTTTATGCTCTGAAAATGGAATTCTTTCTTTTCCCATTAGTTGTTATTAGTGTGTAGAAACTTAAGTTTTGTTAACTTTGTACTCAATTGTTTTTATATAATTCATCATTAATATAAATGTATTTTTCTGTGTTTTTTAGAGTTTTCTAGATTTAAGACAATATCATATGTTAGCCATGATGATTTTATTTCCTCTATTCCACTTTTTGTTTTAAAATACATTCTTATTATTT
The DNA here is from genome assembly GCF_004664715.2 of Peromyscus leucopus. Lineage (NCBI taxonomy): Eukaryota > Metazoa > Chordata > Mammalia > Rodentia > Cricetidae > Peromyscus > Peromyscus leucopus. The sequence continues at coordinate 84,826,633 of NC_051068.1, forward strand.
TATGATTCATCTGGCTAGAACAGAACTGGCACCGCCTGGCGGCAAATTCTTTCTTTCTTTCTTTCTTTCTTTCTTTCTTTCTTTCTTTCTTTCTTTCTTTCTTTCTTTCTTTCTTTTTTCTTTTTTCTTTCTTTTTTTTTTGACTTTTTGAGACAGGGTTTCTCTGTGTAGCTTTGCGCCTTTCCTGGAACTCACTCTATAGTCCAGGCTGGTCTCGAACTCACAGATATCTGCCTGCCTCTGCCTCCCGAGTACTGGGATTAAAGACATGCACCACTGTAGCATGAATCTTAAAAGTTCTTATTAATAAGTCAAACCTGAGGCGAGTTATTGGGTCATGCTGGTAGATCAGAGAGACAGAACAAGCCACAGCTATCTCACCTCACCAGTTCCTCAGCTGGTCCTATTTCCTCAGACTGGAAGCCTCTGAGTCCTCATCCAGAATGAATCTCAGCTGAACTGTGCTGCTCGAAAGCCTGAAGCTTAACCAGCCACATGCTTAACCAGCCAAATGCCTCTAGTTTCTGGTCCTCACACCTTATATATCTTTTTGCTTTCTACCACCACTCCCTGGGATTAAAGGCTGGCTTTCTGGGATTAAAGGCGTATGTCACCATGCTTGGCTATTTCCAATGTGGCCTTGAACTCACAGAGATCCAGAGGGATTTCTATCTCTGGAATGCTAGGATTAAAGGTGTGAGTGCCACCATTTTCTAGCCTTTGTATCTAGTGGCTGTCTGTTCTCTGACCCCAGATGAATTTATTAGGGTACACAATATTTTGGGGAACACAATACCACCACACACCACCACCACCCGGCAAAACTGACAAATTCTTATTCTTGACTTGTTACTATTCTCAGGGAGGAAGCCCTCAATATCCCTCAACTCAGTGTGATGTTTCCTGTAGGCTTCTTGTATTTGATGTAGTCCTTGTTTGTTGAAGTTTTTATCATGAAAGAGTACTGAAATGTTATTATATATTTTACATACATTAATGAAGTTGAATAATATCTGATAATATTTTACTGAGTATTCTTGAATGATTGTCTCCATGGGAAGTTAGTCTTTAATGCTATTCTTGTGATACCTTTTTGTGACTCTGCTGTCAGGGAGATTCTGGCCTCTTAGAATGAGCTAGGACATCTGATTACAATGTGATTTGGTGTGGATCTGTTTGAGTTCATTTTATAATTTGTTGAGCTTATTGGATGTTAATATTAAATTTTAAAATCAAATTTGAGAATTATTCTGCTACTCTTTCTTTCATTATTTCTTATTCTTCTCAGCCCCTTCTCCTATTTTGGTAAATTCTACAGCATGTTCACTAGCCTGCTTGATAGTCTTATTATCATTTGGGTCCCTTAGGCTCTTCTCAATTTTCTTTAGTTTTTTATTTTTTTTCTGTTTCTTTTTTTTCATGGACATAATAGATTTTATTGTTTTCTTTACAGTAGTATGTTTTTTTTTTCCTGTCTGTTCAAACATGCTTGTGCATGATTATCCTACATAGCTACTTTCAGTTACTGCACATTTCAATTGCAGAATTTTTTTTTTTTTGATTTATTTTCAGGGCGTCTCTCTTCTTACTGATACATATATACATCTTTTATTTATACACCATTTTTAAAAAAAATTCCTCCCTATCTTCCTCTAGTTTTCTTAGAATCTTTAAGAGAGGTTTTTTTTTTTTTTATCTTTGTTTAATAGATTTGTCATCAAGATCTCATTTCTGAGGGAAAAGTTTTGTTGGTTCATATTTTACTCTTTGAATGGATCATACTTTCTGTGCGTATGTGAAAATGAGCATGTGTGTGTGTGTGTGTGTGTGTGCATATACATGTGTATGTATCTTATTTTTGTTGTAGAAAACTAAACATTTGAATACAATTGGTATCATAAAGTTTGAGTTGTTTACTTAACTAGGGATGGGTAGATTCGTTTGCTTGTTTGAATACCAACGTTTGATTTATTGATGGTTGTATGCTGTGGAATAATCTTTCTGTACACTATGTGACTATATATCACTATGATTGGTTTAATAAACAAGCTGACAGGCCAGTAGCTGAATAGTATAAAGTTAGGCAGGAAAGTCAAAATGAGAATGATGGGGTGAGAAAGAACGAAGTCAGAGGAGTCACCAGCCAGATGGAGAATGAGTGGAACACACAAAATGGGATAGAGGTATGGCCAGAAGCCTTGGGACAGCATATAGATGAATAGAAATGGGTTGAGTTGTAAGAGCTGGTTAGTAACATGTCTCAGCTATCTTTTGAGCATTTATAATTAATAAAAGCTCCAGTGTGGTAATTTGGAAGTGGCTGATGGGATGGGAAAGCTCTGCCTAGAGTTTGCAACCAGGATCAGCTTGAGGCATCCACACAAAGTCTTTTCATACCTTTGTTATCTTGCACTTTTACCTGGATTTGGTAACTTTCTTATTTTCCCTATTTGTGTTGTTAAAGGAGGCACCATCAAAAGAGATCTGTCTTCCTCTTTAATTTTCATCTTCAAAGGAGAAAAAAAATCAACAAAGTGATTAAGAGTAGAGAAAAGAGTCCAGGCTCTTGAAATTACTTGGAAATAATATTAGCCTGACAGGGAGGAGTTTTTAGCACCAATGACTAGTAGCCCCTTAATTGTAACTTTGTAATTATAACCAGTAATCACTGATCAGAGGTCACATTTCTAACAGTGAAGGACAGAGTCTTTTTTCCACACTGTCTCCTACACATTCACAGCTGCTTGAAATAAGGCATTCTTTTAATTTACAGATGATATGATAGTATATATAAGTGACCCTCAAAACTCTACCAGGGTACTCCTACAGCCACTGGATACAAGATTAACTAAAAAATATCAGTAGCCCTCCTATATACAGACAATAAATGGGCTGATAAAGAAATCAGGGATTCAACACCCCTTACAATATCTTCAAATGATGTAAAATATCTTGATGTAATGCTAACCAAGCAAGTGAAAGACCTCTGCAAGAACTTCTAGTTTTTGAAGAAGACATTAGAGAAGATATCAGAAAATGGAAAGATCTCCCATGCTTATGGATCAGCATGGTTAACATGGTAAAAATGGCCATCTTACCAAAGACATTTTAAAGATTCAATGCAATCCCCTTTAAAATCCCAATACAATTCTTTGCAGATCTTGAAAGAACAATTCTAAACTTTACATGGAAAAAAAACCTCAAGATCACTAAAACAATCCTGTACAATAAAAGATTTTCTGGAGGTATCACCATCCCTGATTTCAAGCTCTACTACAGAGATATAACAATAAAAACCACATGGTATTGATATAAAAACAGACAAATGGATCAATGGAATTGAATGGAAAACCCAAATGTAAATCCACACTCCTATGGACATCTAATTTTTGGCAAAGAAGCCAAAATTATACAATGGGAAAAATAAAGCATCTTTAAAAAAACAGTGCTAGTATAACTGGATATCACCATGTAGAAGAAAAAAAATCTATATCTACAGCCGTGCACAAAACTCAAGCCCAAGTGAACCAAACACCTCAGCATAAATTCATGTACACTGGACCTGATAGAAGAGAAAGTGGGAAATAATTTCGAATGCATTGGCACAGGAGACAACTCCCTGAAGAGAACACCAATAACACAGGGACTAAGATTGACAATTAATAAATGGGACCTCATGAAACTGAAAAGCTTCTGAAAGTCAAAGGACACTCTTCATAGGACAAAACATCAGCCTACAGATAGGAAATGTGTAGGTGATTGTTATTACTCTTTGGGCTCTTTGGAGGGCCCACCACCTAGCTACCAAATAAATACACATAGGGAGTGTTATTCTTACTTATAAATGCCTGACCTTTAGCCAGATTTTCTTAACTTGAATTTATCCCATCTACCTTTTGCCTCTGGGCTTTTACCTTTTCTTACTTTTGTATGTCTTATTTTCATGCTTACTCCATGACTGTCCGTGTGGCTGTGTAGCTGAGTGGCTGGCCCCTGACATCCCCCTTTCCTTGTTCTATTGCTCTTTTCTTCTTTTCTCCTTTTCTTCCCAGATTTCTACTTCTATTTATCTGACAATCCTGCCTATTTCTCTGTCCTGCTTTGCTGTTTGTCATTCAGCTCTTTATTAGACCATCAGGTATTTTAGACAGGCAAAGTATCATAGTTTCACAGAGTAATACAAAAGCAACATAAACAAAAGTAACACATCTTAAAATAATATTCTACAACAAAAAATCTTCACAAACCCCATGTCTGGCAGAGGACTAATTTCCAAAATATATTAAGAACTCAATAAACTAGATATCGAAAAAAACAAATAATACAATTTAAAAAATGGGGTACAGATCTAAACAGATAATTCTCCACAGAAGAATCTCAAATGGCCAAGAAACATTTAAGGAGATGTCCAGTATCCTTAGTCATTGGGAAAATGGAAATCAAAACAACTGTGAGATTCCATTAACACCTGTCAGAATAGCTAAGATCAGAATCACAAGTGACAGTTCATGATGGAGAAGATATGGAGCAAGGGGAACACACCTCCATTGCTGGTGGGAGTGCACACTGGTAAGTTACTTTGGAAGTCAGTGTAGTGATTTCTCAGGAAACTGGGACTCAACCTACCACAAGACCCAGCTATACTGCCCTCTGACATATATCCAAAGGATGCTAAACCATATCACAAGGACACTTGTTCAACTATGTTCATAGCTTCTTCGTTTGTAATATCCAGAAACTGCAAATAATCTAGATATCCTCAACCAAGAAATGGATAAAAAATGTGATACATTTACACAATGGAGTATTACTCAGATGTCAAAAACAGGGACACCTGGAAATCTGAAGTCACAAGGATGGAACTAGAAAAAAAAAATCATCCTGAGTGAGGTAACCCAGACCAAAAAAGACAAACACGGTATGTACTCACACATAAGTAGATATTAACTTTAAAATAAAGGATAACTATGCTACAATTCACAAATCCAGAGAGACTAGGTAACAAAGAGTGTTCATGGGTCGGGGGCATGCCAGGGTCTCCCTGGGAAGGGGAAGTAGAAGAGATTTTGTATGTGCACTGAAGGCAAGTGGGGATGGGAACAATCAGATGGGCATTGGGTAGAGGAGAGTACAGAAGGAGACTACTGGAAAGGGGGTACATTTTGGTATCAGGTAAAAACGTGGTGTAAAGGAACCTCCCAGAAATCTACAAGGATGACCCCAGCTATGACTCCTAGCAATAGTGAATATGTAGTCTGAACAACTGGTCATCTTTTGTGACTAGATTGGTGCCTAGTCCAATTGTCATTAGAGAGGCTTCATTCAGCAACTGCTGGAAACAGATACAGACCCACAGCCAAACATTAAGAAGAGTTTGGGGGAATTCTACAGAAGAGGGGGAGAAAGTGTTGTAGGGACAAGAGGGGTCAAGGACACCACAAAACTCACAGGATCAACTAACCTGTGCTCATAGGCATTCACAGAAACTGAACTGACAACCAGGCAGTCTGCATGGGACTGACCTAGGCACTCCACTTATATGTTCCAGTTTTGTAGCTTGGTCTTCTTGTGGGACTCCTAAAAGTGGGAACAGGGGCTGTCTCTGAATCTTTTACTTGCTTTTTTACTCATGTTTGTGACCCTACTCCTCATATTGGGTCGTTTTGCCTAGCCTTAATACATGGAGAGGTTCTTAGTCTTACTACAACTTGATATGCCATGTTTTGTTGATACTCGTGGGAGACAGCCTTTTCTAAAAAGAAGTGGAGGAGGCGTGGATTGGGAGGTAGGAACAGAGGAGTTGGGAAGGGACTATAAAAAGAGAAGGGAGGGGAAACTGTGCCCAGGATGTAAAATAAATAAGTTATTTTTTTTTAAAAAATGGAGAAATTAATACCTGCTTACTATGCAAACTTTCCTTTGGAGGTTGGAAGACGTCAATAAACTCATTAGTTCCAAAGCAGTGGCATCTGAGTGATTCTGCCCGTGTGGTTACTGCACAAATGGGAAGGGATATTTCTGTTGTTTTCCACCCTCTGCCTTTTCTCTTTCTCCTCGAAAGAACTACATTTTAACCATTAAATAGAGTAATTGAAACACAACAGAAACATCTAACAACTTTTTGACAAATTAATCAATAAATAACTATTGTTATAGTTTATAGAACAGATCATACATGATTCCAGAATTCATAAATATAGAAAATACTGAAGGCTCCTAACATTCTTCTAAATTGTTAAATAAGTTATTGTCTGCTATTGTCTCTTATTTCACTAAGGTTGCACCAGTGTTAATGTATTTGAACAGATGTTATGATTACCCTATATCTGTTGCTGGAGGGCTTCTCTCCAGGTTCCCCAAGCCCCGCAGTCCCACAATCCACTTATAAAATAATCACTCAGACGCTTATATCACTTATAAACTGTATGGCCGTGGCAGGCTTCTTGCTAACTGTTCTTTTATCTTAAATTAACCCATTTTTATAAATCTATACCTTGCCACGTGGCTGGTGGCTTACCAGAGTCTCTACATGCTGCTTGTCCTGGCGGTGGCTGCAGTGTCTCTCCCTCAGCCTTCCACTTCCCAGAATTCTCCTCTCTCCTTGTCCCACCTACTTCCTGCCTGGCCACCTACTTCCTGCCTGGTCACTGGCCATCAGTGTTTTATTTATATAGAATGATATCCACAGCATATATCATTAAGAAGAAAAGAGAAAAAAATTGACATTGGTTTAGGCAGAGATTGCTTAGATTCCAAACTAAAAGTATAATGTAAAAAAAAAGGATTGATAAGTTAATTTCACTGAAATGGAGACTTTTGTTCTATGTTTGGCACTATTAACACTGTTAAAATAAGGTGTTAAGTAGAAATTATTTCAGTTTCATAAATAGAGAGGCCTGGTGTACATCTTATGTTAAAAACTATCATAAGGCAATGATAACAAACCATAAACACATGTTTTCAAATGAGCAAAAGATTTGAACAGACATTGAACCAACTTTTATGCAGATGAAAGGAGACTTAACACTTTTAGATATTGGGAGAAGTTTACTATGATGTCAACTTCTAAAAGAAGTGGACTTATTAAAACTAATGCACTCTACTTACAAGAACGTAAAACAGTGAAGCCATTTCTGAAAGTAGGGTGGCAGGATATTTTTAAAAATTTAATATGTACTTGGATAAGTTTGAGATACTGTTGGTTAAGTTATTTCATAGACAAAAGTCTATCTACTGGCCAATTCTTTTTGTGTGCCACTCTGGAAAAGACACAGCTATGAGAATATAATTTCTGGAACCTGAGTGATTTTGAAGAGGCTTATTGGAGAAGAGAAACCAGGGATTTGTGGTATTACTGAATTATGCTTTTCACTCTGGTGGGTACAAGATTGTGCTTTTCAAAGCTCACAGTCTTTTATGAAAATTATGGTTTCATTGTATACAAATTATAGTTGATTATAAAATTGAAAGTACATGTCATTGACCAATAATTTCTTTGTGAGAATTTTAAGTTTTCCAAGGCAAAGTGTAACTGTTTTTTCTCCCCTGTTTGGAATAGAAGCAAAGTCAGGTCAGCATGATTGTGTGCATGATGACTCTGGAAGACACAGGGAAGTTATATATTCAAATATCCCTGGCTATTGTCTAAAAGTAGAAGTCATTAAAAGCTATTTGACTATCAGCTGCTTGAAAAAAGTCTCTAGATTCATGCTAGAGCCCTGCATTGCTTAGTGGCTAGACTCCAGGTAAGATGATTGATCATGTTACTGAGGTACACATGCTTTACCGGTCTACCTATAAATTACCTTTAGCTCCAGGGCTATAGTAATAGGTTTTCATTTGAGAACATTTTCCTCCATTTATAAGTCCATGATTTTTCAGTCTGATCTTATACTCATTTTTATCTTGTTCATTTGTGGAAATAATTTCAGTTTTCTATTATTCTGTGGGAGAACCACCATTATGTAGACGGGCCTAAAATGCCTGTACTAACTATTTGAATGACTGATTTTTGCAGCAACAGAAAGAAATGTGAAGTTCTTTCTTGGCACATTCTCATTTCCTGGGGTAAGGTCAATAATTCAAGACAAATCCTATTTCACATCTCTATTAGAGGCCAAAGAGGGCCAAGCATACTCATATATTGAAAAAGTCTCATTCTATGTTATAGTAAAGAACAGAAAAAATCTCACATGTAGAAATGACCTTTAGCAATTGAGGTTGGATCATTTAAATATATACATGTGATGTATAAATCAGAGATAACTGGTCTACTAAATGATGATGTTTCACTGCTAGTTCCATTTCATATGAAATTTGTACATGTACCCAAGAACCTTTAGCTGTTGGAAAGAAGAAAAGTGTTTCTGAATGACAGTGACAGACATATTATATTTTAGACAAGTAGAGTAGTAATTCAATTATCCCCACCAGGATATTGAGCACATGGTGACTCTTTTGTCCCTAAGCCTGCCCCCTCAGTAGTTCCCTCAGCCCAAACTTTATGTTTAACTTGTTGAGATATATAACTATTCAGAAGCATTCACAATGATTTCTTTATGGAGATCTTCATTTGTGATCAGAAATCAATATCCTGTAGATATTTGTTTTGACTCACGGATTACTATCATTTAAAAATCAAAATATTTTGCAGTTGCTGAAAACTTGTGGAAATACTCTGTGCATGAGCTGACAGGAAACTGTAATCAAATTGTCAAGCAATTGCTCCAGCTGTGGCAAAGTGAGAATGTTAGATTACATGTGTCAGCATGTACAGATAACGGCTGCACAGTGAGCTGAAGGCTTGATGGGGGGAGAGGCTCTAGCATAGTGAACTACATCCTATTGTAGACAGTAGTGCCGCCTCAGCATCCCTTCATTTACATTAGCAGGACCTATGATCAATAACGGCTCTCCGTTTAACCATTTGCAAAGTGTTTCAAAAATTCCAGGCAAAAATGTTCTGTCGATCAATGTGTGTGAATCTGCTAGCCAGAGTTAAACAAGTAAATGGTTTCGAATGGGATGATATCAGTCTGCTTTTCTCAGACTGGATCTGATTTCATTAATACGTTGAATATGAGTTGAATATGAATATTTTAGCAAGGGAACAAATGCTCTTCCACTAAAGTGGATAAAGTCCTTATCTGGTAGCCCAGTCCAGGGTACTGAAAGATTTATTACCAATTTCTTTTCTAGCTTTCTCCTGGTTGCCACAAGACCTTTAAGGTTTCTAAAACCTCTTCACTGGCCCATGGCAGTTTCACAGGTTCTACAAAAGCTCTTGAGGATATCCATTATTTAGTGCTTCTCTGTGCTGTTGCTACCTCCCCTGAGCTGCCTGATCACACTGTCTTCTCTCCCAGAGGCAGGGAAGCTGCAAGGCCAGAGGTCAGCATGTGCCAGCTTCCTCACTCTTTCATTTATCTTGGCAGTTTTGTATTTTTAAGGTGCTGTATTTATTATTCAGTTGTAAAATCAGGATGATTTCTGTGACTGTTGTGGTATATTTGGTGGTTCTTCAATGAATGCATGTTTTGTGATGCTCATTATTTATTAAGTTAACAATTACTCTTTGATATTTTTTGTATTTTGTTTCCTGCCCTTTAAAAAAAAATTCTTTATTTTCTCAGTTGCCTTTCTGAATCTCTTTCTGCACATTAGGCCCAATACTCTAAATACCTAAGGCATTCTCTTGGACAAGTCAGACACACTGGGAAGGTATACTGCACTCTTTGATTACCATTTGATAATTGACTTTGTTAACACCCTGAAAAGGTGTTAACTTTGCCCATCTGAGGGCTGATCACCTCACTGGACTATTATATTCCACCCAGAAGCATTGAGGTTATGTGAGGTGGGTTTGAAAGCAATTGTGTACAGATCTCCTCAGAGTATACTTAGATTTGACATGTTTTATTTGTTTGTTATTTGCTTTACTTTGTTTGCTTGATCTTGGCTCTGAGTAATCTCATCTTTGAACATGAATTTGACTTTGGGAATTCCTACAGCTTATGATTGGGTGTATGTAATGTATACATCCTACCTGCCCTGTTCTAATCAACACTCCTCTCCTTTGAGATAACATGGATTGCTTTGAGATGTAGGTGATCATACTTGTCTATTTTTATGTTTAAAATGTCTTGGCATTTATATACATAGACAGACATATACATCTATTTTTCTACTACTTAGGAAGCTGAGGCAGGAGGATCACAAATTTGAGGCCTGCAGGGGCTGTAGAGGGAGGCACTAAAACGAGGCAAAACAACAGTAGCAGCAGCAGCAATGATGACAGGAAATCATAGTCTCTACTTCCTACACAGGGACCGGGTATCCAGAGGATGCTGGCCAGCAAACCAGGTCCTCTGATGCAGAGGTACATGGACAGTGACAAACTGTTGCTCATCTATGTAGTCAGCATGGAAATTCATCTGTGATAGCTAATTATCTTTTGTTTTACATTGTCTGCTTCCAGTATCCTGAGCTTATTGTCTTTCTCCCCCAGATGTCAAGGTTGTCAGAGAATCATCAGCAGGGCTTTGACAAACTTCACAAAGTCTTAATACTGGTGACAGAGTAATACTAATGATATAACAATAATTATGCTATTTTATAACTGCATGATAGTTTGGGTTTCATGAAAACAGATGGCTCTTATTCCCGTGAGATAAATAGCAGGTACAGAATAGCCATGATTGAAACAATATAAAAGAGGAATGACTTGAAAAATGTACCATTGTAACTTACACCAGTTGTTCTTAAGAAGCTTTACTGAGCCCTATTCTTTCAACGATGCTTTAGATGACCATCTTCTAGGTTATGGAATCATTAACCTCCATTCTTCCTCAATTATCTTTATCTGTCTGTCATCTATGTGTCTCTCTGTATGTATCTATTATCTGTCTATCTATGTATCTATGTATGTATCTATGTATCTATCATCTATCTATCTATCTATCTATCTATCTATCTATCTATCTATCTACTTTTCAGCCTATTCTTGAAATCTACTGATTTGATTTGTATTTGTCCATATGTCTTGGCTTCTCTTGTGAAGTGTGAAATGTCAGAAAAGAAAACAGATTTCCATCAGGTTTGCATTATCTTGTCCATTTTATAAAAAAAAAATCCTTTCAGGTGTTCAGTCAATGTTTGTCTGAATCAAATTTTGGATGATTACCTAATGCAGCATTTCTTTAATAAATGTACTTTAGGGTAAAAATCAGTATTGAACAAATACACTGCCTTTTATTTTATATAGACCCTAAATCCATATTCTCAAAAATATAATAATGTGTAGCCATTGGTACTGTCATGCTAAAAACTTTAAACTTTTTAATATCTGAAAACTGGCTTAATTCATTATATATCAGATGCCTATACCTTTATAGATTAAGGCTCTAGCCAGATTTATTTTCTGTGTCAATAGGTTAATATAAAAATATCAGTTTTGAAAACTATAAATTTAAGTGTTAAAAACTTTACCCTCTGCAGATGTGGCATGAAAAACACATTAGCATGCTGCTCACAGTAACTCTGTTAGTGTTCAGCAGAGCATTTGTACTTCAGGCAAAGTTATTTATGATAAAGGAAGAGAGAAAGATAGAAGATATACAAGACTTCAAAAGAAGATGAATTTGCTGCTACAGTGATACAGCATGAACAGCTTTTAAGTTCAACAAAGAATTCCTGCCTCTCCTGAAAAGCTTTTCTTTTCTTTACACCATGAATCTCCTTTCTGCTCTTCCACCCACTCATTATAATTTATAAATTATTGCTTCATAACTTTTATTAGTTCTCTGAGAATTTTGTGCCATATACTTTGATAATATTCACCCCCTTCCCTGCTTTCCCCACAATCAGCCCCCTGTGTTTCCTTTTATTCTTTAGCTCATCAAGTCCAAATTGTACTGCTTCTGTAGTCCTGGATACGTAGCCTTGCATGGGAGCATGGTTGCTTTACCAGGGGCTATTCTCTTAAAGAAAACTGCTTCTCCATCTTGCAACAGTTACCACTCATTCACAGCTCTTCATTTGGGTTGGTCTTAGTGCCCACTTCCCCTCACCATGCTTGGATTTGTCAGGTGTGTGTCAGTTCTTGGACATGCTGTCTTCATTGCTGTGAGATCACATGTAAAACTCTCCTGTCATGTCCAGTAAAGCCACGTACCATTTCTGGCTTTTATCATCTTTTTGCTCCCTCTCTACAAATGATCCATGAGTCTTGGGAGGAGGGGTATAATATAGATATCCTATATAGAGTCTAGAACTATACAGTCTTGAACCTTCAACAGTTGTATGTAGCTTTCTGGGTTAACTGCCATCTACCTCAAAAGGAAGACTCCGATGAAGGCTGAAAGATTCACTGATCTATGAGTATAATGATAAGTCATTAGGAGTCAATTTAATACTATTCCATTTAGCATAATAATAATAGTAGTCCTCTCTTAGGTCTTACAGGCTGCCCAGTTATAGGACTGGGGCCCTGAAAATGGTTCCACCTTTAGAATAGGAATTAAATGAAGTCAGGAAGTGTTTGGTTCCTCCCATTACATTCATGCCACTGTTGTACCAGTGGCTATGTCTTGCCAGGCTAGTTATTGTTGTAGCTCACAAGTTCACACTAAGCTGAGACTGGTGATCACTTTTCTCCTTTGGGGGCATGCATAGTGCCCTCCAGCTCTATGAAAGCTAGACAGTGGGGTGAAAGTTTCAGGTGAATACAAACTTGATACCTCCATGTTCTATGACTCAAATATGTGGTATCTCCAGCAACAGGTCCCTGTTGTAAGGTTCTGGAATGTAACCAAGAACACTGGATATAGCCTGTAATTTGTAATAAGACCACACTGGCCAATAACTATGGAAGACGTAACTCATTCCTGACATTGAACTATTTGTTATTCTGTAATATCTAGGAGAGGCGTGGTCTTCCTTTTATAGGGTAACTCCATTTCATCTCTACTTATGTATGTATATTATATAATGAATATTATGTATATGTATATATTTTAAGAAGCTTCTATGATAGTAGGTTTCCACATGATATTTTCAAGTTTTTAGTGTTAGTTTATACCTTCCCAAATTCTCTCCTCTACTCTGCCTTCCCATCCTAATGAAAATGCGGTACTTTTACACAATGGAATATTTTCTAGCTAGTAAGAAAAACAATTTTATGAAATTTACAGGTAGATGGAAGAGATGGAAACAATTATTCTGAGTGACATAGTGTAGACTCAGAAAGACAAATGTCATTTGTTTTCTCTCCTTCATAGATATTAGCTTTGCATTTTCAGATTTGTGTGTCTCAGCTGAAATACCAATGAGGATCAGGAAATCAGTAAGTGGCCATATGGGAGGACCTTCAGTAGTATAAAGGAGTAAAGAGGAATAATGGAGGGTTCAATGGAGTAAGGGATTATTTAGCAGTAGTACTATGCAGATGATGTCTGAATAATACTCATGTTTCACTCCATTACCTGTACTAGCTGTTGCTCACAGAAATCATGTGATAGGGTTTTAGAGCTACCAGTAGATCAATTATAAGTCAGGATTGAGGATGCAAATGTTGTTTATGTGAAATACAATTGCTGACTTATTGCTATATTAAGAGATTCATAACCCAGGAAGGTTCTGAAGCTTTGAGAATTGCATCTTCTATCGTCTCTTTCTCCAGATACCACCCCATACTTCTCAATCATGCCTTTGTAATTCTTCTTTCCACCAGATAGGTGAGCAATCCTCCTCACCATTCTGAGAGATGCTTTATATCTTTTTTTCCCCTCTGCCAAAGAATTAAAATGTGACCAACAGTGAAGCACACACACTATTTTCCCACTTGTAATATAACACTGAGTAGCCATTTCTGATTTATTTGCTTTTAAAATTAGGTGTTACCTAATTATAAAATCCAAAAAATATTTTTTTTAAAACTTTTTTAAAAATTTTATTTTACAATACTATTCAGTTCTACATAATAGCCACAGATTCCCTTGTTCTCTCCCTTCCTGCCCCCCTCCCCTTCCCCCAAGCCCACCCCCATTCCTACCTCCTCCAGATCAAGGTCTCCCCCAGGACTGGGATAGACCTGATAGACTCAGTCCAGGCAGGTCCAGTCCCCTCCTCCCAGATTGAGCCAAGCGTCCCTGCATAAGTCCCAGGTTTCAAACAGCTAACTCATGCAATGAGCCCAGGACCTGGTACCACGGCCTAGATGCCTCCCAAACAGATCAAGTCAATCAACTGTCTCACCTATTCAGAGGGCCTGATCCAGTTGGGGGCCCCTCAGCCTTTGGTTCATAGTTCATGTGTTTCCATTCATTTGGTTATTTGTCCCTGTGCTTTATACAACCTTGGTTTTAACAATTCTCGCTCATATAAACCCTCTTCTTTCTCATTAATTAGACTCCCAGCGCTCCACCCCGAGCCTAGCCATGGATGTCTGCATCCAGATTCCTCAGTCCTTAGATGGGGTTTCTGGCACAACTATTAGGGTGTTTGGCCATCCCATCACCAGAGTAGGTCAGTCTCGGCTGTCTCTCGACCATTGCCAGCAGTCTTTTGTGGGGGTATCTTTGTGGATTTCTGTGGGCCTCTTTAGCTCTTTGTTTCTTCCTTTTCTCATGTGGTCTTCATTTACCATGGTCTCCTATTCCTTGTTCTCCCTCTCTGTTCTTGATCCAGCTAGGATCTCCCGCTCTCTTTCCCTCGACCCTTGCCCTTCATTGCTCCCACTCATGTCCAGGCTGTTCATGTAGATCTCATCCATTTCTCCGTGTCTTTCTTGGGGTCCCGTTTTCCAGGTAGCCTCACTGGTGATGTGAGTAGCAATCCAGTCATCCTTGTTCCACATCTAGCATCCTCCTATGAGTGAGTATATACCATATTTGTCTTTCTGAGTCTGGGTTACCTCACTCAGGATTACCAAAAAATATTTCTTACTGCATGCACTTCTGTTTGCTGGAAAATCTGTCCAAAGTACTGGTCCCAAGTCTGGTGTACTAACTCTAAAGGTTAATGTACTTGAACATGTGGTTTCACTGTAATTATCGGTTATTTTTCCACTTTGCTCTACTCCTTCCAAGCACAAATTTAAAGACCATTGTCAGTTCCATTCTCCTGGATATTTTAGGACCGCACAGTGTTACCTTCAAGCCGGTTTGCTGTTCTCCTTAGGTACTCTTTAGATAATTGTCCTACTTTTGCCTGCAGTCTCTCATTTCTCTCTTCCTTAATGCCCTTCACTTTTAAAAACATCACATTGTGGAGTATTTCTATTTCAAATTCTAGCTTGGATGTAAATTTTCTAAATACTTTATATTGACAAGTTATCCTAACAAATTAAAGGGTTAGAAGAAGTGCAATATCAATAATAGCTAAATCAATATTCAATAAGAATTTGGATGGACAAATCTAAACAAAATCATAAAAGATAAAAATTGGACTTTTTAAGTTGTCCACTCTTTACTTGGTAAACCTTGTTCTCTGCCCAACTCTAACTAGTTCTGTCTTCTTAATATTTCATTCCTGAAAATTTATATCATTGGTTTCAATCATCTCAATTTTTATTATATTCTGAGTGAAGGCTAGCTGTTCCCACATACAATTTTTGATGAAAACAAAATGCACTGAGAGATTCTATAGAAGATATATTTCTATTGGCCTTATAATATTTTCATTAACATTTATCTGTCTTAGATAAGTTTATATGAGTCATGGGTTATTCTCCAAGACTTTGTGGGTGACATGTCATTGATACATTGACCATGGCCCAACAGAGTACAAGAAAAATGTTAAAGAGCTGGTAGTTTTGGAAACAGATCTTAGAAGTATTCTTTGAGGTAGTAGTAATCATTTTAGCAATGTTTTGAAAGATGTATAGAGAGCAGGTGGATACAGGAGCGGTGGGAACTTTTCGCAAAACTCCACTAATGTGAAGGAAGTTCTTGGTGACAAGAAGGTAGAGATCTATATAAAGAAGCAATGAAGTGCAAGATAAATAAAGAAAACAATGCTAATGTTTATAATTTATTCTATGTGTGTACGTGTGAATGTAAGCCATGTGCATAAAGATACCCATGGAGGTTAGAAGATGGAGTTGGGTCTCCTGGAACTGAAGTTACAGACATTTGTGAGCCACCCAATGTGGGTGATAATAACTGAGATTGGGTTCCTGGAGCCACTGCACATTTTCTTATCCACTGAACTATTTCTCCAGCCCAATCTGTTATAATTTTGAATTAACCACAAAACCACTAAATCTTCTAGTAAATCAGCATATATGGTAAGTGCTAGGGGAGGTGCTACAAAATTCAAGATAAAGAATGATCATACCCCTCATCAACTAAATATAAGACCATTGAGATTTCTTTTCTCTTCTGTAATCTTCTTTATTCTTATACTTGTCAATGCCTGTGGAATAGAGTTCTAATCTCAACACAATGTTTATTAGAATATATCTATCGGAATATTAAACAAAGATAAAACTAACAATGATAATGATATGTAGATTAAAACATAATACCTTGTATACAGCAGTGCTTCAAATATGATTCCTTATCTAGACTTTTTCAGGGGTGTGTCATGAACCCTGTACATTACCAGTTATGATTATTTTCATCATGTGGATAATTTAAGTCTTATAATGGTTATAAACATAAAATGGCTGGCAGTATATTTTAGCCTTGTGTAATTGCTCATGTTTAGGCTGCTGAATAGAATAACTGGTTTTAGAACTTCGTAATTTCTATATAGTATCCATTTGTACAGCCACACTACTGCAACTTTTCCTTCTCATCTTACCAATGAACTAATGTGGATAGGAAGGCAGGGAAAGTTACAGGAGCATAGGAAGAAAAAGCCCCTCATCCTGATCTGTAGTGAAGCCTCTTGCAGATGAGAATCAAGAATCACAGTTAACCACTACATAGGGCTTGGCTTTTCTTCCTTCTTTCCTGAAAACCAGCAATTTTCTAGGCATTTCACCAGACATCCTTGGCACAATCCTTACCGTATCTGGTTTTACCTTCTCAGATTTTTAAAGGCATCTCCAGAGCTACACTATAATCTTAGTTATCAAAAGAGTGAAGGGAAAACAAAATGTTTTTTAGCAACATTTGGAGATTTACAGCTAATACTAAGGCAATTAATTGTGACATTCCCATGATGAGACACACTTGGGAATGGCTTATATTCCCTGAGCATTTTCCACCCTTATCCCCTGTGCTTAAGGTCTATTTTCAAAATACCATTTTAATAAACTACTCAGTCTTAGAGAAGCCCATAGCCATGATCTTAGGTGAGCTTTGGTTCTTTATCTTGAGCGCCTTTCTTCTTATTTTTAATAACATCCAATCTTTGTTTCATGTTTTTGTCCGTGTTGAAGTCAAGAATCCTAGGATTAAGCTCCCTAAATATGTTATATGAATTAAACTCCCTAAAATATCAAAAAATAGCTCATGCTGCTGAAGGTGACTTCATGGAGCTGTGTCTTGGGAATCTCACTGCTGACAGATCCATCTCTGTTTTGTTTAGTTAACCACTCAGCTGTTCCTTCTCTTCAGTGTATACCCGGGCTTGACTGCATGTTGATTGTTTTACATTGGGCAGAATTAAGAAAATTAGGTAATTTCTTTTAACTCCACTTTTTTTCATCTGTAAAGTGGAAATAATAAAGTCATCTTAGGGAGGATTATTGGAAGATTACTTTGGTTGTTTTCCCATCGGCAAAGAAGCTGCACTTTTATCTACTGCTGCTTCAGCCAGCAATTGCATCTCCACAGTTACTGGGCTGCCTCTCTGTCAGCAGCCTGGTCGTGCAGGCTATGACCTGGAAAGAATTCTGTTCCCACAGGCACCAGCTATGCCGTTGCTGTCAAATATAGCTTTTAATTAAATCTCTATTGTTCTACTTATCAATAAGACTCAGGAGTCAAAGGCTGGGGTGAAAACCTCCCAGCTCAGAAAGGTTGAGTAGCAACTAGCTGACCTTCTCTCTTTGCCAAAGTCTCTAAAAGAGGGCCCCCTTTGGTTCCACCAGAACAAAAACACCCATACCACCAAAGTCCATCCCTACTACTTCCTATACATCTCTCTATCATCTTACAGACCTCCTCTGCCTGTCTATGATTACTTTTGGTCAACTAGTTGATAACACAGACTCCTGACCCAAGCTTGATTTTATTTTTAATTAACTCAAATGAAACTTGGGGTTCACAGTGTGATTGACTGTCCTACATCACTTAGGCTCCCAAAACCACTAGAAAAATGTCTAGTACCTAGCCCTAGCCATGTTCAGTAAGTGGCAGAAGTCATGATTATGGATCCAATTGTTATTATGAACATATAAAACTTAATTGACCTAAATTATTTTTGAATGTACATTTTTCTTTCTTATAGGAAAATTATTAGAATTTTCATGTTAACATGTTATTTTAATGTTGACTTAACATTAAAATAAGTTATTTTTTTCTCAAAGAAAATACTAGTTACTCAGAACAAATAAGTAAAATATTTAGTTTGACTTTAAAAGGGGATATTGTATGGTTCTGTAGCTGCAGCAATAGCCTGCCCTTGCTGTCAAAGCAGTTACACTTCATCTGTCACCAGGTGCCTTTCCACCATCAGCTATGAGACATGTGCACCCTTTCTTTTTGAGACAGGGTTTCTCTGTGTAGCATTGGAGCCTGTCCTGGAACTCACTCTGTAGACCAGGCTGGCCTTGAACTCACAGAGATCCACCTGCCTCTGCCTTCCGAGTGCTAGGATTAAAGGCATGTGCCAGCACTGCCCAGCTTTGCCACCACTGGCTGACTTATATGTGCACCCTTTAAAAGTGCCCACCAGGCTCACTTGTCCTATTTGCCTCTTTACCTCTCTTGTCTCTGGACTCTCTTGCCTCTTGCTCTTCTTTGGTTCTTCTTTCCTCTCTTCCTCTCTTGCTTCTCTTCTTCCTCTTGTCTACCTGCGTCTCTCAAGTCCCAACTCCCGCCTTTCATTCTCTCCCTCCCTCTTCCTCCAATAAACTTCCCTCTTGCACTCACTGTTGCATGTGGTGTGTTTGCTTAGCAGCATACCTTATTTATCCTTTCAGATATAGGCTACAAGAGTTATACAAATTAATCTGCATTATTATATTTAATCCCTATATAGGGGTATTTTATCATTTCTTGTTTGAAATTTTAATTGTTACAGTAAATTAAATTCATATTTACAATTTCATATTTTAGTTAAAAACATTCATATTTAATAGCATATTTCAAAATTTTATTAAAATGTACTCCATTTTTTTTAAAGTTTTTTATATTGTTCTTACATCAAATATTTTCTATTTAGCTCATTTTATACATTTTTGCATATAAATAGAGAACTTTGATAACTAGAATTTAATAAAAATATTTTCTATTATATAAAAAAGTTTTAAAAAATAAATTAAGTGATACAAAAATATAAATTTTATATATAGCTATACAGTTAGTAGTTCCTTGGATGTACTTTGGAGAATCCTCTGATTCTTTCATTTTTGGCTTGGAGTCACAGCTTATGCATAGAACCATAATGTTATTTTTGCATAGAATATTAGTAATGAATCATGGTTATAAGAAAATTCTTTGACCTTTTAATTTTCCCACTTCTTCAATATCTCCTTCCACTACAGAGCTCATCAAAGCCATTCAAGCTCAATACTTGTCCTAAGGTCCTGTATTCCCTTTATTAACTCTTCTGTGAACACAGTCATGTCTGACTCAGTGAACTGGGTATGAAGCACAACCTACCTCATGTTAAATGCCTTCAGTTGTGTCTATCCATATTTCATTGTTTTCCAGTCACTGATGTTCATGTGGTCTTTAGCTAATGATAGCCATTAATCTCTGTCAGGATTTTCATCATACTGCCTTAGGTCAAATAGTCTTTATCTTACACAGAGACAGAAGTTATATCATTCAGTTTCTCTGCTTCTATAGCCCTTGAACTGATCATGTCCATGCCCATATGCCACAGCTGTATAAAGCAGGCCTTGAGGATCTTTCACTTATTGTTTCTTAGTTTTTCCTATTACAAGTAGCTCAGATGCAGAGCAGTCATTGATAACCATAGCTTTCTGTTCTGGGCCATTATTAAAGGCACCTGTCTGTTGCTGGAGGGCTTCTCTTCAGGTTCTACCAAGCCCCACAGTCCCACAATCCACGTATAAAATAATCACTCAGACGCTTATATTATTATAAACTGTATGGCCGTGGCAGGCTTCTTGCTAACTGTTCTTTTATCTTAAATTAACCCATTTTTATAAATCTATACCTTGCCACGTGGCTGGTGGCTTACCAGAGTCTCTACATGCTGCTTGTCCTGGCGGTGGCTGCAGTGTCTCCCTCCTCAGCCTTCTGCTTCCCAGAATTCTCCTCTCTCCTTGTCCCACCTACTTCCTGCCTGGCAACCTACTTCCTGCCTGGTCACTGGCCATCAGTGTTTTATTTATATAGAGCAATATCCAAAGCACTTCCTCTTTTTTTCTTTTTTTTTAAAAGGAAGGTTTTAACTTTAACATGGTAAAATTACATATAACAAAACAATTACCGAGCAAGAATTATAGTTACAATATTAAAGAAGATGTCCTACCTATCTTATATTTGTGAGTTTAAGGTTTTATATCTAACTTATCTTTTATCATAACTGAGGAAATTACAACTATCTAGTTTTCAACCACATCAAAGACCTGAGAAGGAACATAATGGTACCTGAGAAATGGTAGATGGATGCAAGCAACTTTTCGGGAATCTTGCAAGAGTAGACCAAGACAGCTGGCAGCCTGGACAGTCACCTAATGTTTCTCAGCATTGTTGGTGCATTCAAATTGGCTACAGGCATAGAGTATCTGACAGACCATTTTTAGAAGCAGGAATTCTGAGAGACCATCTTACCCTGTCTTGGCAGAGTACATTGTTCGCTTTCCTTGTGTCCCGCTTGTCCAGAAAGGACAGCATTATATTTGTACTGTCAGCCGTCAAGGCAAGGGCAGTTCTTTGCCCAGTAGGCCATGGCTCAGAGGTTAAGAGCACCGACTGCTCTTCCAGAGGTCCTGAGTTCAATTCCCAGCAACCACATGGTGGCTCACAACCATCTGTGATGAGATCTGGCGCCCCACATTGGGCGCCAGATGTTGATGTAACCAACCATTTCCCTGATGGGATACAGCCAGCATTGGAGACATATGCCTTTAAGACCTAGGGGGCTGTACATTCAGACAGTGATGAGGCAGTCACGTGTTTGGGTTTACAACCAATGAGGAGGCAGAACAATAATACTATAAAAAAGACGTACAGACAGGAAGTAGCCCTCTTTCGGGAAGCTGGGACACCGCAGGCGGAAGGGTGAGATTTTAGCTCTGAGCTCTGACCTCTTGGCTTTCTCTTTTACATTGTTTCTGTGTTTCTTATTTAATAAGATGGTTGGTTACATCAACACCTGTCTGCATGGTCAATCGTGAATTTTCCCTTCTCTGTATTAGAGCTCAGACTTGGAGATCAGAAGTCTCTTCCATCCCCACTCCCCACTGTCGTATTCTTTCCAGACTTCCAGCATTTTATATTGATGTCAGGGGTTTTTAGCATAGATTTAATTTTCACTCTTTTCCTTATGCCTTATTTGGTATAGACCATGACAAATTGGCACCTCTATTTATTCTACCTTTTTATTCACTGTTCCTGCCCAGTCAGAAGCTGGTGCAAACGGTAGCATGTGCATGCCTTTTTCTCACTGTAATTCCTTCTTTATATGTTCATTTAGTGCAGAACACTGAGTTGCAGCTGTGTGTCTCCTCACCCACAGCAAAGGCCATACAAATTATGCAACAGCCTGCTAGCAACATTGTCAAATAGGTGCTACTTTCAGGGTTTGTAATATTTTCTCTAGCTTATTTATCCCTTTTATGGGCCTTAATATACACAAATTATAGACACCACTCGTCAAGAAGATGTGCCACCTTGAGACTCCCCCGAAGGTTCCCCCATCCATAGACAACTTATCTTTGATTGCACAGCATATTACGTATAACAGCATACCAGTAGCAAACAACTATCACTACAGTAGCAAAAAGGAATATTATTCACTAAGGTACTGGGAAATGCAGGGTATCACACCTGGCTCTACAGGTGCTTTAACTTCAGTTATATATCGTTTTACCTATATCAGAGACCATGTTGCTATCATCCCAAACTAATCCAAAGTTCTGTCAGTTCTAGTTTGCAAGCCAGTCATATTTAGTTATTTTTTAATTAATTATTTTATTTATTTTACAAATCAAACACAGTTTCCCCTCTCACTTGTGGTGCTATTGTGTTCCCCAAAATATTATGTACCCTAATAAATTTATCTGGGGTCAGAGAACAGACAGCCACTAGATAGAAAGGCTAGAAAATGGTGACACTCACACCTTTAATCCTAGCATCCCTCTGGATCTCTGTGAGTTCAAGGCCACATTGGAAACAGCCAAGCATGGTGACACATGCCTTTAATCCCAGAAAGCCTGCCTTTAATCCCAGAGAGTGGTGGTAGAAAGCAGAAAGATATATAAGGTGTGAGGAAGAGAAACTAGAAGCATTTGGCTGGTTAAGCATGTGGCTGATTAAGCATTTGGGTGGTTAAGCTTTCAGGCTTTGAAGCAGCACAGTTCAGCTGGGATTCATTCAGGATGAGGATTCAGTCTTCCAGTCTGAGGAAACAGGACCAGCTGAGGAACTGGTGAGGTGAGATAGCTGTGGCTTGTTCTGTCTCTCTGACCTTCCAGTATTCACCCCAATAACTGGCCTTGGATTTGACTTTATTAATAAGAACGTTTAAGATTCATGCTACACCCACTACTTCTCACATTCTCTCCTCCCACTTCCCTTATGCACCTCGCCATCCACTCCTCCATCTCCATCAGAAAGGGTAAGGCTTCCCATGGGAGTCAAGAAAGTATGGCATATCAAGGAGGACCAAGCTCCTCCCTGCTTCATCAAGACTGAGAGAGGCATCCCACCATAGGGAGTAGGTTCCAAAAGCCAGCTCATGCACCAGGGACAAGTCCTGGTCCCACTGCTTAGGGCCCTACAAACAGACCAAGCTACACAAACGTCACCTACATGCAGAGGGTTTAGGTCAATTGCTGTGGATATCATTCTATATAAATAAAACATTGATGTCCAGTGACCAGACAGGAAGTATATGAGAGACAAGGAGATAGGAGAATTGGGGAAACAGGAAGAAGAAGGGAAAGACACTGCGGCCACCACCAGGACAAGCAGCATGTAAAGATGCTGGTAAGCCACCAGCCATGGGAGTTTCCCTGGCATCAGGTTTCTCCCTAACCCTATAATGGCACCCTCTATCAAGATATCTCTTTCCTTGCTCTCCCTCCTAGTCCCTCCCACAAATTCACCATCCTGATCTCTTATGTTCCCATCCCTCATCCCCTCCCCTTTACCTCCCCCCACCCCAGTTTACCCAGGAGATCTCATCTATTTCCTATTCTCAGGGTGATCTGTACATCCCTCTTAGGATCCTCCTTGTTATCTAGCTTCTCTGGGGCTGTGGATTGTAGCCTGGTTATCCTTCGCTTTACATCTAATATCCACTTAAGAGTGAGTACATACTGTGCTTGTCTTTCTGTTCTGGGTTACCTCACTCAAGATAATTTTTTCTAGTTTCATCCATTTGCCTGCAAATTTTATGATGATCTTGTTCTTTTGAGGTCTGGGAAGAATTGTGCTGGGATTTTGATGGGGGTTGCATTGAATCTGTAGATTGCTTTTGGTCAGAATGCCATTTTTACTGTGTTGATCTTACCTATCTAAGATCATGGAAGATCTTTTCATTTTCTGATATCTTCTTCAATTTCTTTCTTCGAAGACTTAAAAAGTTCTTGACATCCCAGTTTCTCACTTGTTTGGTTAGAGCTATCTCAAGAATTTTGTTTTATTATTTATGGCTATTTAAAGGGTGTTGTTTCTCTGATTTCTTTCTCAGCCTGTTTTTCATTTGTATATAGGAAGGCTACTGATTTTTTTTCAGCTAATCTTGTATCCTGCCACATTACTGAAGGTATTTATCAGCTATAGGAGTTCCCTGGTAGAATTTTTGCAGTTACTTATGTATACTATCATATCACCTGCAAATAGTGAAGTTTGACGTCTTCCTTTCCAGTTGATATCTCCTTGATCACCTTTGTTGTCTTAATGCTCTAGCTAGAACTTCAAGTATTATATTGAATGTATATGGAGTTATCAGCCATGTCTTTTTCCTGATTTAAGTGGAATTGCTTTGAATTTCTTTCCATTTAATTTGATGTTGGCTGTTGGATTGCTGTATATTGTTTTTATTATGTATGTTCCCTGTATTCCTGATTTCTCCAAGATCATTATCAGGAAAGAGTGTTGGATTTTGTCAAAGGCTTTTTCAGAATCTAATGAGATGATCATGTGGTATATTTCATTCAAGTTGTTTATATGGTGGATTACATTGACAGACTTTCATATATTGAATCATCCCTGCATCTCTGGGATGAAGCCTACTTGGTCATGTTGGATGATTTTTTGATGTGTTCTTGGATTCAGTTTGCCAGTATTTTATTGAGTATTTTTGCATCAATGTTCATGAGGGAGATTGGTCTGTAATTCTCTTTCTTTGTTGAACCTTTAGAAATTCAGAGTAACTGTAGCTCCATAAAAAGAGTTTGGCAATGTTTCTTCTGTTTGTATTGTGTGAAACAATTTGAGGAGTATTGATAGTAGCTCTTCTTTGACATTCTGGTAGAATTCTGTACTGAAAAAACCCTTGGCTTTTTTGGTTGGGAGAATTTTAATGACTGCTTCTATTTCCTTAGGGGTTATAGGTCAATTTAAATTGTCTATCTGGTCTTGATTTAATTTTGGTATGTGGTACTCATGCAACCAATTGTCCATTTCTTTTAGATTTTCCAATTTTGTGGAGTATGGGTTATTGAAGTATGACTTAATGATTCTCTGGATTTCCTCAGTGTCTGTTATGTCCTCCTTTTCTGGTTTTGTTAACTTGAATATTCTCTCTCTGCTTTTTTGGTTAGTTTGGATAAAGGCTTGTCTATCTTGTTAATTTTCTCAAAAAACCAACTCTGTTTCATTGGTTATTTATATTGTTCTCTTTGTTTCTATTTTATTGATTTCAGCCCTCAATTCCATTATTTCCTGGCATCTACTCTTCTTGTTCTAAAACTTTCAGGTGTGCTGTTAAGTCACTACTATGAGATTTCTCCAAATTCTTTATGTGGGTACTTAAGACTATGAACTTTCCTTCTAGCACTGCTTCCATAGTGTGTCCATAGGTTATGTTATGTTTTGTATTCATTTTCATTGAATTCTAGAAAGTCTTTAATTTCTGTCTTTATCTCTTGACACAGTGGTGATTCAGTTGAGCATTGTTCAGTTTCCATGAGTTTGTAGGCTTTCTGTAATTTGTGCTGTTGTTGAATTTTAATTTTAAGCCATAGTGATCTGATAAGATACAGGAAGTTATTCCATTTTTTTTTTGTTTCTGTTGAGAATTGCTTTGTGACTGAGTATGCAGTAAATTTAGAGAAAGTTCCATGAAGTACTGAGAAGAAGGTATATTCTTTGGTATTTGGGTGAAACACAAAAAATCTGTTAAGTCTATTTGAGTCATAACATCTGTTAATTCCCTTATTTCTCTATTAAGTTTCTGTCTGGTAGACCTGTATAGTGGTGAGAATGTGGTATTGAAGTCTCCCACAATTAGTGTGTCATATTTGATGTGTGATTTAAGCTTTAGTAATGTTTCGCTTACAAATGTGGGTGCCATTATATTTGGAGAATGAATGTTCAGAATTGAGACATCATGAATTGTTCCTGTGATGAACATGAAATGCCCTTTTCCATCTTTTTTTTTTAAAAAAATTAATTTTAGTTTGCTGTTTATTTTGTTAGATATTAGGATAGCTACACCAGCTTTCTTCTTAGGTCCATTTGATTAGATTTTTTTTCCCCCAACCCTTTACTCTGAGGTAATGTTTGTCTTTGAAGTTGAGATGTGTTTCTTGCATGCAGCAGAAGGGTGGATCCTGTTTTTGTATCCATTTTGTTAGCCTGTGAAAGGTGAATTGAATACATTGATATTAAGAGATACTAATGACCAGTGATTGTCAATTCTTGTTATGTTTTGCACTTGTTGGTTTTGTTGGTAGTGTGTGTCCCTTCTTTGGGATTTGCAGGTATGAGATTATCTATTGCCTGTGTTTTCTTGGGTACAGTTAACTTCCTTGGGTTGAATTTTCCTTCTAGTACTTTCTGTAGGGCTGGATTTGTGTATAGGTATTATTTAAATCTGGTTTTGTCATGGAATATCTCGTTTTCTCCATGGTGATAGAAAGTTTTGCTGGGTATAGTAGCCTGGGCTTGCATCTGTAGTCTCTTAGTGTCTGCAAACTTCTATCCAGGACCTTTTGGCTTTTAGAGTCTCCATTGAGAAATCAGGTATAATTCTGATAGGTCTGCATTTATATGTTACTTGTCCCATTTTCTTTACAGCTCTTAATATTTTTTTTATTCAGTATATTTAGTGTTTCGATGATTATATGGTGAGGTGACTTTTTTTTGGGGGGGGGTCCAATCTATTTGGCGTTCTGTAAGCTTCATGTACTTTATAAGCATGTTCTTCTTTAGGTTGGGAAAGTTTCCTACTATGATTTTGTTGAATGTATTTTCTGTGCCTTTGGGCTGTAATTCTTCTCCTTCTTCTATCTCTATTATTCTTAGGTTTGGTCTTTTCATGGTGTCCCAGACTTCCTGGTTATTTTGTGTTAAGACTTTGTTGAATTCAACGTTTTCTTTGACTGATGATTCTATTTCCTCTATTGTATTTTCAATGCCTGAGATTCTTTCTTCCATCTCTTGTATTCTGTTGGTTATGCTTGCATCTATAATTCCTGTTCATTTACCAAGATTTGCCATTTCCAGAATTTCCTTGATTTGCATTTTCTTTATTTTCTCTATTTCAATTTTCAAGTTTGAACTGTTTCTTTCACCTGTTTGATTTTTGTTTTGTTTGTTTTTCTTGGCTTTCATTAAGGGATTTATTGATTTCTTTCAATTTTTTGTTTGTCTTTTCCTTGATTTCTTTAAGGGAATTTTTTTATTTCCTCTTTAAGGGTCTCTATAATCTTCATAAAGTTATTTTTAAGGTCAGTTTATTCTGCTTTATCTCCATTGGCATATTCAGGTCTTGCTGTTGTAGAACCACTAGGTTCCGGTGGTCCCATATTGCTCTTTATGTTGTTAAATGTGTGCTTACACTGCCACTTACCCATCTGGGTCTGGAATAATCATCAAAACAGGTATTGATTTTTGTGATGTCTTTGTTTGATGGATTTTTTGTTCCTTTATTTTCTGTTTCCTTTTTTGTCTTTTGACCAGAATGGCCACAGAGTCCTGTGATTGTCTGGTTGTTAGGTCTAGTAGGGTTGTCTCAGCTGAGATTTGTGGGGGTTTGGGTGCCTATATCCAGCATATCATCCAGTTCTTCTGGCTGGTGTGAGCTTTACTTGTGCCTAAGTGATCTGTTCTTCCAACTGATTTAGATTTTGCCTATGCCTGTTCTTCCAATTGATGTGGGTGGCACTTGTGCCTATAGAATCTGTTGATGATGCTGAAGAGGGTTCTTTACAAGGAGGCTGCTGGGGTAGGTGGGATTGGGCAGCAGAGTGGATCTGTTCTTCCACCTGGTGTAGGTGGAGCTTGTGCCTCTAGAGGCTATTGACATTGCGGGGATTGATTGACCAGGAGGAGGATGATGGGTTTCATGGGTTTGGGTGGCAGAGTGGATATTGTAGGTTACAGAGTCCAATGGTTGGTGGAAGTGGTGGAGCAGCCTGCCTGCATGACTCTTACCTGCTGACTGGCTGCTAGGGCTGAGATGGAAGGGGGTGGGGCATGAGATGTACACTGGGGCTTAGAGCCTAGAGCTTGGGGGCAGTTTAGCTGGGAGACCAGTCGTTCACCTGTTCTTCCAAATGATGCAGTTGGTGCTTGTGCCTCTACTGGCTGCTGATGTTGCAGGGGATGGTTGGCCAGGAGGAGGATGATGGGTTCAGTGAGTTTGAGTCTTATAGATTACAGAGTCCAATGGGTGGTGTCAGTGATAGAGTAGCCTACCTATTGGACTCTTACCTGCTGGGGCTGAGCTATTTAGTTATTTTCATGGGAGACATGGCCATATATGCCTTTTCACCTCGGATAAAACATTGATGACAAGAAAGTGATTCTACCCAAGTATATCTTGTTAAGCCAAAGAATGCACTGGGGTCACTTATAGGAATATAAGTGACTCAAAGGCACCTGTGTCACTGGAGAATCAGCTCCAGCATTGGTGAGAACTCACCAGACATGCATTACTGAAGTTCCTGTACAACGTGTAGGTAACTCCACCAAAGTCTCTACTCCCCTATTACATAATTTTAAAATAATCTTGAGGAATGGCCTCCTGAATGCTGTAAGTTTTTCTTTTCTTTTTTCTTTTAAGTTTCATGAACATTATGAGTCACCCTGCTGTGTCCAAAAAAAAAAAAAAATGTTTGAGTCAAGAAGAAACAGCAACACAACAGTCTTAGTGTCTCACTGGCTTTGGGAAAGAGTTCTCATTCAGTTAGTTCCATGCCACCTTAACCTCTCCAGATGGGGCAATTTATTTTACACTAGCTACTTTCTCAAGAAAAAAGAGGACTGGAGAGAATCGGAGGGTGAATGTGAGAATAAAGCCACTCGTTCTTAAACCCAGTGCTAAGCTGACATTCCATCAGCTGTGCTGTAGTGTAGTTGTTACAGCAAGTGACTCTTGCAACCTCTATTGTGAGCAGTATGACAGATGAACACAAGCGTCAGGAGGAGGTAAAACACCAGGAACTCTTTTAGAGGTTTTCTACAACGAAGACGATGATGCAAACTCACTTCAGCATTAACTTTGCCTCACAAGGTCAACAGCAAATCCTTTGAAGCTTCATAATCAAAAACCTCTGTATGATTCTTTTTTCCTTCATGTACAATTCTATTCTATCAGAAGTGCTTGCTTTCACTTCAAGTATAAATGCAGATCTTTAAGATTTTTCCCCTCGAATCGAATCCTCTCTTACCCTGTATTTGGACCTTGCCATCTTTATCTGAATTGCTGAAATAGTTTCCTAATCCATTTTCCTGCACTGGGTTTTGTCTACCAAAGTCCCTTCTCTCACAGAAGCAGGAGTTACCATTGTAAAACAGAAATAAGAGCATACCATTGTCTGTCTAAAATCTGTGTTGGATCTCTATTTGACTCAGAACAAGGGCTAAAGGTTATAATGACCTATGGAACTTTCCATGAGCTGGTTAAGCATTGCCCCATAGTCCTCCCAGTCCTCTCTTCTGTAACATATACCACTGCAAACACACTGACTCCCTTGAGTTTTTTTTTTTGTTGTTTTTTGTTTTTTTTTCAAAATCTAAGACTCAGTCTCTCCATATGGCCTTTATAGCTTTCACATCTTCCTAGGGTGCTCTTTTCTTGGGTTTTTGCTTTTCTACCTTTTACTATGCAATTCATTCCTTAAAACGCTATTTTTTCACATCTCCACAGAGCCTAGTGCAGTCCCATGGGGGCTCCATAGCTGTTGGTTCACAGTTTGGGGAAACCTTGACTTGGAGGAGGTGAAAATGGGGGTGGGTTGGGGAGGAAGACTGGGGGCAGGAAGAGGGAGGAGGGAGAGACTGTGGTTGGTATGTAAAATGAATAGAAAATTTCTTAATAATAAAAATTTTAAAAAAGGATTCTAAAAAAGCTTTTTTTTTTGTAATTTTAAAGTGTGTGTGTGTGTGTGTGTGTGTGTGTGTGTGTGCGTGTGCATGCGCGTGCGCGCGCTCGCATGATAGTGCCATAGGTGTTGGATCCATTGGAAAGTGGGTGCTGGGAATTAAATTCCAACCCTTTGCAAGAGTAGTAGGTGCTTTTCTTTCTTTCTTTCGTTTTTTCAAGATAGAGTTTCTATGTGTAACCCTGGCTATTCTAGAACTAGCTCTGTAGAAAAGTCTGGTCTTGAACATACAGAGATCCACTTTCTCTGCTTCCTGAGTGCTGGGATTAAAGGTGTGTGCCACCAAGTCCGGCTGTAGTAGGTGCTCTTAACCACTGAGTCAAATTTTCATGCCTGCATTTTTTTTATTTTTATTTTTATTATTTTTTATTTTTTTTTGGTTTTTCAAGACAGGGTTTCTCTGTGTAGCTTTGTGCCTATTCCTGGAACTCACTTTGGAGACCAGGCTGGCCTCGAATAACCCAATGATAAAACAAACAAACAAACAAAAACATTTGATCTTAGAATATTAAGTTTACAAATTATGAGAAAATAGCTCTTTAAATTCATCTGGGTTAGTACACCATCTTTCAATGTATGATTACTTGTTATTACTAAATTTGGTGTCAATATTTTTGGTGTTATAATTCCTTCAGGAACAGAGATTTTACATGTTTTGGCCATTGGTGAAGAATTGTGACTAGAATATGCTTGGGTAAAGGTAAATATTTATTGAATGAATGAACATAAGGTTTTCATATGAAATCACTTATGCCATACCATATTATGAATAAAAATGTTCTATAATATCCAAATATAAACTCTCTCACTTATTACATACTTTTGTATTTTTAATTTTTTTTTATTCAACTAATATATAATTACATCATTGCCTCCTTCCCTTTCTTCCTTCCCACCTCTCCCATATTTGCCCTATCCACTATCTCCCAATTCATGGCCTCTTCCTCTTTATATATATATTCTTATATATTATATTCTTATAAATACAGCCTGCTCTGTTCAGTTAGTGTTAACTGTATGTATATGTTCCTAAGGCTCACCACTTCATGTTGGATAACAAATGGGGGGGGGGGTTCATCCCTGAGGAACACTAACTCTT
Organism: Peromyscus leucopus; assembly: GCF_004664715.2. Lineage (NCBI taxonomy): Eukaryota > Metazoa > Chordata > Mammalia > Rodentia > Cricetidae > Peromyscus > Peromyscus leucopus. The sequence goes on from NC_051068.1 coordinate 84,857,598, forward strand.
CCTCTCTCAGCAGTTGTTAATTTCACATAGGGGTAATTGCATGTTTATGGTTTTAGTGTGTGTGTGTGTGTGTGTGTGTGTGTGTGTGTGTGTGTGTGTGTGCATTTGTGTAGCTAGGCACACATGTGGAAGTCAAAGGACAACTTGTGGGAGTAAGCTCTCTCCCCAACCACATACATCCCAGGTATTGAACTCAAGTCCTCAAGGTTGTCAGAAGGCAAGTGCTGATCCATGTCCCTAGCCCCATACTTTCAGTTTTACTAGACTATTTTGAAAGTGACAGAGCAATATAGAGGATCAGTGATGCAAAATGCATTAGTCAGCCTTTATTATTATAAGAAATCTGATGTGTGCTATTGAGGAATAAGGAAAGAACTTTACATATTTCAGTGTTTGGGGGTTTCAAATGGTATCATCATTTCCCCTTTTACAATGTCAACTTAGAGTGGACAGCAAAGTGGATATGAGCAGAATGGACAGAGTTATTCCTTAGGACTCCTGGTCAAGAGCATCTTAGCCCACTGTTCTAAGAAAGTCTCTCAAGGCTCTACTTCTGGAAGATTCCTCAGAACCTCCCATTACTTTTTCCTGTGACAACTCTCCAATAACAAGAACCTCTGGGGAGATAAAATTTAACTGTATCCAAACCATGTCACAAAAGACACAGGGATATAAACTGTACTAATTTATATAGCTGGTAGACACATGCTTGGTGACCAGAATGAAAACTAATCAAGAATATATTGTACAGATTGAACACATTTCAGTAATAGTCAAAATTTCTAAAGAGTTTCACTCTAAAGAACTTTATTTCTTCTATAAAAATATCAAACATATCTACAGGAGATACAATATTTAATCAGTGACTATTTCAGTACAAATCAGATAATACATAAACTGTATACATCGGTGTGCTCTGATGTTGAGAAACCAATGCAAAATGTAAAGACTTTTGGATGCAGTTTATATTAGAAATATGAGGCTCACAAAATTCACTTTTTTTCTTTACAGCATGGCTTTCTGACACAGATATTTGTTGTGGATCGGAGTTTTACATTAAATAATCTTATCAAAATGGTGAATCTAATAAAATTCAAGCTGTCCTATCCTGCCTGTTTTTAGCTGTGTGTGAAAAGATGAGATCAGACACCATTCTTTGCTGTTTCATACAGAACTGCGTTGCTCTTCCAAAGATAGACTTTTGTGAAGAATTTATTTGCAAGCTGTGAGAATCCAAAACACTTTCTCCAAATAAACCTTATGTTGGATATTTTTGAAACATGATTATGGGTTTGATAAAGTTTACATTAGTTCAGGCCATAAAAAAATAAAGGAAAAATGAGACAAAAATCTCATAAAAAACATAGCATGTAATTTATAGATTCAAAGCAAAATTAATTCTTGAAAATATGGAGTGAGTGATTTATTTAAAGATGTTTATAATATGGTTTGAATTTTAAGATGAATTATTAAGGACCAAAAAGATACTGTCTGGAAATATGTAGGAAAAAGCTTTATCTATATTTTGTAGTACTTGATATGAAAACATTGTGCTGTAAATGAAATATACTCACATTATTGCAATAGTTTTTAAAATTACATTGATCAATTAATTAAGACACAGAGCTACTAGAGTTCATGACATACAACTTAAAGAAAGTAAGTGATCTCAATTCTGGTAATTATGAGAATTCATCTATCAGTCAAGAGGCCATTATTAATCTTCTGACATTTGCTACTTCTACTTGTGTGAACAAATTTTCTCATCAATCATCAAGTATAATAAATTGAATGGGTCATCTGTTCTTGTCAGTGAAGTGTCTGTAGCAAGTTAACCACAAACTGTCCAGTTTAAAGCAGCAATTACTTATATCATTCATCTTCTCTGGTTTGGGGCAATGAAATGTAGACCTCTTGTACACTGGCTTCAGAGCTCAGTTGGGTCTACAGCCATTTGTGGTTTGTTAACTAATTCAAGATGGCTGTGTGCTGATACTGACTGTTAGTTCAATTTGGGTATCACCACAAGGCCTTATGTTTGCTCTCTTTATGGAACTTGGACTTCTATATGGCAGCATTTAAAAAAATATTTCTTTTTTTTAAAAATTACAATATTATTACACCATTTCTCTCTTCCCTTTCTTCCCTCCAAAACCGCCTGTATACTCCTTCTTGCTCTCTTTCAAATTTATGATGTCCTTTTCTATGAATTGTTGTTACATGTATATATGCATTCATATATGCATATATACTCCTATATATGTAATTAATCCCTACTTATTCTTTATCATCACTAGCATGTATATTTCCATAGCTGACCATTTGTTTGTTGGATGACCAATTAGTGTGCTCTTTCCTGGAAAAAAACTATATGTCCCACTCTTAGCATTTTTAAATTGCCTGTAATTCTTTGTGCAGTGTTGATGCATGGAGAGATGGATCAGCTAAAGACTTACAACAAGAGAGACAGTATGACTGCCTTTGATAGACATCATCCCTGAAATAAGGCTTTTTATTACAGAGATATCAGCACCAATGTTTCTCATGAAACTTAGTTTAAAATGTTAAAGAATGTTACTTATGGTACCTATAAAACAAATTATGAAGAACGTGAAAATTCAAGGTCAAAGAAGCTTGATTCAATCTTTTTCTGTGAGAAGTGGTATTCATGTACTTTAATAGAAGGTATTCACCAGTCCAACTTAGAGATGCCAGTACACATTGAAAGTGTTTAATAGACTTTATTTTATTGATTCTTTTTCTAGGTTACAGCAAAATTGAGCAGAAGATAAAAAGCTTTTCTACAACCTCCACCCCAGTTCTACATAAGCACAGCTTCCTCTATTATCAATATCCTCCATTAAACTGGTATATTTGTTACAATTGATAGGTGGACATTAACACATCCTCATCACCCCAAATCCATGTCCTATATCAAAATAGACTCTTGATGTTGTTCATTCTATTGAACAAATTTATAATGACAACTATCTACAATTATAACATAATATCAAAGAGTTTTACTCACCTAAAACTTTTATGTTTCATTTGTTCATAAAGTTTTGATGAGGAATTGAATATAAACACTTAGAGGATAAAATATAGATTAAACTGTTCTATTGAAGAAAATTTAAATTAATAATTAATAATATGAAATATTTAACTTAAAAATAGTCTTTGTCTCATAAACAGAATTAGTGAATGTCTTTCTCATAAGGCTAACTCAAATAATTGGTTTTTACTGGATATTACCTCTTTAGTATTGACCTTCATTAAAAATGTCAAAATAGCAAAATGGTAATATTATAGAGTACTAAGTATAATTCCATGAGATTTGTAAGCATTAACTTTTTAAAAATGTCTCAGTTTTCTACCCAGTATGGAAGTCTTATATTCACAGCTGCATATATAGATGGTACATGTACTTGAGATATAGAAAAATTAAGTAACTTGCCAAGATATGATAGAGCTAAAATATAAATTTAGACTTTTGCTTTTCAACACAGGTGTGTTATACTATGCAGATTCTTAAAGAAAAAAGAAAAAGAAAAGATAAAAAAGAAAGAAAAATAGGTTCTCATTGTAGGTCAAATGGAATAAACACTGTCCAATTTCCTGATTTTTTTTGTATTAAAGTGTACTTGGTGAATTATTTTTTGGGTTATTAGATATTTTTCTTCCATGTAAAGGACTATATTCAGAAGCACATATTGTTTCCTAACACTATTTTCTGATAGAAAGGATTAGTCTCCTTGGAGGAACAGCTTTGTCTAGACCCAGGTAAAAAGTAGGAGCTTTACTGTGGAAGAAAGTAAGGCAATGCCCTCAGAAAAACAACCATGACATCACAAATGATAATAGGGCATTGCAAAAGCTCACAGAACCCATGGGAACAGAGCTCAAACCGAGCACTTGGAGCCACAGAATAAATAATATACCATTATTCAAATAATTGATATTCATGAATTTGGACTGATATTAGGTAAATAAATAGTAAGATGGAATAAGTCATCAGAAACAAGTTCCTAATCTGTAGCATAGCTCCTCCTACTCTAGGAAGTATGATTAAATCAAGCATTTGCTGAGCATGGGCTGGATACAATTGACTAGCTTCCAAGTAACACATTATAGAAGGAAGATCAAATGGAAGTTGTAGCACAAATTGTTAGAAGGTCTTAGTAATAAAATCAAACCTGGAGCAAGGTATTGGGGTGAACGCTGAAAGATTAGAGAAACAGAACCAGCTGCAGCTAACTTCACCACGCCAATTTCTCAGCTTATCTCATTTTCTCAAACTGGAACCCTTTTTTGTCTTCATCCAAATGGATCTCAGCTGAATTGCCGTAAAAGCTTAACAAGCTTAACCAGGCTTCTAGTTCCTGGTTCTTCACGCCTTATATACCTTTCTACTCCTGCCATTACTTCCTGGGATTAAAGGGGTATGTCATCATGCCTGGCTGTTTCCAGTGTGGCTTTGAACTCACAGAGATCCAAATGGATCTCTGCCTCCAGAATTCTAGGCGTGTGTACCACCATTTTCTGGCCTCTATGTCTGTCTAGTGGCTGTTCTGTCCTCTAACCCCAGATAAGTTTATTAGGATACACGATATATTAGGGAACACAATATCACCACATTTCCCTTTTTTTTGTCTAAAAATTTTAAAAAGCTTAAAACTAATACAAGAAAAAATATATCTAATAAATATATAAAAGACACACAGTCAAGAATTACATTAACAATGTCTAGTCCATTAACATTTGACAGATTCAGACAAAAAACTCCATTAACAATATTCAGTCTATTAACATTTGACAAATTCAGACAAAAATTTCAACACTTATTCTATTTAAAACAAGTACTTCCTTTTTAAAAGTAGATTCAATAACCTCTCTATCTTATCATATCCATATTCTCTTTTTTTGTAGTAGATCCAAAAATCTACCTTTTATCTTATCATTTCTATATCTTCCCTTTTTCAGAGTAGATTCAATGATCTACCCTTTTCAATATCTTCTTTTTTTCTTTTTCTTTTTTTTAAAAGTAGAACCCTGTATCTAATCTCCTTTGTTTAGCTTTTTTTTTTGACCATTAACAATTAACAACTTGTAAGTAACCATCATAAACAATAACAATTATCCATAAGCTATTGAACAACCCAAAAACACCCACCCCACTTCTTGGGAATGTGGGCATCTTTTTCTTAAAATTACTTCCTGCTTTCTGGGGGCAAAGACATCTTTAGGGAATCCTTAAAAGAAAGTTATTGGGTTAATTGTCAAGTCCTGGCAGAGGTAGCTGTATCATTTGTTGTCCAGTCTCTGCATAATGGGAAAATGTAGGGCTTGTCTCAAGTCCTTGCTTGAGTTGTCTGTGAATCTGAATCATCTCAGCTAGCCATCAAAAAATTGTCCTGAGCAGTTTGTAGTCTAAAGCTGATCTGTACATAGTGTTAATCAGCTTAATGGCTTTACCATAGTCCATGTGGAATCATCGTTGTGGGGTCCTGTCATACTTTTGAAGATTTCAAAGTTGCTGTTAGGTGTGGTCATGGTTCCCTGCAGAAGTGTGTGTGTGTGTGTGTGTGTGTGTGTGTGTGTGTGTGTGTGTGTGTATGTCTCCTCTGTGGTTTGGAGCTATCACAGTCTGATAAATGTCTGTCTCTCGGAACCATGAATGTTCTTCCCTAGAAGAGAAAATCTTCACAGCAATTTCTCCCCACCATTGTCTTACCAATCTTTTCCAAAGTGACCTTTGCCGATGCTTTCTGGTAACATGATGATGCAGGCAATTCTTCTCTGAACAAGCAGTGGTAAACACGTCATCTCCAGTAGCAGCATCGTCGCAGTTACCAACACAGTGAGAAGGAGCCAACAACTTGGAACAGCAGTTGCTGCCTCCATGGTCCCACTGCCACCATTTGTGGCTGGGCCCTGGCCTCAGCTTCTCCTTAGGAAGCCTCCTAGGCTGGTCTCAAACTTGGGATACTCCTGCCTCCTTCAGCAAATCCTATGGGTGTGCACCACCACAACTGGCCAAGTGTAGCTTGGGCCTGAGCTGGGGACCACAAGGCCACAGGCAAGTAGCTTTTTCTCGAATTTGTATCACACACATTGGGCACTAGATATAGCATGAATTGTTAGAAGGTCTTATTAGCAGCCTCTGCCTCTGGAAGTTGACATACAAGGGATAAAAATGAGTTTCCCCAGTGATAACTCATCAGCTTACAATGTTCTCCCTAACACTGTGGTGAGAAGGGAGCTTATCACCAGAGAACACTAGAGAAGTGCGAGCTGTGAGACAGTCTATTCAATACCTGATCAGTAGTCTTCAACAGTGTTAACTCTGTGAAAAAGGACAAACTTTGTCACAGACAAGAGGACAGAGAAGCATGACAAACATATGCATTGTGGTCCTCCGGTTTTTATTCTGTAGCAGAAAAAAGATACTGGTGTCATAACTGGTGAAATCTGAGGGGAATGTAATTTGCATGATAATTAAGTTCATTTTTAGTTTAAAAACATGTACCATAGTTATATAAGTTGTTAATATAAGGAAGCTCTGTGAGCATTTAAAAGAAATATACTAGTTTTGTACATAGTATATAGACCAAAAACTACCCCAATATTTTTATTAGAATACGAATGTCACACAACATGCATTTACTCAATGTATTTCCCATTAGAGCAATGCATAAACAAAGGACAAAAATAAAGAAGAAAATACTGTCTAAAAGGCAATAAGCTGTGGTTACTTCTGACTTTAGAAATAATGACTTATTTTTCTCATAATATCTGTCTATAGTTTTAGTGACCTATAATGCACATATTTGACTTTCATAACTAAAAATGTGATAAAGAAAAAAAAAACAATGTAGTATAAACAGAGCTTAGGAACAGGATTTGTTAGAGTTCTTGGAATGTTAATTGATGCAAATGAGAATGTTAATTAATTTTTTAAGGAGTTAAGAACAAGTACCGTGGGAGCCAGTATGATAGTTGGGTGAGGCATCTGGAGGATGGAAATGAGTTTCTGTTTCCTGTGTTCCTGCCTTTTGAGAAAGAAGTCTTAGAATTGTTTCTGTTCTCTTCTTATTCCTCATGAAGGAGGACTTGACTTTTCAAATTGTTGGGTGAGTCTAACTTTCAGATTCTTTGTCTGGAACCAAATGAAGAATGCCAAGTACTGGGCAGAACGGGAGTAAAATCTGCACTGCACTAGCGTAAATGTGAGGGGCCTGCAATGGTTAGTGCTGACTGTTAATTTGACAGAATCAAGAATCCCCTGGGAAAATGGCTCTGACTGTGCCTATGAGGGATTATCCTGATTATGTTAATTGATACGAGAAAAAGCATCTTATTGTGGGCCAGACCATTCCTTGGGTAGAGAATTTTGGATAGTGTGAGCTTGGAGTATGAGCAGCAGCATGCATTGTTATTTTCCAACAGCAGAGAAACTGCCTTAAGTTACTACTGTCTTGAATTTACCAACAACATGGTTTATACCTTAAACTGTGAGCTGAAACAGACCCTTTCTCCATTAAGTTGCTTTGTCAGAGTGTTTTATCACAGCAACAGGAAAAGAGACTAAGACAAGTCCATTGTTACTGTTGGCACAACTATTTTTAGCTAGGGGTAATATAGTAACAACTGGTTTTAATTCACTAGTAAAACTGCTCATTGCAACATGGTATATTGTGTTACTCCTGGAAGTGAAGACTATAAATTGAACTGTTATGTTACATATAACAGTCCCTCTAAAAAAAATTTTGTTTTCCATTAGATGCATTGCTTCTTAAACTATTAGATTAAAAAAATAGTGAACACCTCACCTTTGTGTGTTTATATATACTGACAAAAACATTTCCCATTTTCTCCAAGAATCATAGCCCAATTGTTCTTCTGTCAATGTCACTATGCCTTATGGTTATGCCTATCTGAGCAGCCATTATAGTTTAAGATGTTTCTTTTTTTTTTTTTTTTTTTTTTTTTTTTTTTTCGAGACAGGGTTTCTCTGTGTAGCTTTGTGCCTTTTCCTGGAACTCACTTGGTAGCCCAGGCTGGCCTCGAACTCACAGAGATCCGCCTGGCTCTGCCTCCCGAGTGCTGGGATTAAAGGCGTGCGCCACCACCGCCCGGCTTAAGATGTTTCTTTAAGTCTGTTTTCTTCACTTGTCTGGGTTCTTTGAGGACATCTGCCTTAGATACCTTTGAATTCTCATCAGGAACCAAAAATGTTTTTCTAGCATCTATCGTGCTCACAAAAATTACTACACTGAATTATTTGTATATTATTCAGACAGGTTTAGAGTTTTGTTTCAAGGCCCTTGGAAAACAACCAGATTTTAGAAGGTAACATCATATTCCAATATAGGGATAATACGTTTCAGAAAAATCTATTTAAATGGTAAAATGTCTCTTCTTGGCATCATAAAAAGCAAAGTATTTATTAATATTCAGTGAAATGCTGGTAGGAATAGGGAAGTGAATCTGCAAGCTTTTTGCCAGATTAGCAGGAGATTGATCGACTTGAATCCTTTGCCTTTAACTCTAAGGAACTATATGACTTCTTCGGATGTCATTGAGAAAGGATGAAATGCTCAGCCTTAATTCAGTCTGCAGCACTTGCCAGGAACACTATGAAGCCTTTTGCCTCCTTTAATCTATGTCTTCACCCAGTCAACCGGGGTGGGCTTATCTTCCTCATGTTTCCATTGAAGAAATTGTGGATGTAACCAACTGTCTTATTAAATAAGAAACACAGAACCAATGTAAAAGGGAAATCCAGGAGGTCAGAGCTCAGAGCTAAAATCTCATCCTTCCTCCCTCGGTGGTCCTAGCTCTCCGAAAAAGAGCTATTCCTGTGTGTATGTCTTTTCATAGTCTTTTTGTTCTACCTTCTTATTGGTTGTAAACCCAAACACGTGACTGCCTTGTCACTGTCTGTATGTACAGCCCTCTAGGTCTTAAAGGCATATGTCTCCAATGCTGGCTGTATCCCTGAACACACAGAGATCTATGGGATTAAAGGCGTGCACCACCACCACCCGCTGTGTCTATGGTTCTAATAGCTCTGACCCCCTGGGGAACTTTATTTATTAACATACAATTAAAATCACATTTCGGTACAGTTAGAATACTACCACAAGAAATAGGTTAGGAAATATCAGCTTGCTTTGGGTCACATAGAGGTGAATAGAGTCAATCTGACCTTTCATCATAAAATAATCAGAATTCTCTTTTTTTGTGCTTACTTATCTGGTTCATAGCTAGGGAAACAATGTAATATTTGCTTGTAAGGGACATCTGTTGTATGACATCACTCCTGAGGAGATCTAAAGAAACATTTACTTACCCCAGACGAGGAACTGCTGAAAGACCAAAGTAAGGCAACCATCAAAGTCCCACTGGGTGAGAGTGAGTTTTATTGGAGTAACTTACAGGGACATGGGTGAAGGGTGACTTAAAGTAGCATAAATGACTCAAAGACAGTTGCGTCACCAAAAACTCACTCAAGCATGAGTGACTACTCATGAAAACTGCAAACCTGGAGCACATTGCACAGGATCCATCAGAACAGGTTGGGGTGTGTCCTTTTTACATGCCATAGTTGGTCTGAGCCTCTTCCAAATAGCTCAGCTGGTCTGAGATACTCCTAGGTATCTTAGCTTGTCTGGAAATGTATCTCAGCTGTCTTCACTGCTTTTATATGCTTGGGAAGTGAGGGACCTATTTATTGAATCTGGTAAGTTTTAGGAACTTCCTGAAGCCTTTGAATTGTCTACTTCCTGAGCTTAAGGAGTTTTTCCAGAGGATGAAAAATTTTACCTCCCCCCAGAACATCCTATTGTTTCACCTCCATTCTAACACCCTGCATCTTAAGGTGGTTCCCTCCAAGACTGACAGCTTTAACATCAAGGGAAACTGCTTGATCCAATACCATTTTAGTTATTTCATTTCAATGATAGGAAATATAAGATGAAGTCCCATTCTCATGACTTTACTTAACATTTTATTCCAAAGCTCTCATGGCCAAATACCATCACATTTGTTGTTAAGAGTCACAACGTACAGATTTTGGGGAGAAACAAGCATTCAGTCCATAAGACGTAGTAATGGATCTAGAGAATCAGCATTTTGTTTTGAGATGTGTAGATCAAGACTCTTATATAGGCACTTATAAAGGTCCTTTTTTAAAATGGTACAGCCAAAAATTTCAATAGAGGAAGTAAGAGTCCCTTTAATTGAATAGTAAAACACAAGGGCTTTGTGACTTAAGCTAAAATCAGATAAAAGAAATCAAAATTTGTAAGATCAGATTTGAAAGCTTATTTTGAATTCTTCTAAGACTTGGGTTTATTACCAATATGTAGTTGCTCTCATTGGTCAATTTGTATTCATCCTTGTTGATTGTCTTCGTGTCTCCTAGGAGTTGCTGGCTGTATGTTCTTTGGCTAACACACTGCTTTAATAAAAGTGTGTTGAGTATTGTGCTTAACAACTTCAGCATTTGGCTGCTTTCATGTATTTTCTATGATTAAATAAGTAATTCCCAGTGGTAGATCTTAGTGTGCTTCTGTATTAGATGCAGAATGAAACAAAATAAAGGAGCCAACACATTTTAACCCTGGGCTGGAGACTCTTCACTGGGGTTTTTGCTATCTTACATCTGTCTACAGCTATTACATAATGCTGTGACTGAAAATTAAGTTCTGAAAGTGACATTACCACTGAAAGTCTTGTCTTCTAAGCTTTGGATTTGTGTGTGTGTGTGTGTGTGTGTGTGTGTGTGTGTGTGTGTGTGTGTGTATGTATGCACATGTGCATGTGTGTGTCTGTTTGTTTGAGTTTATGTGCATCTCTCTGTGTGTCTCTATGTGAGTGTATTTGTGTCTGTCTCTGTGTGTTAATGCATATGGTGAGAAAATATTCCTTGTGATTTTGTGTGTATATCATACAAGAATGTATACAGAATTCATCAGCCTGTGTTCACTATTCATTTGACGCTTACATATTCGGTTCCATATCTCAAAATGGATATGAAGTAGGAAACAGTGGGGGACAGACTCCTTCACATGTGTGCTATTTCTTCTCTAACACCCTACAAATTAAAACAGTGTAAGTCCCCCAAATACAAGTTTGATTTCTGTGTCGGAAGAGGAAATCTTGCTCTTTCTCGATATATCAAGTATTAAGCCTTAAATATCAAAATTCTATAGCATTAGGAAAAATGATTCAAGCCCAGAGTTAGTTTGGAGGCTTTAGATGCAAATTTTGCTCATTTGTCAGCAAACTAGCCTGCCATATCCACTGCTTTATGAAGCAGTTAGACTGAAGCATCATTCAGGGAAAGAATGTTGCCAAATATTTTATAAGATGGCTCTTGTCTTAATTAAATCTTACAATCCAAATTTCTACTCTCATAGCTACAGAAATGAGAGCATACTATAGCACCCAGTGGAAATAACAAAATAAAGCCTCAGGTTGCACAATGGAAGGATTCCAGAAATAACAGAAAATAACAAGGTTTTTTAAATGATTAAGAATGATTAAGGCTAAACAAGTAAAAGGTCTAAAACCTAGCTAGTGGGCTCAAACTCAGACAATATTTGAGCCGGATGGTGTTAAAAACTTCCAGTGGCATACACTTTTCAGTTTGCTTCCTGCTCTTTGCCCAAATACATAATTTGTTTAGAACAGATAATCAAGGGAGATATAGTGGTTTGAATGAAAATGGCCACCATAGACTCATATATTTGCATGCTTAGTGATGAAATGTTTGGAAAGGATTAGGTCTGACCTTGTTAGAAGAGGTGTCACTGAGTGTGGGTTTTAAGGTTTCAAAATCCCATATGAGACTATGTCTCTCATGTAGCATGAATCTCAAAGAGTCTTATTAATTAAACAAACCCAGAGCCAGGTATTGGGGTGAACACTGGAAGATCAGAGACACAAAACAAGCCACAGCTAACTTCACCTGGCCAACTTCTCAACTGATCTTTCCTCAGACTGGAAGCCTCTGTGTCCTCATATCCAAATGGTTCTCAGCTGAACTGTGCTGCTCAAAACCTAAAAGCTTAACCAGCCAAATGCTTAACCAGCCAAAATACTTCTAGTTTCTGGTCCTCATGCCTTATTATACCCTTCTGCTTTCTGACATCACTCCCTAGGATTAAAGCTTCGATTTCTGGGATTAAAGGGATTTCTGGGATTGAGTCACCCACCATGCCTGGCTGTGTCCTTGAACACATGGATTTCTGCCTCTGGAATGCTAGGATTTAAGGCGTGTGCTACCACTGCCTAACCTCTATGTTTAATATTGTGGCTGTTCTGTCTCTGATCCCAGATAAGTTTATTAGAGTGCACAATATCTTGGGAACACAACACCACCTTACTCTTAATTCTCTTTTCACTCTCTCTCCCCCACTTCTATTTCTGTCATTGCCTGCTGCCCGTGGATCAGGATATAAAGCTCTCAGCTGTATCGTGCCTGCCTACCTGCCATGATGACAATGGACTAAACCTCTGAAATTGTAAGTAAGCCCAATTAAATACTTTTTTTTTTATTTTATAAAAGTTGCCTTAGTCACGGTATCTCTTCTTGGGAATAGAATGGAAATTAAAAGGAGAGACAGAAATGAAAACTGTTCACTGGCCAAAGCACAAACTCCTTACTTTCTTCTGTCATGATCTATGGTTTAATGCTTTTCTTATCCATACCATTATTACTGTCCGTTGTCTTGCTCAATTTTTGTTCTTTTTATGCTCTTAAGCACTTTGGGCTAATTTTCCACTCATGAAAAGAAACAGTTCATGTAGTTTTTCCCTAGATTGCTACACTGTAGGCTCTGGATAAGGCATTTTTCTCTAAGCTGATCAAGTGACTACTATATGAGTAATGGCTTTGGACTCATGGTTTTCACAGCATGTTTTGTGAAATAGATGGAATTAATGAAGGGATTAACACCTAATATATAAAAAACTGGATCAGGCCCTTTGAATAAGTGAGACAGTTGATTAGCTTGATCTGTTTGGGAGGTATCCAGGCAGTGGGACCGGTCCTGTCCTCAGTGCATGAACTGGCTGTTTGGAACCTGGGGCTTATACAGGGACACTTGGCTCAGCTTGGGAGGAGGGGACTGGACCTGCCTGGACTGAATCTACCAAGTTGAACTCAATCCTCAGGTGAGTCTTTGCCATGGAGAAGATGGGAATGGGGGTGGGCTGGGAGAAATGGGGGGGAACAAGGGAATCTGTGGCTGATATGTAAAATTAAATTAAATTATAAAATAAAATTTAAAAAAACAATAAAATAAAAGCGTGTATTAAAGTGGCAAATCACTAACAAGGATTCCTTAAAGACATTTCTAAAAGATTATAAGAGTAAATACTGAAGTTAAGGAGAAAGATTAGTAAGCATTGAAAGTGTGGAGAAAGTTCAGTCAGGTAAATGCACGGTGACCTGTAATCCCAGAGCTGGAGAGGCAGACACAGGCAGAATCTAGAGGCTGGCCAATCAGTCGGTCCAGCCTAAGTGAGTTCCACACCAATGAGAAAAACCTACTCTCAAAAATCACACCGAATAACACCATGAAAGGGACACCCGAAGTTGTTCTCTGTCTCCCCTGACACACTTGTACCCACACAAGTACTCTACATAGGACCATATACATATGCACAAATGTTTTCAAAATAACCTAAGAAACCAAGCATTTAATGCAATTAAGTATAGTTTCCACTATGTGTGATATCACTTCCTCATTGAAAACTGAGTTTGGTTGGACACTGATAAGGATGTTACTTTAAAATCCACCAATTCCTTTTTAACACAGGGGCAACACAGCCTTTCTGGAACCACAGGGACCAAGCGCTGCCACATAAAGGCCCCTCCTCACTGGCCTTCATTTCGTTTCCCTATGCAACTATTTAGATGCGAATATCCACAAAAGGAAACAGAGAAGTTATCGTCATTGCTGTAGTAAGTTCTTTGATTTCTTCCTCCCATCTTCTATTAAATTGCATTTTTGACCTCTTCTCAAAACCAAACTACATGTCTTTGTAGTCGCAAGACTACAAAGCAAATGCATTTAAGAAGATCTCACATGCAAAAATGTTTCTTTTAAAAGGGGGGCTGGAATGATAAATCAGAGGTTAAGAACACTGACTGCATTTCCAGAGGATCTGGGTTTAAGTCTTAGCATCTACATGGTGCCTCACATAATTTTCTGTAACTTTAGTTTTGGCCTCCTCAGACACCAGGCATGCATCTAATGCACAGACATATAAGCAGACAAAACAACCACTCCTACATAAAAATAATATAAAAAATTAGAGAGAAAAACCATATTTGGATGTTTGAAATGACTTTGGATGCACTTTGCCTCATTTTGAAAATATGTAGCAACTAATTTTTAAATTATGGAAAACTTCATGGCATATAATTTTTATGTTGAATACTAACATTACTAACACCTGTTCTCATAGTCTTAGCCAGATCATATCAACAACCTTGCTAGTGATCTAAGCTTCTCAAACATGGTGTTTACCACAAACTCTATGCTTTGTGGAAAACAAGGAAATGTTATGCTGGAAAAGAAATGCTATAACCACAGAAAGTATGTATTTGAGGATCAACAAAGAACAAAATAAAATAAAACCACTAAATTCGTTAATGGATAACAGAACTCTTGAATTCTGATTGTATTTGATATGAATTTAAATATGGACATCCATATATGTGGGTGTATAGATATGTATGTTGGTCTTTATTTTTTCTTCTTCATTCTCTCCCACTCTCTTTCTTTCCCCACTTCTTTCTTCCCCTCTCTCTATGTCCTACTTTACACTTACATGGTGTTTTAAAAGCAGACAATTTGTTTGTTTCTTCAAAGGTTATCATGCCCTTCTCTCCCTTTTCTGGCTAATCACATCCTAATTTTTTTCTGACCTCATGAAAGGTCTTTCTTAATTAATCTCAGTAGAATCAGGCTGGATGAGGTAGTGAAGTGAGATATAAAAGAGCTAGTGGGCAGTGTCCCCAAGAGCAGAGAGGCTGCCCTGTATTCATTGCCTTTGAAGTAACTGCCTGCTCCAAAAGCTTGGTGCTACTGGAGTCTTCTTTGAATTAAACTTGAAAGTCACAGAAAAATCTACCTCTGCATCTTTACTGGGTTGAAGTTATGAACCCAACTTGAAACTTCCTTCTTCTAAACATCTTGTGGCAGAAAGATAATTTATTGTTGTAAGGCCAAAGTAGTAGATTTCTGTTTCAAAATTAAGGTTCAGTCTACTTTTAATCAAATTATGGTATTATTGGATTTATTTCTAGTATATAAAAACCACTAACCATTAAAATGTACATAAATGCATCCCAAATATCCCAGAAGTGTTTATTAAAAATAGATGGTAGAATTGGGAGAGATAGCTTGGCAGTTAAGAATACTTGGTTGTGGCATCATGAGAACAGGAACTTAGATCCCTGCACCCATATAACGAACTGGGCATCCAGGAAACAATTGTAACTTCAGTTGCATGAGATCTGATGTCTCTGTGTACTTCTGGTCTCTGTGCACATAGGCACATCTACTCCCTCATGCCTCCCTCACATACTCACAAAGGCAGGCAATATACATAAATTTTAAATATAATGAAAAGGTAGATGAGAATAATTCACATACTTCTGAGTATGTGTATTAACATACAGGAAATGATGCTTATTCAAAAATTAATCTACATATATGTTCCTATAAGGATCTGTCCCTGCTGCATGGGCAGGCTTTTTGGAGACCAGTGCCTAGGGTGTGACACCTTGCACAGCCTTGGTGCATGGGAGGGGCTTGGACCTGCCTCAGCTGAGAGTGCCAGGCTCTGCTGACGCCCCATGGGAGACCTTGAGTTTGGAAATGTGGGAATGGGGGTGGGTTGGGGGGGAAGGTTGGGGAGGTGGGAAGAGGTTGGTATATAAAGTGAATAGAAAATTTCTTAATAATAATAAAAAGAGAGTACTGGATGATGACAATGAAACAATTAAAAACTTTAATATTCTTCTTAGTTTTATAATTTCATACATGTATACAATGAAACATCATTATATCTATCTCCAATTTCCCTCCTCCAACTCCTGTCATATCTTCCTCTATATGCTCTGCTCCCAACGTTCTCTCTATCTTTTTTCTCTCTTACTCATTAAGTTTAACTAGTGCTATTCACATGTGGACAAATGTGGAAGTACTCACAAGACTATGCAAGTCCTACAAGTGGTCATATCCTCACAAAAGAATGATTCTCCCTCCCTTGTAACTATCTGCTGCCAATATTTCCCCAGTAAGGGAAGGGCTGGCATATCAACCTGTCTATGCCAGGATTTTGAGTGACTTAATCTTGTTCTGGTTCTATGAAAGTCACCAGAGCCACTATGAGTTTATGAGGATAATAGCTTCGACAAGTTCAGAAGACAGAACTCTTCCATGTCCTCTGGCCCTTACATTATTTCTGCACACTCTTACATTGTGTCCTCTGAGCCTTGGTGGAAGTGGGGTTAGTACAGATGTTCTGATGAGGGCTGAGCATGTAGTCATTTCCTCTCAGTACTCTGACTGGTTATGCATCTCTCCATTGACTTCTGCTTACTGTGAAAAGAAGCTTTTTTTTTCCCCCAAAGTCTTGAGAACAGCCAAAGTTTATGAATATAACCACAAATATGTAGAAGTCAAGTGGTAGAATGACCAGTTGGCAAAATCACAATAGTAGATTCTGTCCTAGGGCCTATGCCCCACCCCCTACCAACCATTGGATAAGGGTTGTAATACAAGCCATGAAATTCCCTCCTATGGGGCAGTCTTCTACTATAACCAGAAAGTGGTTAGTTACACCATTAATAGTTGTGCCCTTATTGTGCCAGAGACACTTCCTGTGTAGCATCTAAGTCCATCTCTGAGTAACAACACTGATGTCATCTCTCCCCATAGGTCTTCACATTTCTGGTTGATTGTTACTTATTTCTCTTTATCCTGCCACCCAAATGTGTGAGGTCTCCCACAATAGAGTCTTACCATGGAGTTTTGATGAATAACCACAGCTAATGACAATAGCTTGTGTTATTTTGAGGCCCTCTAGGGCCTATCAGGCCAAAAATTCATAGGGAAGGATATCATGCCTTGTACTGCAATTTCCATTTTCTCCCATGTTTCCTGGGAGCAACATTGTCCACCCATGCAGAACAATTCTGTTTGAACTCTTTTTCTGAAGTTGCATTTTGAAAAAAATTTCATTAACTAGTGGGTTTCCAAAAGGATCTTGGTTTTTGTTGTTGTTGTTGTTAATCCTTTCCTATCTCTACCCTCCTATACTCCCAGTCCTAATTAATCCCTCAATTTTCATTATTCCCCCTCTTCTTTCATTTCACATGTATTCAACTAATCCTCTAATTTTTAAAAGTTGTGTTGTGAGAAAGCAGGCTTCAATATGAGTTTTCATACATTTTCACATTAAAGAAAACTATTTTATGCATTCTTAGGATTCAGAAAACATAATTAAAAAAAGTCAAGACTCTGAAATCTCATCTTATGAACTGGGTTGTCTGAAAAATAGTTTCCAGTGTCCACCGAAATGGACAGAGATGCCTGAGCAGGCTGTGATAGCCTGGCAGTGGGCTGTACTGTTTACAGCTGTTTACATGCCAATCTTTGTCCATGTCTATATTTCTTTCTCAGTCTTCCTCTGAGTTATTTCAGGAGATGATATTCTTCCAGTAAATTTCTCCTGTACTTGAGTTATCTATAACCTGTCTGTTTATCTTCTTATAGATAAGAATGTTGGTTAGTATATCTATCTATCTATCTATCTATCTATCTATCTATCTATCTATCTATCTATCATCTAACTATTTGTTGCCTATCCAGCTGTCATCTATTTATATATTTCCATTGGTCACTGTCAGATTATCAATATTTGAATTTACCATTTAACAAATCTAATAGGACAAACAATATTTCATTGCTAATTTCCTCTTTCACCATGGAAGGCAGTGCATATCCAGTGATCACATTGTTATATTTAGATTGATTCTGCAGCATTTTCCCATTATTGACCACTTCCCTGTTCAATAGTTTTATGGTTTCAATATGGAATGTTCCTGATAGATGCACATATTTGAACTTGGTTTCCAGTTGGTGGCACTGTTTTGAGGAGTTGGTATTTGCATCGGTTGTTATACTAAAGTCTTAAACCTGTATGCTTTTCAGATCATATCAGGTCTTTTGTATTCTTCTTACCGCTTTCAGTACTAGCCTTGTCTCTCACAATAAATTTCATGATTCCCCTCTTCTTGTTTTCCTTTTCAAGTTGTATATTTTGTATTTCTTTTGTCCCACTTGGTCTTTTTTGTTGTAGATGTGCATAAGAGTGATTTCCACATGACAGAGTCAATATTAGGCTATCTTGAAATCTCTTCCACTGAACATATTCCATTAATGTTCAGTTTACTTTAAGGAAAATTCTATGACAAGGGTGGAAAGCAGCCACATTCTTTGTCAAAATATCACAGGAATCGTTTCTAGCCCAGTTGCTAATACTTTTTCCATTTGAAACCTCTTGATCTGGGCCTCCACAATCTATGTAGTTCTCAGCACTACGGTCTACCAAGACTCTACTAGGATGGCTCATTAAGCTCTGCTTAGAGTGTTCAACTGCTTTGCTAATCCTAAGTCCCTCCAAAAATGTAGCCTAGTTAGGCCTGTATCAGCAATAGTCTACTTCTGGTGCCAAGCTCTGTATTAGTTATTTTTCTACTGCTATAATAAAACACCAAGAC
Source organism: Peromyscus leucopus (assembly GCF_004664715.2). NCBI lineage: Eukaryota > Metazoa > Chordata > Mammalia > Rodentia > Cricetidae > Peromyscus > Peromyscus leucopus. The sequence continues at coordinate 84,876,406 of NC_051068.1, forward strand.
CATGACAATTTATGAAAGAAAGAATTTGTGATTTTAGTTTCAGTTTTAGTGTCCATGATGACAGAGCAAAGGAACAAATGGTCGCTCACATCTTGATCCACAACTACAATGCTTTGTGAGAGCAGTGGGAAACACGAGTGAGTTTGTCTTTTGAAACCTTAAAGGCCACTCTTCATGACATATCTCCTATAACAAGGCCACACTTTATTCTTCCCTCAAAGTTTCAAACTGTGGACCATGTATACAAATATATTAGCCAATGGGAGCCATTATTATCCAAACCAACACATATATGAAGGTCATTTTTACCAATATCATTTATAAAATGTGTTTTATAAAATAAAGTATTTCTGCCAACTAATTGATGCCACCTTGTTAAAGCGGAGATCTATGCATAAGCCCCTTCTATGTGGTGTGTGTATTCACGTGCCCATGTAGTCACCTGCAGAGGCCAGAGTGTTTACCTCAAGATGCCTTTCCTCAATCACTTATCCAACTTAATGAACTAAGCTACTTTGAGGCAGACCAACCTTCTGAACTAGTAGATTAGATTATCTCAGCCAGACTGGCTGGACAACAATCCCCTGAGATATGCCTCTCTTCATTCCTGGGCATTGTGGTGACAGGGACAAAAGGCATTTGGCTTTTACTTATCTTCAGGGGACTACCATATTGACATTTTAATATTTTAGATATTTTAATCCACTTCTGTGCTTTAAAGACTTTAACACTGGAATCACAAATGTATAGTAATTTGGAAAATTTCATATTTTAATGATGTACTCTAGCACATTTTGCAAATACTGTTATTATAAAGAGTTTTTTTTTAAAATCATTCATAAACAGATTGAACATCTTTTAAAAGCATTGGGGGAGGGGTTACCTTGTATCAGTTGTTTTTAAACTCAGATTATCAGTGTTTATGGTGTTCCATGGAGGAAGGGGAGTCAACAGGATCTTCATCCTCCCATCAGTTAGAACAGGTCTGCTGTTAGTTTCATATATTCTGGTTCTAAGTAAAAAAACAAAAAAAAGCATCTTACTGATTTAATAATATTTGGAAACTGCTAGTCTATATTTCATGGCTTTTTGGACTTGGCGGTGCATCAGAGTGCCTTAGAGAGAGTCATAAAAGTACTAATTTCTGGGTATTTTTCCATACCTACTAAATATAAATTTATGGGCTTGGTTGTAATATCTGTATTTTTACCAAGCTCTTGAGGCAAGTTTTATTCAGCTGGCTTTTCAATGTAATGACCTCTAAGGCTCTTTCCAAATTTTAAGGTTCTATAATTCTTATAAGTTCAGTTGGATTTATAACTAGAAAATTTTCACAATAATGGATGTCATTTACATTCATACTGTAGATCATCAGGACAAGTAGATAAACTATATATATATATATATATATACATGATTTTATTATGTATCTTATAAACAAATATATAATTTAATAGATAACTAATATCAAATTTATTGCTTGTATTAATATATACTTGACTATACAATAAAGAATTCATATATATATATATATATAAGACTCCACATATATAAAAAGAAAAGCCATAGCCTAAATAACAGAGATGTCATCATATGTTTACAGAGATTTTATATGTATCCAGTTTAATGTTAGTATTATGAGTTAACTATAACATTAAGGGTCAGCAAAGTTTAGTTGATTAATAGTACAGGGACAATAACAAATATTAGAAAACAAAATCAAATCTCTCTATGTCTGTATGTCTGTGTTTTTCTAACTGTCTGTGCCTATCTCTGTCTCTTTTTCTCTTCACATACAGGCACACAGACACTGACAGACACACACATACACATACACACACACACACACAGGGTCTGCCTCTTTATATCTCAGACCTAGCATAGAAATGAAAACCAGGAAAAGCAGCAAAAGAAAGAAAGTCAAAAGAGATTAGTGTTCCACTAACATTTAGGTTTCTTTCATTTCAGCACCACAGGTACTGAGAGGCTCAGAATCTCATTTGGAGGAAAGAGCAAGGGATTTGGGCAGAAAATCTCAGTGCCTGCCCTGTATGTGACTTTTCTCATCTCCAAGATGGGGAACAACACAACAGCCACAGGTATTATGAGGATTAAATGAGGCCGTGTGCAGCAATGAAACATTCTAAATGGGAGCAATGCTTCCAGATAATGTGGAATGGAATAGTGTCATCGTGCTCTCTTCTTTTCAAAGGAAAAATGTCTGCCCAAGACAAATCTAAGAGGCAACAGATAATGCATGTAGTATGCATGCAAAAGTGGGCACAAGGCTGTGTTCTCTCATTCACCCATTCACCCATTTACCCATTCATGACACAAGTTACCAAGCACTTTCATCTCACTCGTGCATATTCCAATATTCTAGACTATAGGCAAAACAGAATGGATAAGTTCTCACATACTTTTTGAATATTGTTAAATAAAACAGTATTAATTCTAAATCAAATAGTTGAAAATGTATAAGAACTTTTAAAATGTAAATTGAGTATGAAATAAGGAACATCTCAGATAAAAGAGGGTGGTTATGGATAGAATTTTTGAATGAATATGATTTGAACTTTAAAAAATTATATAAAGTTGTTTTCATACAATATATTTTCATCATATTCTTTGCTGTCCCCCAACTTCTCCCAAATCTTCACTACCTCCTTCCCCACCTAACTTCATGTTCTTTCTCTCATCGAACAACAAGAAAAATAAGACAAATCCAAACATGAAAATCAAAACAGGCAAAGAAGGAAAATCAATAAGGCAAAAAATAACAAAACAGTTCACAAAAACTCATGGAACCCATTTTCTATTGGCCAATTACTCCTGGGCATGAGGCCAATCCAGAAGTGTGGTTGATATATGTATTGACACTCCATTGGAGAAAACTGATTTTCCTCTTCCCAGTAGCTACCAATTACAAATAACTTGCGGAATAGGGTAAGGACTTTGTGTCCATTTTCCCTTCTCAGTGCTGAAATATTGTCTGGTTCAAACTGTGCATGTCTTGTGAGTGCTGTCGCTGTGAGGACACATTGTGTCTGGAAGATGCTATTTCCTTGGAATCATCGAACACTTTTGGCTCTTACAACTTTCCCATCTCTTCTGCATAGATCCATGAGCCTGGAGGGCAGGGGTTTTTATTTATAAATAAAGAGTAAGGAAAGGCAAGTGATTCAGTGGCTTGGTGAAGAAAAGTCTATTCAGAAGAAACCAAAGTTTGCAAGCCTCCCTCTCCACCAGGGCAGCACGGTGTCCTTGGTGTAGTCTCTCTTACTTGGAGCTCTCTTGGGATTTATGTCACTGGCCACCTACTCTCAGAACTCTCTGCATTTGATCTCTTGTTTACTTAATGTCTCTCTCATACTAGACTATCTCTGCAAACTTCTGTCAATGGACACCAAGTTCTTACTTGGTTTCATTCTGTGTTCAAAACTACTTTCCTGTTTTAGACTGGCATTCCCATTTTTTTCTAGCCAAACAGTAGTTCCATGAATTAGTAGGAATGTGGACTATTTTGTTTTTGTGGACAAAGTGCCTGCAATTATTTCTCATAGAGTATTATGTCTGACTGTGGTTTCCTTTCAAAGCAGTGGTTTTTCTCTACAAAAGCAGAACAGTAAGCATGTCGATCTTATGATGAGTGATTTGACTCCAAAGCACTCCATCAACAAGATAGTGTCTTACTAACTGTAAAACTACTACTAGAGTCTTATTTATGCTCTGAACCAGTAAAGCTGGAGCTCCCTGGAGGGGTGCATATCCTGAAAAGTTTGTTTCCACCACAGTATCATCAGCAGTCTGCTGTTTGCTGACGTCATGCTGCAGGGGTGCTCCAAAACTACCCATTAATACTCATCAGTGTATTGAGCTAAGGGAAAACAATTAACTTCTTAGTGCAAGATTCTAAATATGATATTGAGAATGGCATCAGATAACTAAATCGCACTTCAAATGACCACCGTTGTCTTATTTGACAGTGAAACTGAGTGAATCAAAATTGATTTTTTTTAATCCTCCCCCACCCCCAATAGAGTGTTTTATAGTACTAACCTTGGGGAAAAAAGGTGGAGTGGTTGAACTTAGTTTAAAATGAGAAAAATGGAAAAGCAAAGAGTATGATTCAGGATTTGCTTATCTGTTTCTAGCCTCTCTTATTGACCCTAAATAACAGATTAAATTTCTCCTTGGAGCCTGACTCAGTGCTCATGAAGGAAGTGCAATGAGACTCTCATGTACCACATATTTGGGAGCAAATATAATAAACAAGGCATGTAAGAGCAACCTAACAACCTCGTGAGATTTTTGCTGTATGTGGGAAGTTCATGACTTTTAAAAGATGCAGTTTTCTAAATGATACCTTTAAGAGACCATAGGATTTAAGGAATCTATAAATTTCAGAAACAAATAGTCACCATGAAATAGACACAAAAATTGAAGCTCCATTTCACTATGAACATGAGTCCTTTTCATGTTTGTATTTCAATTTTTAAAATTCAATTCTCTTATATATATTACCTTTTACTCTCTATTTTATTTTAAAGATTTATTCACGTGTGTGTGTGTGTGTGTGTGTGTGTGTGTGTGTGTGTGTGTGAGTGTGTGTGTGAAGAGACAACAAATAAAATTTCAGCAACATATAGTGGCAAGATATGAAAACAATCTGAGAAAAACTAAGTGGAAGATGGTTGGTATATGTGTGTAGAGGTGTGGGATGTCTCACCATTCACACGCAGATGTTAGAAGACAACTTGTACTGTTAGTTCTCTTGTATTATGTGGGTTCTGGAAATCAAGCGCAGGTTATCAGCTTGACAGTACAAGCATTAATTCACTGATGAGCCATTTCACTGGTCCTCATTTTTCTTTTTAATTGATCCTTTAATATCAATTCAGCATCTAGTTATTTCTATGATAGGCTTTTATTATATAGTTCATACCGGTTTAGAATTCATAGCCTCAGTCTCCTGTGAAGTCTAGGATGTGGATGCTAGCAGTGAATGTCATCCTGCCTTATCTTTTCACTATATTTTAGTGTAGAGTTTGTTGATATTAAGAAAATTTATAGTACTGGTGTCTTTGTTTCACACTGTATCTGGAATCAGAAAGCAGAGAAAATTGATCAATTCTGTGTTCAGCTGGCTTTCTTCTGTTTAGAAAGTTCTGGACCCAAGCCCAGGGAATAGTGCATCCACCTTTAGTGCATCACTTTCCACCTTGGTTAACACAATCAACACAGTCCTCCACAGGTGTGTGTAGAGGGTTATATACTATGTAAGACCAGATTTTGTCATGCTGTCAATCAGCACTAACCATCAGAGGACAGTCACTACCATCTCCTACAGCATTTTTAATCTTCTAAATTCTAAATCTCTGTACCAACTTACCAGTAATTTCCTTTTCCCCCCATTCCTCATTCTTGACCACCACCTGTATGCTTTTGATAAGTTGTTCTACCCTTCCATTTCAAATATATTATTCAAAATGTGTGTTTTTACACATACAAACTTTTAAACCTAACAACTTTCATTGTCTTGTTCCATTCTGAAAATGCAGGAGGGTGGGGCTTACATCTGTCAAATATCATATGCAAAAACCCTTGTTTCTGCCATGAAACTGATACATACAAGACACAGATCCAGGAAGGACACAGGATAAAGTCAAATTGGCATGTCAGAGGATGGTCAAGATGTTCACTTATGTGTCTATAATGTGTATACACTAAAAAAAAATTGTCATTGTGGAGTTTAACAACCAAAAGAGACTAGAGTCATGACATATGAGGAACTACTTTTTAAAAAGAAGAATGCTTGACCAAGCAACATGAAACCTTTTCAAGTATCACACACTTTGTGAATTGTGAGTGTTGTAATTGCTGCAATTGACTGGAACTGCAACAACAATAGTATTAGCTGGGAAAGCTCATAACAAAGACATCTCTATAGGATGACCAAACTTAGAATCGTTCTAAGAAATGTCTTGGAGGTTCAAGAAAAAGTGCTGTGATGAATTGTCCTCTGGGTAGGACGCATATTAGAGTTATTAACACCGTATACAACTTAACAGGAGCTCTGAAGAAAATTTAATCACATAAGGCAAAGTGATTCCCCTTTCAGCTTGCCTAGGGAGGGTGAAGAGCTTGGGTTATGCAGTTAATAAGTAGTAAGTCCTACTGCTTGAGTTTGGTTGCTTCTGATGCTGGAGAGGCAAAGGAATGGAGGTGGGAATGTCACAGCAGGCTTCGCCTGTCTTCTCTTACTACTGAATCATCTTCCCTGTTCCTGGTGCTCTTTGGAGTATGCTGTACTTTCTGTCACTATTACATGCAAGGTAAGGAAAGGATTTATGCACTTCTGTACAGCTACAGAAGCCAGAAGTGCAGGATCTATAGGGAAGTCAATGTTGACTTAAACTTGGAAGTGTTTTCTACTGATTTTAACATCCAACAGTGGATCAAGGGTGCCTCTTGAGATGGCAGGCCCCATCAACTGCCTATATAGGCTAAATGAATCCCACAGAACAGGGTTTTTAAAGAAGATTACTGTGTGACCCATGAAACCATGAGTTACTTGGAGTTTTTTAAAGTTCCATAAAGATCTGAAAGTGTTTATTAAGGACCTATCTGAAGGCCCAGTATTTAGGAAGAGGCTTGTTTTGCAGGGCCACAGGTAAAGTGAGAATGAGTAAGACCTGGATATGGGCAATTCATTAGAGTGTGTAATTATCCATCCATAACTTCCATGGCTCACTTGTCATTTTTAGACTTTGGTACCAGTCAGAGGCATACACTAATGGCTGCTGTTAGAGCACAGCTCTGATTAGAAGGCATTAAGGCTCTGGTTCTGAATTGGAGATGCTGCTGAAGGCAAGTTTGGAAACAACCTCAGAGGGAAGTGACAGAGTTATACAGATGTAAATGCTTTATGCCCAGCAGGCTGATTCCTGGCCCTGACTCTGTCTGGAGACTGGGTGTCCTGAGACACAGCCACTTCCTTCAAGGAAGCTGCCTGACCTCAGCCAGGCACTTCAGTGTTTAATGCATTCATTATGTCTGAGGTCAACTTTAATTTTTCAGGTCCTCTTCTTAGCTGCCTAGGGATAAATGTATAAAAAGCCTATCATCAAACATCATGTCCTCAGTCCATGAGTCATTCATTATCCTCTTCAGAATTTTAAAGGCACAGACAGCATGCAAGTCATATTTTCCATCCAATGTGGGCTATTTTTTTCCCCTCTGCTTTACAGCATGTGCCAAATTTGATTCCTGCGACAATCCGTATTGCACAAAGTGAAAGGCAGTTTTTCAGCTCTTCCTTTTTTTTTTCCTTCCTCCCATATGGCTGAATTGATTCATCTCCTACTACAAACTCATTCTCTCACTAAAATGTGATCTTTGGTGCTTTAAATGAATACACCATGGCTTAAACGATGCAGTAGAGCATAGTTTCCATTTCAAAGCACAGGCCACAGGATCAGGAGACCTAGATGGAAACATGACCCTGCCATCTTCCAAGTTATGAATGAGGGCCCTGGATTTCCCTGGACTGTCATTTTCTTCAGTACAGAATCAGGGTAAATCTGAAGCAACAATCCTCCATTTACTGAGCAGCCTTCGTTTATCCTAATTATTTTATATATCATTTATTCATCTGCCAAAAATATACTTATTGCCCCACTTTCATGTTTTAGCCGTGTATTAATCACAAATGCTTAGTAGTGAGTAAGATGGAGTGTGATCTTGTTGTTAGAGACCTTAAAAATTCTAAACCATAAACATATACCAGTAAATTATTTATTACCATGAGCCATGCCTTAGAGGAGAAGCATGGAAGCTTGAAAAGTGGTTGATAGGAAACAGCATACATGATCATGGATTGGAAGGGACTGGTATGATAAACTATATTTGTTTCATTCATTCGTTCATTCATTCATTCATTCATTCATGTATTTATTTAACAATATTTCCTAAGTAATATTATATCTCAAGCATAAAAATGGATTTTAGGACCATGTAGAAAGAAAAAATAGTGGTAATTTTCCAAATGAGTTTAACATCTAAATGATTTTTTTTCTAACTTCATTTGCAGTTCATGATACATTGTTGGAGACTGAGAAGAGTTTGTTATAAGAAAATAAAATGGAGAAGGCACTCTGAGGTGAAATCATTGGCATTTATTTTATGGGAGAGAAGAAAAACAGGAGAGAAATTTAAAGGAAGTTAGGCTAAAGCTTCAGCTGAGAGGAATATGGAAAAAAATTTATGGGTGAAACTCGGTAATTTGTCTGGGGAACTTAGCTTGATGCCAGAATGAGTTCTGATGAGAATATTACTGAGAGCCATTACTCAGCCTTCTGATTTGGATGGGTGCTTATTCCTTCTAGAATAAATGGGCACATTGCTCACTAGCTTGCAGACTCAATGACAAAGAGAGCAAACCACATGATCTGTGAATCCTTTTGTCAAATTCAAATAACACCCATAGCCATTTACAAAGTCAGAAGAAATTTTCCTCATTGTGGATATTCAATCTCTGCTTAATGACAGAGGCAATTCACACTGTACTTTGTGGGCAGAACTTTGTTAACATGTAAATGGGACCACAGTATCTGTACTTAGGGATGCAGTAACCATCAATTTGCCTGCCCCATCAAATGAGTGTTGCATAGGGATGCTCAATTTCTCAAGAAGATTGCCACCTCTAGTTCTAAATATCAAAGTATTTATGCTTTTCAAGGCAGGCACTGCTAAGATACAGCCGTGTCTATCCTGGAAAAACTGCAGCATTCTGTCCATTTGTACATCCCCTGCATGCTGTCACCTTTTTGGAACAGGTCTCTATACTGCAGCCAGAGAACCCTATTCAATAGCGCAAACCTCATCCACTGTTTCCTGAAGATCAGCTTCTGTGCAATGACAGCAAGTCTGTGGTTTTCTTCGTTGTGACACATATCTATCTCTTTAGCTTTGTCATAAACAAAGTTTCAAATACAGTCTTCAGAATTTTATTGGATACATTTTATTTCTAAGTAGTTTTGATTCATAGTAAAATTGAGCAGCAGGCAAAGATTTGTCCCAAATACCCACTCCCTGTCATATGTTGTTTCTTCTAGTACCAGCATCTGTCTCCAGAGTTGTACATTTGCTGCAGTCACTAACTCATATTAACAAATAATCATGTAGCCTCCTCGGGTCATATTCATATGCAGCTTTGTTGCTATACATTACATGGGCTTGCTACCATTACGGTATCATATGGAATAATTTCACTTCCTGAAAATCTCCCCATTGCTCTTTTCACAGCTATCTTCCTCATGCTCAATGCTTTTACTTTCTCCAATTTTGCATTTGCCAGAATGTTGTCAATTTAGAATTATATAGCATGCAATCTTCTCAGATGTCTCTCTTTGCCGTATTAGATACGCTTGAAGTTTTCATCATGTCTTTTCATGGCAATTTAGATCCTGCACACATGTGTGTAATAATATTTCATTGTATAGTTGTACTGTGTTTTACATATGTATTTACCATAATAAAAGATATTCTAGTAAACTTTTAAGTTTTGGAAAATATTTTCAAAAACCCCTTTGGGTAGGTTTAGATGTGGACATATATTTTCAACTCCTTTGAGTACATATCAGGTAGGAAGATTGCTGGATTGAATGATAAAACATGTTTATTTTCTAAGAAACTTTCAGAACAATTTCCAAGTGTCTATACTAGCTTCATTCCCATAACCAGTGAATACCAGTTTGTGTCTCTCATGCTCTCCAGGATTGGCAGAGGTAGTGTTCTAGATTTTGGCCATTTTAGAATATTTTTGGTGGTATATACTTCTTATTATTACTATTTTGTTTCACATTCACTAATGACATGCAATGTGGAGCCTTTTTATATGCTTCCTTGAGATATATATCTATCTTCTTTGGAGATATGTCTATTGAGATCTTTGGTCACTTTTTATTTGGCATTTCCTTACTGCTTCTGGTGGCAATCCTTTCTCATTCCTATTTCCACAGTGTGCTTTTTCTTTGACAATGCTTTAAGGCAGATGCTATTGTTTAATTTAATAACATCTCACATATCAACTTGTTCCTTTGCAGACTGAGACATGGATATTTTGTCTGAAGAAACATTACTAGGGAGATATTTCCGCTAGACAAGTAACTTCTCATGCAAGCCTGATGACTGAAATTTGATCCCAGAACCCATGTGAAGAGCTGAGGGTGGGGGCAGTAGTACACGTCTGTCATTCCCAGCACATCTACAGTAGGACCAGAAGTAGAAATGGGAGATTCATCTAGAAGCTCTCAAGTTAGCTAGTGGAGTACATGTTAAAGTAACAGCAACAAGAGAGAACCTGCTTCCAAACAAGGTAGAAGGAAGGAACCTACTCCTACAGTTGTCTGTGACCTGTACATGTGTGCTGTGGCACTGGCATGTCTGCAAAGACTCTCTCTTTCTCTCTCCAAATAGATAAATCAGCCTACTAAATAAATAAATGTGCTAAATAAATGTGTTTATTACATAAATAAATAGTTAAAAACTCACCATCAAGCCTCAAATTATCTCAATATCCCTTTGTATTATCACCTCAGAGTTCTATAACACTGTATTTTAAAACTTGTGATAGATGTAAATGAATTTTGTGAAAAATACAAGTTCTGTGACTAGGTAATATTTTGATTTTTTTTTTTTACACGAAGATTCCCAATTGCCTCATCATCATTTACTGAAGACATCTCCCTTTCTTTCTTTATTTCACTTTTCAAATATCAATTGACTACGTTTATGTGAATCTGCTTTTGGGCTCTTTCTTCTGTGCCATGGATCAAGTCATCTATCCCTTGACTACTATCACAGTCTTGATTATCATAGCTCTCTAGTAAGTCCAGAAATCTGCTCAGATCAGTTCTCCAAATGTGTTCTTTCTCCTCAACCCATTGGAACTGCACATTTCTGTTGGTGAGAAATTGAATGTTCAAAACCCAAATGGATTTATCTGCTTCTCTTTGTAATTGTACTTGTTCTTGTTTTGCAATTTGTTGTTATATTATTACACCCTTTCGCATTTGTGGCTGTTAATTTTTCCAGTAAAATGCAAGCTTTCATCTTTGTATAGTGAACTCTTTTCTTTATGAATTTAAATCTTTCATAATTCCATTAATTTTAACACTATCAACCCAAAGACTACTTTAAATTTTCTCTTGGTATACATTTCACACTTTATTTTTGTTTATATTAACTTCTACCTACTCATATTTTAGTTCAATATGATGTCCTCCCAGAAGACTTCAATAATGTTTCATTTCTCAAAAACTGTTTTTTTTAATTCTCATAGCATTACTTGCATTTTCTGTAATGTTTTTCAAACTGTTGATGTTTTACTAGTATAACATTTTATTACCATTCTGTTTTACACCTAAACAACAGAAAAAGAAATTTCTATAAGGGTAGAAGTTTTGACTAATTTATTTTAGCTTATGGTAGTAGGCTTGAAGCAACAAGTTAGGTACCCAATAGATTCCTACTAAAATGGGTTGATACATAGATGACTGTATTTTATGATGAGCCCAGAACTTGGAACATGAATTGCAGAATCATGAACTACTAAATGGTCCTACTGACCTGCTGTTAAAAATTATATCATCCTATAGTGTCAAAACTGTTTGTTAGATGAGGTGCTACTGTTCTAATATCTCAAAAAATAGACTTAAAGCTAAAATTAATCAGAAGACATGGCAGTTATTTCATACTATTGAAGAGAACAATCCACTAATAGGACATTGCAACTTTAAACATATATGTACTGAAAACATTCTCCCAACTTGATTAAAAATACAGCTAGATGTAAAGATGTAAAGATTAAGCTCAACACAATAATAGTAAGAAAATTCAGTTTCTCCACTTAACAATCTTAATCAGGAAAACATCTAAGTTAAATGAAATCATAAATCAAATTAACTAAACAAACATCTACAGAATATCTCATCAAAGACTTCAAAATTCATAGTCTTCTTAGAAGTCCATGGAATTTTCTCTAAGAGAGATCATATAAAATACTAACAAATATAGGTAAATTAAAATAAGTTATCGTGTTCTATCTAATCACAATCATAAAACTAAAAATTCACAGTAAGAGAAGGTACAGTACATACACAACCTCATGGACATAAAGCAATTTGATATTGAATGCTGAATGGGCCATCAAAGACACCAAGAATGAAAATGTTAATACTCTAGAGTTAAAGAAAAAATGAAACACAACACATCAAAATCTGTGGGATACAATGAAAACACCCCTAGGAGGTAATTTTATAGTTTAAGAATACTCATATTAAAAAAATAATAGAGATCTCATATAAATATGATTCACCATATGGCCCCAGAAATATAAAAATGAGCCAAAACTCAAATCAATAGATGGAACAAAGAATTAAGTTCAAGTGGACATTATTGAAGGAAAGCAGGACACAATAAATGATCAACAAAATAGTGTTGGTTCTTTGAAATGGTAAATAAACTTGAAAATCCCTTAGACAAATTAATCCAAACCTAGAGAATACCCAATTAATATATTTTGATGTGAGAATGGAGCTTTTACAGTAGATCCCAATGATATTTAGTAAAATCATTAAGATATACCTTAAAAGCCCACTCTACCTAACCTGAAAAATCTTTGTAAAAGAATGAAATTCTAGATGAATATAACATTCAAAACTAAAAGCAAGATGTGAAAAACCATTTAAACATATCTATAGCAAGCAATAATATTAAAGCAGTAATTATAATTTAAAACAAGAGCTCCTATCTAAGAAGTCCAAGCCCAGACGATTCACTGCTGAAATCCATCAGACCTTTCAAAGATCCAATAGTTGCTTCTCAAACTGTTTCATTAATAGAAAAAGAGAGAATGTTACCAAAACTTTTTCAAAGCCAGTATAACCTTCATACTAAAATCAGATAAAGATACAGCAGCAACACCAATACCAAAAAAAAAAAAAAAAAAAAAAAAAAAGAAAAGAAAAGCAATGCCAGGAGGCTCTGGTGACCTGTCTGTTTCTCATTACTCTAGAGGCAGAGACAAGGGATCAAGTTGGATACCTAGACCAGCCAAATCAGAGAACTATTCATTCAAGCAAGGGACTTGCTCAAAATATAAGGTACCAATACACATTAGCATGCACACACACATGCAAGAAAAGAGAAAAAAATGGTTGCAAACTAAACCCAAGAAAACAAAAATTATCATTCATGATTTCAAACATGCTTCTAGAGATCTAAATATAGTTAAGATTATGGAAATAAATAAATGTAGTACCTCAAATAAATTAAGGACTGATTTCACATGAGAATAAACACAGAAAATAGTTTTTACAGGATTCAACATCTCTTTATGATATGGGACTAGTAATAAAAGGAAGATATATTTAATTATAACAAAAACTAAATAGGACAAACCAGTAGTGAACACTAAACTGAGAAAACCTGAACATATTTCCATGAAAATGAGGAACAAGTCAAGTTCATATACTTCGTCAACTGTAATTCCACATAATACTTCAAGCCCTTGAGCAAGAAGATCACAACAGTACACATATAATACTTTACTTAAAAAAATGTGGAGTTTCTACCAGCAATCTTTTGATCTGATAATTACTTTCAGAAAAGTGTAATTTGCAATATTGTCAGAGATCAGTAGCCTTCTTATATATCAATACAAGAACATTGAGAAAGAAATCAAAGAATCAGTCACACTCATAATTGCCTCAAGAATGTTGGAATGAACCTATCTAAGAGGTAGAAAAACTTTACAGTAAAAACTATAAAACATCAAAGAAAGAAATTGAATGAGATGGAAAGACTTTTCATGATCTGGATTGAAAGAATTAATATTGTGAAAATTGTTGTACTGTCAAAATCAGTCTACACATTCAATGCAATCTCCATGAAAATCATAGTACCAATGTTCAGAGAAGTGTGGTGGTATTGTGTTCCCCAAAATATTGCGCACCCTAATAAACTTATCTGGGGTCAGAGACAGAACAGCCACATATTAAACATAGAGGATAGGCAGTGGTAGCACACGCCTGTAATCCTAGCATTCCAGAGGCAGAAATCCATGTGTTCAAGGATACAGCCAAGCATGGTGACTCATGCCTTTAATCCAAGAAAGTGAGCCTTTCCCAGGGAGTGGTAGTAGAAAGCAGAAAGGTATATAAGGCATGAGGACCAGAAACTAGAAGCATTTGGCCTGGTTAAGCATTTGGCTGGTTAAGCTTTCAGGCTTTGGAGCAACACAGTTCAGCTGAGATGAGGACTCAGAGGCTTCCAGTCTGAGGAAACAAAACCAGCTGAGGAATTGGCAAGTGAGATAGATATGGCTTGTTCTGTCTCTCTGATCTACCAGCATTGACCCCAATAACTGGCCTCAGGTTTGTTTTATTAATAAGAACTTTTAAGATTCATGCTACAGAGAAGTATAATATGCAATGCAAAAATTCATATGGAAACACAGAAGACCCTGGATGGACAAAGAAATCCTGAGCAAAAATAATTAGGCAGGGGGTATCACCACATCTTATTCCAAGTTATATTACAGAGCCAGAATAGCAAAAACAGCAATGCACTAGCAGAAAACAGACTTGTAGGTCAGAGGATGAGAATAACGTACCCAAAAATGAGCCCATGCAGCAATAGCAACATAAATTTTTACAAATATACCAAAAATAGACATTGGAACATTTTCAAGGAGTGGAGCTGACAAAACTGGATATCCAAATGTATTCTAATAGGTGATGATCCCTTTCTTTCACACTGACCCCAAATCAACTCCAAATGGGTAAATGAGTTTAATATAAAACCTGCAACTATGATATTGTTAGAGAAAAATGTAGGAAAGTAGGAAAAGCACGTCAATACATTGGCATAGGCATGGACTTTCTGAATAGGACTGGTTTTGGTCATGAAGTAATTTCAACAGTTGTCAAACATGACTCAGTGAATTGAAAAGCTTCTTCACAGCAAAGTGTTAAGTGGAGGGACAACCTATAGAGTAGAAGTAAATCTTTGCTAGCTTTACATCTGGCAAGGGATGAATATCTAGAACATACAAAGAACTCAAATCGAGACAAGAAACCAAACAACTCAGTTGAAAAATTGGCTAATTAAATGACCAGACAGTGTTTAAGATATGAAATATGTACAGCTGATAAACATGCACTGTTAACCCTGATTAGTCATTATGGAAATGCCGGTTAAAAAACATATTGAGATTTGAACTCATCCCAGTCAGACTGGGACTCATTAAGCAAGTAGATAAGAACAAATGCTCATGGGCATGTAGACCTACAAGAACATTTGCATGCCACTAAGGGAATGTACTAGTCCAGCCCATTTAAAAACCAGTATGGGAGTGTCTAAAGAAACTAAAATCAGACTGCTCCTGTGTGTGAGTTATACAGCTTCTGAATATTTTCCCATAGGAACTCAAATCCCAGAGCTACTTGAACTTATGTACAGCAGCCATTATTCACAGCAATAAAGTTACAGATTGTCTTAGGGTTTCTACTGCTGTGAAGAGATACCAGGAGCACAGCAACTCTTGTTTTTTAAAATGCATTTAATTAAGGTTTGCTTACAGTTCAGAGAGGTTTAGTCCATTACAGTCAATATAGGAAGCATGCTGTGGACAGACAGACATGGTGCTGGAGAAGGAGCTGAGAGTTCTACAGCTGGATTGGCAGGAAGCAGCAAGAAAGGTGAGCCACTGGGCCTGGCTTGAGCTTTTGAAACCTCAAAGCCCACTCCCAGTAACACACTTCCTCCAATAAGGCCACACTTACTCCAACAAGACCACATGTCAAAATCCTTTTAAATAATGCCACTCCCTGGGAGCCTATGGGGAACCATTTACATTCAGAACACCACATAGACCCAATCTAAGCACTCAAGAGCAGAGGATTAGAAAAAAATGTATCTGTATACAAAGTAGATTGTTTTGTCATAGAGAAGGCCCAGTGTTTCAAAAAAATAAGCATAACTAGAGACAGTCTTATTAAATGGATTAAACAATTTTCAGGGAGATTTTCTATTATTTGGGATTTCTAGACTTAACATACATCTAAACAACCACAGTATGATTATTATGTGACAATGAAAGCTATCTAGAGAACTATCAGGTGGGGAGAAAACAGCAGGGCAAATGAGGAGAGTGAGCTTAATACATCATCTATATTTGAATGAAAATATCCATATGTACTAGGCACAATGAAGATATACAATTTAAACTTTTATAAAAAGAAAATTTGAATGCACACATTATTGAAAAGAGAGATCATAAATTTGAAGTTGAGTATGGAAGGGTATCTGCAAAAGACTGGAGGGAAGAAAGGGAAGGGAGAAATTATGTCATTATATTATTATCTCAAAAAATAGAATATGGAACTTATTATATATTGATAGCTGTTTTTTCCCTACTCTGGTCTCACTAATTTTTTCTAATAGACTATTTGCCTCACCAATTTATGACATTTATTTATAGCACATGTGTGGTGTACATGCACACATGCAGGCAGAATACATACATACATACTTACTATATATATATATGCAATAAAATAAAAATATAAAAATTTAAAAAGTAAAACATAAAAATAGTGGCAACCTGTATAGGACATTGGAAACCAATCCATCCCTCCATACTCTAATCTACACACACACACACATGCACACACACGCACTTTGTGTGTTACTTGGTTTTAGTAACACTCTTAGTAGCAGATTTCATGTCTAGGAAGAAATGTTAGAATTACAACATAGTGTTAATGCAGCTGGTTCAATAAATTCCTTCACAATTTCTTCACTTTCAACATATGCTCACATTCTTCTTTGCAATTTATGTCAAGCCATAATGAAAAATTACTACTCCTCCAAAATTCCATAACTATCTATCTTTTCACATACTGTTAATCATTTTAGTTTAATATACTGCATTGTTCATATGTCTCCAGAATTATTCAGATATTGTTATAATCATGTCCCTCTATGTAAAACCTTGACACACATGATTCACACCAATACTTTTATTTATTCTGCATTAGTCTTATGTCCCTGGTTGGTGATGCTTACCTGAATTAGTCTGAAGTTTTGAATTTAAGCAGTATTAGGATTTGTGGTCCCAAAACTCAAGTAGAAGAAGCCAAAGATAATAAGCCCTACTAGTCTCATTGTCTAGAGTAGAAATACAAGGGTCTTAGCCCTTGAAAGTTTCTTGCCCAAGCTGCTATGCTTCCCTAATCAATTTAAACCAAGTCACATAATTAGGACATTTAAGCATCCAGTTAAATGAGGTGAAACATGTGGTATTTGAAGACTTCTATAGCAGTATAGAATAGATCTATACTTCTCTCTGTAATGTGGCATAGACAAGGAAAACATGGTCATTCTAAGTGTGAGACAATTATAAATAAATTGTAATTATTCTTTAGGTTCCCATGAGGAGATTATCACAACACCATGCTTGTATTCCACCAATGAAGAAAACATACCCCTACTAAATCAGACAGCAGTGGGCTAAGGGAGAAGATTGGACAATGGTAAGGCTATGTACCTTTAGAGATGGAATGATACACCTAAAGTATTAGCTCTCAGTTCATATTATTTGAGTATAAACTCTACCATTGACATCAGTTCTAAAATTTTCAGTCACTTTTTCTTTCTGAAGCTCATTTCCTTTATCTGGGAAATGATGTTAACAGTATTACTTATCTCATTGTTTGTTGCTCTCTCTCTCTCTCTTTCTGTCTCTCTCTGTCTGTCTCTGTGTGTGTGTGTATACACAGCTGGCCATGTAAAATGTATATAAACCTTTCTGGAACAGTGCAAATCATGAATAAACTGGTGGTTACAATTGTATGGCTTCATTGTATACTATATAATGATAGGATCTGGTCAACTTGATTTAATTTGATGAACTATATTTTAAAATAATTATTTCATTCTTTGAAAGTTCCACTGTATAGTGATCATATCCAGCTATCACTACTTATTTGAATAGGAGGTATCCTTGTAAAAATGGGAAAGTCTACCTTGAGAGCTATGTTGCTCTATTATCAAGGCTGCTCAATACTTGGGATGCTAAAATGATTGTATAGTTGATTATACTCCCCATGCTACACCCTTGCTCTAGTTCTCTAAAGGTGACTTACTTTTCATATAAATAACATTCCACTTTCTGCCTTTATCCTCTTATTATCTGATAAAGTGGCAGGTTTTATGCTGTCTTTGGCTGATAATAAGTCAACTTGCCTAGCCTGTGATCCTCAGTTTTTTGATCAAACATCAAGACAGATGACTAGAGTTTGAACAAAGCACTTTACCCTTCATAATGTTAACTGGGCCTTATTTTAATGGTTGAAGGTGTTAAGAGAAAAGGCTGAGTTCCCTAGAAATGCAACAAACTATTTACATGCAAACTTTGATTAAAAACTGCTATACTTATTCATGTTGAAGTTTCATCTTGTCTGACTGTCTTGCCAAGTTTGGACTTGTCAAGACCTACAAGCATGTTACATAATTCTCTGTCATTGATCTCTCCTGTTTCTTCTATGAATGAAAAAAATATCATTCACTTTCTGTGTCATTCATTCTGTTTCTGTGCAGAACCATCAATTATAGTATATATCCTTGGTCTGAACATCTGTATGGCCAATTTATAAAATCTCTCCATGGTTACTTCAAAATCCAACATCTTCATGTATGTGGATTTTTATCAACTCATTACCAAGATCACCAGATGTTGTAATAGCATCTTCTCAATATACCCATGTTGCCGATCCTCAGACTGTTGAAATATATCATTTTACACAATAAAATAGCTTTACAAGTCACACATTGTACTGTACACATGTAACCCTAGAACTTGGCAGGCTGCAGCAGAACATGCAAGTCCAGTGCCACACTGAATCATTTGCTGGAGCTCTGTCATAAATTCTATAACTTTTCTGATGTAATTCAGCTCCCCATGATAGGGAAATTATTCTAGATTACATGAGTGGGTCCAGCATGAAATGCTGTGTCCTGATAAGAGGAAGATAAAACGATGACTGAGAATGTCAAATGACAACATAAGCAGGGGAGAAGGACAATCTCTATGAGGCAAGAGAGGGGGGCGGTCTTTAAAAACTGAAAGAAATGGGAGTGAATTTTGGAAAGTCCTATCAACATCTTGATTTCATTTTTTTAAAAGACTCATTGCCAACTTCTGACCTTTGTAATTCTAAAATGGTACTTTTTGTTTTAAGCTCGTAAATTTGTTATAGTAACAACAAAGAAAGCAAAACATCAAATGTGCCACTAGTTCATCCCTTTAAACAGCCTGTGTTGAAAGAGAGATCTCTTATGAGACATAAGTGAGCAGTTATAATATTGATACATTCTAGGCTCCAGATAACTGCTACAAGACTTGCCTTATCATAATTAACTGGATAAAGTAGACCAGACTTATGAGTAACTCTTTGCAGACATCAAGCAACTATTTCAGCAATGTGATTTCTTAGAGAAGGTTAACTACTGGGCTAGTTATATGGTTCCCCAATTCTCTTCTTATTGTCATTTTAAAGACGATGGTGAAGGGAAAGGAACCCAAGTAAGGTGTTGTACCAAAGTCCAGCTTCAATTAGGTTCATGTCCAGAAGAGAAGGTGTGGAGTTGGTGGGGGAAGGAAGGAACACATACAGCTGAGGATTCAGCAGCTCCTTCTCTCTCAAATAGAGCAACCATTATTTATACAGCATATTGACTACATAAGTCATTTGGCAAGCATCAGAGCCCAGATCTCCTTTTCACTTCCCCATTAAATGTCCAGGGTGAAAAAGCAAAGCACAAAACAGACAGTCTTGTCTTAAATAACATCTTTGGACAGCGTCTGTCAAATCTGGAAGTTACAAATTTCTGAGTCTACAAAGCATAGGACCTTCTATTTTTACAGCCTGTGTCTTGGCGGGCTGCTTATGAGGTTACAGTATGTTAGACAGTCTGAAATTATTTTTACCTTAACCAAGGTAAACCTTAACCAAGTTATGTGCAGAAATATTTGATGTTTCCTAAAATGTGAGATTTACAAAATGCCTTAGAATAAGCACTTAACTGACTTATTATAGCATTTTCCTGTTCCTCTGTTTTATGGTAGGAGTCTGTTGTTTTCATACCCACCCCAAAGGAAGATCCTGATATCTCATTCTTTTTTCGTCACCCTTCACTATTCCTATCCCTTATATGGGCTCCAGAATAGGGCAATGAATATACTTATGACATCTTGTATCCAGAGCTGAGCAAGAAATTTCTCAGAATCTACTCTATTGGTATGATAATCCTTGAGGCATAAGGAAGGCTTTTGCTACTGTGACTCTTCTTTCAGGCTGCTACACCCTGTCTTCAATGTTTTCTCTTGGAGCATGAATATATTTCCCCAGGGGCTCTCCCCAGCAGAACCCTCCCCCGTTGGCCGCCCCACTGTGCAGACAACTGTCCTAAAAGTGAAAGCAGAAGCCAGCATGTAGGAGACTGAATCCCCTGGTGAGGTTTCCCTGGAACTTTGTCCAGCAGTGTCCTCTGCCTCAGGACTGCAGCCATCCCTTGTGCCATGGCCTGCACCAATGGTGGCATAATAAGGTCATATTTTGAGAAATGTGCCATTTGGTCATTTCACTGGGCAAATATCAGAATGCTTTTACACAAACTAAAATAACCACATTAACACAGGCCATATCATCTTATAGATTATTGTTCCCTCCAGAATGAAAGTGCATCAAATTGTGGAGGGTCAGGAAGCACTTGAATGTACAAGATTTTAAGTTTAAATTGCTGGTGGGAGGAGACTGACTAGTGAGGTGGCCTGTAAGATGCAGAGCTCAAAGGACACAGCTTTTATCAATCATAACCTATACTGGGTTATGGTAATGGAACTGCCTTTGAGTATTCCTGCTTCTGTAAGTAACCCAAAGAATTCATTAAGTAACTCTTTGGTGGAGCCCCATATTAGATTTGTTACTGGTGCCCTGTCTAGGGTGAAGAGATGTTTGCTCATGGTTCTCCAGGAAAAGGCACACAACACTGGGCTATAGCCACAGGTGTAGTATGTCAATACTTTAACAGTTATATGACCCATGGCTTAAAGTAAAATTCTTAGATTTTACAGTAATACTATTTTTAGTTTTGAGAAAGCTTTGTTCACTGTACTATATCTACCATTTATATTACCATCAATAGTTGATAGGCATTTCCTTCTTCCATGTCAATATCCATCCTTTATTTTTAGACAATAACAACAGTAGCAGATGTGAGGTGAGGTCATTGTAGTTTAATGTACATTTTTTTCCTGATGGTTAGTGATGTTAAACAGCTTTCAAACACCATTGGGTATTTATTTTTCTTTGGAAGCATGACTGCCCAGGTTATTTGTTCATATTTTAATAAGTTTTCTCTTTTTCTTTCTCATTACTTTTGCTTCTTTTAAATGATTGAGTTGATGTCAACTTTTTCTTTGCTTTACAAATATTTTCTGCATTCTGTGGAATGCCATTTTTTTTTTTTTTTTTTAAGGAAAAGACAATCTTGTTTGATGAAGTCCAGGTTGTTTATATTTGACTTTTTGCTTTTGAGGCTTTTGGTATCATGTCCAAAAATTCAGTGCCAAGGTAATTATCAAGAAAACTTTAATTTGTCTTTTTCTTTTCTAGGAGTTTTAAGGTTTCTGATGTAACAGTTAAACATTTAGCCATCTTGTGTGAATTTCAATATCCAGCCCAAGTAGAAGTCAAAATTCTTTAAAGAAAAACATTTTTTTTAAAAAGTCACCAATGTAAATTTTAAACTTTCCAGAAGTCAATTAAAAATCATGAGATAACTAGAAAATATGACTCATTATAAAGAACAAAACTAGTTAATGGATACAGATCCAGAAATGACAGATGGTAAAATTATTAGAGAATGATTTTAAAACAGTGATTATAAGTATATTAAAAGAATCAAGAGAAACAAACATGATAATAAGTTCAAATATGAAAGAAACCTCTACCTGAATATATTTGTGGAGTTCAAAGTGCAAGACATTAAGTGAGTATGTGAAGAAGTGAAAGGAACAGAGGCTACAAACTGCAGAGAAAAAGAGATCACTGCTCCTGAAGATCTATTCAAATGCAAGTGGCCGGGGCGGGGCGGGGGAGGGGCGAATCAGGAAAGGAAGTCAGGCTCTTAGATGTGAGATGGTCCCAAGTTGTCTGATTTAAACAAAGAGAATCTGGCACAACTGAAGAGAAGCTGGACATGACCATGACTGTAAATGCTTGTAGTACTAGCACGTAAGCGCTCCAGGCAGAGGGATGTCAAGTAGAGATTAACCTGGGGTACAAACTCTGAACCCATACCTAACAACAAATCTACAGAAGCAGCAGCAATGAGAAAATTAAAAAAAAAAAAAAAAAACAAAAAAACACCCAAAGAGATAAAAGACAAGTTGTACAAATCTCCACAATCTTGTCTCAAGTAATGAATACTACACACACTCATGTCAACAGACATCAGAAACAATTGACAGGTCAAAGTACGTGTGGATCAAGTTAAAAATACCTGAAATTTAGAAAACATTTCAAAGTGGATGAATAAAGAAATACAAACTTTGAATGATGCAACTTAAGTGGTACAGTATTGGGAAATTGTACAATGTAAACATATCTTAGAAGAAAAGGAATCCAATCAAAAGAGATTATTTAAGTTTCTTTCACAAATGTTAAAAATATGAAACAAATTAAGTCAAAAATCAGCAAAAGGCTGATTACCCTGATAAGGGTAAGTAAGCCGTAAAAACTGAGGATGGGGTGATTATAGATGGTGACGGAAGGAGGAGAAAAACAGAAGAGAAAATTAGCCAATTTCAGTGGGTTTTTCCTTGAAATTTATAATAACACAGAAAAGCATAAAACTAAATTGAACAGAAATAACTGATTTCAGTAACAAATGTTGGAATATTGCTGCAGATTTTTAATATACCAATAAACTTGTAAAATATTGATCTATTTCATGATAGGCACAATGTACAAAATCTGAACTGAGGAAAAACAGGTTAGTAGCCATGCAGCTATCAAAGATATGAATAACACTTCCTTATGAGGACACATCCAATCCAAGATAGCTTTGCTTGTGAATTGTGAACATGTTTATGACAGACTAGCAGTCATCATTCACAAGCTTATGAAATACAAAAGGAAAGAATACTCCTAAATTGTTTCATTGTGCTAAAATTACAACACTTAAAATTAGAGATGTATGCCCTTTGTGAAAATAAAGAAAAAATCCTTAGTGAACGAGTTATTAGAAAAGCCAAGCCTGGCAGTATTGAAAAAGTATGATACAAAATGACCAAATGATGCTTATCTTTGTAAGAAAAAGTTGGGTTATAGTTTGAAAAGTGGTCAGTATATTGGATCGCATTAGGAGAAAAGGGGAACAATCATAAAATGAACTCAGTAGATGAAGAAAAGTAACTTAACAAAACTAAATAACAAATAATGACAAAGCTTCTAAAGGAGTATGAAGAGCCAGGAACAACGTCATCTACTATCACATATAATGGCTCTAAGACGAGGTGAAAGATTGAAAACTTTCATTTCCAACTGCTACATTCTTGCATGGTTTGGGTCCTGGATCTCTGACTAGGGTGACAAGGAAATGAATAAAGGACAGACACTAAAGAAATGACAGACACATGGACACAGAAAGGCTGGGATCGGGTAAGCTGGGTTCACAGACAGATAAGACACAGTAACCCAACAGCTCAGAGTGTTTGTTATAAACAGTTGAACAAGGAAGTAGGCTTATTGCATAGAGTTGGAAGAGGAGGCTGGGTTAGCTAATTTGAGAAGGAGTTGTTTTTGTAGGAAAGCAGTCTTTAGTCCATGAACATCTTTAACTAGAGTTTTCCTGCCTTGCCCACAGTCAGGACAAATCTTTGTCACCGCTAGTCCCACAGCCGCTCAGACCCAACCAAGTAAACACAGAGACTTATATTGCTTACAAACTGTATGGCTGTCGCAGGCTTCTTGCTAACTGTTCTTATAGCTTAACTTAATCCATTTCCATAAATCTATACCTTGCCATGTGGCTCGTGGCTTACCAGCATCTTCACATGCTTTTGTCATGGCGGCACTGGCAGTGACTTCCTCCGCCTTCCTGTTCTTTCTTTTCTCCTGTTAATCCCGCCTATACTTCCTGCCTAGTCACTGGCCAATCAGTGTTTTATTTATTGGCCAATCAGAGTAATTTGACATACAGACCATCCCACAGCAAACATCTATGGATGGGAGCTCTGGTGGTTATCTTCTGTGCCCACTGTCAGCATTCACATTTGGTCCCAAGGAGGGCTTTACCATCCCTCTGAGTCTTTCCCAGGGAAGGCTTTACCATGCCAAAGGGGCTGAGGCATTAGGTTCATTTACATAGCTGTGCCCATATCAACAAGCAAAATTCACTTACTCACTATATCCAACACTGATCAAGAAAATAAAAGAAATAAAAGTTACAGCATTTAGAAAGAATGAGGTAAATGTATGCTTTATTTGCAGATGACACTACAATGCACAGGGAAGTTCTGAGTCTGTGACCAAAGTACTAAGACCAGGAATGAATCCAGTGATATCACTGAATACCAACTGACACACATAAAACAATCAATTGCATTTCCCCATAGCACCAAGGACAACTGAAAAGGAGATTTTTAAAATGCTACATAAATGTGCCATCTCAAAACTGATATAGAAAACTATTTAGAAATGGGCTTAATTAAATACATACAAGAGCTGCAAGGAGAAAATGGGATAAAATTGCTGGGAGAAGTTAAATATCTAAATTAAATATCTAAATAAATGGGGAGACATGTTTACACAATTTTGTAATTAAAACTTCCTTATGAAGAAAAATGTAGTTCAAGATAGCTTTGCTTGTGAATTCTAGACAAGCTTAGGACAGAAATAATGGTCATCATTGACAAACTTGTGAAATGCTGAAAGAAAAAAAAAAAACTCCATATTTGTTTTACTATGCTAGATCACAAAACACAGATATGATTGCAATTACATACCCTTCATGAATACAAACCCAGAATTTGAGAAAATTCAAGTCTAGCAGTGTGAAAAAGTATGATACAATATGACTTTTCTTTGATGTAAATTATGCTTTGTTAAATTTGATTTAAAATGAAGTTATGGGGCTGTCGAGATGGTTGAACAATTCAGACACTTGTGACATTGGCTCTCTCCACTATGAAGGTCCCGGGATCAAACTCTGATCATTAGGCCTGCCACCACACATTGTTACTCATTAAGCCATTTTTCAGGCCCAGGTGAGTTTATTTTTATATGTGTTCTTTTGTTTTAAATATTTTGTCCTATTCTTTCAGTTTTGCATTGTTGAAGAAGGAATCCAAGGACTTAAGCGTGCTGCATCGGAAGGAAAACACTGAGCCAAACTTCCAACTCCTTCTTCTTGAACATTCTTTTAAGGGATGCTTATTGTGTACCACCTATGAACTAAATACTATGTCAAACACAATAAGTAAACCTGTAGCATAAATTTATTCTCTGAATTGGCCTTGTGATGAAGTTAACATTGATAACGAAGGTGTAGATTGTTTCACAGCAGAAAAATGAAGGCTCACTCCTTTCTTTTGACAAGGTCTCACTCTGATTCCTTGTGAAAATAAAAATTAGAACTTTGGGGATAATGAGAGAAGGACATCAAATAAAATGTTAGTGTACTGTGGAGTTAATCTGTATTTAAGTCAGCTTCAGATACAAACTACTGATTTTCAGCATTTGCCAGAGGGAAGGCTCTGTGTATGTTTATGAGCAGCCCCAAATTTCTTGCTGGCAGAGTTCACAGGGAAGTGGAGAGGTGACTCACAGGTGTTTGTTTGCAACACAGCCAAGCTCTGTGTGCATGACCATTGGCTTCTGGAGGCAGGCAGATGCTTTGATGCTCTCTCTTCTGGGATGTAAATAATGCAACATAATGATAGCTCATCACAACCATATCCGAATGAGCTGTAACCAGACATTTCATCTCTGTTTATTAAACACTAACCAGTGCATTTCTAGATTCAGGGAGTTTTTCTTAACTATTATAAATTGTGTCTACTAAAAAAAAGGATGATGTACAAAATGAAAGAAAAATTGAAGTCAGACACAGAAATTATCTTTATAATAGAATAATCATACTTCATTGAATTTTTCTTCAAGAGAGAAAAAAGTAATTAGTTGAGCAGTAAATGAAAGTGTTATGATATCGTTTGAAAAATATTTTACCAAGAATATTACAACTTTGTTATTTAAAATCTTATATTTATGATCAGACCCATGAAAGGAAAGAAAATAGCAATGACATAGGAACGTGACTTTTGGTTTGTTGGCATTCATCTGCTAAGGTAGAAATGCCTGTATATACATGTCTTTGATTTATTAAGTTTTCCAACTTGGGTACTCTTATAACAGTTCAAAGACTATGGTCTGAGTGATTACTTTTTTTTTTTTCCATTCATAAGGTATACCAAAGGCATTTTGGATGATCTAAGTGTGAGAAAAGGTGTTAGCACAATAACCTCTACTTACTTAAGATCCTGTGCTATTACAAGATGACAATTTTCAATAATTATTTTCCCTGTGCACAGTGCACACAGAACCCACTGCTTCCTTATCTGCAACTGTATCTCTTTTTCTCCCACTTCCTGTTTGTCAAACCTGGGTCATGTTTTCACTCACAGTTATCACAGTATCCATATTATATTGCCCCCATAAGAACTCACAAAGTCAGTTCATTTTGGTCAAATTACATATGACATTATATAATGTATACTGTAATTATATATATATATATATATATATATATATATATATGTGTGTGTGTGTGTGTGTGTGTGTGTGTGTGTGTGTGTGTATTCATACTTCTTTACCTAAGTGAAAACTTTGTGAACATCTTTAATGTACCAACGTTATTTTAAGCTCTTTAGCTGTAGCGTTGAAGAAACAGTTTCAGGGATTATGCATTCAAGTAGTACAGAGAGAACATAAAGATAAATCAATGAGGAAACAAACAATGAAACACAACAACAACAACAACAACAACAACCAAACCCTAGCCCATAAGAAGGTTAATGTGCAGACACAGAGGGATGGGAAAGGAACTCACAGAGGTAAGAAGGGCTAAGTGAAGAGACAATGGGGGTAAGGGGCAGAGCCACCCGGCTCCTAGACAAGAGCAGTCTGAATTAATGGGGGCAGCATGGACAAAGATCCTGAGTTGATAAAGCTCTTGACGAGTTCAGAAGAAACTGAGTGGCCAGGATGGCTTCAAATATCTCAGCCACGCAAGAAAATGTGGAGACCGATTCTGTAGATATTTAAAAGACTTTGACTTTGACTCCAACAAAAGCAGCTGTATGTGGTGATCCATGACTGCACTTGCTCTTAGTAGGTCCACTTTGTTGCGTGGAAACAGGACCATGTGAGGAATGCATGCAAGGAAAGAAGTCAGAAAGCTGGTTAATCACTTTAGTAGAGAATGACAGACAGGTGGTCTAATTCTGAAGGCAGAGCTATACGAATATACAAGGACAATTATAGGCTTATTTATGCATGCTTATTGCTTATGAGCATGAGTGTATTGCTACTTTTTTATGCATATAGCAATGAAAAAACTGTTTTATTATTATCAAGTTTTCATGAGAGCCCATAGGAACTTTCTATTTCAGTTCCAGCTTTAGGGTTTGTTCTTTCTTTTACAAATATTCTCAAATTATTTCTCCTCCCATAGTGAGTCTGGGCCCTAGCATATCCATGCTTTTGTTCATCAACTCAAAACAACCACACCCACTGAATAATTTAAAGTTGCTGCAGCTATTCTACTACCAAGACAGATCTGGTAAATTAAATAGATTTCTCTGAAATTCTCACTATCATTCGCTAAAGGACATATCATCAAAAAAAACATCCCCAAAATATATTTGGATTATTTTTTCCTGTTGTGGTTCTGTTTGTTACCTATTTGATGGACGTTATAGTTATTATTTTTGGTTTCTATTTGCTTGGTGGCAGCCTGGCATAGTACTGTGTGGTGGAAGGTTCTCTGTTAACGAAGAACCTTTTTCTTTGTGAACTTACATACACTGAACTTACACAATGAGCATTGCCTCAATGTAATTATGTTTGACAGGCACATGTTGGGCACTTGGAAGTGGTGGTAAATTGTTTATGAAGCACTTAGGTCAAATGCCATGTGGTATCTGTGAGGATTTTGAACATTAGTGGGGCTTATTGAGTCCTGGGGAGACTCTATTTGACTTCTCTGAACTCACCATATTTGGTTTGCAAATATAAAGTCTATCTAGTAAAATGTATTTCAGCCAGGTGGTGGTGGTTCATGCCTTTAATATCAGAACTTGGGAGGCAGAGGCAGGTGGATCTCTGTAATTTTGAGGCCAGTCTGATCTACAGAATGAGTTCTAGGGCAGCCAGAGCTACACATAGAAACACATCTTGAAACCATACCCCATATATATATATGTGTGTGTGTGTGTGTATGTGTGTGTGTATGAATGTATGTATAGTGTGAATGTATGTATATATGTATGTATGAATAAAATTGAAAGGTATGCTTGAGACCAGCTAGCCCTGACTTTTGTTTCCAACTATACAGAAAGAGCTCAGCAGCCTAAAGTCACTACCTGGTCATGCCCTTCTTGAATATCTCCAGGCTACAAGTCATAAATCACAGCTCATCCATATGAGATAAGATACCTGCTGTAGTAAGGAGTTTGGTAACACTTGGGGTAATACTATAAAAATTGTCATAATCTGTTTTTATGCCATAAAGTGTTTGGGCTAATGTCTTTGATTTAATAGGAGATACTAGATCAAATAATGCCTCATTGTATGAGTTAAGACTTAGCCCTCAACGCCCTATATGATTTTAATTTTAAAATATCCAATTTTGCTTCAAGCTGTTACGAAAATTAAAATGCATTATTTTTAGGTTTTACAGCATTTTCAAGTACTCTGTTGTCATGAGATGAATATTGCAAAGTATCTAGGTTTTTTTTAATTCATGATGCTATTTAAATAAATATTAGGTTTCATATGTGTTGCTCAACTTTTCATTATCATTCAGCAAAGCTTTTACCAAATTGCCCCAAAGGTAGTGCCTTTGTTAGAAAATGGGTGACTGGAAACCATACTTGAATCATGAGAAGTTAACAGTTCCATTCTGAAGTACACACATGCATATGCACATACACACATATATCACACACACACACACACACACACACACACACACACACACACACAATTGTCACATCAAGTCTCCTTATTCATATCTTGTCAGACTTGTGTGACTAAAATCATAATGCTTAATTCACGGTGATACAACGTACCTCTGTGTGGTTATCTGCTTTTAGCATCTAGTACAAAAACACTAGATTTGGAAATGTTCTGGGTCAAAGTGAATATTGGGGGTTACCTAGCCTTACAGATAATTTAAAAAGAGCATAACTGAAACACATAATTATTTTTTACTTTGAAAGTAAAGGATTAAAAATGGTATGACTTCAGAACTGAGCTTGATACATGCCACTCTGCTCTTGTCTGAGTAGAAAGGTTTATGGCTCATTTAGAAGTGAATGTTGCTGATGACTAGAGCTTAGTGAAGGACATTTTGATGATCAGTTTCTAAGCATCAGTTTATCCACTCAGCTTGTAAATGCAGAGAAAATGCTTTGCTGCAGCTGTTCTGTGTGCATAACACCTGGTTAAGCAAATTATCCCACCACTCTCTGAGTAATTCTGTATTTGGAAATATAAAAAGCTTAACACAATTAACTTGTTAAGGAGCTACCACACATGATAATTGACCAGGCACATCTGACCTCTTATTTTTGAGTGACAGCCCATTCACATGCTGCTGGCAGCATGGTAGTCCTTCACTCTTATTTTTATTAATTATTTTTTCATTACTATGAGATTATAATTTCATCATTTATCCCTTACATTTCCTACTCCAAACCTTCTCATATACATACCACTCCTTACTCTCTTTTAAATTCTTGGCCTCTTTTTTCCCTAGTTGTTGTAACATGTATATACATATATACATATATATTCCTAAATACATAGAGACACTCTGCCTTCATGTGTTTCTTGCTTCACACTTACTGTCATAATGGAAGTTTATAATACCTTACTACAGGTCAGAATTCTTAAAGATCAGGTAATTCTGGAAAGTCCCTGTGGTGATTTCAATTGATATAAGGCCATTTATATTTTTATATGCTTTATCATTTTATTAATTTATTCGTATTATTTTACTGACATCATAGTCTTTGGTCTATTGACATTGTAAACATGCTGTGTTTTTCAACATATGTCTGTATATACATTATTAATATTTTTTCAGCAGCAAAATGACATGTACCTTACATTAACTACATTAGTTTATATATGGCTTACATGTGTAACCAATTTAGTTTGATTCAGACATTGCATTGTATTTGTTTGAAACTGTGTGTGTGTATGGTTTCTGTGTGCATGTGTTTGTGTAAGTATGCATATAGGTGTGTTCGTGCATGTCTGAACATGTGGAAGCCAGAGGTTGATTCAGGGTGTCTTCTTCAACTACTCTTCATCTTAATTTTTAGGCAGAATCTCTCGCTGAATCTAGACTAGGGTCTCACCAGTTCACTTAGGTGAGTCAGTCAGTGAGCTCTAGAGAGCCTTGTGTCTCCACCTTCCCAGCTCAGGGATCACAGCACAAGTCACCACATCCAACTTTTTATAGGGTATTGTGGATCGGAACAAAGTCGTATTCCTAACATTGCATCATCTCTATTTTTTAGATTTAAAATTTAATATTCTTAATTACATGCTTGTGTCTGGACAGAGAGTGGGCATGTGTGCAGGTCCCAATGGAGGCCAGAGTAGAGTAGTGTTTTCCCTGAAACTGGAGTAAGGTGTGAGCTGCCTGACATGGGTACTTGGGTCCAAACTCATGTCCTCTACAAAAGTAATACCACTTTTAACAGCCAAGCCTTCTCTCAAGCCCCTACATCACCTACTTTTAATATTTACTTTATTAGACAAGTATCTCTTTTTTTTTTTTTTTTTTTTTTTTTTTTTTGGTTTTTCGAGACAGGGTTTCTCTGCGTAGCTTTGTGCCTTTCCTGGAGCTCACTTGGTAGCCCAGGCTGGCCTCGAACTCACAGAGATCCGCCTGGCTCTGCCTCCCGAGTGCTGGGATTAAAGGCGTGTACCATCACCGCCCGGCTTGACAAGTATCTCTTGAAGTGAACATGGAGAGTCATGATCACTACCAAATCCTAAAATAAGAGGAAAGATATTTGAAGGGGAATAGGGAAGGACTGTCAGGGTGACTAGGCATATATTCACAGGATATATGAAAAGAAATTCAGAACAAAGGGATGCAAATGAAACCAAATTGAATAAATAGTTACTGAGAGACCCTGAATGCCAGAGGATTCAGGAGAAAGGGCAAGTGGTACTAACAAGGTCCAAGGAAGAGGCTCTGTATTGCTAAGTTCTGTGGAGTCTACGTAGCTGGGTTCCAGGAAGCCAAGTAAAGACAAAGGCAGGTAACTGTCTGCAGAAGAGCTGTCCTCTCACACCTGGCTTGGGTCCTAGCTAATTCAAGTGAGTTTTCAAAAAAAATTTGCAGATTTTTTTAATATTGTCTGTTCTTTTAATATAATAAAATATAAATATATAAATATATTTATATAAATAAAACAAATATAAAGTGGTATGTTGTGTTTTTATGGCCTTGGCTGATATTCCATCCCATACTCCCATGAAGATAATCCTAAAATACGATCTTTAAAACCCCATACGATTGCTAACAGTATAATACTAATGCAATTTTCCTTTTCGATATTTCCTAAATATTTAATCACTTTACAGCTTTAGAAAACAACTTAGTAACTTGAAAAATAGCCATTATACCATTAGGACTCTTTTCTGATGGAGCAATATATGAAGAATTGTTACAGATTAAAGGGCTAACACTGGGAACAAGACAGATGTGGATTATTACGATCTTTGTTCATCCACTTCCTATCTCCATGACCTTGAGTATGTTATATAACCTCTCTAAATCTTGGTTACATCATTTGTAAACTGGGGAATAATAAAACTACCTACTTCATAATGCTGCAGTGATAGTTTAATGAAATAATGTTTGTAAATCACTCAGTGTGGTGGCTAGCTCATAATTAGTGTTCAATAAATATAGACTCTTATTAAAGTGATGGTACATTTTGTGAAGTTGATTTACCTTCCCGAAGTGAACAATGTCACTCTCTTCTTCCTGGCAGGAATAAGCTCACCAATATATCCCCACAGAGCCACCAATGTCTTCGTATAAGTGCAGGGTCTGGGAAGGAATGAAGAGAGATGACTGAATCCACTAAGGGTCCAGGGTTAGACAATGGGTGGGGTCTGACATAACTCCCCTCCTGCTTGATACAGAAGAAATGCACTCCTTCATGAATGTACCCACTATTCAAGAATGACAAATAGTAACCCAGGATGGATTTTCCAAGACCAAATAAATACAGTACAAGATTTCCATTTGGGATTACAAACCAGTTTACAAAGACCTGTCAGACTATGTAAAAACACCAAATATACAAGGGTATATGAAAATTTAAACAGGTGAAATTATTCATCAGAAATATTATAGCATCTATGTGTACAGAAAAAAAAGTGAATGAGAATATTTCAAGTTCAAAAGCAGTGAGCAGTTTTGGGGAGAAATAACAGAGAAGATACTTTTATTGTTTTCGCCTCTTAATTTAATATTCCCACATTTACTTTGTGGCTCTGTAGTGGCTATGAGACCAACAGTAATTATTTGTTGAATATTTACATCCTTGGGCTTGATGTGAGCTATTACAACCACTTTATGTCCACAAGCCTCCATCAATTTTATGAACATCATTAATCTTGTCACTTAACCATGTAGGCCTTTGCTTTTTGCTCTCTTCCACCTTTCTTGTCCTTGATGGTATAAAGAAGGTGTATTCATCCTTTGAAGGGGTGAGAAGTTCCTTTTCTTCTCAGGCTCAGTGTAGTCCACTTGTCAATATGCATTGAAGATCAGTTTTCTTGTGACTTTTGCTTAAGTGCTCGAAACTAAGGCATTTTTCTTTTCTTTGTGCAAATATTCTCTCTGCAACAAATTCTTAAACTAAAGCCTCAGAGTTTCTTCAAACACAAAGAGATTAGGGAGCTCAAAGAAAAATTAGGTTGCAGATAATAAACAAAGAATAACTTTCACAGGTGAAAGTTAGGGATAGGACCTGTGTGGGGTCAAAAAGTAATTGTGAGATTTACAGCCTTCAATCTTGAAGGGTGAATTTTGAAAATGTGGGGAGGACATAATTGCTGGTAAATCTAGACATGGCTGCTTTACCCCTTCCTTATTATGTGTCTGAATATTCAATAAATGTTTATTGAGTTCCTATTATGTGAAGAGTTCTAAGGGTGCAATGGTGAAGAATAAGGTAGGCGTTCTACCTTCCATCTGCTCTGTATGTATTCTGGCTAGAAAACAGATAAAAACATTACTTACAGAAAATGAACATACAAATACACACACACACACACACACACACACACACACACACACACACACACTATAAACAAAGAATGGAGGAAACCCAAAATGAAACCATTAGTTCTCACTAGAAGCACTGCAAGCTTTGAAAGAAGATAAACAAAGGGTATTGATGTGATGAGTTAGATGGCTGTCCACAGCCCCTCCATGGACAGTGCGATGGTGACAGCCTCAGAATCATTGGAAGAATAAGGTCTTCCTCATTAGGCCATCACACACATTGTCTGGCCCAGAAGTGGATCTCATTTGTGACTTTAGTACTTTTGTCATACATAATTCCCCAGACTCCTTTCCTGTGCTGAGTTGGGTTGCCTACTTACCTGAAGCTCTTATGATATTTTGATACTAAGACCTTGTTATTCTCTGGGTCTATCCACATTGACACTATCATGTGGAAAGAAAAAGACTATAGTTTATAATTCAATTCTGAACCTCTAAGATGAGAGCTGCCTCATAGCTGAAAAAGAACAGTGTGGAATTGAGGTGTGGAATTAAAGGATGGCCTTGAAGTGAGGGAAGACTGAGATTACAGTGACTTCTACTCAAGGTTTCCCAGTTTGTGTTAAATGAAGTACTTATGCATGGATGCCCATGAATAAAGGGGTTTCAGGTCATTTATGTTTAACAAAGCATGTATTAAGGAAAGATAAACAGATTCCCTTACTCTAAATCATATAGCCTTTTGAATATTCAATTGCTGCATAACTTCTAGAAAAAGCAACTCACAGCACATTGCATATAGAAACACAGATGTTTGTTGTGCAAATGTCTAGTTACAGAAGTGGTTTGTGGGAGAGGTCATTGTTTCAGAATAGCCAACACCAGCCACTAAACTTCCTTCGTGTCTTAAGAGAAGATGAGGAGTTCTTAGTCCATTCATGGACTGTCCACTAGTCATAATTGTCAAACTTTCTAATCAGGATTTCCATTAGGAGCTAGATGTCTTCACTATTGGGGCTTTGCTTGTCTTATGTGAATGGTCAGTGGATCTGAAATGTATTTGTGTAGAGAATTCCCAACCTCACTGCTATTTTCTACTGAAGAAATGGGGAACAATATTAAAGGACTCTCAATTCTATGTTCAAATCTCATCAATTTTGTGCCTTAAAACACCAGAGAAGTGTCAAGCCCTGTGTGTTTCAGTTCTAGTTGAAAAGGTAGAAGTGGCCTATTGGTGAAATTATTAAGGCCACTCCATATAGTTAAAAGGGAGGTTTATTTTGACGGGTAACTTACAAGTGAAGGAATAGGCTACAGGGTCTGGGAAAGGTGTGGCACAGTCTGACGGCAGTGTTCTCTGGAGAACTCTGCTTGGTCTACCTCCAGCATCCAGGGTCCAGGAACCAAGAGAGCTGGCACATCAGGATCTTGGGGCTTCAGGGTCCTCTCTCAGCCCTGCCTTGTAGGCGTGACCATAACCAAAGCCTCAGTGGGGGTTGGAACTTCCAGATCAAAGCTGAAATGGCTTCCCACTACAGTGGCCTGTAGTATGAATCTTAAAAGTTCTTATTAATAAAATCAAACCTGAAGCCAGGTATTGGGGTGAGTGCCAGAAGATCAGAGAAGCAGAACAGCCACAGCCACCTCACCTCGCCATTTCCTCAGCTGATCCTGTTTCCTCAGACTGGAAGCCTGAGTCCTCATCCAGAATAAATCTCAGCTGAACTGTTGCTCAAAGGCCTAAAAGCTTAACCAGCCTATAGTTCCTGGTCCTCATGCCTTAAATACCTTTCTGCCTCTTGCCATTACTTCCTGAGATTAAAGATGTGAGTCACCATGCCTGGCTATTTCCAGTGCGGCTTTGTACTCACAGAGATACAGATGGATCTCTGCCTCCAGGAGGCTAGGAGTAAAGGTGTGAGTCCTACCATATTCTGGCCTCTAAGTCTGTCTAGTGGCTGTTCTGTTCTCTGACCCCACATAACTATATTAGGGTGCACGATATATTGGGGAACATGATATCACCACAGTGGCCCAATGGACTCTGCAGTTAGATTAGAGTAGGTTAGAGGTAGTGCTATTTGTGCTGTGCTTCCTGCCACACACTATGTGGCCTGTATGATCCTGCAGTTGGATGTGGGTAAACAAATACTTATCTTGTTGAGCCATTATAACATGCAATGAAATAATCCCTGGAAAGCAGAGTTACTTAGAGTGCACCTATTTAGTAAACATGGGAATTGAGAAAGGCCAATAGACATGATCAGGCATATTTATGTTTAAGTTCTTGTCTCTGACATGGGGGGATTTCTAAAAATATTTATATGTGTTATTATGCACAAGACACAAATGATTGGATCAGAGCTGAAGGAATATTAGCTTTCAAAATCATTATTTCTTTAGGATGGTTGTTTTCTAGTTGAGGAATAAAAGCTCTGTGACAAAAAGTCAAATGCTTCCATTAAAAAAATTAATTTTTGGTCATCAGTGCCATTCTGTAGACAGTTTGCCCCATGGCAAAGTGGGACAGTAGAAATTTCCTCTATAAGGGAGTCCAGACACCTGTCCTCTGGTCTTTCAGCATTCACTAACTAGTGGGTGATGATAAAAAGTACTAGAGGATTTTTTTCTCTTACTAAAAAGTATTATTTGTTTAACTTGCATAATTCCATATTTTAATATTATTTTATTTTCAGTTTGTGAAAGAAGATCTGAACATCTCAAACAGAGTTTTGAGTCTGTGCATGTGAATATCAGTATGTGTGTACATGTGTGTGCTTGCAGATGCCAGATGAAAATCTTAAGTGTCATTCTTCAGATGCTGTCTGTTTTTGCTGTTGTTGTCTGAGACAAAAATCTCCCATCTAGCCTGCAACCTGCTGAGTGGCCTAAGTTGACTGGCCTGTGAGCCCTAGGATTCTGTGTCTCTGCCTCCCTGCACTGGGATAAGAAGAGTATTCCACCAAGCCAAATGGCCTTTTTGACATGGCCATGGAGATCTGACTTAGATTCTTGTTCATGTAAGCTAAGAATTTTTTAGACTAATCTAGTTCCCCAGCACCTAGAAATTAATCAATTTTATTTGAAATAACCGACATGTCAGGAACAGAATCAGACCCTAAAAGTTGCATTTCCGGCCAGCTCCTTAGCCCACGAACTAATTTTTGATCATCATTCTGCTTTCATGTTTATTTTCCCTCTAATATTCACAATAATTTATGAACACTGATTTCCCTCATACATGTGTATCTGATTTTACTGAGGAGAGGAGAGTGCATTTCATAACATCTCAGTGACCACCCCTGTCTCCCTAGACCTAACAAATCTGGGTCAAAATGTAATGAAAGTCAGTAGGAAGCCATAAGAAGGGTGAACATAAAAACAACCACTCCCCTCCTCCAAAATCCTCTCCCATAACAGTTCAAGCCATGGATTATTTTTAATTTTAATGAATGATTTCAGAATATATTTAGAGAAAGAGATCACACACAGATTCATGAAACATCGATGAAAGGAAAGAGGCAGCGTGCCCCACCTAAGCCTTCCATCTGCTTTGATTTACTTGGTCTTTGTACCTGAGGGGCCAGAATAGATAGTTTTCCTGTGTGAGGGTCATTATCCCAGGCTAGTCATGCTGACACAAGACCCCCTAAAGATCTGACTGACCTTGAGACTTTTATCTTTTAGTTTATGCAGAAAGTGGGAGAGAAACCCTGCACTCTAGAAATTTGTTCCCTTCTTTCTCCCCGACTTGCTTGATTTGTTCTTCCCAAAGTTCTCTCTCCCTCCCCTCTCCCCCTCTCTTTTATAGAAGAAAGAGAAGTAGCTAGTAAAGAGGAAAGAATATCATGTGCATGTGCATGTGAGCATATACACACAAGCACTCAGTTAAGCTCAGCTTCAAATTCTAATGGTGTACTTTATAGCAGACATCTAAAGTCCACATATACCTAAGTGACATGTTCTGCTGCTTGCGGTCTAAGTGGAAAAGAAATGTCAACCTGGATTAGTGAGAAACAACTGAGTACTCAAGCTAACATGAAGTCAGGCACATCAGTAGAGGGGATATGAAATGATCTTCCCTTCCCTGCTGAAGGGGAGTTTTAGAAAGAACCAACTTTTGTGTATTCTCAGAATGTCACTGCTCTCAAACACAATTCAGACCTTTCTGTAATTAGTTGAAAACATGTCAGAGAGTTAAGATTGCTTCATTTTCTTCCTAAAATTTCGGTTTGCTCTACCTCTGTCTTTATAGCTCTATGTTAAATTTACAAACATGGAAATGTTGGCATACATACTGGTCAATGACTTGTGTATGACACTGTCCAGTGACTGTTCATGTACTCACTCATGAGTTTGGACCATCTTGCCCCTAGAATGGCTCAGTGCGTATATCCAAAACTGTCTGTGTTTGTGTTC
Source organism: Peromyscus leucopus (assembly GCF_004664715.2). Taxonomy (NCBI): domain Eukaryota; kingdom Metazoa; phylum Chordata; class Mammalia; order Rodentia; family Cricetidae; genus Peromyscus; species Peromyscus leucopus. The sequence continues at coordinate 84,914,500 of NC_051068.1, forward strand.
TGGTTTTTCTGTAATTGAAATGTGTGCTCTTGAACAAGTTATTGCACTTTTCTGTGTCCTGGTTCCATCATGATCACTCCTTACCTACTAGTCTTCCATGAGAATCTAAGACATTTGAAACTCACATATTCACAAATGTATGTACATGTAACTCTGTTCTCTACTAAATAGGTGAATATTATTTCATTTATTGATATATTATAACTTATACATTATTCTATAACTGATAGTGATTTGAATTATTAATAGTTTTTATTTACAGAGATTATCTTTTTATACTTAATTTTGGGCTCACTATTGTTCTCAAGTGTTAAGACCCTTTTCTCCACCAGCTGTATCACCATCCCCTGATAACTGTAAGAGTGCTGGAACTCATCCTTGACCCACTGAGCCAGAAGCACAGCAAGTGGGGGACCAGAATTCTTTCCTTAATTTTTCAATTTATCTATTTTTTTTTCCCATGAGTGTTTGGTAACCCCCACATCATACTATATTTGCTAATAAATTGTGATAAAAAAATTAGCAAATCTTTATAAAATTTAATTTAGAGAAATAATTAATGCTACAGATTTCAAGGACATGAAAATTGGAATTTCTCTTAGCGGAATGCTGGGGGCCTTCATTTTCTCTGAGTCATGCAGGTTGAATGACAGAATATTTCCTGTAAGCCTGTGATTACTGTCTTCCCATGGACATATTTGACATTGTAGAGTATGAAAACAAAATTGATGATACCCAGTTATAAAAAAAAGTCACATTTACAATTACAGAAATGAACAGAAGACTATCACCAAACCTGCAATTATAACTTTTAGTGGGGGAACCTAGCTTTTCCCAATGTCCATTATAAACAGAGACCTGCTCTCTCTGCCCATTACCTGGTGAAATGAGAAAATGTAAGTCAACTTCATTATTAAATTAAGCAAACATAATAAGATCACTTAGCTATGCCAAAACATATAATGTAATCATCAGTTCAGTGTCCAAGGGATTTGAAATTTTTGCTCATGTGTATTATTCCTGCCATTCCTAACTACTTTTAGCTCAATAACCAAGTGTTGAATGTATGCATATGTGCATTGGAACTAATTGGTATAATTAATGTACATGTAGCAATTTTAGCTGGTTAATGTCTGAAGGGAATAGAAAAATTAGTAAATTCACGAAGTAAGTTTGAAATTAGCTTCAGACCCAAGACAATATTTTTTCAAAAAAGAAATTCAGCTTTTACGATGGCCTTTAGGTAATAAAGCTGTGGTTGTAGTTCATGCATGAGTTTTTCTCACCCTAAGGAGTCCATTTTAACAAAGATATCTCATGTAAACTACTAGCTGAGCAAAGCAGAAGTGTTTGCTTAAATGATGCCCTGATAATATAAGGTAAACTGAAAATATAATTACAAAAATGAATTAACCAATTACCTTTCCCTCCCTCTGTGAAAGTGTAAACTTTCATTATTTCTTCTAATTTTTATATTCTATTAACTTTCATTATTTCTTCTAATTTTTATATTCTACTTTATTTCAAAGAGTTTTGCAGCTATTTATAAAAGTGTTCAATAATTAGAAAAAATACTTATAAAAAGCTATAAAGAAAGTGACAGATAGCTTAAAATTATTATCTTTGTACTTGCATTAAGTAAACTTAAATATTACAGTAAAGTTCAAGTTTAAAAAAAAAAAAAAACCACATATCCCTTTATAGTCAGGGCAATATCTGACCCAACCTTTTCCTGTACTGGCTTGCCATATAGTCCAAATTGAGAATGAGGTTATTACCAGGGCATTTAGATTTCTATAAAGTGCCACATACTTACCTACACTATAACGAATTCAGAGACTGAAGCTGGCAAAATAAATTGGATTTATTTACAGTTTGGTCAAATGACCAAGAGAGACTCCTAGTTTTTCTACTTTTTCTGTAGCCAGTGTTACAATTTTATAGGGAGAAAAAAAAAAGCCAGGAGATGTGTACATGTTCATTTATCAGAACTGCTTGAAACCTCTTCCTGAAAGGCAGCTTCCTGCTCTAGCTGGCACCAGGGCTTCAACCTTCCTTTCCCCTTCCTGAAATATTGGATTCATGGAAGATTTACTTGCTTACATATTTATTTATTTATTTTTGCTAAGATATTTTAATTTCATTTTTTTGATAATTTCATACATGAGCTCTGTATCTATACTACTTCCTCCCTCCCCCATCAAATCCCTTCCATGCCCTCATTCCCAAATTTAAGGTCTCATCTTTAATTATTGCTGTTACATGTATATAGATATTACTGAGTCCTTTCCATGTGGTTTGTAGATACATGTGTTCAGGAATGACCACTTGGGACTGGACATCCTGTGTGGGAGTTCCTCCCAGGAATACTGATTTTTCTTATTTCAGGAGTCATTAATTACTTATAGTTCTTCATCTTGGGATGGAACCATGTGGAATTTACCCTGTTCACATTGGCATGTCAATTGGTACTGTCATTATGTCTTTCTTGTTCCAGCAGCCATGCTGTTGAGACTTCATGGATATATTTTTCCTGTCACATTTAAAGGATAGCATCTAGCAATCCGTATCTTAGGCCTCTGGCTCTTACCGTCTTTATGCTCTCTCTTCCATGATTGTCCCTGAGACTTAAGGTGAGAGGGTTGCTGCTGGGAGCCATCCCTGGTGGTGGATGTGTCCTGCAGAAGATGTATGGAGTCGGTGGGGAAGGAAATGAGGCAGGCCATGGTGGTCAGGAGAATCTTGCAGCCTGACTGACTAGCAGCCAGAGTGTTTCTTTATTTATACAGAATTTAGTTAGCAGGGATACATTCATGATGTTCCAAAACATAGATCATATCATTTTTGGTTTTGGACATGTGTTTTACTTCCTTTTGTTCATCTTTTAGTGATCATTAATAAATTATGACAGAACAGAATTATCATTTCCAATCATTTTCACTCAAGTTTTGACATCATCAATAAACAGAGTTATCATTCTTACTCATTAACCCCATAACCCAATTTTTGAGAATCTAGAGGCATATGACAGCCTGTGCTCAGGCTGGTAGCTTTGGTTGCTTCAAGGACACTAGACCAAAACAAAAATCTTCAACTACCTTGGGCATTTTGCCATGTCTCAAGCAATGTATTATTAACTCTTAGTGGTCAGAGTGCCCAGGAAAAATCCTCAGGCTAAAGCTGCTGAAGTTATTCAAATTCTGGCATAATACAATCAATGTTCATATTTATATCCTTATAGAATTTGTCTATATGTCTAATCCTGGCATTCTGTTGTTCCTTGGTCATAGGACATTATAGTAACTTTACATGAGCTACTTCTAAGAGAGGGAGGTCCTATCATCTCATATTTTCATCATCTTTCCAAACCATACTTTGCTCATCAATGTGTCTCTGAGTAGGGCAGAGTTGTATGCCACGTAATTGTCTGAGTGTACAGTGGGAAGAGCTTTGTAATCTGAACTGCAGACAATTCCTCTAGCCCACTGAATCTTGTTGACCTTTTAAAATTTACTTTGTTTTGAAAATCTTGTTCCAGTGTAAGTAGAGGAACAGATGTTTCAAGAATGTCTCATAGCCTCATAAAGAGACCTCTGGCATAAGGAAAACCTTCAAGTAGATAAGGATATCTCCCTCAAAGTGTGTGAGGGGGAATAGTATGTTCAGGACTTTCCTGTGTAAGCTTAGAAGCAACATTCCTGGGAGAAGGCAAAAATGATTCATAAGGAATTTTCCATCAACCCAACATTCCCATATTGTACAAATATTAAAAGGGCCCCAAGTATGTAACAGGTGGAAATAAAAACCAAAGGTGGCATGGCAGCCATCATGTGGCTCAGATTTGCTGGATCTTTGTGAAATAGCTGTGCTGGCTTTATGACTTCTGCCATTCCATTCAGATATGGTTGTGTCAGGTTGAATTGTGGGTGTATCAGTAGTCTGGGCTGGGCATTCCAGATTCTCTTATTCTCTGTATTTTGACCAGTTCTAGATCTTTTTAATAGTCTCCATAAATTGCAAAAAAGAAAAATAATGACTTCATGAAATTTGTGGCAAATGAAGTCCAGTCAAAGAGAGAGAAGAGGGATTCTAGGAGCAATTGCATCAAGATCATGATGGGGAAATCTATAGAGACAGCCAAAACAAACTAGTGGGAACTCATGAAAGTTGGATCAATGGCTGTGGAGCCTGCATGGGACTGAACTAGGCCCTCTGCTTGACGAGACAGTTGTGTAGCTTGATCTGCTTGAGGGGCCCCCTGGCAGTAGGATCAGAATCCATCCCTGGTGTGTGAATAGGCTTTTTGGAGCCCACTACCTAAGATGGGACACCTCATGCAGCCTTGAGGCAGGGGAAAGGGCTTGGACTTGCCTCTACTTGATGTGTCTCCCCTTGAGAGGCCTTGCCTTCTTGGTGGGAGGGAGTGGGGCCTGGGTTGGGAGGCGGATGCTGGGGGGTGGAAAGAGGAAAGAGGGGGATCTTTGATTAGTGTGTAAAATGAATGAAAAAATTTTCTTAATATAAAAAAGAAGCTTCTTTGATGAAGACAAGAACTGTACTTCTCTGTGCTTGTAGAAATAAATATTTAGATGCAACTAGAAATTATATTGGCTTAGGAAAATGGTAGAGATAGGTTCTCCTCTCATGTATATGACCTCTACAGCTATGGGAAATTGTCTAGGTTTACAGTACCAGGCATGAACTCCATTTTATTGAGTAGGCCTTAAGTACAATTAGATAGTTTTGGTTACACCAAGATAAAAGTGCCACTATTGTACTTGTAGATATCTTTCCAGGCTGTCCATTGCTGTGGTTCATAGGCTTTATATCCAGGTCCTGAGAAAAATTTTAAGTCTTTCTTGTCCATTGTTTAATTAGTCTGATGCTCAAGGAGAGTCTCCCAAAGTCCTCTCTTGAACTGTCTTTTTCTCCTCCCTCCATATCTAGGATGGTTATAGAATGTTAGTAGAAATAGATTCTTAAGAACACATGGAATTCCCCATCCCCAAATTATTTCAGAGTGGTATGAACATGATCAAATAATTTTCCTTCTAATTGAGTTGCCTAGTAAACCAAAAGCACATTTGTTTTTGTTTGTTTGTGTCACAAAAGGAAAATACACCAAATTGGATGCACAAAACCAGTTTTGCTGCTGTTGTTGGCTATCAGCTTTGTGTATTTACCAGGATGTTCCTTTTTGAGTCTACAAAAGCATGTGCTGATATTGTGTTGATATTGAAGCTAATCTAAAATCTTGCAACCTGGTGTTCTTACTAGCACATGTTAATCTTTCTTTCTCTCTATGAAATGGGAAGATTTATCTGAACATCAATCACCCTCAATAGGGTGCTTGGGAAAACAATCACAGAATAGAAGATAGGAGAGCAATAATTAATATTCAGTATTAAATCTATCAAAAAGATTTGGGAAAGAACACTTTGTCACTGCTCTGGGTTTAATTTAATAGGCTTCACACCTGAATCATAGTCACAGCTTGGCATTCTCTCAATTAAATCCATGCTTGTCGGGAGCAATAGGGCTTTGAGGACAAGACCAGAGCACATGATAATGAAGTTCCCTGCAGAACAAGGGCATTAAGTAGACAGACTTGTAAGAATCACATACTCTGCATTAAAAATTCCTCAATAAGCAAACATGTAAGACTTTATCATACATAAGATATTTCACACAAAATCAGAAACTGTTTCAGGTTGACATCTGAATATATTCTACAGTAATATAGTTGGGGAAATATATGCTTTTATTAAAAAATGAAAATTCTTATTCAGTTGTAGATTTGCCGTTAATGTAGTTTGTCCTATCAAATTTCAGCTTAGAATTGCTCAAGTTAAAATGATATTTATATTAAAGGACCATCCAAATGTTAGACTGAAAAGTGATTTACAAACTCATTAGACCATAGTATTTAAGAGTAATTTATCTTTTTATTTACTTAATAAGACAAAAACTCAATAAACATGCCCCAAATCATACTGTTTGACAATACATTCCAAAACCTAAGGTTATACCTGGATATCTGATGAACCTTAGATTAAACTTTTGATATGTGTGAGTTTAAAAATAGAAGCAGAATTTCAGTTTCTGCTAAATTACTTCAAATTTAGCTTGTGTTATTACTCATTTATTTTGACTATATTGCTTGGTGTGATGCACTTCATACTGTTAAGGCAACCAATTTCTGTGGGTAATTGCAATATTCATTAAATGTGCACTATGAAAGTACTATATATTAGGTGTAGGTTTATACACTAGAGATAACAAAGTACTATATTAATAGTCTATTTTTAAGTCTCATGTTGTAGCATGAATCTTAAAAGTTCTTATTAATAAAATCAAACCCGAGGTCAGTTATTGGGGTCAATGCTGGTAGATCAGAGAGACAGAACAAGCCACAGCTACCTTACTTCGTAGGATCTTCAGCTGGTCTTGTCTCCTCAGACTGGAGGCCTCTGAGTCCTCATCCAGAATGTGTCTCAGCTGAATTGCTGCTCAAAAGCCTGAATGCTTAATCAGCCAAATGATTAACCAGCCAAATGCTTCTAGTTTCTGGTCCTCACACCTTATATACCTTCTGCTTTCTACCACCACTCCTTGGGATTAAAGGCTTGCTTTCTGGGATTAAAGGCATGATGAGTCACCATGCCTGTCTGTATCCTTGAACACATGGATTTCTGCATCTGGAATGCTAGGATTAAAGGTGTGTTTTACCACTGCCTATCCTTTATGTTTAATATTGTGGCTGCTCTGTCTCTGACCCCAGATAAGTTTATTACCATGCACAATATTTGGGGGAATACAATACCGCATTCTGTAGTTGAATTGAGAAGATACATGAATACACCAAATACAGCTAATACTGAGAAAGAAGAATACAACAAATGTCATTGGATCACAAAGCACATTAGGGGAGTTCTTTTCTAACCATTCCTGGGGAAAGTGTGGGAAGACTCATGACAGGAATCTTGAAGAAAAAATAAGAGCCAGCAAAGAAAGAGAGAAAGGAAAAACACAGAAATGATTGATTTGCAGGTAATGCTAATTGTTTGTGGAAGGCAAAGTGTGAAGCATCATAACATGTGCAGACAAGTATGGTGATATTTTATTTGTACTGAAATGTGATTTTATTTGTATGTTAATAAATAAAGTTGCCTGGGGGTCAGAGCTAATAGCAAGCCATAGCAGAAGCTAGGCGGTGGTGGTGCACACCTTTAATCCCAGCACTTGGGAGGCAGAGCCAAGCAGATCTCTGTGTGTTCAAAGATACAGCCAGCATGGAGACACATGCCTTTAATCTCAATACCAACCATAGGAGACCTGGAGGTCTGTACAGACAGGCAGTGACAAGGAGGTCATGTGTTTGGGTTTACAACCAATGAGAAGGTAGAACAGAAAGTCAATAAAAGGAGAGACACACAGGAAGTAGCTCCTTTTTTTTTTTTTTTTTTGAGGGGAAGGATGACAGTGGCAGAGAAGGGTAAGCTCAGCTCTCAGCTACTGCTCTGACCTCTTGGGCTTTTAACTCTGCAATTGGCTCTGTGTTTCTTATTTAATAAGACTGTTCTCTACAGACAAGTCTTTGTTTATGATTACTAAGTAAGGGACAGTTGCATACAGATTGTGTCTACGAAGTCCCATATTCTTCTTCAGCCTGCCAAACAAACAAAAAAACATGCAAAACAACCAAACCAAACAAAAACAAAATTATAAGCTTATTCTTTGGAGGCAGCAACCTACTCAACCCTTTTGAACAGGGATGAATCTTATTGGCACTTTAGAAACTTGAAGGTAAGAGTGAGTTTGAGGATTGGTTCAACATGCTTGTTGCTAACTGAGGACAATGTTTTCCAATGGAAAGAAGAGTGAGAATTTGGGATTTTATAGCCCCTCCCCTCAGCTTCCTGTTTACTCCTCCGTGATTCCTGAGTGTGGCCCACTCTAAACAGCGGCCTCACACTCTTGCTTTCATACTCTGCCCACCATGGTGAACTTCAGCCCCTCAAATTATGAACAAATAAATCCTTAATCCTTTGAGTTGCTTTTTATAAGGTATTTACCTAGCAATGAGAACAGTAACCAATAAAACAATCTATTGTTAATTTATTATGTTAGAAATAATTTTGGTCTTTATGCTGTTATTCACTTATTTTGTTTTGGACTGAACAATTTTGTGTACCTTTCTCTGAAAATCATTTTCTAAATATCATCACCAAAGTGATGATATTTGGTGGTTAGGGGGGTTGACAGATGAGGTGACTGGGTCATAAGAATCTACCTTTATGAATTGAATTAATACCCATATGTAAGAGCACCCAAGGTTTCTTCATCCCTTTTGCTGTGTGAAATTACACAGAGAGAAATGCTCTCAGCTAGCTCTGGATCTGTCATGCCTTCATTTTGGACTTGTGAACTGGCAAAGTTAGAAAAAGCTATTTCTATTGTCTGCAAGCCACCCAGTTTATGACATGGTGTGCCATCTCTCTGACTGAAACAACATTTTTTATACTTGAATGCTTGTCTCTCTCTACCAGGTGTATAACACACATCTATAATCCTGAGTTTGGGAAGCATTAGCAAAATGGCTGATGTTTAAGGCCAGAGTAGGTTACATAATGAGATCTCATCTTAAAAAGCAAACAGCAGTGAGAATATACAAAAAACAGCATGGCTTATTACTTCTTTACACATGTAACTAATATTTATTGAGATAATTAGAACTAAGTTTCAGTTCCTATTGCTAGGTTACCTCAAAAAAGACAGAAATAATCTCTCTCTCTCTCTCTCTCTCTCTCTCTCTCTCTCTCTCTCTCTCTCTTCATATATATGACTATTATACAATTCATACCGAGAATAATTTGGGACTACCTATTCCTGGCTATCTTTAAAACAAGATTCTGGCAGCCAAGTAGCATAGATAAACCATCATTCACTTCCTTGGACATAAGATCCATTGATCTCACCAGTTCACTTTGAGGTTCTTCAAAGATTGAACTCTTCCCAGAACTCATGCTGAGAGACAAAGTGTCACTGATTTATGTGTTTTGGAGTGTTCCATCAGACTGTGGGACATTTTAGGGCAGCAAGTCAAGAAGGACAGAGCCAAGTAAAACTTGAAAACATAAATTAGAAGAAATATGCTGATCATGAGAAGTTGCCTGAAGCTTGTGGTTAAGCAACCAGGGAACATAAGCTTTGAAATCAAAATGAGACAAATACTTTATTATGTTGACTTTTTCTGCTCAGAACCTCTCCCTGTGTCACCGTGAGTGTTGCTGAGAAGCTATAACTTTTTTCAACAGTGTTGACTTAGAAAGTTAGTCCTCTGCCACCCCTTCACAATCACATATGTGAGATGAATCTTCTTGAACCAGTGTTTCTCACCAAGAGGCTGTGAAATGTGGTTTAAGCACATGTGCATTGTGCTGTGTATTGTCCTAATCTAGAATGCAACTCAGCATATTTTCTTCTTAAGAACTCACATTTTTGCTGAGGCATTAGCAAGCAGATGGAAGCAGAGAGCATTGGATGAAAAACAGCAGAAATTTGCACACAGAGCATTGAAAAGTAGTGGAGAGGCAGACCACATTTTAGAAGCAGGTTAACAGGCAGGTGAGGGTGAGTATGAGCGGGTGTTGGTGGAATTTCTATGTTTGAGAATGTTCACATAAACTCACAGAGACCAGTCTGAAAAAAAAAATCAGATAGCTGAGATACTAGGCTCTGACATTTTTTCTTTTCAGTGTCTCAATAGGTTTCACTGATCCTTTTCTGGTTAATGATTGCGCCTAATTTGTGTTTAGCCATTCTGTTTTGATAATATCACCTATGCTTGTCATTCCTCCACCTCTTCTTTGCATGTTCTCCTTTCTATTACTCTCCCTTTTACAGGTAGAGTTGACAGAGGAATCTGCCTTTGATCTTGTTTTAGTTTGCTTTTGGTTGTAACAATAAACAGCATAAACAAAAGCAACTTGGGGAGGGAAAATTCAGGTGACAGTTCATCATCAAGAGAAGCCAAGACAGTAGCTCAAGGCAGGAACCTGGAAACAGGAACTGAAGTGGAGACCACTGAGGAACACTGCTTACTGACCTTCTCACTCTGGCTTGTGCAGCTTAGTTTATTATATAACCCAGGACCACCTGCACAGGGTTGGTACTGCCCACATTGGGCAGAGACTTCCTACATCATTCAGAAAACAAGAAAATGCTCCCATAGACATGCGCATAGCAATCAGATTGGAGATAGTCACTCAGTTGAGGTCCTGTCTTCCCATGTATATCTATCATGTTGACAGAAACTAACCAGCATAGGTCATTTTTAGACTTTCTCTGCTGTGCATCCATAGGTTATACCATCTGCCTGTGTGATTTCAGGTGGCTTTGTGCTGATTATCATATTTGTAGGACTTGTTTTAAGTGGCTGCATGTTCACTGGATCAACTGCAGCCTCTGTGCATTCATGAATGAGTTCACCATATACCAACTCTAGCACAGCTGAACTCCCTTCATCCAAAATTAAATATGCCCTACTTCTTACATGCATGGTTTGCAATTGTATGATTATTCATATTAGTTTATAATCTAAAAATCTCTATGCTATTCTTAAACTTCTTTTCTTCCTATTTCCACCACATTACTAAAAAAAAAAAAAAAATCAGGTCTGCCTCCATATTTCAATCAGTAGTACCTTATTCATTCTTTGCCCTATTCCTCTTTTCTTTCTGTTTTCTTTTTTTTATTCAGTGTTATAGAATTGTATTCCTTTCCTTCTTCTTTTCAAGCAGATGTTAACTGTACCTATTCCAGGAATTCAAGAAGGCAATTTCATTCTTAAATCTCTCACACTGGAGATGGTTCTCAACTCCATTTGAAAATGTTTCCTGACTTCCTCCCTAAAACAATAACACAGGGACAAATACCAGCAACAATCTTGATCATCTTCCCATTCCACATTAAATTTTGTTGTCCCTGTCTCTGCTCCTCCTTAGTTCCATTTTAGTCCCTTGCTTCCAATGAAAAGCCAGCATGTTTTCTGCTGTGTGTGATTTTATGTATGACTGACACTTGATAATCACCTTTTCTTCTTTTTTGGTAAAGAAATGAAGAGATGTCAGCAACAAAGCTTCCACAGGTAATGTATGCAGTTGGAACAGAGAAATATTACCTTGTTTGTAGCATTATTCAAAGAGCTGTCAAAAGGAAATTGAACTTCCACGCCCTACTCATGTCCTAAATGTTCAGTTTCAGTGAAATGGATGGAGAAAAGAACTGCAGAGTATCCATAATTGTGGCTTCTATTTATTCCCAACATCCTCAATCTTATCTATTGTTTTCCCATTCAGTCCCATGACAGTGGTAAAGTGACTTCTATCAGAATCATCAATGGGGAAAAATGGAAACACTATATACGGTCTTCATAAAGAGGCGCACAACTTTAACTTAACTGTAGTTCAGGAAAGGAGAGTCGGTGAGCCGTGGGTGCACTTTCAACCTGCCCATCTATCTCCATCTTAGTCAGCACCACGCATCCACTTCTTTGGAATCAAGTTACTCTCCACTCACTAAGGTTAAAAAACAAACCAAAACAAACCAATCAAATAGCAAAATTTATAATAAGAAAAGATTCATCCTGGTATTTTCTCCAATCTACAAGTTTCTTTCCTTTTTCAGTATCTATAATTTGTCTTCTGAGAATAGAGGAAATAGTCTTAATATAAGCTACTTAATAATCAGAATGCATTAGTTATATTTTTTCTATACTGCAAGAAAGAGAGCAATTTTCATTTGCATGAGACTTCATGAGATGTCAAGCCCATTTGATTAAGATTTTTTTTGAAATGTGCTATTTTATAGGATATGATGCTCTCCTTTTGATCAGAATATACATGATGATGTAAGAGTTAAATTTAAAATAAGGAACATACTTTAAAACTGAATATTAAGGTGGTAATATTATAGGTGGCATATGGATTCAACAAAAATCTTCAAGATGACATAGGAAAACACTGACTAAGTGGGATAAGTCTGACCACCTTGGCCTAACTTCCTTGACTGTGAATTCTAGCTGGAGGTTTAACAAAACAATTACCAAATCTTAGTAATTATTCTGTATTTTTCTCCAGCAATTATTTTTTTTCTGCTCTTTAGGTTTCTTTAACCAAGTTCTAATAAACAGAAAAAGCACACCTGCCTCCATTGTAGTTCTTAGCACTTAGCTTCCAGCAAAGAATCCAATTAAGGCAGAGGTATAACGTGCATGGGATTCCTCCCTCTGAACCTGTGTGTTGCTCATGTGGGTCTAGTGCCATGTTGCCTACTGTGCACACAGCCACACTGATGTCACTTTCCCCATCATGGAGAGGAGAGTGAGCCCAGGAAGAACTTTCTCCAGAATTCCTCTTTGAATAAATCTAATTTAGAGTTTGCCTAGTAGAAATACTAGCAAAAGATTTGGAAGGCAAAGATTCTTCTCTGTATGCATACATGTAATATTTATATTTACATATGTATACACACACATGCAATGGGTCTAATCAAAGAAAAAAGAGGCCACCAATTTTGAGAGGGAATTGGGGGACTATGGGAAGAAGTGAGAAAGAGAGACATGAGAGTTGGTGGAGGAAGGAAAGGGGGTGGTTTAATTAATTAATTAGTTAAATGTTAAAAAATTAAGAATTATGAACACCTAAAATTTTTATCTGGTATCCTGTCCTCTTACAACTGTTTCTCTATAGTAACTGCTTATTATTTAAGCACTAGGATACAGACCACTTTTCAGAAAACATGACGTGTCTCATCTGTACGTATTAGAGATTATCTTTCTCCTTCCCCCACCTTATGCTTTGCAAAGTTACTTCACTTCTTTCCTTCCTTTCTTCTTCTCTTTCTCCATTTCTCCTTTGCCTGTTCTGTTTTTGTCTTTATGTTGCTTCTTTCCTCTTCTTTTTCCCACCAATGCTCCTTCCTTCCCCTTTCCTTCCTCCTTCCCTTCCTCCTCCTTCCCTTCCTCCCTCCCTTCCCGTTTTCTCATTTTCCTTCTGCAAACACCTATGGAGCCCACTGAGCACTGATCTTGTTTACTTAGTAATCATTTATATACAATTACCTACCCCAAAGTCATCAGCATGCAACGCTAGCTGTTTATTGTACTCATGCTTTCTGCCAAGCATTTGGGGCAGGACACTGAAAGACTAACTCATGTCTCTCATATGACTGAGATGTTTAAACAATCTGGAGACTTCCTTGCTTATACATTCCATCTCTGAAATACTGCTATGTGTTCAAATTATCAGATAGATGACAGTTAGGGAAGATATAAGCAAAATAATTTGATTTCACGATGAGGAAAAGTTAAAGAATTTTAGAACCATGTTAAAAATTATCAAATCTAAAGAAGATCTATGCATGAAAAGGATAAATAGGCTCTAAGAAAATGGCTCAATGTATAAAATGTTTATTAGGCAAGCATGGGTACCTGAATTTGAATGCTTCTACCCACATAAAAGTCCAGCATCAGAGTTCACTGTAAATTAGTGCTGTTTGGGGTTTCTTAGGGGTTTCTGGTCAATGACTCTACTCAAACACAGCAAGTTCCAGGTTTAGTAAGAGCCCTTGTCTCAATGCCCTTGATAAAGTTTCTGCTACCATGAACTAGTGACACTTTAACTTTTGCAACAAGTTAGTTATTCCCAAACTGATCATACCTAAACTTGTACTGTGTGGATGGCTGCAGCACTGAATATCCTATGACTGGATACTATGAGTCCAAGATTGAGGAGCTGACAGTTGATGTAGCTGCAAGGCCAGTGTAGTTAACTATTGATGAAGATTCCATGACTTTCTTCCAGCTACTTGCCAGCACAGATGTACTTTTGCTTTATAGTTTGGGCGAAAGTGTCTTCTTATTTTATATCTGTGAATTTTTGTCTGCATGAATGAATGTGCATTATGTGCATGACTGGTACCTGTGGAGACCAGAAGAGTGTATCAACTCCCCTAGAATGGAGTCACAGTAGGTTGTGAGCTTCCATGTGGGTGCCATGAATCAAATCTGGATCCTTTACAAAAGAATTACAGTGTTTCACAATATGCCTTATACCTACTAAGATTTTCACAAAAATCAATTGAGTTGGGTTTTCAATCACTAAAAATAACAAATTTTTCAATCTTTCATGAGAAGAGCTCCACTCTCAGTTTTATAGATTGTTAAACAGAACTGTACACATATTATAGTGTATCTCAGATGTTTTACAGTTTATTGCAAATTCAGTTCAGTGCATGTACTTAACCCTTTTATGATAATAATTGTGAGACTGATAGACATGGATCCTGCTATCCTCAAACAGATGATATAAAGGGTGGTGCAAATAATAGAACCTGTAATTATTTTCTATTAAGTTAGTACAGTTCAGTAAGAAGAAATTTGATGTGGCCATTGGCTTGAACATAGAAAGGAAATGTGTTCAGAACTAGATGGCTTCATGGCTAGGGCTGGGAGGAGACAAAGGAGTCAGCCATGTGAAGTGAAAAATGAAAACACAATGTTCTAGACAGTGCTGAATGACTTTTCTCATTAATAAAATGGAGCTGAGGACTCATGAAGCTATTGAGTTCTGTAAGGAACTTGGAAAAGGGTATGCAGTAACAAGAAACAAGATCTAAGAAGGACCCAAGATAAATTTAAAACCTTCAAATATGATTAACCTTCATGTTGAGATAAGCGGAGACTCACTGATGGACTATAAGCAGTGAGCTGTCTAATGCAATTATGTTTAGACACAGAATAAATTGTGAAAGAGGCAATTTGTAGAGATGTTAAAAGGCTGAGAAGTGGCCTAAATTTTATAAGCAACAGTGAAGACATAGAAAACCAGATTAGTTAAAAACATAGTCCCAGGGTCAAGAGAACTTGCTGACTGAATTTGTGGTGTGAAAAAGTAAAGAAGCAAGACTAGTAGATTTCAGAGTTGGCCCACTGCATATATGGCAGCATCATTCATTCATGACCATCTTGGAAGAATACGTGTTCCAGAATAAGGAAAGGAATTCTAGGGGAATGGTTGACAAAATACTGAAAGCACAAAAGTGTTTATGTTTTCATGCCTAAAATAGACTTTGCAGATACAATTAAATCATTCTGTAAGAAATATATTCAATAAGAAAGAATGTCTTAGAGAATTTGCATACAATCATAGATGAGGATTCTGGAAGGGAAGAATGTGAGGATATTGAGTAGACCAAAAAGGGGATATGACAGATAAACTGGAGACAAACAGATGCTCAAGTGAACTGAGAAAAAAATCTAAAGAGTGGAAGAATCAAGCAAGAAAACAGTTCTTAGTTTTAGCATTATCAACCTCCAGAATCATACCACAATAAATACATTTCTAATATTCTAAGCTTTAACATTTGTATTTTTTACCATAGCATTATAAAAATAACACAAGTGTGAGGTGTTTTAAGGTCTATGGGACATAGGTCAAAGGTCTCATAGGTTGTAGCACACATGGGTATCAAGCTCATGAAAGTGGGCTGATGACTTAGAGTGAAGCATTGTTAACAGAGAAGAGCATCAGATGCCAAGATGTTGAATGAGGATGTGAAATGAAGTGCTCTCTATGCAGAACTCAGGGGAATCCAACCATCCAGAAGTTGACATTAACCAATTGAACTACCAAGTAGCCCTCAGAAGAAAAGGAGAAAGAGAGTGAGAGGCAGGAAAGCATAGGTAGAATGTATCTTAACTATATGGGTTTGTTCATAACATCAAATGTTACTAGGAGAAATTAACTAAAATGAGTTCAGGTGAAATAAACATGCAGATATGCCAATAGAAATGGAAGGCATTGTAGAGGGAGAATTTAAAGGGAAAGAAGAAAAAGATATATTGTGATTAGTTGGTTTGTAGGAAGGAGTACTGAGTAGAACTGGAGAGTCAAAGATCACTTCTGAGACCACAGACCATTGCGTTTTTACTGGGATGGGAGTAAAAATAATAATAATAATAATAATAAATAAATATAGAATAATACCTTAAAACTAAAGTACAATAATTCCTCATTCTTGCCTTTCAAAATCCTCATGATGGCTTCTGTTTGGGTAAAGTCGAATGCATAGGATAATGCATAACTAGTTTATAGAGGCTTCTAATTTAAGTATACAAAGAAAAGTATGCTCTATTACAAATGCATTGACTACTGGTCTGGTGGTTGTGACAAAATATCTGAGAAAAGCAACTAAAAGGAAAGGTTTGTTTTGACTCACAGTTTGAGGGTGAAGTTCTTCCTCATGGAGAAGTTATGGGGTCAGGAGCCTGAGGCAGCTGATTGCATCTCATCTACAGTTGGGGAGCATAGTGAGATGAATGCTGACACTCAGTTGCCTCTCTCCTTTCTATTCGACCCCAGGCCATGGGGTGCTACTGGCACGGTCAAAGTGGGTATTCCCTCCTCAATGATCTATTTTAGAAACCATGTTGTAGACAACCCCAGGGTGCTGTTTCTACGATGATTCTAAATCCCATAAAGTTGATAAGCGAGATTAACCATCAGCACAGGGAAAGAAAATTGGAGAAATAATGGAGATAAAGTTCTTAAAACAATGAAATACTTTAAAATGACATGATTCCATTCTAGATGAGGTCAATAATGCTATGAAAACTCATAATACAGCATACAAACTTGTACTTGCACGTATATGCAAACATACACACACAGAATATAAATCAGAAGCCAAATACAAATGGGGTTCCTTAACAGGAAAACAGACCTTAAACAATAATATAATTCTGAATGAACTAAATGATGAGAGTTTTATACTAACGACAAATGTCCTGTCCTAGAAAAATCAAGATAGGTCAGTTCTTCATCAAATATACATTAGCTCCTCTCTATGTACCAGGAAGTTTGCCAAATTAAAAAAGGTAAAACAATGCTGGGCGGTGGTGGTGCACACCTTTAATCCCAGCACTCGGGAGGCAGAGGCAGGTGGATCTCTGTGAGTTCGAGGCCAGCCTGGGCTACCAAGTGAGTCCCAGGAAAGGCACAAAGCTACACAGAGAAACCCTGTCTTGAAAAACCAAAAAAAAAAAAAAAAAAGTAAAACACCAAAAATACAGGTTATGAGTGTCTCCATGTTTATCATTTAGCTTCCACTGAAATTGTGATTGAGGACCATCTTCACCACATTCTAGTTGTATAAGGAAATATTTTAAAATTGATTTAAATGATGCTACAAGAAATACAAATATACACACACACAAACAACATTTTAGATTACACAAAAGGTAAATAGATGCCTAAAATACAGATAATTTTGATTACGTGCAAAAAGCTGAGAAAATGTGTTATCTACCAGTCAAGATATTTATATAGACAAGTGACTATTAGTATGTAGGTAGATATGTATGTAGGAAACCACGAATGACTTCTTTTTTTTTTTTTTTTCGAGACAGGGTTTCTCTGTGTAGCTTTGCACCTTTCCTGGAACTCGCTTTGGAGATCAGGCTGGCCTCGAACTCACAGAGATCCACCTGCCTCTGCCTCCCAAGTGCTGGGATTAAAGGCGTGCGCCACCACAGCCCGGCAACACGAATGACTTCTATACATACAGTATAAATTGGGTAGCTAATTTTTCTAATACAAACTTAACCTTTTATAAAAATTGCATTTAATCCATCCACATATTATACAAAGGAGAAACTAACCTGTAAAATAGACTGTCAAGCACCAGAGAGTAAATTGGTTTGTTCTGTAATTCCAGTAAAGTGCACTTGGGAGAAATGAAATGAAAGCATTTAGGAAGGTGGATGATAATGGGGGGATTCTGGCAGCATGATCGGGAAAGCATTGAAGCGTAGCTAAAGAGAAGATTCAGCTGCTCTCTAGCATGAAAGAATAGATAGTCATCAAAAGTTGAGTTTTTAGGCCCTGGCAAAGGATTCACTGAATCTGAAAAATACAGTTGCAATATGTAAATAGGTGAATTTTAATAATAACAATCAATTGAAGAGGATTAAAATCATCATTTGGATGGCCAAAAAAGACTATGAGAAAATATAGTTCATATAATTTAGTGGTTTTTAGGTACTGGGTTGAAGTTCACAATATGAATTAAAAATAAACACAAAATAAAACAAACTCATTTAAAGACAAAAAATGAGTATATCTACAGATCCATATACCAGTATAATTGTAGCCAGAAGTTTTCTTCAGTCCTGCAGAATCTCTCCCACATAAGCCCCATAAGCCGCTTGGTCCCAAATAAACACATACAGGCTTATATTATTTTTAAACTATAGCCATGGCAGGCTTCTTGTTAGCTAGCTCTTATATCTTAAATTAATCCATTTCTATAAATCTATACTTTGCCACATGGCTTGTGGCTTACTGGTACTTTTACATCTTGCTTCTCCTGGCGGCATCTGCTTTGTTCAGTCTTTCTCCGTCATCCCTCTCTAGTTAGAATGTCCTGCCTAACCTTATTCTGCCTCACCATTGGGCAAACAGCTTTATTTATCAACCAATCAGAGCAACACATATTCACAGCATGCAGAATGACATCACCCATCATATAATTCTACAGAAGTTAATCATGTCTTTTAACTCTTATAACACTGCAAATAAGACCCTTATGACTAACATTATAAATTAGAATATTTAAAGGAAATCTTTTTAATGTTTTATAAAACCTTACAAAAATATTCTAGTGACTGACCTCATGGTGCTAGTACTGTGAAATATTTTCTTCAGCCAATAATTCCAACTAAAATTTATTTTGTGAATTTTTAAAGTAACTTAGGTGAAAGCTACCCTAAACATAAGTTTTTAGGAAGACAAAAACATTTCTGTCACGTTAGTCTTGATGCTCTCAACAATGGCCTTTTGCACAGGAAGAGGAAATGAGCAGGTGTCAGGAGTGCTATAATCAGATACGGTTTTTGAAGAAAATAACAAAAAAAAAAGCTATTGTCCCAGAGAAATAATGACCACAAGTCCTGACTGGGCTCATGCCTGGAAGGGAGACTTCAGATAATGAGCTGTAATCCAGGAGTACCTGCTCAGTTGTGTCAATGAGGTAGGTGACAAGATTGCCTTTAGCCTACTTGAATGTAAGTTCTGTACTTTAAACTAGGTCAGATGTATTATTTCAATTTAAAATAAGAAGCCCTCAAGCTGGCACTATTCTGGAACAGGCTTTTTGGAAATACTTGGCATGTAGACATGTTTCTCATGGCTTGTGTAATGCTTTGGTAATGGTCAGCCTTGACCTCCATTACCACCACAATCCAGTGGCTCACAGTTAAGCATCATCCCCAGTTCCTCCCTAAGAACATCTGAGTGCTGCTTATTTTCCTGACACAATAATAAAGGTCATCGTGAGCCACATTCAGGGAGATAGTAATACTTTTTTTTTAATACAAGGAAATATATTTTGTGTGTGTACCAAAGACTCTGAAGTTAAGAGTTGATGTCAAGAGACAAAGGATTTAAAACCTGTAGATAATCACCACTGGATTTAACCTCCCTTGACTATTTTACAGAGCATTTGATGTGCCCCAACTTAATTTTAATCATGATGAGTCCAGGTAGCAGAATTACAGGTGCCTTCCTTTAGTCCTCAGTATCTTTCTTTCTTTTCTTTTTCTCTGAACTAGGAATTGCTGAGCTGTTGCTTGGCTCTTTCCTGGAAAACAGTTCTTCCTCATTGGGCTTCTTTTTATCCTCCCTTTTCTTCTTTACAGATGGCTTTTCTTCCATTACCTGTTCTTCCTGCTCTGCAGCATTCCACTTCATCTCCTTCTGAACTTCAGCTTTAAGTTTAATCTTGGCTTTTTTTTTTCTTTTCAGTAATTTCATCCTCTTCATTTGCCTCTTCTATTTTGATTTTTTTTAGAACAAGTTGGAAGTGTAGAGTCAGCAAAGGGATCATAAGTCTTCACTTTTGTGTTTTTTACTTTTCTGCTTTTGCTAATGCCTTTCCTGTTGAGCTTATTTTTCTTATAAAAATGTTGAATGCTTCATGAATTTGTGTGTCATCCTTGTGCCAGGGCCATGCTAATCTTCACTGTATCATTCCAACTTTAGTATATGTACTGCTGAAGTGAGCACATAAGTAATATTATAAATCCATTCTATTTCAGCAAGCATTAAAACATGAATAATATAATAGAAGACATATATTTTAAAATGCTACTTGCTGTTATCTCACATTTCCACTACAGACTGGAATAGTTTATTCCTTATTATTTAAATGCAAGGCTAAGTTAATCAGAATTTTTTCTAAGTTTTTATTCACACTAAATTTACCACATATTTTGCTTTTAAGTAATTTTTTTTTAATCTGTGCCAAAAAGAAATACTTTCCTCATATGCGAAAAGTTATGATACTGTAGACTCATATGGATGCTCTTTTTTGCTTTACTAAATGACCTAAAAATGGAAAGATCCATAGTGTCAAAAATAAATTAGAAGCTAGTTCACAAAATGAAACCCTCAAGGAATTGATATCTAAAAGTAGAAGTGTATGTATGAATCGACATAATAGCCAGCATGGCATCATAACCCTACGTATGCAGTAGTGGTATGCATACCTTGGAAGTAACCAATAACTCTGTAAATGAATTTAAGCCCTGATCAATGTGAAAAAAAAAAAGATGTCTGTTACTGGAGAACTGACCAACTACACAGGGCTAGAGGAGAACTTCCAACCACTGCTTTACTAAGCCAGCATAATCCTACATATAATAACTACACTCTGAATATTTGTCCTTACCCCAAGTGTGTAAGAAGTGTGTGTGAGAACCAAGTGTCATTTTCCCTCTTCATCAAGGACACTTTGCAACAGAGACCATTGTGAAAAAAAAAAAACCACAAAAATCAAAACGCAGAGTTTTGCTGCCTAGTTCCACTTGAAAAATTTACAATATAACTCCCACATCTACAGCTCAGAGATTGCTGGGGGAGAAGAGACAAAAAGATTATAAAATCCAGAGAAACACGGAGGTTGCTGTGAGATTGTGTCTTCTAGGAGTGTTAGAAGATGTATCCATAAAGTCTCATCAACATGACTGCCGAAGCATGAGCTCAACAAGGACTACATTAGACATGCCATATTTGCAGCAGAAAACGTCAACCCTCAACACAAAGGACTACAGGCAACTAAGGGATGCTACCAGGAGAAATAGTTTTCCCTAGGAAGAGAACACCAATTGGTTATCCAGTACAAAATCGTCAGTCCTGGAAACATATATACAGGTAACATTACACAGACTGAGCAGTATGTATTTATGTACTTAGGGGTGTGTGTGTGTGTGTGTGTGTGTGTGTGTGCATGTTTGAAAAGGCCATGAATTAGGAAGAGAGCAAGGAGAGTTATATTGGGGGGAGTGAAGAGAGGGATGGGAAAGGGAAGTGATGTAGATTATATATATAAAATCTCCAAAAATAAAATAAATACTTTTAAAAGAGAAAGAAGTGTCACTTAAAAATAGATTTTTAGATATCTGTCTTCTAGGTAGAAGCATTTGAATTCTATAGTGTCACTTTCTTTTTTTCCTGTGAAATTTATTGCACTTTGTTTAACTTTGTCCTCACTTTCAATTAACTGCTTAAGAACAACACATTCACTTACTTGTACTTAAATAGAAGTCTACTTCTGTTCCTCTTTTGCTCAATAACAAAACCCCAAAGTTACACTTTAACAACATTTTGCAGTTGTAGGGATTTATAGGTTTCTCATCATTTTTCTGGATAATCTTTTAGTGCACTGTGACTATGGGTGTGACCAAAAAATTAATATATTTAAGAAGTGCAAAATGACAAAAAATCAAGAATATCAGTGCAGTGATTTCTGTACAAGATCTGGACTTACTGGATGATTACTGTGAAGATAGTTATAGTGCTAATAACACAATGTACCTTGGAAATGCATGTTATCAGAGTTAGTCAAGTACTTTTAAATATATTCACCAGATATAAAAACAAGATGCTTTCTTTGATCTAAAGTTGTGAAAGGTGTTCTGGCATCTTGTCTCAGCATTGAAAACAGCAGGGTTAACTAGAGGCTAGATAAAAATATTTCATAATTTCCCCCTACACAGTTTCCACCAGGGCATATTTGACACTGTATTATCACTCCTGTAAAGACTCACTGCAAAGGGACAGAAATCCTTTCATAAATGCCCAGTGACTCCCAGTTTAACCCTTTGTCAAGTGGGCCTCTGCTATATAATGCGATTGAATCGTATCAAACATAGCAAAGAATCCATGGGAAGACTTACCAGCTTGTAAATTCAAATAGTTGGTTAAATTTATTCTCAATTGCTTTTGATGGAAAGCTGGGGAGATCTAGAGGAAGTTGACTGGTGTGTTATTAATTCTCTACATCATTATTGTGATGCCAACTCTATTTATCCAATTTTTAATTCTCTAGGTCCTTGTTCTGTCAGTGACAGCTGTTATGGCTGCTGGGGCCACTTTTCTTTATCTCTTTTCCATGACTAAAAGGGCAGGAAGCAGCTGTTGTTCTTTCTAAGGCTGAAGAAGGGATCAGTTTTCAGAGACACTGAAATGGCTCAGAAAGTATCCCTCCTTGAGGAAATGAGAGCATTTTTGTTCAAAGAGCTGAGAACTTGCTGGATGCAGTGTCTTAAGCTGCAATCCCAGCACAATGGAAGCTCATGTTAGAGCCTAGCTTAAGCTACATAACAAGACTCTACACCCTACACAAAAATAAATGAATACTAAAATATAAAAACTCACTACCTTCTTGAGTGAGTCAGTAACGACCCATTTATCAAGTGAATATATTACTTATTGCTTAAAGCCAAGCACATGATCTGAATGGGCATGCTTTGGCAATAGTGTTTGCTCCCCATAATTCTGGAGGCACCAATGTTCCTTTGTGCTCTGTCTTATCACTTTCCTGCACATACACTATACATGTCTACACACACTTAAAGAATGTAAACTATCACTTGCAAAGAAGTATGATGGATCAAGTTTCCAGATGATGTTTTTGTACCAAGAATAATAAATTTTCTTCCAATTCCAATATAAATCAGCCCTTTTCCATTTTCCATGGAAAAATGGAAAAAATTCACTTATATTGAATTTTCACTTTAATATAAGTGAAATTCCATGCTTTGTACCATTTTATACTATTGATTTCCAGAGCCTGATCTCTCTTTTCTTGAGGGACACTCCACCACATCAATTGCAAACTGTCAACAGAGTTTTCAAAATATTGCATTCTTTCATTAAATATATCATACAGAAACATCAGTTTGGGAAAAATCTCTACTGTGGATTTCTCACCACAGTTAATGTGAACATGTTAGATTAAAGTGACTGTAGTGAAATATATGTCTTATTAACAATATTTTTTGCCATTGGATGACTATAATTTATATTTTTCAGAAAAGTTGCATTTAAATATTTATTTTTGTCAAAACAAATATTCAAAGTTTTGCAGAGCTTTTTTGCAGTGTATCCCATCATTATTTCCAGAGAATATTAAATCTTACTCATTAGGTCTGTTTACACATGGCTTTCTTTATGCCATAAGTCATTGTTGAAATAAATCATATCCTCATACTGAGGCTGAGTGAACTAAACCTCATAGTATTTTATACCTTGCTCATGGGAACATATACTCTGTAAAGAGCAGGACTGGAATGTACATCTAGATTTCCACCTAAACATAGTGTTTTTCTATTTCATATTTTAGATTTTTTTGTTCTCCTAATGGGATTTTTAATGATTTATGAAAGGAAATTAGAAGAATGGATTTTTTGTTGAGGTCTCAGTCTTAAAATTAAATTTTATATTTTTGAAACAATACAAAAAATTGAATGCATTATTTTAAGATTTCAATATTTCTAGAAACAAACCTACAAATCTGTAGCCAGCTCACTTTTTCACAAAGGTGATAAGAATATGCAATTCTGGTGTTAGGAATGTTGACTACAGTCAGAACAATGAGGCTACAGAACCTATTTTCCGTAGAAATACACCCAGGCAGGCCTAATGTTGGTGAGAATGTACATTAGTTGGATGTTTATAGAAAATATACATAAGAATCACTAATCCTATTAATGATATAGATTTTAAGAATATCTCAGACATTGTAGTACATATCTGGATAGCTCAGTATGTCTAAGTACAAGTTTGTAGGGTAATCATTTTTTTTTTAATTTCAGTGAATTCAAGATGTTCTAAGAAAAGCACATATTAAAAATGGCACAAGAAATTAAAATAATTTGAGTGAGCCAATAATGTGTGTCTATGTATGCATGTTTTCAAAAAAAATAAATGAGGGGCATCTTTGTGGATTTCTGTGGGCCTCTCTAGCACTTTGCTTATTCCTATTCTTATGTGGTCTTCATTTACCATGGTCTCCTATTCCTTGTTCTCCCTCTCTGTTCTTGATCCACCTGGGATCTCCCGCTCCCCCAAGCTCTCTTTCCCTGGACCTTTGCCCTCCATTACCCCCACTCATGTCTAGGCTGTTCATGTAGATCTCAGCCATTTTTCCATCATTTGGGCATTCCCTGTGTCTTTCTTGGGGTCCTGTTTTCCAGATAGCCTCCCTGGTGTTGTGAGTAGCAGTCCAGTCATCCTTGTTCCACATCTAGTATCCTTCTATGAGTGAGTACATACCATGTTTGTCTTTCTGAGTCTGGGTTACCTCACTCAGGATGATTTTTTCTAGATCCATCCATTTGTCTGCAAACCTCATGATGTCATTGTTTTTCTCTTCTGAGTAGTATTCCATTGTGTATATGTACCACATTTTATTTATCCATTCTTCATTTGAAGGGCATCTAGGTTGTTTCCAGGTTCTGGCTATTACAAACAATGCTGATATGAACATATCTGAACAAGTGCCCTGTGGTATGATTGAGAATTCCTTGGGTATATGCCCAAGAGTGGTATAGCTGGATCTTGGGGGAGATTGATTCCCAATTTTCTAAGAAAGTGCTATATTGATTTCCAAAGTGGTTGTACAAGCTTGCATTCCCACCAGCAGTGGAGGAGAGTCCCTTAGCTCGACATCCTCTCCAGTATAAGCTGTCATCAATGTTTTTGATCTTAGCCATTCTGACAGGTATAAGGTGGTATCTCAGAGTCATTTTGATTTGCATTTCCCTGATGATTAGGGATGTTGAGCAATTCCTTAAATGTCTTTCAGCCATTTGAGTTTCCTCTGTTGAGAATTCTCTGTTTAGTTCTATAGCCCATTTCTTAATTGGACTGTTGGGCATTTTGATGTCTAATTTCTTGAGTTCTTTATATATTCTGGATATCAGTCCTCTGTCAGATGTGGGGTTGGTGAAGACCTTTTTCCATTCTGTAGGCTGTCGTTTTGCCTTGTTGACTGTATCCTTTGCTCTACAAAAGCTTCTCAGTTTCAAGAGGTCCCATTGATAGATTGTTCCTCTCAGTGTCTGAGCTACTGGTGTTATATTTAGGAAGTGATCTCCTATGCCAATTCATTCAAGACTACTTCCTACTTTCTCTTCTAGCAGGTTTAGAGTAGCTGGATTTATGTTGAGGTCTTTGATCCACTTGGACTTAAGTTTTGTGCACAGTGACAGATATGTAGCCTTCTACACGTTGATATCCAGTTCTGCCAGCACCATTTGTTGAAGATGCCTTCTTTTTTCCATTGTACAGTTTTGGCTTCTTTGTCAAAAGTTATATGTTCATAGGTGTTTGGATTAATGCCAGGGTCTTCAATTTGATTCCATTGGTCCACATGTCAGTTTTTATGCCATACCAAGCTGTTTTTATTACTGTAGCTCTATAGTAGAACTTGAAGTCAGGGATCGTGATGCCTCCAGAGGTTGTTTTATTGTACAGGATTCTTTTGGCTATCTTGGGGTTTTTGTTTTTCCATATGAAGTTGAGTATTATTCTTTCCAGGTCTGTGAAGAATTGTGTTGGTATTTTGATGGGGATTGCATTGAATCTGTAGATTGCTTTTGATAAGATTGCCATTTTTATTATGTTAATCCTGTTTATCCATGAGCAGGGGAGATCTTTTCATTTTCTGACATCTTCTTCAATTTCTTTTCAGGGACTTAAAGTTCTTGTCATATAGGTCCTTCCCTTGCTTGGTTAGTGTTACCGCAAGGTATTTTATATCATTTGTGGCTATTGTAAAGGGTGATGTATCCTCTGCTGGCAACGGTCGAGAGACAGCCCGAACTGACCTACTCTGGTAATAAGATGGCAAAACACCCTAATTGTCATGCTAGAAATCCAATCTAATGACTGAGGGAACTGGATGCAGAGATCCACGGCCAGGCCCTTGGTGGAACTACAGGAGTCCAATTGGCGAGAAAAAGGAGGGTTTATATGAGCAAGAATTGTTCAGAACAAGGTTGGATAAAGCACAGGGACAAATAGCCAAACGAATGGACACACATGAACTATGAACCAATGGCTGAGGGGCCCCCAACTGGATCAGGCCCTCTGAATAGGTGAGACAGTTGATTGGCTTGATATGTTTGGGAGGCATCCAGGCAGTGGGACCAGGTCTTGTGCTCAGTGCATGAGTTGGCTGTTTGAAATCTTGGGCTTATGCAGGGTTGCTTGGCTCGGCCTGGGAGGAGGGCACTGGACCTGCCTGGAGTGAATCTACCAGGTTGATTTCAGTCCTTATGGCAGTCTTTGCCCTGGAGGAGATGGGAATGGGAGGTGGTCTGGGGGGAATGCGTGGCGGGGAATGACAAGAGGGGGTGGGAGGGGAGAGAACAAGGGAATTTGTGGCTGATATGTAGAATTAAATTATATTGTAAAATAAAATAAAATAAAGAACAGAGGGGAATAAAAAAATAAAAAATAAATGAAAACTCTGAAAAGAACTTGCCAATTCCAGTTCTGCTCAAATGACCATGCATGAAGACTTTGACCCCACTATAACTTGTGCTGTTTTTCATCAAGGTCTCCTTATTTTTAATCCAACTGCAGTAGTAATTTCTAAAGTAGTAGGATTTCTTTATAATAAAAAATGCAAAATTTAACAGTCGTTTACTGCCTATGAAAGATTTTACTTTGTAGGCTCACAGCCCACAATGAGAGTTGGTTGTAGGTAAATCCTCTTAAGAGAAAAACAAAATAGAAACTTTCTTCCATTATTATTTAGTGAAATTAATTGTTTCTCCAGGGTGATGCAACAGATTTATGTATCGTGTCTTTTTCCACTGATATATTGGTACAAACTTCTTGGTGGACTCTGTATTAAAATTTATAGCCTTAATGCAGTTTTAAAAATCCCAGACTAAAAAGCATTGCAGTGAACAACAATGCTCATTTATTCTCAGAATTTTATTTCAGAGAAAGACTGTAGTTTCAGTAGAGATAAATGTGCTAGGCATTAGGGTTTAGCATGCTGCCAGCTCTAGCTTTTTGGTTTTAAAAATCATGTTTTAGTTGCAGTGATTCTTTCCATCAGAATCAAGAACTGAGTATTTTAAATATGTGAAGGTTTTCTTTGTGTTGTCCATTACTAAGTGATTCAGGGGGTCCACATTAAGCAAGACATGGCAAAGTTCTCTATGGACATTTGAAGCACCCCACCTCACTTGCTCTTATGAATGAAGCTTTTCAAATGACATTGGCTAAATATGGAGGTTAAAGAGGGAGGGGAGAGATTGAGCTGTTTTAAATATTCTTTGTTTTCTAAGTTGTAGTTCTGAAGTGATCATCCTTTTAAATCAGTTAAAATATTTCAACATTTTAAGTAAAGTTGGATTTTCAGTTTTCCATTCCTGTTTGCTTTTTTGAATATTTTACCACTTCATTGTTTAAGTCAGAGTATGGATTTAAAGAAGGGCATTGCTTTGACATAAATTACAGCATGCTAGAATGCTTAATCTCCTTGGTCACATTTTATTGCTGTCCTGCATAAATAACACATAATAATTTTGTTTTATTAATAAAGCTATCCATCTTTATTGCACTGTGCTTGTTAATGAAGATTGAAAATGAAGGTACCTAACAATAAATCAGAAGTGTTTAAACAACTGAAAAAAAATGATTCAAGTTTTACATATTAGATTTTCTTTTATTGGATACATTTACACATAGAGTTTAAAATCCTTGGGTATTTTTTGTTGTTTGATTATTACAATCACTTGTGTGTTGGAAATGTTTAGAAATAACTAGTGCCTTCTTTAGGCTAATTATTCATCACATATTAATTTTAGGGCAAAAGTCTGAGTAAGCATGGCTGAAACTCTAGTATTTGATTTTAGAGGTCAAGAAAACCTTCAAACTAAGTTACTAAACAGGGTGAGTGGATTCTCTAAAGACAACCTTTCAAAGAAAGAAGCCAAAACTAGCTTCTGTCAAAATTTACATTTCATTTATCTGTTCCAGTTCACCTTTTTCCACAAGACAATGAACTATTTGAAACTGCTGAAATGCATTCTTTGGCTTCTTGATTTTTTTGTATGGATGCCTTTCCTTAGACTCTTATCTCATGACCAGTTCTTCTAGACATATATGTGCAGTGCTGTACATCTATCAAGGCAACTTGTTCCAAGCCAACTTTCTGACGTCAGCTGAGATGACATTTTCTCTGGGTGTCTAAATGGTTTTCTTCCTGTGTCCCCTGTAGAATACTATTCTTGCCCCCAATGTAATTAATACCTATCCATATGTTGGCTTCTTTACGTATTTCCTGGATTCTCTATTATCATGTAGGTTTCTTCAAACCACAGAATGAGTCTCATTCATTGTGCATCCTTAATTTGCATCTTGGGATCAGGCATACAGTTGATATTGTAGGCACATAGTAGATATTGAACACAACAAAAGCTAGAATTATAGTTCTATGAACACAAAATACAGGGGCTGTGAGGAAATGCACTGTTCTGGTTGTGTAGCAGTTAAGACTAAAAACTAGAGCTAAATGTCAGGATGCTATGCTCAACTGTGTTACTTACATGGTCTTTGACCCCAGGCGAGATTCCTCTGCCTTAAGTCTATAATCTGTTACATAGACACCACAAAAGAGTTTTCTCTCATGGAGTTATGAAGTTTTCTTTAAAAAGCTAGTACAAACAGCCTATGAAAGATTTACTATAACATTCTAAATATTTGATGAATGTCTATTGGAAAGTAAAAATATAGATAGAAAGCCTCAGTAAAGATAAGGTTAAATAAGGAATAAGAGATTTTATAGCTATAATGAGCTGGAATTCAACATTCTTGACCATCATTTATAGGAGGCTGGAGATTAACTGGTCAATTTCTTTGCCTGCTCAGTCTTAGTCCCAGGACATCTAGTTTCATTCATTATCATTACACTAATATTTCTTATAGGATTGTCCTTCAGTTCTCAGGATCAGAAAACTGACTCGTTTGGTAAAACTTGGATGCCAAGGCCTTTCAATGAAGTCCCTGAAGGACGGTCTAAAAAGCTACATTACAGCACCTCAGATGGTCATGATGCCTAACTTTAAGAGCTACATATAGAGGTTCAGTGCTATGGACATATTTACAGAAGCCCAGATGTATAGGTTAGGTTTATAAAAGACTGATTCAAAAATGCTTTTCATCTATCTATTGCCCTCAGTCATAATATTTATACGTTTTATGGAATTGCTTGCTTTGTTCACTGTGCTTTCATGTTCTAAAATTGTAGGATATAACCTTTATCCACAAATAATTTGTGATATAGTTAGTTGAGAGATGAGTGCAAAACACATTTAAATGTTGCATGAAATTTACAATGTTAAGTTTTGGTATTAAATTCAAGTGCACTATACAAGAGAATATGAGAATACTTCTTTACTCAGAGAGGATTTTGCCAAGTGAGTTGGTCAAGAAAACTAAATGATAGTTGATCAGGAAAGAAAGAATGAGAAAATTATGGAAAATAGTATAAAAAATGTGAGTAAAGATACATAGACCGCAGCCAGACATAGTGGTACATGCTACAGTTCTATCACTCAGGAGGATGCAAGAAAAATAGAAGTTTAAGATTAGCTTCATATAGGCTATGAAAGAGTACTTCAGGAAAGGTAAGGTATAAATGATATGAATATATAGGATATAAAAGAATTGGTGGAAATAATGAGGCTAGAAACATTAAGGGGAGGTTAGGGTGAGGGAATGAAAAGAGAAAGTTGGGGGAATTGGTGTGGAAATCTAATATTTTGTGGTTTATTAAATTACATTTTTAAAAAGGAATTTAAATGAAGGTACCCTACAAGTATGGATAATAAAGCATCCAGAAGCCACAGGTTATTGAAGGAAGATCCCAGTGCCAGATGTGGAATGGCTCCTAATGGATTGTTGATCAAGAAGGCCCTTGAGGCCCCCTATACAACTCCAGACCATGCTACTGCTCTTGATTAGCCACTAGCATTTGAAGATAAGACTGTTGCTGAAGACAACACACACTTTGTTTTCAAGACATAGACAAATCAATATAAAAGTGAAAAGGAAGTTTCCTCTCTACTACCTAATTTGTACAGTACTATAAAATGGTATATAGGCTTGAAGGGCAGCAAACCCATCAATAGTTTTATCTACCTAGAACTCTGTGAGTATAATAGCATCCTGCCAGGCAAGGTATACCTATAGTTATAATAATGGAAGCTCAGAAAGTTAAATAAAGCCTCTCCTGAAAGCTATATAAGTACTTAGCAGTGACTTAGATATAGGAACTCTCTACAAGTTTGACAGGGAGCTTCAGGCATGCAGCCTTTATGTGGAATCATCCATATTATGAGTAGTCCATTGATGAAGATGTCTGAGTTACCCATGTGCCAGCAATAACAGTAATAAACCCACTGGATCACTAAGCTAGACTTGACTATAGTTACTTTTCTGTTCTGTCTTTGGTGCTTTCCTTTGTGAACATAAGTTTGATCGTATCTCCTCAGAGAACTCATACAACAAATTGATACCTAAACATAGAGTGACAGAACCAATGAATGTACTCTGTAATGAGTGATATGATAAGCAACTGAGCATAGGGCTTCTGTAGGGCAAATTCAATCTTTGTACTTTTCCCTGTTTGATTCTGCGTGGTATGAATTGTCAATAGGTCTTCCACATGAATAATAGAACATCTCCCAAACATCTGATGCACTAAGTAGTATACTGTAGCCCATAAAAGTAATACACATTAAGCAATATCATAAGCAGGCTGTGGCCCAGGTGCAATACCTTTCCTGTGGGCAATAATTTGAAATTGAGCCTGAGCTGATGGCTTCAGGAAGAAATTTCCTGTGTAAGAAAGGAATTATAATGGAAAAAAATGTATAGGTTGTATACTCTTCATTAGCTTCTCATTTGACAAGAATATTAGAAATAAAAAGAGCAGATTTTGCAGTATTGATTTATTACTTACATCTGGCAGGACGTAAGTTTTTAAAAAAGAAAGTGCTACTTATATCTATACAAAAGAATCCTCCTTGTTATCAAAACAAATGCAAAAAATAACAAAAGTTACGACTCATGGAAAGAATTGAATAATTAAGACAATATGAGTGAGGTAGAAGCATTGGAAACTTGATGTTTAATTACAAAAAATTATTCAGATTTAACACTTAGTTATAAAACAAGGAAAAAATTCATGATTAAGAAAGTACACAAAGTACTAAACAATGGTCCAAGAAGCTATGGTACAGAAAACTATGATAGTTAAGGGATATGCTGTATTTGAAGTGTTTGGTAAAATCTTTTAAAGAAGTAATAAAAGCAACTACCAGGGCCCGGTTTGTAATACTGTGGGATATGGAGGTATATGGGATTATTATGAATGATGTGCAAGTAGAGAAATTGTGTAGTGTCAACTACCAATCTTTCTTTGGAATAAAGGATGCCTAACTGATGGGAATATGAGATAAATTTATCAGTGATGGAATAGGCCATACAAGTTATTAGGGTTGCTTGGTTCTTCCTGGGTGAGGGCTGTGTGGATGTCAGGATCTTTAAGACAATAGATGAAGGACAGACATTATTAATGAAATTGGGTATGTGAGAGGTGGTTTTTGATTCTGGCTCACTGGACCAGGTGGGATTGTGTTCACAGGATAGTCATAACAGTTCATTTCCAAAACAAGAGAATCTCAGTACTGGTAAGGAATTTACTGGTTTTGCTGAGTCCTATGTTGGAATCTCAACTTTACAATGTAGGAAGGTCTCTGATAGATATGAATGATTTATACTGGCATGTGAATCAGTTTTGTAAATTAATAAAGCAACTGACATAGTATAAGAGAATGGCAAATTGGATAAAGGTACCTGTCTTGTTTACTCAAATGTGAACTTGCCAAGTTTGTATCAAATTAGAGTTCCTAGAGAAGAAACTAACAGAAAGCCAAATTTTGTGGTAATGAGACTCTGGAAGGCTGTAAGCCTGAGCAACAGTTCAACATGGGCATAAATGATAGATCAATGCAGGTAGTAAAGATTAAGCTTATACAATACATAAACAATTATGTCACAGAGTATGCTATGCATATTTATCCCCCACAAGAGAATATAATGGGGCTAGATAGTTTTGTCTAGCAAAAAAAATCCTTTCAAAATCCAGAAACACCCAATAGGCCAGCAGAAGTAAACTGCAGCATAATCCAGGATACTACCAAACCCAGAGAATCTGCACAGTCACAGCATGTGTTTGGTCCCCATTGGCCCTAGGCAAAAATCAAGCAACGTGAGCCTATTAAATGGAGCTCTTCATAGCTGGGTGAATGTATGGGGCCCCACAGCAGTGTCTGAGGAATGAGATGGCTTATGGAGGATGGCTATTGATTAAAGGAAGCTAAATAAAGTAGTGCCTCACATGCATCCTGATGAAAATAAGCACTGCACTTCGGATAGAACAACTTCTATGAATGGTGAGATCTGTTGAATCTGTGTTGAACCTTGCTAACTATTGTTGAAAGTGACTGAATCCCAAGATCAAAATGTCACTTTGAATGGATTGTGGTGAGCCTTAAAAAAGCCTGCCTACTATCTGCAAAAATGATTTCATTATAGAAGATAACTCTTGAGTATTTTGCAAGTTGAAAATATGTATCTGGAAGCACAGTAGTAACAATAATTAAAGAGTTTGAATTAGACGATTTGTGTTAGAAAGGAATAAACTCAGAAACCATAAGGGTATTAATTATATCTTTGTCAATGGAGTATAATACCCTATGAGTTCTTGGCCAGGGAGGCCAATAAGGTTCCACAAAACAATACAGACCATTAATACTGCTATTGGTTGTATGCTAAGGCTATTTGTTGTATGCTAAGACTACTTGGTAAGACATTATTGCTAATGATACCATATTTACATGCTCTAGTTTAAGAACAGGGAGAAGTCAGACTGAAAGCAGATTTGGAACTCTCGTCCAATTGGCCAGCCTTCTCAGTACTGGAAGGTGCTCTATAAACTGTTAGGGGAAAATTGTCATCAACTTTCCTGCTTGATCATGGACCCTGTGTACTAACTACTAACAAGTCAGGTAAGTTTTGTACCTAATTGAGCAATAGTATCACCAACTTTAGGAGCAAACAGCTGCTTACTGATTGGATTTAATGCTTTCTTTGCTTGAAGCAACTACTGTTTGGTACCCTAAAGCCAAGCAAAGACTAATAGCTGGGAAAGTCATAGCACTAGTGGGGGAAACTGCTGCTAGTATTTTAATAAACTGATATGATATGTCTATCAAATTGTTTTCTAAACATTTGTGTTTGTTGCTAAAGATTACTGTTCCTGTCAGGCTTGGTCATAAAGAGAAATTTTTTCCTTTCTTTCCCCAGTGTACATCGGTTAGTGCAAAGACTCAGAACTGGCCATGCTCTTGATATACGTTAGTATAGTGGCCTAATGCTCAGTCATAAATGGGAGACAATAATCAGACATCAATATCCTCTCCACCTCAAGACAATTGAGCACTATTGAATGTAGGTCAGGAAAACAAAAAACATGAAAGAATTGGAAGGGGTATAGTATTGCAAGTATTGTTTATCTGTTTCCACCAATGTGTAACATTCTTCTAGAGAGGGGAAAGAAGGTCTTGACTCAGGATGCTAACAAAACATACAACGATCAAGATCTCTTTCAGAGAGCTAGGAGCACCGCAGGAAGGGTATCACCTTCCTGCGGTTTTTGCTCTGAGCTCTGACCTCTTGACTTTCTCTTTTACATTGGTTCTGTGTTTCTTATTTAATAAGACGGTTGGTTATATCTACAAAAAAATACTCATGCGTTCTCTCAAGAAGAAAGCACTGATAGGAAGGAGGAGACCTTCTGGGGAGCTATTGACAGGTTGGTCAGGAGGCTCTAGGGAAGCAGCTTGCAGGAGTTGTCATTCATGCTTTGGTGGGATTTTCAGAAATGTAGCTGCCTTTGAATCATCTGTGTATCTGTGAGCCAGCAAAGGCATTCCACTCAGATATCTTTGGGTAGAATCATTTTCATCTGTTATTGGTACTTTATGTGGGGTAATGTTTATTCACATCTCCCAAGGGAAAGACATACAACACACAGCTACAAAATACATTTCACAGCAATGAAACAAAACAGTGTTTAACTTTATAATTAGGTACTGTAACATACACAATTTGAAACATAAAACTAGCCATTAATTTGCTGAAGATTTTTTTTTAGTGACTTAACTCTTCCTCAACTAACTCATGGTTTCACTTCAGGTTGCAATTTTAATATCTTTTAACTCTCAGAATATTGCTTGCCTTTGGTCCTAGGTAAATTTTACTTCCATGAATATGTTCCTGACAACAACTTTCACTTCTATACATCATACTCTTCATTATTTAACCTACATCTAAGACAGCAAATTCCATGAAGATCCGTGAATCTATCTTGTTCTCCATAAAGCTAATACTCAAAAAAGTATGTTGATGGATGGGATGAATAAATCACCAGCCTCTATATCCATAGCAAAAGGACCCAGGGCTAGTTCTTGCTGTATAAATAATAGCCAAATATTTAAGAAAATTATTATTGGTTAATCATACTTGGTTTTTAGGAACATTCTTTTTAGTGACTAAATCAAATTAAATTAACAAATACTGTTAAACAAAACTTTTCTTTCTACTTGCAATCTGCTCATCTTTGAGACCATGGAAACTATTTAAGTATGTGAAGGAGAGCTCCACAATGAGGACTTTAGGAAATGACATTAAATCCAAAAACATATTTAAGAGAGTGCTCAAATGAATAGTCTTTTAAATAATATAGACTATAATACTTCCTATTAAGTATTCTTTATCAAATTACTTTTGCAGGCTTTGGTATCTTTATTGTGCTATCAAAAAATTTTTAGTACACTTGTACTAAACAATAGAACACACTTTACAAAACATTTTATTTGAGTCAGAAAATTTTACAAACTACAATTAGATATGCAAACCATTGTAGGTTTTTCAGTTTTATTTAGAAAAAATAGAACAAGTTAATTGGGATAGTTGTGTGTAATAATGTAAATGCTCTTTATAATTGACACTGGAATACATAGGTAATATTTGCTCTACTATAAAATGTATAAAATATTTTCTCTAGAGGTTGTCTGGAAATAAGAATAAAAATGAGATTAAATGTTTGAAATGTGTACTCTGTGAAAAAAAAATAAAGAGTATGGTTACTAAAGAGCTTGTAGCTACATGTTTCAACAACTGAAAAAATTTGTACTGAAGAAACAAATCAATCAAACTAGTTGTTATTTGGCATCATGCAGTCAAAAACAATTGTTGATCTGACAATCTTTCACATTTCAACTGGTTGTCATGGAATCATCATGTTGAATTAAAAGAAAAATGATTCTCTCTGCTCCAGAGTTTTTAGCTTCTACAAAACATTAAATAAAGAGATCTGAAAACAGAGGACAGTTTTAAAGTCTCTACCCAAGGCTTAGTCATTGGATACATTTTAGTGCATGCCTTTGGTGTGCCCTGAATAAGCTGATATTGAACATACCCCATGCTGTTTGTCTTTGGGAGGTGTCCTAATTTAAACTTTGCTTTGACCTCTGGACAGATGTAGAATAGAAATAGCCATAGAACTGCCCAAAAGGTGAACAATCCTGGGTCTTCTTTTAGTTACCAAGAATATAAATTGAGAATAACGTAATGTTATCATGGAAACTGACTCAATTATTTCTACTTCCCTTCCTTAACTCTAGTGTGTTCTATTGTAAATAAATACAAGTCATGTTATCTTTAATCTTTCATCTGATTTGAATCCTACATAAGTACAGTATATGAGGTGTCTATAATTCTCAGTTACCTCACTTATATGTTGTCTAGATTAACTTGATGGAAGATGGCATGTCCTTTCCTGATGCCTGTGCATGCTGAAGCATGCATATTAATTCATAACTTCAGTCTGCCTACTATGAGTACAGTTGGAGCTGTGTTTCAGCCATGATTCAGTCCTCCAGCAAGGCCTCCAGAGGGTTCCTTCTACATTAAACATATACTGAAGATAAGGCATCCAATAGGCCATCTTATGGCAGGAAGTCTCATCACTCCCCATTTCAGAGCTCATTTATCTGGGGTAGTTATTCTGAGTGGATGGTTCACGTAGCTGCCAAAAGTGCCTTTTACACAACGTTTCCCAGAGGCACTCAGGGCATGAGTGATCTTTACTCTTTGTTAACAGATTCAAGCATGAACTAATTTAAACATTGAAGTAGTGGTCAGTATGCCTATATAGCTAAACAAAACTAAAAGCAAAGCAAAACAACCTGAAGTTTGTTTAGCATTGTGATCATAGCCAAATTACTCTTTTAAACTTTTTTTAATGTCAAGTGGGGTGCTAACCACTTAAATTATAGGAATTTGAAAGACAGTTCTTGTTACTGAGTAGTCTATAGAACTTATCAAATGATAACTCATTCAGTCTTATATTTAAGGTTGAATAATGGCTGCCATATGATCTTTTATATAGATCACTGACAATTTCTTTGATCATCACTGATTTAACCTTCACTAGAAATCACCAGTGCCATAAAGCTTTTTTTCTCACAAAATTGTATCTACAGAATATTTTACAGTACACGTTTTACCCTTATGCCTCCTGCCCAATACCATCTGATTCATGTTGTCTCAAATGTTTTAAATAACGATGTTGAAAGAAATCTTGGAGATTTAAATGGATGATGAAAAGCTAGGCTGTAGGCTGTAGCTAGTGTCAGGAAACCAGATCCTCTGACTACAGCACTGTCCTAAAACACTGTGCTGCTTCTGGGGTGTTTCTTCATAGTCAATTCCTCAATGTCCCCTTCACTCAAGCCCATTTTTGCTTTTCCTATCTAATTTCTCATAGCTTTTTATTTCATTTTCTTGCAACAATCTATCAGTGAAGTAGTCTTTCCTGGTGGTCCCATGTATACACAGCCTATCATTTCCCATCTTAAAGGCATTCATTTCAGAGTATCCACTGTAAAGATAGTTTGTGTATTGGCTTATGTTGGGTATTGCCTACACTCTTGAGAATGGGTACTTAAATTATAAGTGTATTTATCAGTATTGTACACTGAATGAAAGAAACAGAGGCTTCTGCTACAGTGTTGGGTAATCTAAAAGATGAAGAGCCAATGATGGACAGCATCTAGAATAAAAAGGTTGACTTGTTTTCCTTCATGAAGTTTCTCTGTAGGAGAATTAATGTTGCTCCTTTTGTGCAGATTGTGATCTACACAAAGACAAATGCAGAATATATGATTATGGTATGAATTTCATGAACTGGCAAGCACAGGAAGCATTAGACCTTGTGTTTGGTCCACTTACTCTGAAAGGGTTTGTCTTTATTCTTTCTAAGTGCAAACATATACATATTTCATGTAGATACTCACTGCTTGTTTTACTGTGCTAGAATGGCTCGATAGATCATAGCTACAGTATATATTGCCTGTTCTCACTGATGCTATCTATATTTTATTGTTCTCAAGCTACAATTACTCTAACTTTCACAGAATTGTGTAGGAAAGTAATGCACATTCATTAAATCTGATTACAACCCCAACTTTGCCATTTCCTAGTTCTGTGACCTTGAATGAACAACTTAATTTGTGAAAGGCTTGATCTCTTCAAAGCTTAATCTAGATGCAGATTGATAATTACTTCATTTCATTTTGTAGAAGGATTATGGGGAACAGTGTATGTGAAAATGCTTTCATAAACAAACTATAAATATGCATTGCTTTATATCTGGTTTTAGACTGTCCCCCAAAAGCTGGAGACATAAGTTTATACAATTCCCACTTTTGCCTCCTCTCTTTTTGTTATTTTTAATAAACTTATGTTCTATGTATATCATTACTTAATAAAATGGGAAACATTTAAATTACAACCTCAGGGAGCAGTAGTTTTAAAAATGCAGTTTTAGAGGAAATGAGTCTATAATTTTGGACTCTCTAAAGTTTAACAGTAAATAGCATAAGGAATAATCTAGATAGATGATTGGTAGGTAGACTAGATAGGCAGACAGGCAGAACATTCATTAGTGGAGAGGATGTGTCACTGTAAAATCCAGAGCATATCAGGAGGAGGGAAGACAAGCAGGAAGTGACAGATATGAGCCTTTTTGGCCATCTGCAGAATTAGACCTGGAATCTGCTCTCTAAGCATGTCTTGTTCTGAATGGTATTTGCCCAGATGAGCTGAAAAATCAAATACTTGGTGTGAGGTGGCTCTAATGGAGACAAATACCTACTGAACCATATGAGGCTGAAAATGGAAGTGGGGAGGGAGGACACAGAATTAATCCAATGTATCACTGCCCTTCTATGTGTCAGCTCTCAGAGACCAAGGAAGTGAGTGGTTAGTGAATTAATGTAATACATCATCACCGAGTCCCTTGAAATCTATCTGTAAACCCTAGCCTGCAAAGGTATAGGTACCATGTTTAGTCATCATAGAGTATGGATTGCACAAACTTCCCTTTCTCATTCATTGGATTTTTTTAAATAAAAGATAAATGCACAATATGCACCTTCAGTAGGCTAGAGCCATGTTCCTTCTGAAACTAAAATTAAGGAAAGCTCCATTTTCATGTTATAAATAAATTCCAACCCGATTATTTTTCCTATTTAGTTCAATTACCATATTGTGTCTTTGAGATGCTAATGAGAGTCCTCCTATTCCTCCTCCTCCTTCTTTTTCTCCCCCCTTCTGTCTTCTTCTTTTACTTCCCCTTCCTCTTCTTTTCTGCCTATCAAAGGAGAGCCCCAGGAGGACAAAACAAATAATGTTTTGTATTTCTGCTTAAAAACCCATGTTTATTCCTGCTGAGGCTATGGTTATGGTATTGTTTTCAACTTAGAACATAGTTTCTCATTAAGTAGTCTTTGTTTTTTAATCAATCAGTCAGCAGGCCATAATAGTCATTTTTTTTTTAGAAGAGCTAAGTTTTCTTTTGATTCTCATTTATTTGAATTTCATAAATCAAATGAGGGAGAAAAATACATCCAACATTTCTTAGACTAGAGACACTGAGTGGGATATGAGATGTTACATAGTCATGAGACAGTTGGTTTGAATAATAAGTGGATATCATAAAGCACACAGCATTTTGTCTTGAATAATAGATTATTAGGCACTTATAAAAAAGAATCTTGATGATGTATCTGGGTACACCTCTTTAAAATATGTTTATGATATACAAATTCTTTGTAAGTGAGAAAGAAAAACTTCCTTTTTTCATACATTGATTTCCCAGACAGGGTTTACTTTAATTTGAATCTGAAATTATAAAACTAAGCCATTTCTGATGTTGCAAAACGGCAGCTATTTTCAATAATGCATAAAACCCACGTTGGCTTGACAGTTTGGTAAACATTCTTTGGAAGCAGAGGTTATTAACTTTTCTTGTTGGTCCTGGAATGACAGCATAAACTTTTACAACAATGTATGCTGCCGTACACTTATTAATACACCTGAAACTTTTGAGTTGTGGTGCTTGGTGACAATGCTGTGCACTTCAGTGTCAGGGGGCAGTAGTGCCTGTCACAAGAAACAGCAGGTGACTATGTGAATGCTGTGTCTTCACTTTAACTTTTCAAAACTGCTTGAGTTAGGAGCTGAACAGCAGTACAGAAGAATACCCACCTTACTCTGATTTATTTATCAGGTTTGAAGGATATATTGAGGTGAATTATTACGCCTTGTCAAAATAGTCCAACGGCTTTTGGAGTTACTTTTCAAAGGGCAGGCATCTGTGGCCTGAGAGACTGAATGGAAACCACATTGGTTTTAGTGGTAAAAGATATTTGCCAAGACAGAGAGGAGGGATGGAGAAGGAATCATGTTGATGCCTTTTTCTGAGACTTAAAGGGCCATAAAACATGTTATCAATCACCTGTTGAGGAAATATCTGGTTGATTTTTCCTTTGTCACTAAACCAAGGTCAATGGGTCACCTCAGATTGAATAAGATTATATAAATCCATGAAGATTTTTATTTGTTTAGTTTCACTTCTGGACAATTGTCTAATTACTACTTTAAATTCATAAGAATCTTATCCTGGGCCTCTGAATAACACTGCTTTAATTAAGCATTCAATACACATTAGGCACAAGGATTATTTTTCTTACTGTGTTAATTAATAACTTTGTATTGAAAATAGGAAGTGCCTATTATATACTTTGACACATGTTTAGATTGGATAGACTGTATCTGCAAATAAATTGATATCTTAATATCTTAACACTGATTAATTATGACCTAAGCTGTATAAACTCAATAACTGGTGCTCATTAAGTAGTAGAAAGTTTTGTTGTTTTTCACTTTATATTTGATGAAACATCATTCAATTTCTTAAATTTTTAGAATCATAAACTTCCTTTTTCTTAGAGTAATTGAATGCTGGTATGTCTTAATCCCAAGGCAGAATTTTTTTTTTTCAATGAAACTTCAGATGCTTTCTCTTTTTCATTTTTTTCTTGCAGTTGGGAAACACTTTTTTAAATAGAAAATATTGAAAAGCCTGCAAATTTCTCTGAATTTTTCATCAAAATGTGTATTTTCTGAGAGACTATGCAGACTGGGAAAAGTCCAGGTAGGCTGCTACATCTCCCTATGCTATCCTCAGTCCCACATTCTCCTACTTTTCCCCAGCCTCAAACTGTGGTCGAGACTCCTTGCTCTACCAGAGATCATGAAGACTGGGAGAAGTCTAGGCAGACTGCCTACCTGCCAATCTCCCCCACTCTTTTGGCCTCTACCCACCCTTTCCTGATCTCTCACCCTCCCAGTCACCATATCCCACTCTCTAAATGGGGCAAAGTGTCTCTGTTCTACCTGAGACAACACTGACCACCAAAAGTTCAGCCCTCAACTGGGGTGGAGACTCCCCACTCTACCAGAAACCACACAGATCTAGAGCAGAAACTACCTCACTATCTTACTAACTAACTCAGTGTCACTCCAACCTCAATCCCTATTTTGCATTCTCCTAATTGTTTTGCTACAACCTCCAACTGGGGAATAGACTCCTTGATCTACCTGCAACCACACAGACTGGGAGAATTTGAGTTATATAAATCCATGCCTTCCTAATTGCCTCACCCCAGCCTCTAACTAGTGTAGAGACTTCCTACTCTACCAGAGGCTGCATAGACCAAAAGACCAGTGAGAAAACAGAAACCAAGGAACAAAACATCCGTCCAACAATGACAAATGCAGCAACTACCTAGAACTACAATTATTCCAAACCCTGATACCTAGAGATCAGCATAAAAACACATTCAGCAATTGCCAAGGTGATATGTCACCATCAGAACCTAGCTATCTTACTACAGCAGCCCCTGAATATTCCAGCATAAAAGAAGCACAAGAAAAAAGGCCTTAAACCTAACTTTATGAAGATGATTGAGGTCCTTAAAGAGGAAGTGAATAAATTCCTTAAAGGAATTCAGGAAAACACAAACAATTGGAGGAAATAAATAAATCCCATAAAGAAAGCCAAGAGGGAGTAGGGGACAGTTGAAGGAAATGAATAAAACTATTCATGACCTGAAAATAGAATAGAAGCAATAAAGAAAACACAAAATGAGGGAATTCTGGAAATGAAAAATCTAGGTCAATCAACAGGAACCACAGATATATAAGCATCAACAACAAAATAAAAAGATGGGAGAGAGAATCTCAG
Source organism: Peromyscus leucopus (assembly GCF_004664715.2). Classification (NCBI taxonomy): domain Eukaryota; kingdom Metazoa; phylum Chordata; class Mammalia; order Rodentia; family Cricetidae; genus Peromyscus; species Peromyscus leucopus. The sequence continues at coordinate 84,956,647 of NC_051068.1, forward strand.
TCATTGAAGATATGATAGAAAAGATAGATATATTGGTTAAAAAAATATTAAACCTAAAAAGGTCCTGAAACAAAACATCTAAGAAATCTGGAATACTATGAAGAAAAAAAAAACCCCTAAGAATAATAGGAACTAAAAAAGGAGAACATTCCTAGCCCAAAGGTCCAGAAAATATTTTCAAATAGATCCAAGAAGAAAATTTTAATAATCTAAAGAAGGATATGCCTTTAAAGGTATAGGACAGTAAATAGGTGGACCAGAAAAGAAAGTATTCTAGCCACATAATAATCAAACCACTAAATATTCAGAATTAAAAAAAAAAGGATTCTAAAAACCACAAGAGAAAAAGAGCAAGTAACATATAAAGTCAGACCTATTAGAATTACACCCATATTTTCAATGGAGACTCTAAAAGCCAGAAGGGCCCGGATAGATGTGCTGAAGACCCTAAAAGACCAAAGATTCTAGTCCAGATTACTATATCCTACAAAAATTTCAATCAATGTAGAAGGAGAAAACAAGATGTTCTATGACAGCCAAATTTAAACAATGTATATCCACAAATCCAGTCCTACAGAAGGCACTTTAAGGATAACTCCAACACAAGAAATTACACCTACAAAAACAAAGGCAACAAATAATCTTACAATGGCAAAAACAAAAGCAGGAAAACACACATGACCACCGCCACCATGAACAACAACAAAATAACAGGAATTAACACTCATTGATTGTTGATATTTCTTAATACCAATGAACTCAATTCCCCTGTAAAACAACACAGGGTAACAAAATGGATGCAAAAACAGGTTCCATCCTTCCTCATACAAGAAACATACCTCAACATCAAAGATAAACATTACCTCAGAGTTAAGGGTTGGAAAAAGATTTTCCAAGTAAATGTCCCCAACATGGCATGACAGCCTATGCTGATCACCCAAAGGAGTCCTTATCCTCTATGAGGAGGAGATGTGGGAGGGATGGGGGTGGGGCAGGGGTAGGAAAAGTGGAGGAAGGGGGAAAAGGTGTTGGTATGTAAAAGGAAAGAAAAAATTTTAATAAAAAATTATATAAAAAATGAACCCAAGAAACAATTTGGTATAGGTGTCCCAATATTCAACCAAAATTAATCGAAAGAGATAGGCTAAAGGACATCTCATACTCACCAAATGAAAAATCCACCAAGATTATATCTCAGTTCTTGACTTCTATGTCCCAAGTGTAAGGACATACATACTTGTAAAAGAAACAGTGGGAGACTTCAATACTCCAATCTCACCAATGAACAGGTCGTCCAGAAAAAAAATTAAAAAGAGAAATATTGGATCTAACAGTTGTCTACAGAATATTTCACCTAAACGCAAAAGGATATACCTTGTTCTCAGTACCTCATGAAATTTTCTCCAAAATTGACCACATACTTGGTCACAAAGCAAGTCTCAATAGAAGAAAATTGAAATAATTCCATGTATCCCATCAGACCATCACAAACTAAACCTGGATTTGAACAACAACAGAAGCAATAGAAAGCCTACAAATTCATGGAAATTGAACAACTCTCTACTGAATGACTACTGGGTCAAGACAGAAATAAACAAAGAAATAAAAGACTTTCTAGAATTCAGTGCAAATGAAGGGACAACATACCCAAACTTATGGGACACAATGAAAGGGGTGCTAAGAGGAAATTTCATAGCACTAAGTGCCTTCATAAAGAAAGGCCTCCTATTAGCCACTTAACAGCATACCTGAAAGCTCCAGAACAAAAAAATCAAACACACTCAAGAAGAAATGTTCAAGCTGGTGGCTGATGTCAACAAAATAGAAACAAAGAGAATAGTAGAAAGAATAAATGAAACTAAGAGTTGGTTTTTTGAGAAAATCAACAAGATAGACAAACCCTTATCCAAACTAAAAGACACAGAGAGAATATCCAAATTAACAAAACCAGAAACAAAAAGAGGGACATAACAACAGGCATCTAAAAAATCCAAAGACACACTAGGTTATACTTCAAAAACCTATACTTCAGGGCCAGGCGGTGGTGCTGCATGCCTTTAATCCCAGCACTTGGGAGGCAGAGCCAGGTGGATCTCTGTGAGTTCAAGGCCAGCCTGGACTACCAAGTGAGTTCCAGGAAAAGGCGGAAAGCTACACAGAGAAACCCTGTCTCAAACAAACAAACAAACAAAAAACCCCTATACTTCATAAAACTGGAAAATCTAAATGAAATGAAAATTTTTTTCAATAGATACAGTTTACCAAAGTTTAATCAAGTTCAGATAAACAATTCAAATAGACAAATATCCTCTAAGAAAATAAAAGTAGTCATTAAAAGTCTCCTAACCAAAAAAAACCCCATGGCCAGATTGATGTTTTAGCATAGAATACTACCAGAATTTCATAGAAGACCTAATACCAGTACTTCTCAAATTATTCCACAAAATAGAAACAAATGAAACATTTCCACATCATTAAATAAGGTCACAGTCACCCTGATATTCAAACCACATAAAGATTCAATGAAGAAAGAAAATTACAGACCAATTTCCCTCAGGAACAAGATGCAAAAATACTCAAGAAAATACTCACAAATTGAATCCAAGAACACATCCAAAAGAAATTCCATCCATGTTCTAGTGGACTTCTTTCCTGAGATTCGGGAGTGGCTTATCATATGAAAATCTTTCAATGCAATCCACCACATAAACAAGCTGTTGGAAAAACGAAACAAACAAAACATGTGAGATGCTTGATAAAATCTAGCACTAATCCATGATAAACATCTTGGAGAGATCAGGGATATAAGGGATATACCTAAACATAATAAAGGTAATTTGCAGCAAGTCAATAGCCAACATCAAATCAAATGGAGAGAAACACAAAATAATTCCACCAATATCAGAAAGTAGACAAGGCTGACAATTCTCTCCATATCTATTCAATATAGTACTTGAATTTCTAGCTAGAGTAAAAGATAACTAAAGGAGATCAAGGGGGATACAAATTGGAAAGGAAGAAGTCAAAGTATGCTATTTGCAAATGATATCATAGTATATATAAGAAATTTCAAAAATTCTACCAGGGAACTCCTACAGCTGATAAACACCTTCAGCGAAGTGACTGGATACAAAATTAATGTAAAAAAAAAAATCATGAGCCCTCCTATATACAAATGACAAATAGGCTGAGAAAGAAATCAGGGAAGCAACACCCTTCACGATGGGGTAGCTCTAACCAAGCAAGAAAAAGACCTATATGATAAGAACTTCAAGTCTATGGAGAAAGAAATTGAAGATGATTTCAGTAGATGGAAAGATCCCCCATGCTTATGGATTGGTAGGATTAACACAGTAAGAATGGCTGTTTTACCAAAAGCAATGTACAGGTTCAATGCCATCTCCATCAAAATCTCAACATAATTCTTTACAGACCTTGAAAGAATGATTGTCAAATTTATATGGAAAAATAAAAAAATCAGGGATAGTAAAAACAATCCAGGATAACAAAATAACTTCTAGTATTATCACCATCCCTGACCTTAACCTCTATTACAGAACTGTTTAAAAAATTGAATGATTCTTGGGGGAGATTGATTCCCAATTTTCTAAGAAAGCGCTATATTGATTTCCACAGTGGTACAAGCTTGCATTCCCACCAGCAGTGGAGGAGAGTTCCACTTGCTCCACATCCTCTCCAGCATAAGGTGTCTTCAGTGTTTTTGATCCTAGCCATTCTGACAGGCATAAGGTGGTATCTCAGAGTTGTTTTGATTTGCATTTCCCTGATGATTAGGGATGTTGAGCAGTTCCTTAAATGTCTTTCAGCCATTTGAGTTTCCTCTGTTGAGAATTCTCTGTTTAGTTCTATAGCCCATTTCTTAATTGGACTGTTGGGCATTTTGATGTCTAATTTCTTGAGTTCTTTATATATTCTGGATATCAGTCCTCTGTCAGATGTGGGGTTGGTGAAGACTTTTTCCCATTCTGTAGGCTGTCTCTTTGCCTTGTTGACCGTGTCCTTTGCTCTATAAAAGCTTCTCAGTTTCAAGAGGTCCCATTGATTGATTGTTTCTCTCAGTGTCTGTGCTACTGATGTTATATTTAGGAAGTGATCTCCTATGCCAATTCATTCAAGACTACTTCCTACTTTCTCTTCTAGCAGGTTTAGAGTAGCTGGATTTATGTTGAGGTCTTTGATGCACTTGCACTTAAGTTTTGTGCACGGTGATAGATATGGATCTATTTGCAGCCTTCTACAGGTTGATATCCAGTTCTGTCAGCACCATTTGTTGAAGATGCTTTCTTTTTTTATCATTGTATACTTTTGGCCTCTTTGTCAAAAACTATATGTTCATAGGTGTGCAGATTAATGTCAGGGTCTTCAATTCCAGTTGGCGAGAAAGAGGAGGGTTTATATGAGTGAGAATTTTTCAGACCAAGGTTGGATAAAGCACAGGTACAAATAGCCAAACAAATGGAAACACATGAACTATGAACCAATCACTGAGGAGCCCCCAATTGGATCAGGCCGTCTGGATAAATGAGACAGTTGATTAGCTTGATATGTTTGGGAGGCATCCAGGCAGTGGGACCAGGTCCTGTACTCAGTGCATGAGTTGGCTGTTTGAAACCTGGGGCTTATACAGGGACACTTGGCTCAGCCCTGGAGGAGGGGACTGGACCTGCCTGGACTGAATCTACCAGGTTGAACTCAATCCTCAGGGAATTCTTTGCCCTGGAGGAGATGGGAATGGGGAGTGGACTGGGGGGAAGGTGGGGCGGGAGGGGGAGAACAAGGAATCTGTGGCTGATATGTAAAATTAAATTAAATTATAAAATAAAAAAATTGAATGGTATTGGCATAAAAACAAAAATAGGCTGATCAATGGAATAGATTTGAAGACCCAGACATAAATGCACACATCTATAGACACCTGAATTTTGATAAAGGAGCAGGAATTATACAATGAAGAAAAGAAAACCTCTTCAACAAATTGTGCTGGTTTAAGTAGATGTCAGCATATAGAAGAATGGAAATTGATCCATATTTATCACCTCCACAAAACTCAAGTCCAAGTGGATCAAGGATCTCAGCATTCAGCATATTGCAGATACACTGAACTTGATAGAAGAGAAAGTGATAAATAGTCTTCAATGTATTGGCACAGGAGACGAATTCCTGAACAGAACACCAGTAGCACAGGCACTAATATCAACAATTAATAAATGGGACCCCATAAAACTTAAAAATCTTCTGTAAGGTTAAGGATACTGTCAACAGGATAAAAATGACAGCCTACAGAATTGGAAAAGATTTTTACCAACTCTGTATCTGACAGAGAGATAATTTTCAAAATATTTATACAAATCAGGAAACTAGACATCAGCAAACCAAATAATCCAATTAAAAAATGAGGTAAAGATCTAAACAGAGAATTTTCAACAGAAGAATCTCAAATGGCCAAAAAGTATTTGAAGAAATGTTCAACATCCTTAGCCATCAGGGAAATGCAAATCAAAACTACTCTGAGATTCCATCTTACACCTGTCAGAATGACTAAGATCAAAAACACAAGTGACAGCTCATGCTGGAGAGGATGTGGAGCATGGAAAACACTCTTCCACTGCTGATGGGAGTACAAACTTGTACAGTCACTTTGGAAATCAACATGGTGATTTCTCAGAAAAGGAAATTTATCTCCCTCAAGACCCATCTATATCACTCCTGGGCATATACCCAAAAGATGTTCCATTGTACCACAAGGGCACTTGTTCATTTATGTTCATAGAAGCTTGATTTTTATTATCCAGAAACTAGAAACAACCTAGCTATCCCTCAAATGAGAGACAGATAAAGAAAATGTGGTACATTAACACAACTGAATATTACTCAACTGGTAAAAAAAAAATAACATCATGAAATTTTCAGGCAAAGGGATAAAACAAGAAAAAAAAAAACACTTCCTAAATAAGGCAACCCAGACCCAGAAAGACAAACATGTTTTGTATTCACTTATAAGTGAATATTAGGTGTAAAAATAATCATATTACAATACACAGACCTAGAGAGGCTACGTCACAAGGAGGACTGGGAGGGGGGTCACTTGAATCTCCCTAGGAAGGGAAAATAGAATAAAATTCTCAGATGGATTGGGGGATGGGCAAGCATAGATGAGTCCAGGAGAAATCAGGTGGAGATGGGTGAAGGGAAAGAGTACTGGGAGAGATGACTGGAATTGGGGTGATTTGGGGGATGAGGTAGAAACATAGTTCAATGGAAAGTTCTCAGGAAATCTATGAGGGTGAGAATATAGAGCCTGAACCAGCCATCTCCTATAATCAGGCAAGTCTTCCAGTGGAGAGATTGGGACATCAACTCAGCCACAAAACCTTTGATCTACAGTTTGTCCTGCCTGCAAGTATTTGTGAAAGTGGCCAACCAATGACTTGACCAGCTTGAGACCCATGCTACCTGAGGGAGTCTATGCCTGAAACTACCTGGAGGGCCAGGACCCAAAGGCTAGAAAGCTCAGAGACCTAGGAATGAATCAAACAAGCCCCACCAGAACAAAAGAAAGAAAGAAAAGTAAATGAAAAAGTTTCTAATGATATTCTGTATACTCAGACAAGAGCCTTGCATAATCGTCATCAGAGAGGGTCCATCCAGCAATTGATGGAAACAGATGCATAGAGCCACAGCCAAACATTAGGAGGAGCTTGGTAAATCCTGTGGAAGAGGGGGAGGAAGGATTGTAGTTTAGGAGCCAGAGGGGTCAAAGACACCTCAAGAAAATCCGCAGAATCAACTATCTCAGACTCATAGGGGTTCAGAGACTGAACCAACAATTAGGGAGCCTGCTTGGGACTGATCTTAGGCCCTCTGCATATAGGTTATGGTCGTGTAGCTAGATCTTCTTGTGAGATTCCTAACACTGGGAACAGGAGCTGTATCTGACTTTTTTACCTGCTTTTGGAATCCTTTTCCTCCTACTAGGTCACCTTGTCCAGCCTTAATATGAAGGGAGGGAGGTGCCTAGGTTATTGAAGGTTCATAGCCATGGAGGACTGCCCGTTCCATAAAGGAGAGGAAGAGGAATGGATGGGTAGGTTGCTGTGGAGATACTGGGAGGAAAAGTGAAGAGGTGGGGGAGTGCAGTTGGTATGTAATATAGGAGAAAATTAAATAAAAAGTCTTTTTTAACTGCAAGAAAAACTGAACAAGAGAAAGAATCTGAGGTCACATTAAAAAGACAAACCAGCCTTAAGATTAGGAGACATTATCATTACATTACTCTAAAAATGAAAGTTTATGATTCTAAGAACTAAAGAACTCGAATGATGTTTCATATTAAATGTTCTTGCTATGATATTTTATATCATAAGAATAGTGAGTATAGCCTACCAAGAATTAAAACACCAAACCAATCCAAAATGTCCACAACTTCCCATCAAGTGGGGAATAGGGGATGTAGCTCGGTTGTGCTTGTCTTGACTGTGGTAGGTGGTAGGTTTAATCTCCAACACCAGATAAAAATTAAATAAAACCCAATCTTCTATGTTCCAGTACCTTCTAGATTAGTCAGTGTAACTACAGAACCAAGGATTGAGTTCTATCTGCAAGAATATATTTAAAACCTTGTACTCATTAACTACCAAGTTTTAAGATTTGAATTACAGACTGTGCAGGGGTTCAGAGAACAGAAAGACTGAAAATACCAAAGGCAAGGATCATTTACTCGAAATTAGTTACTGGAGTGCATATTTACAGTTTTTGAAAAGTCCAAATAACGCAGTGAGATGTGTGACAAGATGAGAAAGCCAACATAAGTACTCCCTGTTCATATGGAAATCACAGACTAAATTAGTAGGTTGCTCTGATCCAGCTGTGATATGGAAAGTGCCACTTTGCCTTGTTATGCATTATGGACTCTGAATTCTTTTATATATAAAACCCAAAGGTCACCTGACATGTCATCAGGCAATTACAACTTCCCTCATTGTGTAAGTCAATGGCTGGTAAAGTATGAGTCATTACAGTGCAGAAATGCTCTGTTCTTCCACCCAGGCACCTCCTTGGTGATATGCAGAGTTTGGAGAAATAAAATCATTAGAAATAATCACCCATTGCCTGCTGAGAAGAGTGAGTTTTATTTAAAGCACAGCACTCAGGTTGGGCTTGAAGAGAATCACATCTGCTAAATATTGTACATAATAGACCTGGCAGGACTGTTTCCATTAAATAGAAAACTTGGAAAGTGAGGGTGTGAGGACATCACATCCTCAGCGTTTTAGCAGGTGTCTACAGGACAGAATCCCTCCCCCATACTCATTTGCTTCTTAAGCACTCAGGTTTTGAGCTTAGAGGCTCCCTGGCAAGAAGAATTATGCTAATTAAGTTCTGTCTGAGTCTCCTTATCTAAGACAGAATCTGAGAGGAAATCCTGTTTGGAGAAAATTGATTCCCATTTTATTATCCTCTCTAAAAAATTTGGATACAGTGTTTTGCTTTTGTTTCTATTTTTTGTGGTTGTTTCTTTTTTTTCTCCCAATACATATATAAGTGAACTAAAAAAAAAATTAAAAAATAAAGTCACAAACTTGGAATACAATAAAAGTATTGATACTAATTAGTATATTCATTGTATTTTTATTGGTATTATTTGTGTTACATGTCCTGCTTTTCTCCAGAATAAGTGTATTGAAAATTTAATTACTTTATAAAGCTGTGTAATTTCAGCAGACGAACTTCAATTATCATAGACAAATTATAAGAAAAAGTTGCTCACTTGCTTTTTTTTCATGTTTGCCCTTGATTTTGAGTCTGACAAAGGCAAGGAATGTCACTTACTCATTTCCTTAAAACTCACCAAACTCCATGGTCCATGCTACATGATGTACCTGGGAAATGTTAGAAGAACAATATTTTAATTATGGACTTTTGCAATGATTAAGTCATGATGTAAATAAACAAATACAGGTGGAAAACAGGTTTTTTTTTTTTTTTAAAGGTGTCAGCTTTCTATGTAAAATAAGGACTGTTATTTTATGTTGGCACAAATTACTTTTAATTACATTAGAAATTTATAAAATACAGTAGAGGTGTTTTGGGCTGAAGAGATGTCTCAGCAGTTTTAAAAACCCAGGCTGTTTGGTTCCCAGCACCAACATGGTAGCTCACAACCATCTGCAACTCCAGTTTCTGGAGATCTTTTGCCCTCTTCTGGTCTCTGAGGGTACTTAATGTACTAGGCACCTAAGGAACACACATTCTGGCAAAACCCCTATACACATAAAATAATAGAGCAAGATTTAAAATAAAAGCAGTGTTGTGAGGTTAATATAGTAGTTCTTTTTTTTTTTTTTTAATAACAGTAAGAAGGCTTTCATCCCTATTGAAGTGTGATCTCTAGTTCCCTTTCACATGATCCGAATATCTTTGTCACCTTAACACACACACTCTTGGAAGGCATTTTGTTCTGTTATTAATTTTTCATCATTGAGAACCAGAGTTAGAAATACTAAATACACCAACATCCCAGAGGAGGGAATGATGACAAGAGTTCAACTTTGGCATCATTTTAGGACAAAAGTGCATTTTCTATGTTTCTAAAAAATAAACAAATAAAGCACAGTTTAAACTTAAGAGTAATGACAATTTAGCTTCATGACCACACTTTCCAATTCCAGTCTATTTCTTTATTCCCTTCAACAATAATTAGCAGCTTCTCAGTTTGGTACAGATTGATCCATGCTTTTTTCCAGGTGTATATTTCTATATATGTATAGTCCAAGAAAACATAAAATGCAGTTGGTTTGAATTTGTAAATGGTGAAATGGAGCTGAGGTTACTGTGAAACAGTTTATAAGTCTACCATGTAGCTGAGAGCCATTTCCTCATTAGCATATCAGCTCTACTCCTTCCCTTTAAGGCACCACACAGTGTCCTTCATTGAGCCTATTTCTTTTGTTATTGCCTTTTCTCTCTTCATGAACAATATTATTGCAATTTTGTGGATGGGACAATGAATATAGAAGACCATGGCATGGTTTCTATTGATTTCTCAATTTCTTGTGTGCAATGGAACATGAATATTACTTCCTCATGTGCCATGTATCTATGTATCTATATATGTAGCTGTACTTTCAAAAGTAGCAAATGTCTTGCAGCTATTAGATGGCATCATTATTATGTCAATTCAATTTGTTATGTATCTATAGAATTCCTGCTATGAAATATACTCTTCTGGAGATTTTGTAGAAAATTATACCATATTTTTATTAAAGAACAGGTAAAATAGTGAAAATAAAAGACATGAGCACAAAACCTTGTGAGAAATTATTGTATAACCTGAATTGTATGTAGGTAAGATGCAAAACTCAGCTGGATTTACAGGGGAAAAAGACAGTCCACTAATAAATGAGGTGCTAAACTGCTTTTTGAGAGGTGAAAATTTGAAACACATTACTTAAGAATTAGGAGAGATGATCAACAGAATATTCCATTTTCCTTTTATGTAGGTTAGATTTCCATTTCTCATTTTTGTGGTGATGAGTTGGAGTCAACATCCTTAAGTCTTCTAAGTGAGTGCTCTACCTCTTGGTATATCCACAGCTACAACTCATATTTGCAACTTTGATCAAGCAGGTGTACTAAAGATTGTGAGTCTTTCTGGAAATTTCTGGAACATTACTTTCATGCAAGGGACTACACCTCCTCCCCTCCCTCAGCTTTCTGTGTTTGTGTGTGTGTGTGTGTGTGTGTGTGTGTGTGTGTGTGTGTGTGTGTGCTGAAACAATATAAGGGAGAAAGGGTTTCTTTAACTTCAAGTTAGAAAGGGAGCTTTTAATTTTAGGGGCAAATTGGCTCATAGTTGAAGCAATAGGAACACAAATTTTGTCTGGTAACATCAGTGAGCAGTATAGAATCAGAGAGTTTAGAAACTTCCTTGATGTATATATAATCCATATGACCCTCCTGAGCACACCCTTTTCTTCTAGTTAGGACCCACCTCTTAAAGGTTCTACAATTTCATAAAACATCTAGACATCGAAATAATAATTTAAATGCATATATGCTTAATATAAGGTATGTGCATGTATGCATGCATATAAACCTACAATCAAATTAAAATTTATTCTTCACAATAGTCCATTTTCTGAAAAAAAAAATGTAACTTCATAAAGGTCATGACACACAGGCCTGTGTTCTTAGAAGTTTTAACTTAAGTAATACAATCTGATTGTCCATATTAACGATGAACATTCCTTCAGAAAATCCTTAATGCTGATGTTTTCCTTCCTAGGAGTTTAAGAGGAGATTTCTTTCAAGACTTTGCTATTGTAGCTCTGTGTGTTCATGTAATATACATGAATGAAGCTTTATTTCTATGCAAATTCTTGTGTCTCAAAATGTTTTCTTAATATCATAGTCCCTAATTTTCAGAAACACGATAAGGTAGTAGAAAGAGCCCATCTGACAATCTGCCTGGCTTATCATTTTTCGTTCACGAATCACTTTGTGTCAGCTTTTTCAAAGCCACACACATAAAAATAACAATAATGCAATTTCCTAAATCTCCTTCAGTATTTGAAAATGAAAGTCCAGTTCCAGATAATGAAGTTGAGTGTGGTGAAATTTGAATTCCACAGAAAACATTATATTAACTCACAGTTATTTATTCTAATAAAGGAGAAGAATCCCTGGATAATTGAAATCCATAGATAATTGAAAAACTGCATAGAGCAATATTTTTCAAATTCAACCCATGGCAAATTATTTTATTGGCTTTGGAGCTGAGTGGCAAAACTTTTGCATTTAAATTTTACTTCTTCTCCCTTTTCTTCTCACAAAATGGCAAGAGAAATGCCTAAATTAACCCAGAAATGTCAAAAACTACCAAGAAGAGAAAGCAAAGGCTACTTGGTTCCTAAAAGGTGGAGGTCAGAAACAGGTGGCTGAAGCTTTTATGGCACAAAGTTGATCTTGTTTGGTGTCGGGTTTTACCAATTCCAATATTTCATCAAACCACCGTATAGACACTTATTAAGTACCTACTGTATCCCTGGGAATAGAAAATTGCATTCTTACATCCTTTCTTGACCTGTCCTCACACTGTATGTGAACAGTCTTGTAAAATGATGGATAAACCAGTTGTTGAGGTTCAACTAGAGGTTAAAAAAAAAAAAAGATTCTTGATACAGTGTGTTAAAACTGAGTAGCAGAATCGGTGTAATTATCCAAAATTTAAAAGAGGAATTGAGTAATTTAAGGAAAATATGTCAATCAGTTTTCCGAAGGAGGAATGGTAGAAGATAAGAACAATAAGTTTTGGGGAAATAAGAGAAATAAAAGTAAGATGACTCCATTAGTGATCTTGAAATGAGATTTTAGGATTTATATATGTGCATACACATACCATTCAGAATCTTTGGCTACTGTCAGTAAATCGTGCAATAAACATGGGAAGAAACTCTTTTTTTTTTTTCAGGAAGTTGAGTCACATCTCATTCTTCCCACAGGTTCAACTTGGCAGAAGACCCCGTATGTGGGTGTGCAAGGTCAAAATCCAGCACTCTCTCCCTCAGATCCCGTTAATGAAAATCTGTAGTAATGAAACTACACACTGGAATATATAAACCCCGATGGAATAAACAATCAAAAACAGAGCTAAATATATGGAGAAATGTTATAGGTTCACAGATTGAAGGAATGTTAATATGGCATCAATTCCTCCACTCAGTCTGAAGATTTGATTTGTATCAAAATACAGCAGTCCATTTGTTTGGTTAACAAAATGGTTTTAAAAGATATATGGAAAAAACCAAAGGATTCAGATAAGCCAATGTATCATGGACAAAGAGCAGATTTGGAAGCATTATTTTACTTGGTGTTAAGATTTCATGCAAGTCCACAACAGTCAGCTAAGAATTTTGGGTTTCTGAATGTGTATGTGTGGCTGAGATGTTTGTGTGCCTACATCACCACTTTATATATTGAAACAGAGCCACGCCAGCGGCCTCTGTCTCCTTCCTATTCACTTCAATTGCAAGCAGACCACCATGCTGACTGGTATTTTACTTGTTCTAGGGATTGTAACTCAGACCCCCACACTTGTGAGACAATCACTTTACCTGCTGACCCAAGTTCCTGGTCCCCTCAACTGACTTTGAAAAATGTACAATCATAAAGAGGAGTTCTTTCCAATAATTGCTGTGGGAACAGTTAAATGTATCTATCCCAAGGACTAAGTGTAAACATAATTTTATGATGTATTTGAGTATTGTCTAAAATGGATTCAGATATATAAAATTTCTAGAAGAAAGTATAGGAAAACACTGAGTTTTCACTGACTCACACCCAGGCAAGTAGGTCTTATTAAACACAGTGGGCCACACACAGAGAAGGCATAAAAAGAGGAGAGGCTTGTTGAGACAGAGGGCTCCAGTGGGAAAGAGGGAAGTGAAGACGGGGACAGTGTGTAAAAATAGCTAAAATTTGTGATACAAATGTATGAATCTTTCAAACAACTCTTAAATGGTTTTAAAATAAAACATGAGAAGATGTAGCATGGTTATCCTTTACTTTATAGTTAATATCCCATTATGAATGAGTACATACCATGTTTGTCTTTCTGGATCTGGTTTAGATTACCTCACTCAGGATAATTTTTTCTAGTTCCACCTATTTGCCTTTGAATTTCCTGATGTCATTTTTTTTTAAAATAGCTGAATAATACTCCATTGTGTAATGTACCACATTTTCTTTATCAGTTCTTTGTTTGAGGGGCATCTAGGTTGTTTCCAGGTTCTGGTTATTAGAAATAAAGCTGCTATGAACATGGTCGAGCAAGTGTTCTTGAGCATCCTTTGGGTATATACCTAAGAGTAGTATCACTGGGTCTTGAGATAGATTGATTCCCAATTTTCTGAAAAACCACCACATTGACTTCCACGGTGGCTGTACGAGTTTTCACACTCACCAGCAATGGAGAGATGCTCCCTTTGCTCTACATATTTTTTTGTGTGTAAACTGTCATTTGTGTTTTTAAGCTTAGCCATTCTAACAGATGTAAGATGGAATCTCAGAATAGTTTTGATTTGCATTTCCCTGATGGCTAAGGATGTTAAACATTTCTTTAAATGCTTCTCTTCCATCTGAGATTCTTCTGTTGAAAATTCTCTGTTTAGATCTGTACCCCATTTTAATTGGATTATTTGGTTTTTTGATGTCTAGTTTCTTAAGTTCATTATATATTTTGGAACATAGCCCTTTGTCAGATGTTGCATTGGTGAAGATCTTTTCCTATTCTGTAGGCTGCCATTTTGTCCTATTGACAGTGTCCTTTGCCTTGCAGAAGATTTTCAGTTTTATGGGGTCCCATTTATTACTTCTCAATCTTAGTGTCAATGGTACTGGTATTCTGTTCAGGAAGTTGAGTCCTGTGTCAATGATTCTATTTTCTCTTTCTTCTAACAGGTTCAGTGAAACAGGACTTATGTTGAGATCTCTGATCCACTTTGACTTGAGTTTTGTGAAGAATGATAGATATGGATCTATTTCTATTCTTCTATGTGCTGACATCCTGTTATGCCAGCACCATTTGTTAAAGATGCTTCCTTTTCTCCATTGTATAGCTTTGGCTTTTTTTTTGTTGTTGTTAAAAATGAAGTGACCATAGGTGTGTGTCTGGGTCTTTGAGTTGATTCTATTGATTAATGTGTCTGTTTTCATGCAAATACCATGCTGTTTTTATTACTATAGCTGTGTAGTAGAGCTTGAGATCAGAGATGGTGATACCTCTGGCTATTCTTTTACTGTATAGTATTGTTTTAATTAAGAGTTATCATGTTATCATGGGTGGACTGGGGGCAGGTGGGCATGGGAACTTGAGGGATCAAGTTGAAGGTTGGTGGAAGGTGAGAGTACTGAAAGAGATGACTGGAAAGGGGGGCCTTTTGTGGTCATGTGGAAATCTGATGCAAGGGAAACTCGCAAATCTACAAGAACGACCACAACTAAGACTCCTAGCAATAATGGATAAGTAGTTTGAACTGGCCATCCCCTGTGATCAGATTAGTGACTACCCCAATTGTCATCAGAGAGCCTTCGTCCTATAACTGATAGAAACAGAAGCAGAAAACCACAGCCAAGCATTGGGCTGAGCTCAGGGAATCCTGCAGAAGATGAGGAGGAAGGATTGTAGGAGCCAGAAGTGTCAAAGACATCACAAGAAAACCCACAAAATCAACTAACCTGGACTAATAGGGGCTCACAGAGACTGAACCAACAAGGGATCCTGCATGGAACTGACCTAGGCCCTTTACATATATGTGACAGTTCTGTAGCGTAGTCTATTTGTGGGATTCCTAACAATGGGAGCAGGGGATGTCCCTAATGCTTTGCTGTCTCTTGGGAACCTATTCCTCACACTTGATTGCCTTGCCCAGCCTAAATACAAAAGGAAGTACTAGTCTTATGGCAACTTGATATACCTTGCTTTGCTGATATTCATGGAAGGCCTGCTCCTTTCTGAACAGAAACAGAGGAGAGGTGGATTGCGCTTGGGAGGTGGAGGGAATGGAGGAGGAGGGAATGGGAGGAGAAGAGGGAAGGGATATTGTGGTCAGGATATAAAATTAAGTAAATAAATTAAATAATAAAAAAGAAAGACAAATGAAAAGAATATATACAAGTGTGTGTGGTAAAACACCATATTTGAAATACAACACTAAAAGCTGCATCATCAATATGTGTTTAAAAGGTGAACAAATGCATCATAGAAGAGAACACACTACAGGTGTTCCCTGTCCCAACTGCCTGCTCCTAAATAATCAACATGGAGATTTATTTATTAATTATAAGTGCTTGGCCAATAGCTTAAGTTTATCACTAACAAGCTCTTACATTTTATGTTAACCCACATACCTTATTTATGCTCTGCCACATGCAGTACTTTTATTAGCATGGCACATTCATCTCCTGCTCCTTCTGTATCCACTGGTGACTCTAGACTCAACCCTTCTTCCTCCCGGCATTCTCTTAGTCTGGCTCTCTTGACTAATTTTATTCTGTCCAACTATTGGCCAGTCAGCTTCTTTATTAAACCAATCACAACATATCTTCACAGCATACAAAAGGATTAGTCCACAGTAACACAGAAAAGACAAATGTGTGTGAAGGTGTTCATCATCTTTTGTAGTTTGGAAGTGCAGAGTAAGCAACAATATTATTTCATTGCATAGCTATATAAACTCAAAAGCATGGAGAAACAATAACTTTCATTCATTCCTGATATGAATGTGAAATGATGAAGCAATTTAAGAAGGCGATTTGGTGATTTCTTTAAAATGAAGCACCTCCTTAACATATTATTCAATAATTATTTCTCTAGTTATTATTCAACAGATTTGAGAGTGATACTTATGCAAAAGACTAATAACACAAACATCTGTAGCATTTTCATTCATAATCAGTAATAACTGAAAATAGTTAAAATTTCTTTGAGTAGATAAATGACCAAATAAAATGTGGCTCATTCATACAATGGAACATTATTTAATGAATAAGGTACATGTGATATCAGCCAGGAAAGGACATGAATGAATGTGGATTCCTGCTAAAGAAAAGGAGCTAGTATGACAATGTTAGTTCTGTATTAGTTCAGCTATGTAACATATTGCAAAAGACGACAGGCATTAGAAAAAGATTTGTAGTTCACAGAAACTCAAGACAAAACTAAGCTGTGTAAGTTTAAGGTGTTTCTAGAATGGTGAACATAGCTGTGTTTCTGCAAGAATAAGTATGCCATGGTTTACATTTTAATAACCCTATAACTTCATAGGACAAAGAATGAACTTTTATGCAAATAAGAAGCAAAAATTTAAGAAGTTTTCAGATTATAGATTGAAATTCTGAAGGTAAGAAGAAAACAGTAAATGACAGTGTTGCAGAGAAATTTTAACCTAATAATTTCAGAAATGATTAAAATACAGAAGATTAAATATAAAGGTAATCATTTATAGCACTATTATATATTTGAAAAAGGTTTTCCCTACCTATGTGTGATTTAGCGATTTAACCCTACACATACTGTCTGGAACAGAATGTTTACCAAGTAAGTAGGCAGATGGCAGTGGAACATTTTGTTGTAGTTAGAGAAGTGTAACCAAGGTTAGAATGACTCACAAAGAGGTGGTTTTGTATTAGTCATTCATTATTAGTTTAACACGAATAGAGATAAATATATGCATATATGTATAGTTGCATATGTTCTGTGTACATATATCAGTGTTAAAACATAAACATGAACACTTGGTCTGTCAGTTCAGAGGATCCTCAAAGGTCAAAATCCAGTCATAATGAGCACACCTATTACACACACTTGTGTTTCTAATACCAATATCCAGTGAAAAGAACCACGGGGCTTTGAAAAAATTTTGATCCTAGGGATGGATCTAAATATGTACAGAGAGAGCCTAGGAGATTCTGTGGTATCCAAAATATACAGACATGTGTTCTAAGATACAAAAGAACTGAAAGTATGTAAAGAGGCTGAGGGAGAGTAGAAAAATTATTGGCAGAATTTCTCATAGTCAAAGCTGGAGTGTGTGTGTGTGTGTGTGTGTGTGTGTGTGTGTGTGTGTGTGTGTATCTATACAGTATCTCCAGGTATGGTTATAGTTATGTGTGCAGAGGCCAGCATAGGATGTCAGGAATACTGCTCTATCACTATTTCATTCTTTTGAGTCAGGGTCTCTCACCAAACACAGAGCTAGGCTGGCAGTCAGCAACACCTAATAATCTTCCCACCTTTACACTACCAGGCTGAAAGGGCAGCCATGCCTGCCTGAATTTTTGCTTGGGTGCTGGGATCCAAACTTTGGTCCTCATGTTTGCTTGGATAGCAAGCTTTTGTCCACTGAGTCATCTCTCCATCCACAGAGTAAGAAAACTTCGAACAACAAAAATAACCAAGTTGTGGAGAATAAATAATGTATTGACTTAAAATAATTAACTAAGTAAATAAATGAGGTAATATAAGTCTTGAAGCAGACTTCCAAATGCTTCACTGTTTACTGCTACCTTGAGGAGTAAGAGTATTACAATCCACTCCTCAAGTATGGACTGTACTTAATGACTTTCTTCAAAATGTTTTGGTATGAAAGACAGAGAAAGCTTCACTCCCTAGTGGAGAAGCCTTATAAATACTTCCATCAAGCATGATTTTCAATAGTGAGTATATAACTTAGACACAATGTACCATGAAAGGTGATTCACTACTATACCACATTCTAATCAAGAGAAATACATTTTAAAAAGCCTAATTCATGATCGCTGTCCAATATTAGTGACCAGTCACCTTCAAAACTATTAAGGACCTCAGCAATAACAAAAGATTGAAGCCCAGCAAACAGGAGCTTAAGGAGACGTGGGGCTAAACATACTGTGGTACTTGGATGTAGTTCTGACCTATATTAAGGTATTAGGAAAACACCAAGCAATTAAGTTATGGAGAGGTTTGAATTGTGTATAACTTCTCAGTATCAGCCATTAGTTGTGACAAATGTACACCCTAATTTAAGCTTGTGGTAACAGGAGAAACTGGCTAGGGAGGAAACTGTGATCCTCTGAATTTTTGAGAACGTTTCTCTAACTTTAAAGCTTTTCTAAAACAATAAAATTAGTTTGTCTTTCTAAGTTTCATTTGCACTCCTTCACTAAATTAAAGAGTATTTTCATTTTATTTTTGAGACAGCATTTTTTGTTTGATTGCAAGAACACAAATCAAACATTTATAGTTCAATTAATTTTGATAGATATTATTGATGAAATGAAATGAGTATTGTAGGAATGCAGGATATAGCACTGGGTACTACAACTGATGTTCCTTCTCCCTCAGGATCATGTTTAGTACCTTCTGGTGAAAGATTGATAACAGGAAGTTCCTTGTAAGGTGGAGATTGCCTTCACTATGTCCTGTAGCCAAAGTGTGTGATGTCTTTTGCCATTGGTTTTTACCATGTAATTATAATGGACAACCATAAGTAATAGCAGTAGTGTGTGTTGTTTTAGATACCTCTGGGGTCTTCCGGACAAATTACTCATAAGAAGTTATCCCATGCCTTATACAGGGATTTTCATTTAATAATTCATGCCTTCTGTGTGTGGAATTGTCCACCAGCACAATCTAATGCATTCAAAAAATGGTTTTTAAGTTGTTTCAAAATTAGCTTACTGGCTAGTAGATTTTTTTATAAGGCTTTTTGATACATACTTAAAAAACCATATCACACACCAACAGTTCTAGTATGTATTTGATCTGAAATATGTATGAATAGATAACATGATGCCCAAAGCTGCTGAAAGGTCTTATACTACAGTTTTCAGGTCCATTAAACTTGCACCATGCTCAAAGCACAAAGCCTATTCCAATTTTACACCAAAGTATTAGCCTCACTAACTTTTTAAAAGAACTTTAAAATGAAATGTATTCATAAAATAAAACACTGGTTGGCCTTTTATGTTAATTAAGTTTTGTAGTGCTTTAGCTGCCATTGTGTGCATGTGAAATTTGTTGCCAGTTCAGAGCTAAATTCATTAGGCAACTAGATGACTTTGGTGTTGTATATTTCTACACATTAATAGAGTCATTTGCATGCTAAAGAAGTGGGAATTTTACTCTTTTGTGGCCACCAAGGATTAATTTAATGAATTAAAGAGGGTTTGGATTGTCTTGTGGGAGACAGAAGGTTAAAAGGTACATTTTACTAAATATTTAAAATCTTTAACCTTTGTGGTATAGATCTCCATGACATAAGAAATGATAGAAACTTCAAGCAAGATTGCATATTGCTTGAAATGTTCCCTTTTTCAAGTTCAGATGAAATGTCCATGATTATTTGAAGTGATAAGCAATATTTTCAGATAATGTTATAATTCTGATATGGAAGAATTTCTAATTATGTCTGTTTCCCTGTGAGTTCTGTTTTATTAGGCAGGTGCACAGTGTGGGGAAGTTTCCCATGTGTGCAGGAAGTACTAACGTTGTCATATGTCTCTCCTCAGTGACATATGGGGCAATCTTAGAACTCATAGTGTCTGCTGCTAAATGAACAGCTTTAATGCTTCTATTGAATTATTAACTTGGTCACTCATGGCAAATTAAAAGCCATCTTTTTGCTTGTGCTCTTGCGGGTTTTGTATCAATTTATTGGTTGACATCTGGTGTTATTGCCCAACGTTGTCAGGTCACCGTCTACTGTGGTTTTGAAAGCAATGACACTATATGTAGTAAACAATTATTGCTTCTATTAGACATAATCCTTTTCTGCAATAAGTGAGTTACATGTAATGTACCAAATATACAACAAGATTGAGGCATCTTTGTAAATTGAAGTGATATTCTTAAAAAATGGAAACAGTCCTCCAATAGTTGATTGCTAGGTTTGGATTACTCTCTCCCTGGGGTCTGACAATGGCCTGGCCTTCACAGCCAAAGTTTCACAAAATCTGGCAAAGTTTGTTAAATGTTAATTAAAAACTACATGTGCCTATAGGGCACAAAACTAAAGGCAGGTTAAAGAAAACAAAATAATAGGACCTTGAAGGAAACTTTAACTAGTATGTCCTTGAGACTGGGAAAAATTGATCTGACCTCCTACAATTTGCCCTCCTAAGGGCCAAGTGCACCCCATAGAAAGAAAGTTTCACCCGATTTAAAATTATATTTGGGGCCCCTAACAAACTAAGAGATATTCATAAAGTAGACATTACTAACCATTTATTCCTTCCTCAAATCCTTACATGTCCTACAAGCCCAGAGGACTATTCCTTAGAAGGTTCGAGTGCCATGCCCTTGCCCATGTCTGAGTCGGCCCTTATATCTTCCAAGCTGGTAAACTTGTGTGGGTAAAGAGGATTCCAAACAGGAGACTGGAGCCAACTATAAATGTCCACACCCTGTAGTCCTTATCACCCCTATAGCAATGAAGGTCACCAGTGTCACCCTGTGATCTGTCAGCCCCTAAAGGAGGCTACATAGAACAATAGATGGGTCATCCCCAGGTCCTCTCACTCACTAAAGAGAAGACTGACACAGGCCTTACAACTAGGATTATCCATTTTTCTTCTATGTCTGCTCATGGAAAGGGCACATATCCCCTATAAGTGAAGCTCCCGGGCATAAAAATGAAAAGAGACCAAAACCAAGGAGCTCATAGCCAATCTATCCAATAAGACCAAGCCTGTATTCTATTCCTGGGGCTGTGGATCCACCAATAGAAGAAGGGGCCTCTTATCTACCCAATACTATGCCTGATCTGCTGGTGGCCCCCAAACTGCCAAGAGCTGGGTGAATACCATTGTTCTCAGTGTGACTATAAAACCAGATGTTTCTGGACCACACTGATTGCTTTGTAGTCCTAAAAGTAAGTCATCACAACCTCATTCTGGCCTCAGGCAATGCAAACTGATATCTATAAAAATTAAGGCCTGACTCATCATTGGGAAATCGGGTAGAATCTGGGGATTTGAGTTGAATGTAAATGGTTGATACCCAGATAACAAATTTACTATCCAAAACAAAACAATAAAAACCCTTTTACCCAGGGTCATTTGCCCCATTAGCCCTGGAATACAAGCCCCCTAATGTGGTAAGCCCCCAAACTCCAAATTCCTCAGGAATTATTTTGCTAACCACACGAGAAAAGATCCAAATGACAACAAAAACCAGCTACTCAGTGTTCAGAATGTTAAAAGTAATACATCAATTCCTTAACCATTCTTACCCAGACATAGGTAAAGACTCCTACCTATGCCTGGACCTCAAATGCTCATATTATATTAGGATTAAAATTAATCTGTAATAAACTCTGCTTCTAATCCTGGCAACTGAAAATGGGACCAACCTAAACTTGCCCTGGTGACCTCCAAGGAAAGAGTACCTGCTTTATGTTACTAATGTAACCCCATGGATAATTCCACTGTGCATATTTTTCTAGCCTATATAGAGCAGGATAACTCCAGAAATGGTGGTCAAGTGTATTTCCAGGTCCCAAAGACTACCTGGCTTGCTTGCACTAAAGGCTTAACCAAGTGGGCATCCTGTGAATTGTTCGCACTGGAGTAGGCCCTGCTTCCTCACTTCTTTGTGTATGTCATACCACAGGTACTCACCTATGATGGAAAAGAGAGCAGGGTACAACTAAATCTAGATTCTGGGCAGTGAGCCATCCCCATTCTCATTTCCCTTTTGGTGGGAGCAGGCATCACAGTTTCTGCTGAAGTTGAAAGTTTTAAGCCATCTGAAAAATTCTACTACTTCTCTGAAAGCCCAGAACAGAAGTTGTTCTTCAAAATCAAAGATTGGACCTCCTTCTCATGAAACAAAGATGTCTTTAAATGACACTGAGAGAAACTTGTGATTGCTATGCCAACTAGTCAAAGGTAATTAAAAAAACAAACAAATAAAAACAAAACACCAAAAATCTAACACCTAGCAACTGTCCTTGTTTTTCTGGTCCCAATGGTTAACTACTCCACTTACAGACATTGCTGAGCCATTAATCCTTCTGCTCCTACCTCTCAATGTGGGACCCTGCTTGTTCAACTGCCTACTGAGCTATGTAAAACAGACTAAACTCTGTTTAATTGTTAATGCTGAAGGGTTAATATTACTCCTGGCCCAAAAGTGATTCTATGATTTAACTCATGCCCATAAAACCAGTGGGGAATGTAAAAGACCTCCAGACCTTAGCACAATGAACATCATGTTAGAGCTATCATTTTCACCTCAAACCCACCAACATTAAAAATGGAAACAAAGACCAAGTTCCAGGAAAGTCCCGTAGCAAAAAGTCCTGAAATTTTCTAACCTTGCTTTTTGGCTTCTGTAGTTCTGCTTCTTGCTAACTGAAATGTGCCAACCAGGGTATTTTTTTTTTATACATGAAAGACAAAGAGCTGTAAGGCTCAGGAATGCATGATTTGAATAAATTCCCCATGCAGCTGCCAGACAACAATAAAGACTTTCTTTTTGGCTTTTAAGGGTGTCCATGTGGTGGTCTCTGGTGGATTTACCTTGCAACATCTCTCTACTGGCATAGACAGCTGAGTTAGACTTTCTAAATATAAAGACTTTACAAAAATGAAAAGTAAATTATTCTATGGCATAGACAAATTATTAAATTTCATCTGGGATAGTCTTTGGGACCAGTTGGATGGCTTTCTTAGCTATTTTACTTGTTGTCATTGCTTATGAAACTGGCCAGTAATTTTGCTCATTTCTCCCACAGAATTTACAATCATCTCATAATTATTCACACTTTATTCTCCACTGTTTATAGTGTTTAGTCTTGTAATTATCAACCCTCTGCTTTAGATAGGGTTTGTTCCCTAACAAAAGCTTAAGATTTCTGTCCTTCTGAAGTTTCTTTTCCTTAGACTCTCAGGCTCCACGGATTTACACTTCATACATTTATGTTTTGAGGGAGAGAAGTTTAAAATGTCAGTTTTTAAAATTCCAAATCTCATCTTAGTAGGTATTTAGAGATTATTAAATGTTTTGTAGAGTAACTTGTCTTCTGTTATCTCTCATCAATTTCACTGATGGTTTTTTTCAGTGGTTTGAATTTCTACAAAGATAGCATTTTTAAAAATTTCTGAATAACATTCTTTTCCATTTAGTGTTACAATTATGTTCCATTCTTTTCTAAACGAAATAGCTAGGAGTTTTAGTGTGGTGTTAAATAGGATCAGAGATAGAAGGCATCCTTTCCTCATCATTAAGTATTTATTAAGTGTCCATTTTTATATGTTATTTATGGAATAAAATAAGTTATTCATTATTCCCAATTTTCTAAAGGATATTTTCAAATATTTGAATTTGGCCATATGCATTAATGTTTCAGTTGATAAATGCATATGTTGCTTTTTCTTCTTTGGTGTGTGTATATGGTAGACTACAGTGTTTAGTTTTGCATGCTAAGCTCAGCCTGAATACATGAAAAGACCTTTTCATGTCATCATGGTCAGGTTTTTGATGTTGATAAGTTTATTTTCTTTTACTTTCTTTACTTGATTTAAGAAAAGTTTCTTCTGCTTCTATTTGGATCAAATGTATGCCTATACCATTACTTCTTAAAATTTAATAGTTTTTTTTTTTTTTTTTTTTTTTTTTTTTTTTTGTCAGTGAACCCCACTCAACCAGGCATCTATTTTGGGAAAATGAACTTTAGCTACTATTTCAATTTCACTAACAGATACACAATTGATAGAGCTAGCTAAGTTTTCTTCTGTGAAATATTCATTGTCAAAATTTGTCAAACAATTAATCATTAATCAATTACCATAATTGAACATGTAACTTTTTATTAATTATCATTTTTATTAAAGTGTGTGTTGGGGAGCATGGCTCATGTGTGGAGACTAGAGCAAACACATGAAGGAATCTCTTGTCTCTTACCATGTGGGTTCCAAGTCCAATCAAACTCATGTCTTCAGGAGTTGAGTGTGTTTACTCACTGAGCCTTCTCACTAGCTCTCACACAGACTTTGTTTTTTTTTTTTTTTAATGTCTGGGGGAGGGTCAGTAGTACCAATTCTGTTTTTGATGTCTGAGGTGAACAATTTATATCTTTTAGCTATATGTTAGTTGATTGTATTAATAGCTTCAGAAAATGAATTTTTTTTTCAGTTTGAAAATCTGCTTTGTTAATTTTTTTTCTCTGCTGGCCTTGTGCTTAATTTCATCTGACTATACTAATTTCCTCAGGTAAAACTATTGATTTGAGTCTTTTTTTCCTATGAACTTATTACAAATTTACCTTCAAGCATGCTTTACTGTATTTCCCAAACCTTGATAATGTGTCTTTTCATTGTTTTTTTTTTTTTTTCATTTTAGTTTATTATACTACTAATTTCTCTTGAAATGTCCTTGGCTCATGTCCTATATAGAAGTGGGCGTCAATTTGTAATTTTTGGAAATTTTCTAGGTTTTTTTCAGTTACTGGTTTCTGTTTTTCTTTGGTTGGGCTTTACGGACAAACTTTGCATAATTTCTGTTCTTTCAATTTTATTGTGTTTTTTGACACAGAACATGGTCTTTCTTTGTGAATGGTTAACATGAGCTTTGCGAGTGTTACTGCTCTAGAAGGAAAGGTATGCTGACTTGTCAGGAAGCCAGGCTATACCTAGATCTGCAATAGAACAGCTTTGGAAGCTGGAGCTGCAAAAGGACTGCTCAGCCCTAGAGAGGGAGAGGTATCCTGGCTTGTCTAGAAGCCAGGCTATACCTAGAGTCATAATAGGACACCTCAGCCCTGGAGGGAGAGGTAGCCTGACTTGTTGGGAAGTCAGGTGATAACCTGAACCTGGGGTGCTGTGAGGGATGGTGTCCCCACAGGATATAGCGATTCTGTTCCTCTCCTAGGAGAAAGCCATTGCAGCTGAGCTTTGTTCCACCCTCCACCCTTAAGGGGCTTCCCAGCAGAGCTCTGCTTCTTCTTCTCTCAGGCCCAAGATGTTGCTTCTTCAGCTTCACTCCTGCAGAAATAGAGCAATCTCCTCTGACTCTGGCAAAAACGTGTTACATTTTTTCTGCTCTGCCTTGCTCAGCACCCCCTGCCCCAGCAAATATGTCAGCAAAGTTTTTTTCTCCTCAGTCCCCTAAGAGACATCTAAGCAAGGTTCTTTTACTCTTCGGTTCTGCTCAGCCTTACTCAGCACCCCCCTCCCCAAAGGGAACCTCCCAGTCAGGTTTTTTTTCTGCTCAGTGCCCCCAAGGTATATCTCAGCAAGGTTCTTCTGTTCTGAGCTGGAGAATGAAGATCTTCACCCAAGACTCTTTTGAAAAAGAGATTTATTTGGGAAGGAAGAGTCCAGGAGAGTGACTGCCTCTGCCAGGGTGGGAAAGCAGTCAACAACTGTGCAGGTAGAAAAGCTTATGGAGAGCTCCTTAGGGGCAGTTTCTCCAGGGAGATTTTCTTCTCAGGGATTGGCTAGCTTTCCTGCTCAGGGTTTGGTTATTTGGTCAGGTGCAGAGATGGCTCTGATTTCAGGACTAAACTGTGTTTATTTCCCTGGTCCTTGTGCACCTTTTGGCTCTAATTTTAGGATCAGAGCATATGTCTTTCACTGGCTCTGATTCTAGGGACATTGTGTGTTTCTTTGGCTCTGGTTTTTGGGTCAGAGAATGTTTCTTTGGTTCTGGGTTCAGGGATAAAGTGTTTCTTCCACTGGCTCGAGTCCCAGATCCAAGGTGTGTTTCTTTCACCAGTTCAGGTTTCAGGACCAGGGTGAGTTTCTTTGGCTTGCCCCTTTCCCCCCACAAACTTCAGAATAAAGTATATCTTCCTGCTGCTAGCGCATATACTGAAGATGCTACAGACTGACTTGATTGACAGCGCCGTTTAGCTTGGTTACACATCCATTATCGTCTGTCTGCTTCATCTGTGGGACTCCAAAGGGAATACTGTAATATTCAACCACGGCTTCTCCTTTAGTTCTGTCAGGTTTTCCTCCTGAGTTTACTTTACTATCATCACTTGCGTACTTATTTACAAGGTCTAAATTTCAACGTATCTCCTCGACATCAATCTCCACCATTTCCCCTTATTCAGGCATGTGCTCCAAGTCTGATACTGATATAATTTCTTGAGTTTTCTTGTTGTTAGTGTTGCCATGGCTTAACTTTCTCTATTGTTCTTCTCTTCACCCAGCAGTGCCTTTATCTTCAAAACGAGTTTGTTGAAAATAATTGTAGTTGGGTTTTCTTTTCCGATCCACTGTGAAAATTTGTGATCCTAAATTGAAGCTTTTAAGCTCATTCTCATTTGCGGGAATCACTAATACATTTGGATTAAGATCTACTAGATTGATAATCATTGCATTTACTTGTTGGCCTTTTTCCTTTTCCTCTGATCTCTGCTTCTCTTGAGCTTATGGAGAAAAATTCCATTTGTTAATGTATCAGATACTTTCCTCTTGAAAGTATTTTAGTGACCATGCCAGGGTTTAAGTATTGGATGGATACTTTTCCTTCAGCCACACATCTACATCATTACTTCTAAGGTTCAGGGAACACTGTGGAGGTGGAGGAAAGGAGGGATCACCCAAAGGATAGGGAGAAGGCTAGTTTCCAGAACAAGCAGTTTATCTATAAGTGTCTGGTGTCACCTATCTGTCTAGATTTGAGGAAAGATTTTCCTAAATATTGTTCTGGAGACTCTAGAAGGTCCATTGATTTCTCATTGTGTTAAGTTTTTTCTTGTTTCTTTTCAACTTTTACAAATTGTGTCTAACACATAAAGTATCTGTTCTGTTTTTAAAGTGGTATCATTTCACAAAATTCAGAGGGTTCCTTAATTTTCCTCAAGTGTTCCTGACCATTTAATAATCTCACTAGTCTCAAGGAACATATTCTCCCCCCCCCCTTTTTTTTTTGGTTTTTCAAGACAGGGTTTCTCTGTATAGCTTTGTGCCTTTCCTGGAACTCACTTTGTAGACCAGGCTGGCCTAGAACTTACAGAGATCCACCTGCCCCTGCCTCCTGAGTACTGGGATTAAAGGCGTGCACCACCGCCACCACCACCCGGCCATATTCTTTACTTACATACAGCAGGTGTGTAGTAAAATTTTGGCTTGAAAACACACCAATTATCTAAATATTTGTATCTGGAACTGGCTTATTTAAACTAGGAGTAAAATTAAAATTAGAGGTATTTATTTCATTTCCTGTGGTTCATTTATCTTTTTTTCTAAGATTATATTATCTAAATGTGATTTAAGTAAATAAATTGGCCTGGGAACTCTTAGATTATCTTTTGTTATTTCAATGGTTTTATTTTATTTAACTGTTTACTTACAAAAGGGATAAATGTCAGACTCTGTTGTGTGGTACTGAAGGTACTCTTCAACCTGCCCTTAACCTATTACGATAACACATGCCAGTCTGTGGCATTCCTCAAGCTGAGCAGTAACTATGGCTGGAGTGACTGGTTTAAATAAGCCAACCCTTCCTCAGGACTTGGCAAGCTTTCTGTAGAACCAGCTCTCACACTGCCGAGAATGTGTAATTTGTATATTAATTTGCCTAAAAATTGAGCCATTACCTGTTGGCTGAAGACTCTGGCACTGGCATCAAAATATTGTCATGTACAAGCAGTCAGACTTTTTGAATTCACAGTTTACTGGGAGAGAAAGAAATGGAAGTTGACGGTTACAATACTCTAAGATAAATATCATGTTAGAGAACAATATAAAAAGCTTTCCTTAAATTCCTCTATTTAGATAACTTGATCATTTTTCTTTGCAGGATATACTTATTTTATAAAATGATAAATTATTTTCATACTATTTTAATTTAATATGACATTCATGAAAAAAATCATATTCATTACTCTATTGTCATCAGCATCTAGCAGTGTGCTTTGAAAACCATTGTCGGAAATCTTTGATAGAATGAATCCTTAAAATTTCATAGTATTTAAATAGAAAAATTGAAATATTTTTGCTAATTTTTTTCTTACAAAATAATCTTTCTATTACAAAGGCTGTACAAGTTTTGGAAGTCTTTATATTTAGGACTGTATGATGCAATTCATAGGTAAGTAAGTGCTTTATGTGTACTATCTCCCTAGCTTATTTTAATTATAGGTTGTTATTGTCATATCTTTAAAGGTAAATGTAGAACACTATTTCTAATGCAAGATATTACTAAAGATATTTAAAATAGACAAACTAAAAATATTTAAAAGACATAAGTTATAAAGATTCCTTTATAAAAAATTAATCATGCTTAATTTTTTAATATACCTGAAAATAGACAGAAAAGTCCAATTTGAAATAAGTTTTAAAAGAATCTCTTCTTGGAGTTAAGAGTGTGAAGATATTAGTAGTATACATTGTGGTGGACAGATATAATTAATGTAAATTATGGGGATTCTTTAAATATTTTTATGAAGTTATTAGGAAGTATATATTATACCACTGATTTTAAGGCACCATTAACATTACTATAGACAGACTGGTGTAGGCTACACTAGTGTGTTTATTGAAGATATCTAATTCATATTCATTTGTATTTGCATTTATTTTTGTTCAAAGCAGTAAATTTAAGTTCCCTGTGTATTGTAAAGGACTATAAATTTCCTTCAGTATGTGAAATGGTTCTACACAAATAACCCAAGCTAACAGATTATATTCAGCGAAGGTTTGGAAGAAGAGAGGAAGAAAGAGGGAGCAGTTAGGCAAAGGGGCTACAATTGAGACAAAGCTGATTCTTGAAGGGGTGGTTTAGTTGACTATCGCATACACAATCATATTTTCGTGAATGGGTGTAGATGAAATAGGGTGTCTTAAGGGTGTTCATATTAAAACATTGTAATAAAGTAAGAATACCATTTGTTTTTTGTTTCTCCATTTAGTACACACACACACACACACACACACATACACACACGCACACACACACTCACACACATTGAACACATATTATGAGCAAGTCAAAACAACTAGTGAGAATGGGTGTAAAATATGTCACCTCATCCCTTCTGCTTCCATGTGCTATCATGCTCCACTCAGAGAAGCTGCAACACAAAAGTTAAGTTTTAAATTTTCAGGTGGGTACCGACTTCATCTTCCTAGTTTATTTCATTATATTACTTTGTGGTATCTTTAGATAGGTTTCTATGTCAGACTTTCAATTCTCCTCCTTCAGCCTCCTGAATTCTGTAATTAGAGGTGTGGCGCCCAGGTTGATTATGCTATTTTAAATGATTGAGGGAAAAAAATACAAGGAAATTGATGTCAGGACTATGACCACTTCTAAAGGCAATTCATTCCAGACCAAATGGATCCCGTGTGTGAACACTACTGAATGTCATTGTCAGTGTGTGATGTCATTGCCATCTCAGCAAGAGAACAAACAAAGCTGAAGAAGCCTGACACCAGTAAGGAAATGCTAGAGAAGATTGGATTCTCAGTTATAGGGAGTTGTTCTTTTCGGAGATGTGGTTCTAAAGAGTGGGGTTTTGAAACTTTGAGAGATTATGTTGCAATATAAAGGGTTGTATATTAAATGCTGGGTCCCCATCCTTTTAGGCCACCCATTGAAAGGAAGTTAGGTCAGAAGCAACATGCTTGGAGGGAACATGGTATCTTGAGATACTTTCTTCTTTCATCTCATTGCTTCCTGGCCTCAATGAAGTGAGCAGCTTTTTCTGGCACTTGTTCTCAGCATGACTTCCTGATCCACTACAGGCCTAGAAACAGTAGGCTGAGAAATCATAGCCTGAAACTTTCAAAACATCTCTAAGCCGAAAGAATCATCATTGACTCCTTATATTCTGACTTATCTGACACTTGTTATGATAACAGATTGACTAGCATATGTGTTTGTAATCTGATTTATCTCACGCTTGCTATAATAATTGATTGAATAGTGTGTGAGTTTATAATCGGATTTATTTCACAGTTGTTAGGATAATAGATTGACTAGCATTTGAGTCACTTAGAGCATGAGAACTCAGAACCCTTCTGCAATGCAAGACAAAGTCTAAAAAAATCTTTTTTTCCTGAAAAACTATACAGAGACTACTCTTTGTACACATAAGAGACTATAAGGCTTATTCCGGGTCTTTCAGTGGAAGAAACTGACCACATGCTGAAAAAGTTATAGGATCTTGTCAAATATGCACTGTTTGGCTGAACACAGAACTAGATCTTGAAGTTGCTGATCAAAGATGGCATGAATATAAATCTAGATTGGAGAGATATTTATTGATAAAAAAATACTCTTTCTAGAAAAGATTTAGAATTCTATGTTATGCTTCTAGTGCTAACATGCTTTGAGGAGAAATCTTGGATGTTAGGAAAAGTAATCTCTCTAAAATATAAAGAACAATGATATCAAGTGGAATCAAAGTATGGAGAGAAATCAAAACTGTAGATAAACATTGTAAGGCCTGAAAACTGACTAGCTGGCCACAATCAAGAGGAACCTGATGGGCTTGTCATTTATTGGTGTGGCAGAGAGTAGACCCCACATCAAGAAGGTTGGTGGTAGTTTTTTTGTGTCTAGGCCAGACTAACATTGGGAACTAATATTAGAGTATAAATATGGTGTAATGCCCAAGAGAACAAGATAAGCATGGTGTTGAAACATCTACCTCACAGAGAACTAAGAAGATCGTAGACATTTTTCATGGGATTGATGAGCAGTCTACAAGGGGATTGCTTAGTCTATAAAATAAACATATAACTGAAACCTGAAGACAATCATTGTAACAAAAGTTCATGTTCTTTTTTTTCAGGCCACATTGGCTAGAGAGGATGAAGCCCTATGAAGACTGAAATATCACAGCATCTGTAGCAATCATTTCTACAAAGATTTCTGACACTTAGCTCATGTAAGTATTAACTTCCTAGAGAAAATAGACTGTTGGGACAAATTTAAAGATATTGGATGAATATGTTGTATTTATATATTTATAAAATTGTATTTGCGTGTGTATTTGCACATACATATGGATATGTAACCACAATTAAAGAAAGAGGCCGTACATTTTAAAGAGTGAGGAGGAAGTATGTGGGAGAGGTTGGAGAGAGGAAAGAGAAGGGGAAATGATGTGACTAATTATACAACAATCTCAAAAAGGAAAATAATTTGTAAAAAGACTTTGAGCATGGCATCTTGATCAATGGATCAGAGTGTTTTCATGACTGCCTGATAAGACAGCAGGAATGAACTTCACCTATGGAAGCAGAAACTAATTCACTTTACTAATTTTCTTTTGCTGAGTGTCATTAAGAAGCAAGATATATTGGAGTCTTCAGTGAGCTCAACATCCCATTAGAAGGGAATCAGCAGTAGAAGAGGGCATGGGATAGACATAGATGACATCCCACTGACTTCCTGGTTCAACATAGGGACTTCAATTCCCTAATCCCAGCTGTGCTGGAGACTTAGAGCACATTGATAATCTGTTGACAGCGCCTTCTGTCTTAGGAAACTGCCAGTCCAACAGCACACTGCATTCTTTTAATTCCTAAAGCCAGAAGGTCAGTTTAGAACTTGAGAAACTTGGAATCATAGCCAGATGCCGGCTGTTTCAAAACATGCTGCCGGCTGCTGCCCTTGCCCCAGAAAAAACCAGAGGGCCTGAGGACACCACAGAAACCTGGAAGATCTGAAAAAGCTCTCTGGGTTAGTTGTACAGCTGTTTTTGTACATGTCTGGCATGTATGAACTGTATGTGTTATATAATGTGTCATATAGTTCATATCAGATGGCCTTCCCTGGCACTAGCACTCAGCTGACACATACTTCCTTGAGATTTGAAAACCATGAGGTCATTACTAGATTCTACTTTTCTGAAAGCCTTGTAAGATTTTTTTGTGACACAGCTCCACACTTACCACTTAGTATCACAGTTTCCCCACTGTTTGCTTATAAAACTGCATGCTGAGCCCAGAATTAGACCACAACACCTCTCCAGGCTCCTGCCTCTAGAAAGGAGGAGGTTGGGATCCTAATCATATTTTTCTCAGTTGGGTATTCCCTTCTTTATGCTAATTTTTCTTATAATATCCAGAAAATTTCAATTCTATATACCAAAAAATGTGAGATAAAGCTGTTTGAAAACGCACAAACTTCAAAACTTTCTCTGAAGCATTGGGCCCTTTGACTCTCTTACCCTAAATGCCAAATAGCACATGCAAAGATTCTTCCCAAAGACTTATCCCTCTGATTTTGGTATCCAGAACTCTTGGTTCATCACCAGGTCTGTGCTAATAGTCCTAACAACAGTCCATCATCAGGATATCCTTTGACATATACTTTAATGTCATTAGCAAAAAAGGAAAGAGATATTTAATATAATTACCCAAATCAGTTTAATCAATATCATGTTTTGTTTTTAAATTAGTCAATTTAATAGGAAAATACAGTCTAACAACTTGTTCTATTTAACTATTTCTTCATTTAAAACCTTGCCATTCTAATTATCCTGCCTTGCTTTCTCTGTAAAACTGATTCTTTTAAGAATAGAGGAGAAACGGAAAAAATCTATGTTGGTATGTTTGTTGGGTGGAAATGAAATGGTAGAATTTTGGTTTTAAAGACACGTTAGTGAAGTTCAAGTTTAAATGATGCTTTTTCCATTGAAATATATAGACTGATTGTCTGCACTTGATAAATATATTTTTATAATTGCTCAACTCATATTTCAAATTGCCTCTATGAATACAGCCTTCCTAGAATATTTTAAATCATTCAACGCTTTTATTAGGCACATATATTATAAAGTGTGAAATGATTATTTAATGAACTTTCTTTTCTGCTTCAGCTCCTAACTATGATGCACCCACCCACAAAACTGCATTGAAGCTAAAGCAGTGTATTATAAATAGAATATTTCTAAAGACCATGATATGGAATAATTTAAAATTTTGAAGTTGCAAGCAGGTGTTGCAAGAGATATTAGATTGAAACAAGAACACTTCAACAATGCTCCTACTGGATGTCGATGAATAGAGGTGCTTTGATACATAAAAGCAGTGTTTGAAAGTCAAGTCCAGCGCTGCTGTTAGCTGTGTGAGACTGTGCCTTATGCCAACAGTGTTGAGACTTTCATGTTGCCTGTGGGGATGGACATGATAGTTTCAGTTCAAATACAAAAACAAATTCCCTGATTAATAGAATAGGGGTTATTTTTTTTTCAATTATTCCAACAAAATTTGAAATTGTTATGAGGGACATAAAATGACTGAGTTTTTAGTTAATAAAGTTTGTTTACTGACATTTTCATGCATGTATGAAGTACATTCTTGTTATTCTCGTCTTTCACCCTACCTTCAGATTCCTTTCCTACACTATGTATTCGTGTGTGTGTGTGTGTGTGTGTGTGTGTGTGTGTGTGTGACCCATTTACTTTAACCAAACCTGTACTACCATGAAAAGAAACCTACTGTTCTCCAATGCAGATCAGTGGAAATACACTTTGAAGAGGCAAAAAAAAAAAAAAAAAAAAAAATCTCAGTAACACAGCCAATGTGTTGCTTATTCTATGTCCCTCTATTTTTAATATTTTTTCAAGAGTGGGGATTTTGACAAATATAAAGAACTCTACAGAGATAATTTTGAAAGCAGCCATTTGTGCTTGACCAATATCTCTAATAAGGTATTTAAACAGAATATAAACAGGAAAAGAGAAGGGGCAACATATCTTCACTGAAGTAATTATTTAGTTTAAAATATTTTCCTCCTGTCTTTCTATTTCTTCAACACAGAAGAATCATCCCCATAATGGTTGTGGGACTGGGGTGGAGTAGTATGCATGTAGACTGAATAATCCACTTGATCTTTCTACATCTATGTTTTCTACTTTTTTTTTAAAGCAAAACCAAACCAAACATCTTAGATCTATACAATAATAACAAAGCCAAATAAAGAACAAGACTTAGGTTACCACAGAGTAATTAATGATCATTTAATGTAACTACTTCTGACACAATCACTCACATACAGTTAAGAATATAAAACTGAAAATACCAGTTCAAACTGGACTATCACTCTCTAAGGAAAGTAAAAATATAATCACATTTGTGGAATCACACTTTGACCTTGATGACCTGTTTAACTCGACTTTAGAGAATCCCAAATAGAGTAGGGGAAAAGGTTTATTGAAACAATATTGAAATGTATCTTTTATTACAGCATGAAACTTTAAGTTTCCATGACCCAAAATTCACTTAATTCCAATTAATATCAATCATTTGCTCTCTATCAAGTCATGCATTAATCCCTCAAGTTGAGAATGAGTAAATACCACTGTTACCAACCCTCAGCTATGGCATGCATGGTGATGTTCTGAAGTCCCACATTTGAATAACAGTTCAAAACAGAGCTTCTTATAGTCTGCCCTGTGCTGGCATGTTTACTTACCTGGCTCTGACGATAGAAGAAAAGGTAGAGACACCATTTCTTTTTACGACAAGGCTTTGCACACCATGAACATCCATGTAATCTAGGAGGGAAGGGATACTGTAATTTATTAACTTAGAGACTGTGCAGAAACAGATAAGAAGGAACAAGAGGACAGAATGCCTTCAAGAGATTTTTTTTTTTTTACAACGTAGTTTTATTATTCCAGAGGACTATATGCTAAGGTAATTGAAACACCTACTTCCCAAGGCTCCTCCTTGTTACCAACAAAATAACCCACGTATTTGAATTACCAGATACCATGTACTTGTCTGCTTCAGCTCCCCTGTGTCAAATAAAGACTACGTGTGTTGAAACCTTGTGGACTTACTTTCCATTTCCCCTCTAGCCACGTGATTAAAAGGTGAATGCATGCTATTTAGCCCAAAGCAACATCTTGCACAGATATCTGGCATACTTGGGGAATTGTTTTATAGTTAATGAACTGCTGAAAATTTCTCTCGAAAAACAAAATACTATATCAAATTCATTTTCTACTTTAAAATATATGCTCATAATTTTTGATGCTTGGGGTAAATGTCAATTTCACAAAAATCTTTTGAAGTTAAAAATAGTTTCTGTCTGAGCACTGCTGGGGAGTAGAGGTGAGGTAAAGGGCAGAGAATTGAAACAGACTTCTCCTGAACAGGAGCACACATTTGCCACTGCCAAACACATCCTGGGTATCTCAGCAAGCAAATGGCTTGGAGTTTCACTGTCCATTTTTAAGAAACTTAACATTGTTAGTATTCAATAAAAAACAAAATTAAGAAACCAACGTTATTTTCATCTTCCCAAATATAGACATTCTTGTTTTTACTTTGAATAAGAACTTGATGCCTTTTGTATAATTCTAAAAGATATAAACGTGCAGAAGACACTTGTACTCAACAATATTGATAGAGGAGGTTGGATATAAATCACTCAGCTTCAGCTCCTCAAGCTTGCTTATCCTTTTAGACACTCCGAGAATATTCAACCCCAGTGCCTAAGCAATTCATTCTGCTTGGAATTCTACTCCTTAGGTGATGGGACACTCCTTCTATTTTTTGAACTGGTTCTTTTAACCACTGTCCCTCACTGTAGCTTATATATAGGTACTCACTGAAACCTGTCAAGCCAACTTTCTATGTTATCAGACACATTTCTATGTATGTGTGCTTTGTTTATGCCAAATAGAATTTTTAAAAATGTAATGCATTCAAGTCTCTTTCAATACATTGGACTAAAACAATGTAGCTTTCTTTCTGTTTCTATAGGTCATTATACATCTTAATTGTTTTAATTATGTATTTGAAAGTTTTATTTTTATTCTATTTAATTGTACTGTGTATGTTGTGTCTATATTTGAATATGGCCATGTGTGAATTCAGACACCCACAGAGGACAAAGGCACTGGGTTCCCTGGGAGCTAGAGTTACAAACTGATGTGATAACCTAGTCATGGATGCTAGCAACTGAATCCAAGATCTCTGTAAATAATCTCTTGAGGGGGGTACCTGTAGGTGTCAGACAGGGCAGAAAACCTAACTTCTAGAAAAGAGATAAGAATGAAAACCTGGGACAGATTAACTTATCAACTTGGATCCGAATTCTCTGAGTCTAAAGCTGGCGCTTCATTGTCAGTGTATTTACTTACAAATTACAAAATTACAGTTTGGGGACAATGTCTCCAGACAACAATTAGTCTAATCAATTCCAGGTGCACAATAAAGACTAAGGTATGACTACATAGAAACATGTGACCATGAGGGTAGGTTCTATAGATAAAAGACCTAGAATCTAGTGTGGTCTCTCACCAATAGCATAGAGGTCATCAGGCTATAAAGTATTTGTGACATCTCCCCTACAGATGGGTAATGGTTTACTGAGGGAGGCATCTGAGATAATCATTTTGGGGAATGTGGGTGAGGTCTGCCTCTATAGCAAAAGGTGTGTATGGTCCTTCTTTCCAGATAGCAAAAAAGGTCACTAGGTCATTAACAAAATTCACCCTTAGCTTTCTGGATAGAATGAAGGTATATGATTTTACTTTCTTCATTCAGCAGATACCCCTGTACAACATCCCTGTTTCTCTTAGTGGTTCTTTGTGAGCACAAGGACCTCTGAACACCCAGTAATGTCTCTTATTATTGAACAATTTCTCTAGCCCTGGCTATGAGTATTTTAATCCATCCATTATTATTGGATACTCTCTGAAGCTCATATTTCACAAATGCAGTCTTGTAGAGTGTTTTTGATATAGCTCCCTGATTATTTTCTCCGAGTAAATTTTATATATAAAAGGTATCATCACCCTTGATACGGATTTTTGACTGGTAATTCTGTATTTGCACACAAGCCCCAGAGAAAGAAGGCCTAGGAATGCTCTGCTTACCCTGCTCCTTGGCAGTGTCCTTCCCCACACCCCCTCCCTCTGGCTATGCTTTGTCATCCCCAGGCAACAGGAAGGCTGGGCTGTGAGCCCAGCAGTATGTATTTACTCATCAAAGTGAGTGCAGTTCTGACCTTGTCATGTCTTTGTATTCTTAGCTATAAAACTTTCACAAGTGGGTTAAACTCTGCCTTGCCTGTTCTGAGGTTTTATATTTTGTACATAACTCACAGTTGTTTGCCATACATTTTACACTCTTTGGCTCCTTCAGTTTCTTTGTGTGTTTTATTTTAGTTTATGGTGCTTGCCTTCTATAAAGATTTTTTTTCTCTCTTCCCTCTTTTTTCTCTTCCCACTTCTTTTGTTGTTGTTGTTGTTCTTAAAGAAGCTGCAAACCAGGCTATCCAGGTGCCCTAAATCAATAGGATCAACACTCACACGAACTCCCAGAGTCTGAGGCAGCATGCATAGGACCCGCACGGGTCTGCACCAGATGGGAACATAGCACTGAAAGCAGAAGTGGACCTAGGTCCCCATCCTTAACCCAGAAGCAATCTCCCACTGAAAACTGCTTGCAAATGAAAATTCAGTTTTCTCTAAGGGAGTCTCACTGGAGAATCAAACTGCTCCTAAGGGTAGCCTGCATCCCCAGCAGTAGATGGCCAGTACAAAACAAACTAATGGCAATTTTGGAGGCTCCTGGTCTTATAATGTCATGTCAGTGCTTTCCTTTCCCCCCTTTTTTTATTTTACTTTATTTATTCTCTCTCTCTCTCTCTCTCTCTCTCTCTCTCTCTCTCTCTCTCTCTCTCTCTCTCTCTCCTCTACATTACATTATGGCTTCCAGTTTTTTGTTTTTATGGGATTCTTGAGTGTGAGAATGAGTGGGTCTCTGCAGCTATATCTACTTCTTGGACCTTCCCCCGCCCCTTTTTTCCTTCTGTGTATTTCTTTTGTCCTATTGCCATGTGTTGTTTTTTTTTAATCTTATTTTATTTTATTATTATCTCTTAAATGTCTGTTGGTTTTCTAATGAGAGACAGAAAAGGGGTGGGTCTGAATGGGAGGGGAGATGGGGAAGACCTGGGAGGAGGAGAGGGAGGAGAAACCTTAATCAGGATATATTATGTGAAAAAAAATGACATTTTAAATAAAAGAAAAAAATCCTTGCAATAATGAAGGCATTTCTTTGGAGATTAAATGGGAGAGGCTCTTATACTTAGCATGTCATTTGATGACATGAAACAAGCTGAAAAGTGAGCTAAAGTGTGGCGTGACTAATGAACCCCTTTAAAGCCCAGGTTTTGCAAATATGAGTGATAAAGGAGGGTGCACTCCACATTTCAACATTGCCAGCATCAAACATCGAAAGGAAAGCTAGAGAGTCAAATAAACAAAGTGTTTTCTCTCGGGTTTAAGGAAATGAAGTAAAATGTTGAGCATGGTTTCTCTTATTCTTTTGTAGTGAAGTGGTTGCGTACTACTAACCCATTTCTTCTCACTAACTAGAAGAGCCATTTTCTATACAGTTCATATGTGTGTAGGCTTAGGTCTTCCAGATTCAAATTCTCTCCTTGGTGATAAGTGTGCACGCATTTGTTCATTCTGAACTACTGAATTTGTAAGACTTGTACTCTCTGTTGGTGTCCAGTGTTGCTCCATCAAATCCTTTCTTACTCTCGAACTTTCTCTTTCTTCTGACCTTCAAATGTGTGTGTGAGCTCCTTGCCTTCCCTTCATCCCTGACCCACTTGTCATCTCTTTTCTTGCCCCCTTCCAAGAAAGTCTGGTGTGATCTTTTACAAAGTTAGTCTTTTTTTACTGAACTCTTTTCACAGTTGGCACCTTGAATTATAGTTTACTTCTTCTCTTCACATATTTTCATTTATGACATACAAAGTGTTAGAATTTCAATCCCACTGATTAAGCAGATGCCCTGTACTCTAACAACTCCAGAGTATTTACATTTAACTTAAACATTTACCCAAGACAAACATGTTCCAAATTAACTGGAAAACACTGTAAAAATGTGTACTAACACACACACACACACACACACACATGTTGATGGTCTTTCTATTTTTAATAAACTAACAGTGTATTTGCCAAAGATTTGCAGGACACATTAAGGGTTAATTTAAGACTTAATTCTACATGAGTATTCTTTTTTTTCCCTTTTATTTTATTTTACAATAACATTCAGTTCTACATATCAGCCACGGATTCCCTTGTTCTCCCCGCTCCTGCCCCCTCCCCTTCCCTTCAGCCCACCCCCCATTCCCACCTCCTCCAGGGCAAAGCCTCCCCCAAGGACTGAGATCAACCTGGTAGACTCAGTCCAGGCAGGTCCAGTCCCTTCCTCCCAGACTGAGCCGCGTGTCCCTGCATAAGCCCCAGATTTCAAACAGCCAACTCATGCAATGAACGCAGGACCTGGTACCACTGCCTAGATGTCTCCCACACAGATCAAGTTAATCAACTGTCTCACCTATTCAGAGGGCCTGATCCAGTTGGGGGCCCCTCAGCCTTTGGTTCATAGTTCATGTGTTTCCATTCATTTGGCTTTAAAATAGTCAATTGGAAGAGGAAATGCAGGGTTATTTGATCCTATAGAAATACCATATAACATTATCTAGTCAGGCTCTAGGGTAACAGGACCCTGGGAGAGCCAAATGACTCACCAATGTGGAGGAAAAAAAGTAATTAAAATATTCCAGGCAGTTGTTTCTTCAGCAGTGGTGAAAACCTTGCATGTTAGTCCCATGAGCTTGGGGTGGGGGGAGAAGTCCTACTTAAACATATAAATCTGCTAATATTTAGCAAGTCTCAAAAACTTACGTTTCTGTGATAAATGGGCACTCACTGTTCTGTAAGTTGATTTGTTTTCCTGTAATAATATACTAACAGGCACATTTAGACATAGGATAAAACGTATAAATAAAAGTCAAAGAATTTTTACATGTCAAAATTGATAAGTAACAATAACCTGCATGCCAAGAACGACTCTACTCTTCACTGATTTTGAATTCTCCTTAATCCAAGTGTGTAGTAGAGTTCAAGATCTTTCCTTGTCTCCCATGGTTTCTGTTTTGGTGCCTAGGTCACGTCTAAACACTCAATGGCACTGGGAATTATAATTCTGTGAACTCAACAGGTGTATCTTGCCACAGCATCCTGGTGCACTTGAAGGACCCTTTGTCTGGTCAATGTTCCTGGCTTTCTAGGTCTTACTGAGAACAGGCACAGGCACCCAAGGTCAAAACCCAAAGCAAAATCTTGTGTCTTACTAATTTTGGCTGACATTCTAACAAAAATCCGGATGGATACTTGTCAGTCACAAGGCAGGATCATCATTGTCCTTCACTTCTTTAGGGCCTCAAAGGGGAGCCTTGATCTGGGTCCTCAATAGTTGGCATCTTTCTGCCTTATTCAGGTGGAAACTGACTAGCCAAGGAATAATTGTAGTATGGGTAGCCCTGGGCCCTCTGTAAGAGGCTTACACCTTCAGGCTCCTAGGACTAGAGACTTAGAGTTCTTAGAGGAGTCAGGCACTGAGTTCCAAGTGAAAATCTCCCTCCTTTGAGTTCTGATTGCCAATGACCCGGCGCACAGTGGCTAGGGAAATCTTTTGGTCTCAGTGAAGATTGGGGGCAACAGCAGTCATCAAGAATCAATGCCAACTAATGTCATAGCCCCTAAGCCTTGTGTGTCTGACCCTCTCTTTTTATAGCAGATTATGTCCCTACTCTCAAGCTTCAAGTGTCAGGACCTTCAGCTTTTGTAACAGCTAGTGTTGCAGCTTCTGAGCCTTTGCTGGGCAGGACCCTTCGCCTTCAAGGTTTGGCGATTCCCAGGACTTCTTTCCGTGTTCTGAAGTCTCTCATTCCTTTTGCTCCACCTTTGGCAGCCTGCGGTGTTGGACTCTGTGTTCCTTTGCCTTCCATTCTCCGTCTTTTCGATGACTTTTACACCCCTCCTCTCCTGCCCTTGACCGCCATCTGAAACTCTTCAGCTGTCTTCATGCCTCTACCGGCTTTGCTTCGTGGCAGTGGCTGCCAGCACCTCTGTGGCTTCTGCTGCTGCTGCTCCTGCTTCTCTGCTAAGCCCTGTTGCCAGCCACACTGGTCTGCTTAAGATAAAAATCACAAATCGGGATCAAAGACCATCTGGAAAATGCCTTTTATTGGCATCACCAGGGAATAGCATAGGAGGGGGTTTCCAGCTACGCTTCAAAATGAGCTGAGCAACTACTTCTGCAGCCAGTAAGGGGTGTGCCATGGTTGTGGCTTGCAAGTGAAAGATTGTATTTGAAGCAATCACAGCACAATTCCACCAGTCACTGGCCCCACAGAAGGATCGATCACAGGCATGTATTAGACCCAGGCTTGCATTGGAGTCACGTCTTCCAAAGCACGTAAAAGATGTCTAGAGCAATGAAGACAGGAGTTCTACCTTCTGGAGCAGGGGTTTGGGTCTCCGCATTAGTGGTTATTTTAACTGAAACAGAATCCCTTCAGAGTGGTAGCAGGTTATTTAACACACTGTCTTGACAGCAGTGTCATTATTTGCCAAGTAGCTGTTTGGCTGGCAGATCCATACTTGAAACAACCGGGCATGGGAAGACACGTGACAACTGCTACTCAAACAGTTAACATCTTGTTCTTAATAATTCAAATTATTTGTAGAAAAAAAAACCATCAAAACTCACTGAATAGTTTATACACCAAGGAAATAGCATGCCATTAACATTCTTTTGTAAATCTTCTTTTCTTTCTTTTATTTTTGAAGATGTATTTATTTATTTTTTCATTTTTATTTATTTTTTTATTTTTATTTTATTTTTTTATTTTTTTGAGACAAGGTTTCTCTGTGTAGCCCTGGCTGTCCTGTAACTTGCTCTTCTGACCAGGCTGGGCTTGAACCCAGAGATCTGAGATCCACCTGTCTCTGCCTCCAGGTTGCTGGGATTAAAAACATGTGCCATCACAGCCCAGCTGCCATTAACATTCTTAGTGTTGAACAGGTTTTCATTTTTCCTGTGTGTGTTTGTGTAGGTCAGAGGTCAACATTGGGTGTGTTCCTTTCTCACTGACTATCTTAATTTTGAGATAGGACCTCTCACTGACCCTAGAGCAGGGATCCTCTGGTTTCCATCTCCCAGTGCTGGGATTACAAGCATGTGCCATTGTGCCTGATTTTTTTTTTTTTTTCTTGAGTACTTGGGAACAAACTAAGGCCCTCATACACGCTTGGCAAGCATGTTAATGACGAAGCCATGTCCACATCCCCTAGTTTTTCATTTTTACAATGTTTATACCTTATCTTATTCTGTAGCAAATGAACTGGGAAGGATTGTGCCCCTCTCAGTCTTAGTAAAAACCTTTAAAGCATGTTTTTATAGTTTCTTATGCTTGAGAATATAGCTTTATCGATTACTGCACTTTAATATAGTTAAAAGTATAAATAGGACTTTTTTCTTAGCAAATAACTATAAAAATGACAGAGAAAAAGGAAGTTTTCCTCTCCATTTTCCTCCCTATCTGTAACTTTTCTAAGGCTAATTGCTATCAACAATTTTCTATAACTTTGTCATATAACACATAGTATTTTTATACATTGTTCTGCAAATTGCCTCTCACTTAATCCATAACATGCTTACTTTATATCAGTGCATTCTAATATGGTTCATTATTTTAATTCTCTGTATATATTTTCATAACATAAATCATTTAAATTAATTTTATGGTTATCAAGAGATAAACTTGTAGGCTTGACTGGTCTTTATGGTGCATCATACACCCTTTCTGACTTAGGCTGGTGTTAGTAATAAATGCACACTGGCATATTACCCAGTTTTGTAGAACTTGCTGATTTGTCTCTCAGGGTACACTTCCATCTGTAGTTAATCAGTACACCATTCCCATTCTTTCACAAGCTACTCTGTTTCTCAATTTAATTAAACATATTTTTTAATTATGAAAATTATAGGAACTTCTTTTTATTCCTGCATGTGTTAAATTTAACAAAGACGATCTTAGCTGGGAGGTCTCTAAGGAAAAAAAAATCTATATTAAGAATTTGACCTTTTTTTCTCTTCCATTTTTCTACTCTTTTATTTGTGAAATATTTATACTACTTGTGGGATATATGGTAGAAAAATGTATCTTTTTACATCTATGTGTCATGTCGTGAATATCTTTGTAATTTTAGTTTATAATGTTTTCTGTACTACACAGTGGGACTAATTTTGTCTTGAATATTATTTGTTCTTATGCTCACTCTGCAGAAATTTTAAATTAGCAATCATTTTCATTTCAGAGAATGGAAATGAAGCCCCTTCTTTGTCTCATTTGCTTGTTTTCTACCCCTTCATCCTTTCTTCCCCTGACCAGAGAATACATGGTGCTAGTGTGTTTCACTTTTCTCGTGCCTCCTTTTCAGCTATGGTCCATTGTTCTCTTGTTTAGCAATTGGTTCCATGGAGGTTCTGTAATATTTATCATAAAAATTGTTTTTATCCTTTACTTTCCATTTTTGGTTGTCGTTATTTGTTTGCCGAAGCAGAGATTCATACTCTAGGATAATCTGTACTTAAATGCATGGCACATCTGTCATAACCTTGTGAGTGCTGGAATAAACAGTCATGCACTATTATAGCCAGCTGAATTTCCTCATCTACAAATTTCAGTAAACAAAATCACAGCCACAGGCAATCATCAGTTTACACTCAGGTAGGACCATAAATGTGGTCATTTATGTTGACAACATACAAACCAACGTTAGCAGTCAATGGAAGTTTGCTTTTTCCATGTATAAATCTGGTTCACTTTATCAGGTAAACAAAATATTTCAGCCCGCTGGTACAAAATACACTCATATCCAATAATTTACCT
The DNA here is from genome assembly GCF_004664715.2 of Peromyscus leucopus. Classification (NCBI taxonomy): domain Eukaryota; kingdom Metazoa; phylum Chordata; class Mammalia; order Rodentia; family Cricetidae; genus Peromyscus; species Peromyscus leucopus. The sequence goes on from NC_051068.1 coordinate 85,000,895, forward strand.
GAAGTAGATGTAATATGGAGAGGCAGCAAGTGATCAAAGTCATTGCTGTCCCATCACAATGGCACAGTCTTCTGTAATAGGTCATTGTTAACTATAATCACATATTGTAAAATTGGCTTTGGAATGTATTCCTATGGCTTAACTCAATTAAAATTGTTTTTTGTTATTTATTTAATTTAATTAATTTATTTATTTATTGCTGGTGATCAAACTCTGGTTCTGGCTGGTGTAATTGCTATACACTGGTGTCTTTGGCCTTTTTCAATAAAGGCAACAACTTGAGCTTGAGTTCTCTGAAGATTTTACATAACCACAGAGAGTCTTTGGTTAATTTAGCAGCTTAGATGAATATTTCAAACATTTTGTACTTATGTATGGCTCTAACTTACATAACTACAAAGTATTTATTATGCTAAAACATGAAATATGTTTATATTTTACTATGTGCATATGCTTTTGCTACATATTACCTTAATAAAAAAAAAAAAAAAAACTCCTACCAAGTGAGTTCCAGGAAAGGCGCAAAGCTACACACCTTGCACCTTGTCTCGAAAAACCAAAAAAAAAAAAAAAAAAAAAAAAAAAAAAAAACCCAAAAACAAACTCCTTAGCCATTGCCTTCCATGTCAGGTTTGAATTTCTATTAATTTTTTTTTTTTTTTTTTTTTTTTTTTTGTGTGTGTGAGGTCTTCAGTTTTGCAGGAGCAAGAGTTGACTGAGGCAGGTTGCCATCATTTGTAGGCTGTCCTTAAATTCACTCAATAGGGAGTGTAGTCTTGACTTTCTGATTCTCCTGTGTCTATATCCCTAGTGCTAGGATTACAAACATACACTAACACAGAGGACTTGTGTTGTCTCTCAAATATTAAAGGTCATTCTTACTAACAAATAAACTAGGTACCACATCATTTAATTCTGTTGTGATATAAGCATAAAGGCGCATGGGAATATCCCTTGATTGTACATGATTATTTTTAAGGTAGCTTATATACTGAATTGACCTTTAAATGAATTAATTTCACTGTTGGCACATACTGGACCTGTGTGTTCAGCTAGACCCTTTAAGGCTTTCTTCACATGAATTGCTGTCAAGGTAAATCTCTGTAAGGATCTTTTGGCTCCTGTGTCTCTTTCATGACAGTCCAACTGAGATCTGACAGTAAACTTTACAAATCTAATAGACATGTGGGGGGAAGGGGTGAATTTGTTAATCTGCTATGACTTTGTTCACCCATTATACAACTAGTTATGTTTTTCCTTTTCTCTTTGTAGTTCTCAGAGATCATTAGTAACTCATTAATATCAGGTTCATCTTCTCTCATCTCAGTAGGTGACAACTTTATTCTTTGCTTTAAGTTCTTTTCCTAAACCTCCATTTTTAATTGGCCATTTCCTGCCTCTGTCTCCATCTTCTCCATCATATCCTCAGGTATTGGTTCTTCTCACCTCAGACATTTCTGGCATGCTATTGATATGAATCTCAGCCTTATATTGTCATAACAACCTAGTATAATTTAATGCCATTCTTTAGTTGCCTCTAAGTATGTGATTCTAGGTTTAATTCTTATTTTACACATTTCTCTTTGAAAACTCAGTCTTACTGAGACACAGTTTATACAGTAGGCAGTTGTAAAATGCCTTGTGATTTTTCTACAAAGTGTTATTTCTGTGTAATAATTTCCTCCATGCCTCTCAGTGTAGACTGGATATTGTAATTCACTTCTTCTTTTTTAGTTATTAATTTTTTAATTTATTTTACATACCAACCAAAGTTTCCTCTCCCTCATCTCCTCATATTCCCTCTCCCCACCTCCTTTCTATCCCCCTGTCCTCTCTTCAGAATGTGTAAGGCCTTGCATGGGAGTCAACAAGGCATAATATATCAAGTTGAGTCAGGACTAAGCTCCTCCCACCTACATCATGGATGAGAGATGCACCCCATCACAGGGAATAGATTCCAAAAAGTCAGCTCATGTGCCAGGGACAGTTCCAGGTCCCACTTCTAATGAAGACAATAATATAAAAATGATGGACATTACTCATAAAGTAAGTTTCAAAAGCTGTCCTTCTCTCTCTCTCTCTCTCTCTCTCTCTCTCTCTCTCTCTCTCTCTCTCTCTCTCTCTCTCTCTCTCTCCTCCCTCCCTCCCTCTTCCTTCTCCCCCTCCCCCTTCCTCCTCCTCCTCCTCCTCCCTTTTCATCATCCGCAGTCTCTTATGCAGTAAGCTATCCTAAAGAGAGCCCAGTTGGCAAGGAATTGAGAGGCTCTGGGCAAAGCAGTGCTGAGCTCACTTGGCAAACAGCCTCATAAGTGAATTGGAAGTGGTTCTTTCCTCAGTGAACCATGCAATGGCTGAAGCCCCAGCACACAGATCCCTGCAGCTGGTGAGAGATACTGAGCCAGAGACTCCCGGCCAAATTGATCCTATGTTTCAGACCCACAAATATCATCAGTTTATAAATGTTTCTTGCCACAATATTTTGAGTTTGAAAATAATTTGTGAGGCAGAAATAGAAAACACTATTATTTTCACATATTATATTTTACTTTAGTAAGTGTATGTAATTTTTGGATTTTGATATACATTGTACATATATTTCTGTGTGATCAGATTAGGACATCATAATCATGACACAGGATATTCCCATCATTCTTAAAGTTCCATCTTGATATTTAAAAATCTGCTCCACATATCCCCTGCCAGCATTGATTTTATTTCTGTCCCTATGATATTATACTTTGCATATTTTTATATGATAAGAATAGTTTAGTGTGTAGCCCTTGAATCTGGATTTCTTTTCTTTCTGTACTATATTTGAGATTCAGTTAAGGTTCTAAATATGTAGTAGTGGATTCCTTTATCTTGCCGGTTTTTCTTCCAGTCTATGCATGTAGCACAGTGGTTTGTTTATTCTCAAAGTGATGAGAACGGGAGATAGAAACTGGTCAGACAGAACAGAGACCCCAAAGCAAATGTTATGAGAATGTCCTTGTTGGAGGTCAAGAGCGACAAGAGAGTTCTGAATCCTTGATTCTTCCTTAACTATCACTCTTACCTGGAAGCTACAGATGAGAACATTACTGAAACTGAGAGGAAACAGTGAGGGCCAACAGGTTTGGCCATGTTCCTACCCTCCCCATGCCTCATTCCAGTGACTGCTACAAATCCTTTATAAAAACTCCATTCTCATAACTCAACAGTGCCCTCATTTCTGGGACTCCTCCAGCTATACAGAAGTTCTGCCTTCTTTCGAAAACTTCCTCTGTAGTTCATGAATTTCATTCTTTGGATTTTTGAGATGACAACCTCAGAGCCACTGGCTTGGAAAGGCTTTCATAGCAACTGAGTTAGCTCCCCAAGAACTGAGGAAAGCCCATTGTGCTCCAAGACACCCTAGAATTTCTCTAATAAAAAATATGAACATATATAATAGTTTCAGTTTGGGATGATTAAGTTAAGGTACAAAAATATTTTCAAACTTTTTTATTGCGTCCAAGTACATTTTTGTTATTTGCATTCAAATGCTAGAGCCAAGTGATTGTATGGATTTATAGCATTTGTAGTTTTTAAGCAGTATGTGTGATGTCTATTTACACCAGAAATATGTAAGCCAGGTGCTCTAACATGATCTGATTCAGTTTCCGTTGGAACCATCACATCTCCTCCTACTGATAACTAATACTATCTTTCAAATGCCTAAATTTACCATGTCCAAATGTTCTTAGTGAAGTATTTGTATGAGTCTTTTGTCAAAATTTTGAGTGTAATGAAGGATTGAGAGAAGAATTCTTGGTTCTTTGAGGGAATGTTCTTCATTTTGTTGTTAAAAATGATGCAGCTAAACTTTTAGTTTTAGGATATGAGTTTATGATAGTAGAAACCAGAAGTTGTATGCCACCCCACTTGTTCACTTAAATAGATAGATAGATAGATAGATAGATAGATAGATAGATAGATAGATAGAATAGATAGATAGATAAAAAGAAAAGCAAAAACAGCAGAAGATGAGAAAATGAGAGCCCTTCCATCTTTTGTTTTCAGAAAGCATTGCTGTTGAATGGTTGTTACTTGTAACCATGAATGCAGGTGATCTTACTGGAGATCTTCCCATTTTTTTTAAAAAAAATATTCTTTAGTCAAAGGAGTCTTTTAGGTGTGTTTTTTCAATCCTTGTTCCTTTTGAATTGCTGATGAGAATGGGGAGTTTATGAGCTTTGATGTGGGTGCTTGAAGATAAATCTAAGTTGCCTGGAAGAGTAGCTGTACTCTTAACTGCTAAGCCATCTTTCCAGCCTCCAGGCACACATGCTGAGCACAGAGGCACACACAAGCAAGCTAACCATACACATAAAATAATGTAAGGTTTCTCTGTTCTCTCTTTTGAGGCATCAGTAGTACATTATTCGAATAATCTTGTGTTTTAACTTTAATTTGTCATATATATATACACACACACATACACACCATGCCATTTTTTATAGTGAGTATATGTTTGACCCATTTTATTTACTTGTCAGTTACCAGCTCAATAACACCAATCTATGTCATTGAAAGAAAAAGTTTGTTAAAAGCCTCATAAATTTTGTACCCATTCCTCATGCAATTGCAATAACTTTAGACCATAACAGGAGTAATTTGCTGATTAAGAGCTATGTATTCACCATGTTTCTGGAATTGGACTAATCATTGAAATTGTATAGTAAGGTGAACATTGCTTTGTCTCTTATGAAACACAAGGCAGAATAGTAGTGTGGTAAACAAAGCTATTCCAATTTTGGGATTAGATTGTCTTTATGTTCTAATCATAAAATAGTAGAATATTATAATTTTTCTGTCCCACTCATTTCCTTTAGTATTTGTGGTGATATAATATGTATCAAATAAAGTTTGACTGAGGATTAGAGAACAGGTAATTCAGCCAATGGGCTCTCTACAATCTGGAATTCCTTTGTGTTCTTTGTTACCTAAAGGATGGCCTCTTACAGTTATTGATTTAAAAGACTGTTTCTTCTCAATACCCTTACAAGAAAAAGACAGAGAAAATTTTGCCTTCACATTGCTTACTTTTAATAATTCACAGCCTGTTAAGAGATATCAAGGGAAGGTTCTCCCATAGGGAATGTTAAATGGTCCAACCTGTGCCAATATTTTGTACAACAGCCATTGGAAGTAATACATAAACAATTTCCTCAATCTATAGTTTACCATTACATGGATGCCATTTTACTAGCAGATTTAAATATATATACTTTAGGAAGAATGTTTGAAGAAGTTAAGAAAATTTGGCCATGTTGGGAATTACAAATTGCTCCTAAAAATAAAAAGATGAATTTCTATTAATTATTTAGGATATAAAATATGTCTACAAAAATTAGACCCCCAAAGATGCAAATTAGGAGAGATCAATTGCAGACTTTTAATGACTTTCAAAAATTACTAGGAGATATTTCCTATCTACTGCCCACTATTGGAATAAAAAATGATGAACTGAGTAATGTGTTTAAAAACTTACAGATAGTGACAAGGACTTAAGTAGTCCAAAAGAATTATCAGCTGATGCTGAGAGAGAATTAGCTTTGGTGGAAAAGAAAATACAGGATGCACATGTGGATTATTTGGATCCAAAGCTTGATTGCATTTAGGTTATTATACCCTCTAAGCATTCTCCTACAAGAAAATTCTTGCAAAGGGAAAATAATATCTTATAATGGGTCTTTTTACAACATAAACAGAGTAAAAAAATAAAAACTTATGTAGAAAAGATCTCAGAGTTGGTTTTAAAAGAAAAATTGAGACTTCGTCAATTAGCAGGAGTAGACCCAGCATAAAATTTAGTACCTTTAACTAATGATGAAATTGACAAATTATGGGCAGAAAGTGAACCTTTGCAAAGAGCTTGCAGTAATTTTTTGGGAGAGATTAACAACAAATATCCCAAAAGCAAGAGAATTCAATTTATAAAGAGAACTAATCGGATCTTACCTGGTATTGTATGGGGAACACCAATAGCTGAAGTCTCTACATTTTATACTTATGCAAAACAATCAAGGAAAAGCAGGTTACAAATTAGAAAATTTAAATAAAGTGGCTCAAAGTCCTTATAATTCTGTCCAAAAATCAGAATTATATGCCATACTGATGGTATTAATGGTTTTACAGAAACTCTCAACATAATTACTGACTCACAGTATGCAGAAAATGTGATTTTATACATTGAAACTGCTGAAATTATCTCTCATGAGTCAGAATTAACTTTGTTATTTATTCAGTTACAAGAAATAATCAGGAATACGATTTATTCCTTATATGTAACACACATCCAATTCTATTTGGGTCTGCCAGGCCCTCTAGCACAAAATAATGACAAAATTGATAAATTATTGATAGGAAATGTGCTGGAGGCCTCAGAATTTCATAAAAACATCATGCCAATAGTAAGTGTTTGAAAAGGATTTTTCCATAACCTTGCAACAAGCCAAGGAAATTATAAGGGAATGTCATACTTGTTATTTATACAACCAAACTCCACTACCTCCAGTAAGTAACCCTAAGGGTACTCAAAGGAATAAAATCTGGTAGATGGATGTGTTTCATTTTGCAGAATTTGGAATATGGCATGTAAGATGCTTTAATGACATAGATTCTTTTTTTGTTTTTATGACAATGAGACACGTCTGCTGCTGGCAGCACCATTCTACTTCAGAGAAGATGAATGGCATTAGAAGAAACTCTATATGGTGTTTATTTTCTTTGTGACAAAAGTTAGCCACTGGGGGAAAAAAAGTACCCCTGTCTCAACTGCTAACAGTATGCTGTCCAAAATGTACAGGTAGGACACCAAAGAAAGGACTTTCAAACTTTGCCTAGACAGGGTAGGAAGACCCTTCAGAATATCCTGCTTCACAAATAAGGCTGTCGTTTATGCTAGGCCTGTAGGCAGAAGGTGGATGCCCAACACTGCAGAGGAAGCCAGCTGTTTCTGTCATTTCTTCCATTTTTGGAAGTCATTTGCCTGCACTTCCTGCTTACTTAGGTAATATTATTTCTTTCTTGGGTCTCTGATGGAGTGCAAAACTAGATAGTTATAGTTATGTTTTTCCTTGTTAACAAATTCAGAAAAGAAACTCACTAAAGAGGTATGAAGTGTGTAAACTTGAAAGACATCAAAAGATGTTTTGGGTTAGTGATACAAATTATGATAGAAAGTGGATTAGATTCAAAATTTTGGACTCACCAAAATAGGATAAATATTGGAACATTTTCTCTGAATCTGTCAAATTAACATGAACTGGACATAGTTAATGTAATTCTTGACTGCATATATTATATATACTTACTGTACTTATTGTGTGTAGTTTTTCTTATATTAGTTATAACCTTCTTTTATTATTTTAGACAAAAAGGGGAAATGTGGTGATATATTGTGGACCCAATAAAGCTTGCCTGAGGATCAGAGGAGAGAACCACTAGATTAAACATATGTCAGGCAGTGGTGGCATACACCTTTAATACCTTTAATCCCAGCACTCAGGAGGCCGAGATCCATCTGGATATTTGTGAGCTCAAAGCCACCATGGACTAAATGAGATTGACTCAATCTAGGAGAGAAACAGAGCCAGGCAGTGGTGACACAGACCTTTAATCCTAGTTCTTGGGAGTCACATGACTTCGATCACAGTACTTGAGATTTCATGCCTTTGCTACCAGTATTTGGGAAGCACACAAGCCATTAATCCCAGCACTAGGAAGGAAGTGGTATGGCTTGGCAGAGAAAGGTATATAAGGTGTGATGAGACAGGAACTAGGCCCCTTTCAACTGGGGACTCAGAGGCTTTTACTCAGAGGATTGGTGGAGATAGGATGTTGCCTTCCATTTGGCCTGAGGATTCGGTACTGATGAGAAGTTTGTCCAGTGTCTTGTTCCTTTATCTCTCTGATTCTTCAGCATTACCCCAATATCTGACTCCAGGTTTTCATTATAAGACCATTTAGGATTCGTGCAACAAGTGTTTTCTTTGATTAGAATGTGAAGGGGGCAATTTTTTCCTGTCCTTCAAATATGAATTAAGAGTATTTTTTAATAATGTGAATATTTATTATGAGTATGTATGTGTTTATAAATAATGCTTTATATATTTATAAATATCATGTGTGGGTCACAGGACAACTTTGTAAATCTGTTCTCTCCTTCCACTTCTTCTGTTTTCTGAGGATTGAAATTAGGCCTTCATGCTTTTGAAGCAAGTGCTTTTGTCTACAGAACCATCTACTTTACTGTGATTTAAAAATACTTTTGATTTGTCAATTAAAATGATAGAAAATACGTTGAGTTATTTTATTGTTAAATATGGTATAAAAGGTTTTATCTGTTTTTTGATGAGATCTATTTTATTAAATATCACTAAGTTCTTAGTCAAAATGGTTCAGTCTCACATCCCATACATGTTCTATGTCTTTTTCTCATGTCAGTCACTTTAAATGACAATATTTAACCCATCGCTCAAGTGATTTCATCATTATCTTTTTTTCTATTCATTGATATGAATTACACTTTCTGGAATAAAGAGTCTTTTCTCCTTTAGCAATTTCTTTTGGGACCTATTTTAACTTGACATCATGCATAGCTCTTTCTGATGTTTATTAAATCCAAATTCATGGTGCTGCTTTTTAAAAGTGATTTTTTTCTCTATGCCAAACTCATTAAATTAATAGTTTTCTAATCAGTGTGATTTTATTATAAAACTATTCCATATCATTTCAATTATAAAGATAGCAATTTTTAAACTTAAAAATAGTCTCTTTTCAAAATAAATTTTCAGAAATCTTACAAAAATATAAATGTTAAAAAGGAAATGAAACAGTTGATATACATGTGTGTACATATACAAACAAACATGTATAAACTCTCAACATATTGTATGAATTTGTATAATCACCAAAACACTCACTTCTTATTTTTCAACATGTTTGTTGTATGAGATAGTATGAGATATTGATTTTTTAAATTTTATGTACAAGAAATGATGCTTTATTGTTTTTATATATTTTTGTTCAGATAGAATTAAGCAACCCTGTTGTGTGGCTGTTAACGTTCAAGACAGATTGCAAGGTATGCCATGCTGATAAGATTACTCATGTCAAGGGCTTGTCATTTTAGTACAGGGTGCAATTAAGTGCAATAGGAATACTAGAAATACCACTGACCTGTATATTAGAAAGTAGTAGATCAAAGTAAATCTAAAGTAAGATTATAAAGTAGTCATTGAGCACTTACCTAATTTCTTTTGGATAGACTTAAAACAGCTATTTGAGAAAGTGATATATGAAGTGAAATTTAAAAGGAAAGGAAACATCCATATAAATAAAAGAAGGAAGAGATACTAGGAAGAGAAAACAGCCAATGCAAAGTGCTCACTTTTTGAAAAAAAACGTCAGGTTGGTATTGGCATAAAAATAGACATGTGAACTAATGGAATCGAATTGAAGATCTTGACATTAATCTATATACCTATGAGTACTGTGACAGCAGTCTTTTATTCCTGCTAAAGAGAGGGAAAAATGGTGCAGAGACTTTGGAAAAATCTAGTCAGCATCTAACAAAACTGAACCCACACCTAACATCTGCTCTAATGATCATGATGGACAAAGGAAAAGGTCAATGGCTCCAGGATGCTGGAATGGGTGGAAAGAATAGACATAGTGAACAGAGATATTTTTAAGACAACTGAGCTATTGGATGTGACATTTAAGTAGCAGATATGTTACTGAGTAAATCTCAATATAATGCATGCACTTTGTGTGGCTATGATGTTTCAATGTAGCTTCATCAACATTAACACATGTATCACTCAGATGCAATGGGTGGATCACAGAGGAGTTATGCTTGTGTGGAGACAGTGAGTTGACCACAGATTCCTGTCCTTTATCATCAGTTTTCCTGCTGACCTCATATTTCTTAAAAAGTAAAATATATTTTTTATATAAAAATATAAAGATCACAGAGAAGAAAAAATTGACAAAAGAGACAGAAAAAATAGGAAAGAACTAGGGGAAAACTAAGACTATTATGTCCTGGGATTTTAACAAAAAAAATTCTCCAAACACCCCAATAGTCGTGCCAGAAACCCCATCCAATGACTGAGGGATCTGGTTGCAGAGATCCATGGCTAGGCCCCGGGTGGAGCTCTGGGAGTCTAATTAGCGAGAAAGATGAGGGTTTATATGAGCGAGAATTGTTGAAACCAAGGTTGGATAATGCACAGGGACAAATAGCCAAACGAATGGAAACACATGAACTATGAACCAAAGGCTGAGGGGCCCCCAACTGGATCAGACCCTCTGAATGGGTGAGACAGTTGATTGGCTTGATCTGTTTGGGAGGCATCTAGGCAGTGGTATCAGGTCCTGTGCTCATTGCATGAGTTGGCTGTTTGAAACCTGGGGCATATGCAGGGACACTTGGCTCAGTCTGGGAGGAGGGTACTGGACCTGCCTGGACTGAGTCTACCAGGTTGATCTCAGTCCTCGGGGGAGGCTTTGTCCTGGAGGAGGTGGGAATGGGGGGTGTACTAGTGGGGAGAAGAGGGGAGTAGGAGGGGGGGAGAACAAGGGAATTTGTGGCTGATATGTAGAACTGAAAGGTATTGTAAAATAAAATAAAAGGAAAAAAAATTCTCCATGGAAGGAGTGATTAACTTAATTGAATGCTGTCTGTCAATGGGCTGAGTTTGAGGAGAGCTAATAATTAGTAGATACAATAATGGCTAGCAAAGATTTTATGGTGTATTGGAGACAGAAACTTGACTGAATTTAAGGGTGACAGAAAGGACTTAAGTTGCTCCTGGGTGGAACTTTCGTTTTTTATTAAAAAGGCCAAAAACCAAATGAACAGATTTGTAAAATTGTACAACATTGAGACCATAATTATTTTAAGATGGGGAGTTTTAAAGTTAAGTAATTCATTTTTAGTGAGGAGAGAATCATTAGATTCGTTTATATTTCTTTTTTAGAACTGGGAGTAACATTTTTTAATAGGTAAACCACCACCATACTGGGAGCAACACCTTTCATAGGTAAAGTGAAACTAACCCAGCCCTCAAAAATGTGAATATCTTTAGGCAGGAGACACAGTTAGCTCATCCATTATGACATGGTAAAAGAGCGCATATAAAGGCTCAGATACAGGGAGATTAGAATGCATAGTGGTGGAAGCATGTGAAAGCATTTCTTTTAATGCTAATATTTTTATAGTAAAATAGGAAACTGTAATGTAGGAATGGGGATATTTGCTGTGAAACAATCTTTGTCCACTATAAATATATATTACTCTCATTGGTTAATAAAGAGCTAACTGTCCTATACCTGGGCAGGAAGAGATTGGGCAGGAAAACCAGACTAGGAGGATGCCAGGAAGAAGAAGGGCCGAGTCTCAGGAGCTGCCAGCCAGACACAGAGGAAACAGGACATATACATGAGGTAACAAGCCATGAGCCGAGTGGTAGAACTTAGATAACTATGGGTTAATTTAAGATGTAAGAGCCAGTTAGTAATAAGCCTGAGCTTTTGGCTGAGTATTTATAATTAATATTAAGCCTCTGAGTGTTTATTTGGGAAGCAGCTGCTGAAACAGAGAAACTCTGCCTACAAATATTGAAAGACATAATAATTCTAGAGGGGTTTTAAAGGAGGAATAATTGTTGTGTTATATGGGGATGTGAACTGGCCAAGGAAATATAGGTTGTTTGAAAACTTCCAAGACTATGTGTCATTGAAGGTCATGAATTTAAATGTGTGTGACACTATTATGAATGACAATGAACTTTAAGTTTGACTGATATCAAAATCAAGAATTGAAAAAAACTGGAGTTCCCTGTAAATCCAAGTGTTTTGGGGTCTTTGTCCCATACATCCAATCCACTTAGCTACAGGGGATAGATGTCTGAATCGGAATTTAAAAACTGATTCTAACTACAAAAAAATGATGAAGCACTGGAAGAGATGTATTGGGAACTGCCATAAAATAAGGTAAGGAGGAGAGGTCAAGGTCATGGGAAGGGATTAGAAAGACAATCTGAATGGATGATGCTAAGTGGAGTGACCATGATTCAGGACATAAAATTAATCCTCAAAGAGTTATGTGGGGAATGTAGGTTATGGCAGTATGGATGGGTCACTAGTGGACTGTTTATACCCCATCTCATGAGCTTCTTGATGAGGGCATTTGAAAACTTTGAAAGTTGAAGTTCCTCCTGTAAACTTCTCCTCCTTATAAATGGAAATGTCCCTGGTGTTTGTGTAGACTACTGCTAAGTGGATGTAGTCCTGAGGGACTAAGGGGCAAAAAAAATCTTAAGTGGAGGGGTGCCACATGAGCATAGAGTAGAAGAAAACCTGAGCCTTGATGGGCAGGACAAAGCACTATTGAATGGAGAGACCTTGCAACAGCATGAATCACAAGCCGTCACTGTTTGCATATAGATTTTTTTTTAAGGAAATAAAGACTTTCACTCTATGTTTTGCAGGCTTCCTTTAGTGACCATAAATCTTTTCCAAATGCTAAGAACCTGCTCGAATTTGGCAAGCCAGATGAATAAAAAGGTCATCTTCTTGCCTAATGGCAGATCCTATAGTTTTTACCACACAATTCCCTTTATGGTCATAATTGTCCCTCGCAAAAATATAGTGTTATAGCAGACGCATAAAACTGCTGCCTGTGAAATAAACAGGAAAGGGCACATTCTCATTTCCAAACAGTTCTGTGTCAATCGAGTTTAGCTTGCACTTAAAATGGAAAGCAACGATCTTCCTAACAACGTGGGGCTGTGATAGACTGTCTCTTTGACCTTTCAGTGCATAGATGAATCTCTTTGCCCCCACCTGGAAAGACATTTTTTTTTTTTCAAACTGAAGATACAGATCTGACTTCCACATATATTACAGTTAGGTAGGCAAAGGAAGCAGATTTCCTTAGTCTTGCCTAGCATCCAGTGCAGTGTTAAGTGCAAGGGGGAACTTAATAATGCATGGGTTTTGAAGTAAACCCAGTTAACATTTTCAATCTGGAAAAAGTAATCAGTGTATGGTAAAAAGTAGCTACTCCCCTTAGCCTGAAAGAGAATATAAATTGACATCCAGACATTGAAGTTTTTAAAGTACATGATATGTGGTGAGAAGAAAAAAAAATCCACATAAACCAACCAGGGAAGATGACAGTGGGAAAAGGATGTGACTTTTCTCCATTCTGCCACTTGCAGTAAGAAATACAGATTTTTGAGTGACAGGTTAACTGGACAAAGGACTACTGGAGGAGCCTCTATTGAATAAGAGCGTCTCACAGATGCACAACTGCAGGGAGAAGAGATAATAGATCTGGAAAAACACTGTTTAGCTTCTGAGTTTTAAAGCCTGTGACCAGTGCTGCATGTGGATTTCCATGTCTGCTGATGTTGAGACTGTGAGCTGCAAAAGAGGATGGTTTCTTTACCAGTAGTGCTCACGAACAAGTTATGAAACATTTATTTTGTCTTCTGCCTTGTCTGTGAACAAGGAGGATCATCACCGTAAGGGATAGTTGCTGAATTAAGTGCTCATGTGTAAATCTCTTATATCAATACCTGGTCGTATATAAGAACTAACGTGTCAAGTGGAAGAAGTAGTAGAAGCAGCGACCAAAGCCAAGTGGTTTCCTTGGGTGGCTTGAAAACAGCAATGTGCTTTCTCATGGTGCTAGAAGCTAGCAGCCTAAGAGAAGGGGTTGACCAAGTAAGATTATTCTGAGGGATGTGTCTAAAGTGTCCCACCTTTTCCTCCTTGACTTGTACTAGATGGCTTTCTCCTCTCTGTATCTTTATATTTGTATAGTCTTTCTGCCTTATATGACAGATCTGAATCTTCTTCCATGACAGCAGTCTGTTGCATTGTGTGGTTCGACCTAATGGCCTCATCTTTACTTTATGCATATGCAAAGACCCTGTGTCAACACAGTCACGTTTTTGAGGCATTGATCATAGATATCCAGCATGTGAATTTTGTAAAGGAATACACAGTCCATTACAAAATCCTACCCTGGGATGTCAGTCGGACCACTGATTATGTCCTTCTAAGAATTTTTTTTCTACATAAACTCACTTGAAAGAATTTTTCTTGCAACCAAGAAATTGCTTGTAAGAATAATATATTTTAGGGTTGCTGTGGATAAAATTAAATATTTTTTTAAATAAGTGATACACAGGATTTGCAAAATAATGTTATTTTGTTATTAATAAGAGTCCATTAAACAAAACACTAAGATCTCAGTATGAGTCAAGAATAGAAATGGGTTGGTTTGACTTCAATAAAACTAGTTTTCAGAGTGTAGAACTGTTTCTCTTCCCTCTGTCTTTCTATCTAATATCTCTTATCCCTCACTCCTCAAGAGTACCCTGTCGTAAAATGTGGGAGCCCATCTCCCAGCTGGGCCCCCACAATTTCCAATGAAGGTGACACTCATAGGAAATGTGGATGAGGATACACACACACACACACACACACACACACACACACACACACACACGCACGCACACATATGGGGGATACATATCTTAGTTCAGCTTCTGTCTATTCTATGCCACATGGTTCATAGTCTCTTAATCCACATATTATAACTCCTGACACCTCACTCTGGGAAGAATATTTAAAATTAGATAATTAAAATATTCAATCTTAAATATCACTCATGTTTAGAATGGTGTGAAAATTTTAATTGTGATAATCAGCTTTTTATATTAGAATTTGGAGATTTTCTACTATAGTATTTCATTTTTTTCCCTATGGGAATGGATAGTTTTGCATGCACAGATGTTGTTTGAATCATAATGCTTAACTTCACTGAAGAAGCTATTCATGTTTACCAAGGATATCATAATAAGGGTATTGGATACTCAGAACCTGGAGTTACAGGTAGTTGAGAATCCCCTGATATAGATACTGGTGACCAAACTCAGGTTGTCTGTATGACCCTATTCACCCTTAATTTTTGAGTCATTTCCAACTTATTTGCTTTCTGACATTTCAAATCTTTTTAGTAATTTTTATGGTGTATAAATATGCACATATATTGATATATCAATATATATCCCATATATATTTCTATGTATCAATATACATATTGATAACATAAAGTAGCATAAATACCCAGTTAATCTTGTGAACAATTTTTCCTTATCCACACTGATGGAAATGCTTTCTGTATCATCTCACTTTAAACCTACTGCATTTGTTCTTTACTTACAGTATTTATCACTTTATGCCTTTGTACTGTAGACACATTTCTTTCATGTTATTCTCTTTTGTTATGTGAAATCCTGAAGGTTCCACGAAGATGCTATCTATTCTATGCTATCTATTCTATATTAAAAGAGGTGGTGAGAAACTTTGAGATGTGGGGCTTAATAGAACTGGTTAGATCACTGTGGACTTGACCATGGTGGAGACTGAACCTCCAATGTGTCCTCTTGTTTTGCTGATCCCTAACCATGAGATTAATGCTTCCTTCTATAGGCTTTCCTGTCCTGATGTTCCATTTCATACAGGCCTAAAGCAGTGAGACCACCAAACATGGATGGAAGTCTCTGTAACTGTCAGCAAAAATGTGCCCTTATTCTTTACATATTGATGATCTTGGAATTTTGTTATAGCTATGGGATGCTAAATAACAAGGCTTGTGTATAATTGATCTTTGCAACCTTTCATACTTTCTAGTAGATTGCTTATTCCAGTGAAAACTCAATAAGTAATTTTAATTAATTAGGGATGGGTAAGAATAAAAAAAAACACCATTTTTCTAGGACAGTGATCTTTAAATGTCCCATATTTTGCATTCTGTGCTAGGTACCATAAATTATGCCTTTTACTTTTTTATTGTCCCCAAGTTTAATGTAAAAAAAAAAATGTTCTGTTAGATTAATATCTTCCTTAGTTTCAACTCCTCTTTTTAGATCTACGGCAATCATAGCCCCTCAGTATGTATCTGTTCAAAGGATGAATGAATAAATAAATGAGGATCTAGTGGTTGCAATGACTGTGACTTGGCAGGACCCATAAAAATGGAACTTATGCTCAGAGGTAATAATTTAAAGTAGTTGGCTAGAATGCAGTGTGCATTAAGGACATTGGGATGTGAAGCAGGACATTTTGATGCTATAGTTTTTAAAATATATTTACATAAAAATGCTTTGGGAAAATATATGTGACAATGACAAACAGCGAAGAAGAAAAGTAATACGTGGCTCTCTTCTGAGAGCTAATAGCTCATGTTTCTCTGTCTACCTTCTAGACTTGTCTGCGCTGCTTTGATGGTGGGAGTTATCTCAAGTTTGAGATAGATCTCTTCTATCTCTCTTCCTAGGAAAAATGATTCAAGAGAGCAAAGAATAGTTATGACTGAAATATCTGAGAAATGATGCCAAAATTGTGAAAGAAAAGACTTTATCAGGGGACAGGAAGTGGTCACAAAAAAAAAGACTGATTTACAGAGTTAAAAATCAGCAACTCATAGAATGAAGTGAAACTTACGGCTAACCAAAATGTGGTTAGTTACTCCCATAACATTTATGTCCCTATTATACCAGTATAATATAACCATGACATATCCAGTCTCAGGTTCTTGGTCACATCAGCAGTGTGCAGTATGGGGGATATGAAGAGATAAAGGGGAAAATAGGTTAGCTTTACATGGGGAGGCAGATAGAAGGGCAGGATAAAGAAGGGAATATGGGGAAGGTAGGTCATTGTTGATGGTCACAGAGTTTGTGCCTGGGTGATACTGTTATTTGCTTTTCTTTTCTGGTAACATACAAAGTACCCAGTACCATGAATGCTATTAAGTTGAGGTAAAGCTTCTAATTGGGCATTATCTCAATTTCTTCATGTCTTTTGATAAAACTATGTGGTATCTTCAACAATAGATTCTTAAAGTAAGGTTGTGGAGAATAATCAAAAGCCTTGTCAGTAGACTGCAATGTTTATGGGAATTTATGAAAGCCCTCTGACCATTGACTTAACAGGAAGCAACCCATTCCTGGCACTGGAGCTTTTACTTGGTGACATAAAATTCTAGTTTGGACATTATCTCCTCTTCTCTGTGGTAACTCCATTTAATTTACTGCACTATGCATATACATTTTAAGAAGCTTTGCTAGTAGTAGATTTACATATAACTTTTCAAAATACTTTTAGTGTTAGTTGTCCTTCCCCATATTTCCTTCTTTACCCTGCCCTCCTACCTTCCTCTCCATGTAAAGCTATCCTATTTCCCCCCTTTATCTCTTTATTTCCCCCCTACCTCACACTAGTGTGTTACCAAGAGCCCAAGACTGGCTGTGTCTTAGGAACAGGGGGAAGCTTATTATTATTATTCTGCTAAGAAACACAGCAATAAAAATGACTCCTAATGATGTTACTATACCCATATATCAGAGCATCACTCAACCTTTACCAGAGAAGTTTCTTCTTGTAGTAGATGGTAATTAACAAAGAGATCACAATGAGACAATGTTCACAGAATAAGGGTCTTTTTAGCCATTAACCCTAAATGGGATCTCTATCAAATGCCATCCCTCAAAGCTCAGGCATAGGGATCTCTGCAGAAGAGGAGCTGGAAAGCTTCTAAGAGCTAGAGGTGGTGGACCACTCCAAGAAAAGAGCATGTCTCAGCCATACCAGGATCAATAAACATATGAAATCATGGAGATTCTGACAGAATACACAAGACCTGTAAAAATTAAGTTCAGCTAAAATCCCAACACTGAGAAGAAAGAGTAGACACAAAGTCCTACCTTTAAACAAGAAGCGGTTGTAGTCAATATTTCCTGGGAAAAGGGAAATCAGTTTTCTTCAATGGAGAATCACTAAATTTAACAACCACACTCCAAAGCAGGCTCTGTGTCCAGGAGTAGTTGGCCAACACAGAACATACTCCATGGCTTTTTGTGGACATTTTATTTTGTTTTGGTATTTTTTTTTATTTTGTTAGTTTTCTTTTCCTTGAATTTTCAAAAAGAATTATGTTGAGAGAGAGCATGGGGAAAGAGAGAGATCATAAAATTGGGTGGATAGACAGGCATAGAGAATTTGGGAGCTGGTGAGGGAAAATAATACGATCAAAATATATTGAATACATTTTAGAAATAAAGAAAAAGAAAAACCATCAAATGTCCTACAGAGGGGGATTTGACTAGTTAGATGGGTAAGTACAACTGATTGAGACATTTGGAGTCTCTTGTGTGATGTGCTCTTCCTACTCCATCAGCTCTTCAAGGCACTTCAGTAGAGAGCTGTGTGCTCCTTCAAGGTTACTGAATTTGATTTGCTTTTTTCTAGCTGTAACAAGAGAGATGACAAGTTTAAAGACCCCGAGTCACTGAGCCACAGGTACATGTTTATTCTTACTAATAAGTCACAGTGAAGCTGAACTACCTGATTCTGACTTCCTTTCTAGCCCCTATTTTTGAAGTACCTATTTTTTTATAACATGATAAAAAAAACACCCCCCCCAAAACAAAATTGAATATATGCATGCCATTATTGAAAGAAATACAAGAACAGAATTGAGAGCTTTCTGTGTTCTTTGGTGCTGAGATATGTAATCATGTTGTGACATAACTCTCTGCCCTATTTCTTCTCAAATCCTCTTTTTAAAATAAATATTTTACATGCAATGGCATTGGTAAAAATCAGGGAGCTTACAAAATCATTGTCCTGTATATTCAAGTAGAGAAAATGCCACACGAGGACAACTATTTAGTCTGTTTATTTCCATTTGGAAATCATAGTTTTTGCTTCAAACAAGAGCTTCAATACTGAGAGACAGGACTCATAGGGTACATGATAATCTGTAGGGATTATGCAGATGCTTACCTTTCTTGATTAAAATGTGCTTCTACAGAAAGTAAGGATGCACCTGGTGTGGCCTAGATTCCACTCCTAATGTGTATTCCTTACCTTAGCTGAGGTCATTTCTCCATACCAAAAGGTACTGAGTGTCTTATGCTCAGCATGCCTCCTAATTAGATTCCCCTTTCTCTCCCATCTCTTATGGGTGAAAGTGGCTTCATTTTTGAAGTTCTTCATGATCACTTATAAACACATTAACTGTGACTGATATTCTCCATACTTCACAACCTTCAGCATTGCCATGTACACAGGCAAAATAGTTCCAGCTGCACTCCCCCTGCTGAGGTCGGCTTTCTCTTCATGAGTGAGTGAGCATTTTCTTTCATCTGGTGAATTTGTTGCCCCGGAACTTTCCCAGTACTTACAAAAAGTTGACATAAATTGCCCCCACTGGTTTCTCTCTTGTCTCATGCTCTTTGCATACATCATTTTGTTAAGTTAACCCTACTTCTTGGGCCTTTTTATCATTCTAGAAAGCATCATAAAATGGCTTTTTTATTATACATATGTACAATATATAACTTGCTAATTTTTTTTTTAACTTCTGAAGCATCAAATCAATGGCAAGGTCACTTTGCAAATCTTTTTTCTTTTAAATGAGATGGCAATGTGCCAATGTTTTGGTGCAGTGTCCAATTCTAATGAAAGATTAAACATTTTAGCCAGCAGTTCCAGTGTCCTCTGGCTGTTTGAAAACATTTGGTTGAATGCCATCTGTTCTTGGTGATTTATTTATGTCTTGTTTGTCAATTTGTTCTAAAGGACCCTCTATAATTATTGACCAGTTCAGCTAGCCTGTGCACTACGAAGGAGAAATGATTAACCAGGACATATGTGCCCAGCGAAGTGCTTGGCAGTGCGGTGAAGACAGAGCATCTGAAAAGCATATTTGTTCTCCAGAAGTTTGTTATTTGGTGGTAATATCAGGTATCTGTCTTATTGTTGCAAAACAAAAGAAAACAGAACAAAACAAAGCAAATCAAAACCTTGCAACAAGACTTGGGAACAAAGGGATTATTCTAGTTCATAGTATGAAAGTTTAGTCTCTCATGGCAGGGCAGACATAGCTACCGGAACCTAATGGAGTTGGTCCCTTTGAATCTCCAGAGAATAAGCGGAGAGACACAAAGGTTTACGCTCAGCTCTCAGTTGACTTTGTTCTTTTTACTCAATCCCAGACCCCAGCCAGTAGCATGGTGGCAACATTTAGAGGACTTCTCACCTCTATTTACCTGATCTAAAAAAAAAAAAAATCCTTCCTGAATATCTTTCATCATTTGTCTTCAACATGAATCTAGATCTTTTCCAGTTGACAAGAAATACAAATTATCACAGTTGGAGTATAACGTAATCAAAGTTCTGGTGTTCATCAAGCTCGGCCTGAGGTACTGTAACAATAGACAGGAAACACAATGAACTCTTTTCTTCATTGTTTCATCAGCGATTTGTGCTGTCTTCTCTCCTCCTCATCCAGCGCTTCCATGATGCTGAGGACTCTAAATGCCTCTGTGTCTTTAATATACTCAAGAAATTTCCTCTATATTATTTACCTTTCCCTTTTTATTTTATTTTAAAAGAGAGGTGGAGTTTATTACAGACCAAAAGGAAGTACTGTCAAGGGGTAAGAGTTGGCAGTGGCCAAAGAGACAATTGCATCACTTACATATGGGCAGGCTTCCTATTACTTTTAAACCTAGCTGAAAACTAAAACTTTCCCTGAGGGGTGTTTTCCTGCCCAGGGGGGTGATAGGGCCATTTGGGTTGAGTTAACTATAGGATGACTGGGAGAGGGGAATTGGTATATGTTCACTCCTTTTTGAAAGTTCAAATCCTTATAATATCTAAAACAGTGTAGATGCTGTGTACTGAGGAAATAACAGTGATGAAAATGTGCATGTGATATTCTGGCCTTAGCATCTTCTTAGGCTTGTTCTGTTCATCAGTCTATCAATAGCAATACCTGAGAATGCCACTACAGCCTGGGCTTCTGAGATTTTTAGCTCTCTGCTGGGCACAACTGCCATGACTCATGGTTCTGATTATTTTTGCCATATTTATACTCTGCTGGAAGCTACTGCTCCATATTAGAAGAAAGGGGATGAGTTTTAGTCTTCCTAATGTTATGTCCTTTGAGCCATGAATCATGGCTGCTTGCCTGTCCTGTCCCTTGTCAAGATGATGCCTTAGTTTCTGCCTGCAGCATTGTTTGCAGAGCTCAAGGTGGCAGCAGATAGAACTCACACTATTGCCTCCTCATCTCAGCTTCTTCTGCTCCTCATCGCCATGAATGATCCTTTTTCTCCCTCCTGAATCAAAATGTAAAGTTGGCATCCATCTGAAAACTTTCGCACGGTGTCATTTGTCCTGCGTGTCTACTCTTAATTCAGTATTGAATGACTCCAGAATGTCTCAGTTACTCATCACACACGCACGCGCATGCACATGCACACGCACACGCACACAAGAAAAAACAAGAGACCTTACAGAGTGGCCACAATTATCCTTATCTTCAAGTGGCCTACACATACCTAAGTGTCCAGATGACTGAGGTCAAGTGCATGTAACTAGTAAGATTCCATTCTTAGAAATGCTAGCAACCAGCCGGGCGGTGGTGGCGCACGCCTTTAATCCCAGCACTCGGGAGGCAGAGCCAGGTGGATCTCTGTGAGTTCGAGGCCAGCCTGGGCTACCAAGTGAGTTCCAGGAAAGGCGCAAAGCTACACAGAGAAACCCTGTCTCGAAAAACCAAAAAAAAAAAAAAAAGAAATGCTAGCAACCTGCTTCCTGTGTGGGAAATTCCAGCATTTCCATTGCTTTGATTTGCACTCTTTTTGTCATAAAAATGAAAGTGATATTTTGATTACAGAGAAAGCAACAGGATGAACTGGAGACATGATAAAAAGCATACGTTAAATGTGTGGTGGTTGATTGGTCCCTCCCTCAGAATAATTTGTTTAAACCCTGAAGCTCTCTCAGCCAAATTTGAAATCAATAAACAATCCGGCCACTGCTCAAATCAGGCATCATCTGCTTCAAAACTTGTCATGTATGCTTCTGATTGGCAAGTGAATCACAGCCAAGTGCTTATTAGACTGTTAGGCTCCCTTCCAGTGCAGTCTTCAATTATCTCTGTGATTGTACAGCAAAGAACATTTGCTTGATGAAGTAGAGCTGATTTGCTTATTGTATGTCTCTGCATTCTCATTAATCTCTCCAATTCTGCAATTTGTATTGGTTTTCTAGTTATTAGTGTGAATTCATGACAGCATGTTTTATTATTAGTGCTGTCTCCTTGCCGTACTTAACCCTTTGGAATATGCAGAGAATGTGACATATTCCCCTTCTGAAGTCTTTGCAGGTTTAATGTGAATGACTGCAAACAGGACAGAGGCCTGGTGTTCGAACTGGTGGCTTTCAATAATCGGTGGGATCTCATGAACGCTGTTGTCAAACAGTTGTATCTCTCCCCATTCCTTATGACTTAATGTAGATTTAGAACATATTTTCTTCTCCTTTGATTTTTTTTTTCTTTTTGAACAGGGCCCCACACTGTAGACTGTGCTTTGGCTAGAAGCTGCCTTCATCTCTTGATTGCTGGGATTTTAGTCATGTGCCCTAAAAGTGCATTTTTGTATCTTTGTGGACTATCAATTAATCATTTCAGACCTTTGGATTTTTGGTGAAATAAATAAATAAATAAATAAATAAATAAATAAACACACATATATTTGCACTCCTTTTGTCTCTATATAAAATATTATATATATATTTATATTTATATTATATTTATATATTTAAATATATATTTATGTTATATATATAAATATAAATATATTTGACTCAAGGTCAATTTTCCTGCAAAATTTTAAATTTTAGTTGGAAATTGTCCTGAGACTCTCTGCAAAGAACTTCCATTGGCTGATTCCTATGAAATTTCAAAATTATATTTAAAAGCCTACTAACAAATAAATGTTTTTTTGAAAAACTCCAAATAATCAAAGATGACACTTTTGGATTTGAGGGCAAACCTGCTTTTTCAACCATTGGATCGCCCTAAGCAATTTCACACAATACAGATCCAGCAGGGGACCCCAACCCCTAAGTACAAAATTAAGAGTAAATAAAAAATACTAAGAAGGTGGTAAGTGCAAAGCCTTTCTAATCAGCTGCTTCTCTGAGATATCTACTGTCTATGTAGGTCAATATGACTCCTGCTTCAAGGTTCAAGGTATTTAAGTTTTGTGTAGGACCCTCAGGTTCACAGAACATGTCATATTCAAATGTTGTTTCCCTGGTAATACATATTGGGTATGCAATTCAAAGTATCCATTAGAGACTGGGGTTTTAGAAAGCACCTAATGGGAAAGATAAAGTGATGCTCAGAAGAATGTGGTAATGACAAATCTACCCTTTTTTTTTTTTTTTTTGGTTTTTCGAGACAGGGTTTCTCTGTGTAGTTTTGCGCCTTTCCTGGGACTCACTTGGTAGCCCAGGCTGGCCTTGAACTCACAGAGATCCACCTGCCTCTGCCTCCCGAGTGCTGGGATTAAAGGCGTGCGCCACCACCGCCCAGCCTAAATCTACCTTTTCTTTAGGTACATGGACAATGTCTTTCTCTTTAATCTCTGAAATTAGGAGCTTCAAACTTTCCAGGTCATGTGAGGAAGGGAAATGTGTGTTCCTTTGTGTGCTTTATATCTATAGGATTTGGTTAATTTTACAATCTCGTGTCTTCGTTTGGTGTTGACTATTTTAGACCCTCTCAGATGCCAACAGGAAACAACCACCTTCCTGTTCCTCTTCAACACATGTAATTCATATTATGTTATGTTGCCTAGGAAGTCAATGGTGTTTTATGGCTGTAATTATTTCTCAGTAAATTATTCACTACTCATAGTGTGAACTCTGAGTAAAATTTGCATTTTCTTCCTATAGTTAAATATTACTATCAATTCAATATTATAAATTTCTGCCAGATACAAAGTAATCATGCCTCATTTCCAATAATGAACTCTTAAGTGAGTGAGTAATACCACACTATTCCTATTACTGCTTGTGGAGGCCCACAAAGGTTTCCTAGTGAGATCTGAGCTTGCATTACCCAGCAGGGCTGCATTAGAGAATTGCTTGACTATGTGTGCAGTTACCAGGTGATTAGAAAGGGTCTGCACTTGCCTGTGCTAGGGGGAGGTCTTTTGCTCTACCCTGTGGCATTCCTATAAAACGTCCTTTAGAAGAGACAGAAGGGGCCAGTGGATGATGATCCAGGCCCTCCTGAGGCTATCCTGTGTTTCTGTTTCTCTCCTCTCTATCCTTCTATCTAAATATTTCTCCTTCCTTCATCCTCAAGAGTACCCTGGGGAAAAAGTGGGAGTGGGCCTCCCACAGAGAAATGGGTAGGCCCCCTACAATTGCTAATATTTTAAGCTCCTATTAGTTGCATAAGTATTACTTGTTAAATGTAAAGAGTTAATTCTGACTCATTAAGAGAAAAGTAAAAACTAAATTTCACTTTACACATGACAGAATTTTTGTAAATTTTGTAACACTCATGAAATTAGATAGAGTTTTATGTTTGCTTTCCATTTGTGTGTTTTCTACACTAGCTTGTTCTTTCCTATGTGTTCTGGCCTTATAAATTCAATGCCTCCAAAAGGTTTTGAATCCTCTTTCTACAATAACCACAAAGCCGTCTATACCATTTCTCAAATATTTTTAAAATTCCATTTCAAAGCCCCTACAATTTAATTTGTATTTAAAACTATCTTCAAAGATTTTTTCCAATGTTTATGTTTTAAATTCCAAAATTTATTCATATATTTGGTCCAAATATTCAGTAAGTGATTGTGTGATGTGAGCCATCCAGTATAAACATACAGACTGATTTTATTTGTGTGTGCAATCTTTCTTTATTAGTTTTGATTAGTTCACAATTTACATCCTTCCTTATATTACTGTCTTTGTCCTGCCTCTACATAATTCAAAATGTTTACTATTCATTATTCTCCTTCTTACGTTAAGACAAACCCTCAGAATTTATATCAACAGGTAAATTTTTATTTTTGCTTAAATTGCCAGAAGAAGAAATGATTTTTCTCTATGTTTGTATGTACACGTGTGTGAATGTGTGTGCATGTATGTATGTGTGCTTATGTGTGTGTGTGTGTGTGTAAATGTGTACTTGTCTATATGTCTGTGTAGTGTAGTATATTTCCATGTTTTTTGATTACCAATATATCTTCTTTCATAAATGTTCTGTTGCTGTCTTTTGCTGTAGCCAGAAGTTTCTCAAGTCCCCACCACCACCACCACCATGGTCCAGACAAATCTCTCTCACCTGTGGCCCGCAGCTACGCAGACCCAACTAAACACACAGAGGCTTATATTATTTACAAACTGCATGGCCTATGGCTAAGAATTCTTGCCAGGTACCTCTTTCATCATAAATCAACCCATTTCTATTTATCTATGTGTTGCTATGGGGCCATAGTTTTACTGGTCTGCTGGCATGTTGCTCCTGGTGTCTTGCTGCCTATGTCTTTCTCCTTTCCTATCTCTCGCTTGGATTTCTTGCCTGGCTATAACCTGACTCTCCATAGGCCAGAGCAGCTTCTTTATTAATCAATCATAGAAACACATATTCACAGCATACAGAAAGATATCCCACAGCATTTTGTTAATGTGCCCATTGAAGATTTCACCTTCTTAATGATTTTTATAAAAGATAACAATCTTGTGGTATTAAGACCTCAATGAATATTCCTTTTTTTGTCTTTATTCCTCCTTTCCTTTTGCTGACCATACAGTTTCACAGAAAAATTTTAGTTGGTGAAATTTATTTTCTATAATTCTAAATTAAGAGCTTTCTTAGCAAAGTAGAATCAATATTTATACTGTTTAGGTTTTCTCACTTTTTTCTTCTTATCTCCTTAAAAATATGTAGTTTACTTACTTCTCAAAATATTACTTATTGTATATCTGCTTGTAGCATAGTACCTGTAGTCAATATTATGTCATTATGCACCTTAAAATTTAAGAGGGTATATTCTCATGAGTTTTAGTGTGCTTAAATTAATCAGTAGAGAAAATGATTCGTCAATTATCAGACTGTGTAGAGTGACAGGCCAGTCTCTGATTCTCAAGTGGTGTCCTGATACTTATTCTAAAAACAAATGAGCACCATGCCCTCTCATTGTACAAGACAGAGAGACAGAATGGGGTCTTGTTAGCTCCCTCTATCCATTTTTATGAGATTATTAATCTTATTCACAAGTGGGTACTTTTCTAGTCTTCATCACCTCCTAAAAGCTTTCTACTTAAAACTGTTGCATTAGACATTACAGTTTAAGGAAGAAATTTGACAGTTTATCAAATGTTTAAACCACTAAATCAAGTTTGGTTAGGAAACACACACATACACACATAAACACCCACTAAACCCAAAAAACAAAACCCTAAAAGAAACCCATAAAATCAAACTGTTATAGTTTGATTATGCCAGATTCTCCACAGGCTCATGTACTGAATTTTTGGCCCTCCGATAGGGACACTATTTTTGAAGGTTTTGGGGGTAGGGCCATAGCAGAGGTTTCTTTTCCAACATGAGGCACTGTGACATTCCCCTATCACTATGACATTCAACTTGTTCTGCTTTACCACAGGCCCAAAATTAGATCCTGGGCTCAAACCTCAGAAACCTTGAACCGACATGCATCTTTCTTCCTTCCAGAGTTCTTCTCAGAGACGTTTGTCCCAAATGCTACCTAGCACAGACTCCAACAAAGCACAGTAGAAAATAGAACCAAATGGAAAGGACACAAAAAGATTTGAAGATTTGTGAATTTGATTTTACCTTGATGGTGGCACTGGGATCCTGGGTATTTACACAATCCAAATACATCAAGTTTTACATACTAAATATGTGCAGTTCCTCAAATAAAAATTCACCTTAATAAGGCAGTTAAAAGCAAACCAATTGATCTACTGTGTCTCCACTCTCTTTTACCATTGACCTTGTGTTTTGTATACAATTACATTAGCCTTTGAGAAGGCTTGATTGATTTTCCTCTTTTGCTTGTAATACTCATTTGTCTTTTGCTTTTTTATGCCACTAGCAACTTTAATACTTTGTTTCCAGCACAAATAAGAGTTGCCACACAGCAGTAGACAGAATGATAGGCCACAAAAAATAATACTTGTGCCTTCACTTTGCATCTCTGGAACATTGGAATGTTACAACATATGACCACCTATCATGGACAAAGCTTGTGTTAGACCATCTGTTGCTCTCAGAATTGTAGTATGGGAAATGAAAGAAGAATTTTCAGTCAGAGAGAGTAGACGGCACTGTCAAAAGAGAGCCGATGTGAGAGGAGAGCTTGAGTTGCTCACATCGAAGTAAAGAAGAAGGCCGGGCAAAGAACAGAGGGGCCTCTAAAAGTTAGGAGCCTCTCTCATGTGTTCATCGACAAGGGACTGAAGACCTTGGGCTGACAACCACGAGAAATTCATCCCAGGATCCACAGTGGAATGGAGTTCTGCCGAGTTTTTGCTGGACCCCAGAGACCTATGAAGGCCTTCTTTGGTCTATAGCCGTGGTTCTCAATCTGTCTAATGCCGCAACCCTTTAATACAGTTCTTCATGTTGTGGTTACCTGCAACCATAAAATTATTTTTATGAATAATAATATGGATATTTGATAGGTAAGGATATCTGATATGTAACCCCAGGAAAGGGCCATTCAACTCCAAAGGATTGTTACCCACAGGTTGAGAGCCGCTGGTCTATAGAATCATACATTCATATATTTGTGTTGTTTAAGGTACAACATATGTGGTAATTTGTTATAGCAGCAGCAGAATACATCAGGCTTATGGACTATTGTATTGAATGTACTTGCACTAAATTCTGTGTGAGTTTCCTAATAGTTCAGTAAGTATAGACCTTATTCACTGGGGAACCATTGTAAGCCACAAGTTATAATTCTAGCAATAGTAATAATAATAACTTCAATAATTATAATTATTGTTAATAATATTTATTGAATATTTTCTACATACAAAAAATTTCTTAGCATATAAAATTATTTCAATAATGTGCATAAATTAGTGCAAATGGTATTAACATAATCTCTTTCATTTGTATGCACAAAGAGCACTTATAAAGGAATCAAAAGGAACTGGAGAAACAGAAAGAGTAGGTAACTTTCATAAGCACACACAAAAAGCCTTAGAAATAGTATAGCTCCCATAGGCAATGGGGGAGAGTGAGAACGCTTACTCATTTTGCTATCGTTACTTTACCATTACTGTTGCTGTAAATGTTATTATTCTTATTATGATGCTGTGTCTCCTTGGTTATTGTTGATGTTTGCTGCCTCTACCATATTTTATTGTGTTCTTAATATCAATACACAGGGTAGAGATAACAGAAAGGATAGTAGTGGGAAAACATATGTGGAATATTGACTTGGACAAAGATTCCCCCAGACTCTACTCTAGTTTATCTAGTGGTCAATTAAGCTAATTGAGCACTTAGACCAGGTCTGCAAGTTAGCAATTAACAGCAGAAGCAGAAGACCTTCTTATATGTAAGGACAATTACTATTGGCTAGATGAATTTGAGCAGCTTACTTACTGTACGTGCTCTGGCTGCATAGTTAATCTTCCTAAATAATAAATGCTAGCTGACTTTTTTTTTTAAAGTCATGAATTAGATCAGATAAAAATGTCCAAAGAATGAAAATATAAAATAGATTATTCCAATCTGAAGCTTTTACTCATCCCAGCTTCTAAAAGGATTTATTTCAGTAAAGGGCAGAAAAATGAAGTGTCTGGATTTCCCCTTTGTATCCAGAGGGTCTGTATGTTTTGTTCATCCAAGTAGCTGCTTTCATAACACATTTTTCTCTGGTTTTCGCAGTATTTAGCCATGGGACTTGTGGCTGATAAAGCAGAAGTATGTGAGAAGTGAGACACTGAGAAGTAGTGGCCAGCTGTTCATTATTATGATAGCACTGAAATGAATAAATCCGTCTTCCTGTGGGAGACAAAATGATCCGGAGAAGGGCCGTGTGGAGTAGAGACACTCAGAGTGCTCCGCTCAGTGTGGGATGACAAGGACAGACCTGAAACCCACAAATGAGTTCCCAGATAAGAATTCTACCCCCCACTAAGTAAATGCTGTACTCAGTTGGCCTTCAGCTTCCCACAGACAGCTCTTGCTTTTCCTTTTCTCCAAGGGCAGCAATCACACTTTCTCTCTGCAGTCTGAACAAGAAGAATAATTGGGAGCCCTTGGGGGTTGTAAGAAAGGTTGAGTAGCAGGGGCAGGGAGAGTGGAGAATATTACAATCAAATTGGCAGTCTGGTGAGCCTGGGCCAAAGGAAGGGGCTTTAGTCACCTCTACCCCTTTCTCATTCTAGTTCTTGCCTAGCTTTTCAATTTCCAGATCAGATTTTGGGATTGTTACTTAGCTCAACTCTGGCACATATTTATGATACACATTTATTTTTAGTCCTGAGTCATAGCAACTCCATGAAACCTCTAAGTTAGAGATCTCAACATCTTCCCAATCAGTCTCCTGAGTTATCGTACCAACTCTTGCCACTCAGAAACCACTGGCATGTTTCCTTATTTTAAAATTATGTATATATATATATATATATGTGTGTGTGTGTGTGTGTGTGTGTGTGTGTGTGTGTGTGTTTATATATGTATATATGGGGGTATGCACTGTGTGGGTATGTGCACATGTATGCAGGAACCCATGAAGGCCAGAAGTATCAGATTCTCCTTTAGGTGGACTTACAGGAGACTGTAAGCTTCCTACATGAATGCTAGGACCCAAACTCACGTCCTCTGGAAGCAGAATGTACTTTTAGCCAGTTGGCTATCTCTTTCCAGCTCTTACCAGGATGTTTCACAAGATCAGATCTACTTGTGCTTTTTTTTTCTCAGTCTTGCCTAAACCAAATTCCAAATAAGATCTGGGAACACTGCCCAGTTAGTAAAGTGCTTGCCACATAAGTATGCAGACCTGAATTCAAACACCCAGAACCCATATCATCAAACCAGAGGTAGCACTATGCAAATATAATCCCACTGTTCCTATCTTGAGATGAGAAACAGAGACAGCAGAATTGTCAGAGGTTCAAGGGCCACCTAGGTCAGGATATGCAACAATAAACAATAGACCCTGAGTCAAACAAGATGAAAGACCACGATGGACACCCAAGATTGTCCCCTGACCTACATATGTACACTGTGGTATATGTTTGCCTCCATTCTTCCATATAAACAATAATACACATACATACAGAGACATATAGACACAGACAGACAGACAGACACACACACACACACAGACACATGACTCTTGTGCCTAAGGATATAGTGCAGTAGGTAGCATGCTTGCCTGGCAAGCATGAAGCCACGGATCTGACCTCCAGCACCTCAGAAAACAGGCAGGATGGTACACACCTATACTCTCAGCATTGGCAACATAGAGACAGGAGGATCATAAGTTGAAGATCACCCTTAGCTGCAAAGAACTGTAGAGATCACCCTAAGGTATGAGAGACAATCTCAACAACTGCATAGCCTATTTATAAATGCCTTGGAGTGTAAACACCTAGAGTTCCTCCTTTATCAATACCCCAAGAAGGATCAGACTCATATTCTGTTGCAAATATTCTTCCTCAGCTTTTTCTCTGCACTTTATCCCGTCACCATAACACAAGTTCCTCATTTCCATTCTTCCCTGCTTCTGCTTGCTGGCATTGGGCCTTCCCCACTTGAAACATGCTCACCATTAAGTGTGCACCTTTACCTGGCAATTGTGTCTTGACCAGACACGCAGCAGGTTAGAAGCTTCTCAACTCCAGGATGGTCTGGAGTACTGTAAGACTGTGCACCCTTCATGCCTACATCCCCCTGCATTGCCACTTAACCACAGTAAACAGCACTTGCCTGTTTCCTGTTTCTCTGGGATAGTTAGCTCCTTGGGATATGGTTCTCTCTCAGCACTTCATTACATGGTCTAAGGGGCACCCGTTTTTGTCATCTCTTTCTTTTCAAATGGCACACTTACATTATCCAGTACATGTGAAGCAATTCCATTTGATTAGCAAAATTAAATCCAGAAGGTAAAAAGCCCAAAGTTATGCTTTATTAAGCCTGAAGTTACCTTGATGCTATATATCAACTAGTAGAAATGGCAAATTGTCCTTTCCTGCAGCAAGGATTCTAATTAGTTACCATATGTTGACAGAAGCAGGGACCTCAGAACTTCCTGATCTGGTAGGAAATGTTGTCATCATGTCATTTCATTATTTTATACACTAAAAATGAAATGCCCTTGACTTAAAAAGCAGAATAATGTTTTAACTTATATTCCATGAA
The DNA here is from genome assembly GCF_004664715.2 of Peromyscus leucopus. Classification (NCBI taxonomy): domain Eukaryota; kingdom Metazoa; phylum Chordata; class Mammalia; order Rodentia; family Cricetidae; genus Peromyscus; species Peromyscus leucopus. Next base: position 85,032,228 of record NC_051068.1, read on the forward strand.
TGCACGCAGGCAACTATCTTGAATGTGATCCTTACGCCATCTATTAGTCTTCCCTCACATATCACTTTGAGGTAGATAGTACAGTTTGTCATTATCTATATTTCATTTCAAATCAATGGGCTTAGCGTGTCTACTTCTTAGTCTGTGTCACAATCCAGCTGTATGAGTATAGGCACTCACTATGTAGGGTGTTGATTTCTGTGACATTTATTCTCAGTTGTGGAGTGGTTGTAGAAAGCCTGTGCTTAGAGGCTTGAATTGTAAACCTCACAAGAGCCAGACCCATATTTGTCTCTTTCACTAATGGGTTTTCCAGTACTCTTGACAGTGTAGGTATTTAATAATTCTTTGTGGAATGAATGAACCTGTAGTTGGAATTCTTTTCATTGGCTTTAAAGCCTTTCATGTTTTGAATGGAACAGTGTGGTGAGATCATTAAAGGAATAGATGGGGAAGATGGGCTAGAAAGAGACTCAGAGTTGAATCCTACCTCTGCTGTTTATTAGTGAGGTGTTTTGGGGGCCTCTCAGGTACATCATTTCAATTTCCTATCAGCTGGCTTAAACATAAAGGAAAGATTGTTTTTGGGGTTTTGTTGTTGGAAATAAATGAACTAACGTACAGAAGTTCTTACCACAAATCCAGCATTTGATCTTAGGTAAATATTAGTAGTTATCTTCCTGCTGTGAGGGAAAAGTTTTAATTCATATCCATTTAGGTCAGTGAGAGATTCAATCATTTCTGATTTTTTTCTGAAATCATCATTCCATATTTATAATTCAGACTGTTTGATTTATATGCACCCTGTTAGCTGATTCTAAGTGGTTTCCAGCTTTTGCATACCCCCGGAGTTTATCTCATTATGCTATGTAGGCTGAAAATAAATTCTAAAAATTGTACCAGTATATAACTCAACAGTGTTTTAGGCTAGTGGATTTAGTTGTGAGTTTTAGTTAGGAAAGATGACAGAAATGAAATATTTAGTAAATCCATACCTGATTGGAGAGAGGATATTAGAAGTTAAGCTCCTGATTTTCATATATCTGGGCATTAAGTACCTTTTGTATTTTGCTTGGTATGCTAATCCACATAGAAAGCATCACAGAATTTGAAGTTTATAAAGCCCTCTCTAAATAATTCTTTTAACCATGTGAGTGCTGAAATATGTGATTTGGTATGCATTCTAGCTATGTAAGGGTGAATAAACAATTACTTTTGTTTTTTAACAAACATTATTGTAGGCATGAATAGTATTTAGAGGGTTAAGAAAAGATAATACCCTTTTATTTACATTATTGCGTGTGTTATGATATTAATTTAGTTAATTTTGTTTCATTACTGCAAACATCTTTACATAATCTCTTAAGTTGGTAAAAGGCATTCTTGAACATTCCTGTGGTATAAGCTACTACTTATTAGGGTCTGAGGAATCCTTGCCTTCGTGAGAATGCATCTGGGTTTGTGGAGCAATGTGGAAGATATATCAGCCATTTCAGTCGAGAGTTTGGGCTCATACAGCTGACTGATTGATATAGATATGATAGGCTGAAGGGGTAGATTATTGAATCTACTTTTAAAGAGCAACATCTTGCTTAAAATGTTTTACAATTCTATGGTTTTAGTTTATTGACACAAATTTAAAGTTAATTTTGTTATACTCTGTGTATATTTCTATGCTTGTTTAAGGTATGTTTGTTCAGCTCATTTGAAATTGTAAATATATAATTAAGAAATGCAGATTAATAATTAGTCATTGCTGCTACTGACAGCACCAATTTACTTCAAAGAGGAAGATGAGCATCAAAGATACTCCATATGGAGTTTATCTTCTTCTTGGCAAAAATAGCCATTTGTGCAAGAAAATGTTCTTGCCTAGTCTGCTGATAATATGTTATATAAACTGGACATGCAGAACCCATAGGAAGGTGACCACTGCACTTTGCAAGGTGAAAATGGTTCTTCAGGTTCCTTCTCACAGAGGAGAATGCCAAATATTCTACAGAACACAGGAAGAAGCAACTAAAAATCTCTACGCCTATTGACTGAAGATGGATGCCCCAACATTGCAGAGGAAATTTGAATGACTGTACAGGCAGGCAACTGTCTCTGTTATTTCCAGAAGTTTTGGAAGTTGATTACAATGCACTTCCTGTTTACTTAGGTAATATCATCTCCTTCTGGGGTCTTTGATGTTTAGTTGAAGACTAAATAGTTATAATTATATTTTTCCTTGGTTATGATAAAAGGTAGATATGAAACTTTAGACTCACAAATATAGAGTAGATGATAGAATATTTTCTTTAATTTTGCAAAATACAAATAGACTAGACATTGTTATTCTTGCTTGATAACTGTTCTATTATATGAATTTTACTATGTTAAAATTAAAACCTTCCTTTTTGATTAGAAAGAAAAGGGGAAGTTCTGTGGGATACCTTTCTGTATGCTGTGAATATGTGTAGCTCTGATTGCTTGATAAATAAACCTGTTTGGCCTATGGCAAGGCAGCTTAGAGGCAGGCAGAAAATCTAGGAGAGGGACTGGAAGATGAAAGGCAGAATAGAGAAGATACCATCCCTCTGTCCAGGGAGCAGCATGTAATGGCACACAAGTAAAGCCATGAAACACTTGGCGACATGCAGATTAATAGAAATGGGCTGGGTTTAGTTATAAGAGCTAGCTAGCAAGAAAAGTGAGACATAGGCCATGCCCATGCAATTCGTAATTGATATAAACCTTTGTATGTTTACTTGGGTCTAAGAGGCTGAGGACTGGGTGGGACATGGGAAAATATTCCAGCTACAGCTGACTGCGGAGTAGTGGTACTGATTTATTACACAAGTTGCTTCTTCAAATTACATTCATCTCATTTTCCTATTATTCAGTACCATACATATGCCTAATCAATTGCTTATGTAGGCAAAACTACACACACACACTCACACACACACACACACACACACACACACATGCAGTCAAATGGGCGTGCACCTATAGGCATACATGGAGTAAGAGCACCATAAACATGAATCTTTAGCCTTTCTGTTAAATGTTCTTCTCCCCCTCTATATGCTGCTGATAGTTTTATGTCTGGTAATAATACCACTTTGCATTTATGTACAGCTTTGCTAAGTTCTCTCCCATACTAATTTTTGCTCTCATTTGCTTAGTGAGAGATAGATGGATAGTGACTAGCATTAATTGTTGTTGGGAAGATGAAAAGCAAGTATTAAACTGTATCTTCACAGTCATAAGAAGCAATGTGGCTTCTTTATTCTTTAAGCTGAAGCTAATTCTTTGCATACACTGAGTAGTGTGTGCACACAAATATACACAATGCATTCATACATGCACATATATAGTACTGAGATGATTAGAAGAAAAATAATTAATTCAAGGGCACAGTGAAAGGTAAACGCAACATCAAAACAGGATTGTCAACCATCAGATTTTTCCATTGCTAAGCCATGCTGTTTGCTTCTCACGAAGGTCATTTCAGGAAAAATAGACACGTTGGTGTGCCACAAAGTTTCCAATTAAAATGAAACTCTCTTTATTGAGTCTCAAGGAAAAATACATTATTTCATCTTAGATTACTTTGTCTGCAGTAGTAAAGTGCCAATGAGAAATATTAGCACTCCTTTTTCACCACTGAAATGTTAATGTCTGGGCATAGCAGAGAAGGAGCCACGCAGAGGCAGCTTTCCAGTCTTTTATCCCTTGTATTTGCAGAGCTGTTGAAGGCTCATAGAGTGCTTTCCGAGGTATTATCTAATGACATTCTTGAACCAATCCCAGGACCAGATATTATTACCGACCTTTCTCAACCAGAGGACACTGAAGATGGAGAAGGAGAGGGACTTACCTAAGGTCACAGAGCCACTGTGTGAGAAGCAAAGCAGGGCACAGCCATCCTCATGTGTTTGTGGAACTTGTTCCCCTCTACACTGTTTTAGCTGTTTGGAGCGGAGGTAATGTAGTTCTCTCAACCTACCTCTTAGTCTCCCCAAAATTGAGTGTTTCTCTCCCACTCCCTCAGCTTCTACACACCTGGATTTTAAGTTATTTGTTGTTGTTTTAACCAAACTGAGTACAGTATGCCATGGGAATGAGGCATTCCAACAGGAGCATTATCATACTACCATGAAGATTTTGTGCCTAAATTCTCTGCTTTTCATGTGAGGAGGTTACTATGAGCACTTACTAGAAAACATTGAAGGAAAGCCTGGTGGTCTTTAAGCTGGCCCTTGTGACATTATTGAATGATTCATTTCAAACAGCCTGAGTTTTACTTTGGTTAATGCAAAAGACAGTGATTCTGAGGTTTTACTTGAAAATCTAAAAAGTAGAGTTCTTATAATACACATACGGTAAGGGTTTTGGAAATGTTCACCTAATATGTGTGCAGTAAATTCCTTTCACTGCCACCTTTGTTCATGTTCCTTTACTCGAGTAACACCTCCTTGGGTGTTCTTAAGTTACCACTAGAGACAATGCTAAAACGTATTTTTTGACCTGACTGCCCACAGTGGGCTGATGAAGCACGGTTTTACCCTCTACTATGTCTCTCTGGGGAGTTTTACAAGGATCTTCAGAGAGTGAAAGGCATCTTGAGGAATCCAGGAGACATGTGCAGGTTTGTATAAATTGTGAGAGCTGAGAGGTCTGAGAAGGGAGTGGGACCTACACCTGAGGTATGGCTTGCTGGTGATATAACTGTCTCCTGCACACATTGTCACCCTGCTCTTCTCTTTATCTCTCATCTGTCTTTGTGATGACATTTTAATCGTACTTACATGTGATTTTATTTGTATGTTAATAAATAAAGTTTGCCTGCAGATCAGAGGTCTTTAGTGAGCCAGGAACAGAAGTCAGGTGGTGGTAGCCCACACCCTTAATCTGGTCACATGGCACACAGAGTCTCTGTGTGGTCAAGGACAAGCCAAGTGTGGTGATCCAAATTGAGTCTTTAATCCCAGTACCAACCATAGAGACCTGGAGGTCTGTATAGACAGGCAGTGACGAGGAAGTCATGTGGTTGGGTTTAGAGCCAATGAGAAGGCAGAACAGAAAGGCAATAAAAAGACAGGACACAGGAAGAAGGTTTCTCTCTCTCAGGGGAAGGACGGCAGCGAGTGGTAAGCTAAAGGTAGTCTTGGCTCTTTACTAGTGCTCTAACCTCTTGGGCTTTTAACTCTGTATTTGGCTCTGTGTTTCTTAGTTAATAAGGACCGTTTAGAATTTTGTCTACATGTGGTCTCTTATTTGTCATAGCCACATGAGGTAAGAATTAAGTTTGAAGATGTTTTTTAAAATATTATGTATATATATATATATACACACACACACACACACATATATATATATATACATAATATTTTAAAAAACATCTTCAAACTTAATTCTTACCTCATGTGGCTATGACAAATATGTATATATACTTTTTTGACTCTATATCTTCTCTCTCCATTTATATTTTCCAAATTACTTTGAAGACTGCCGAGTTGTCTGCAGTTGTGATATCAATTATACCATTTTACAGGGAGACAGAATGCTTCTGGGGGGCTATGCTGGCCTCAGAATACTTGCTGTTCTTGAAGAAGTGCAGACTTGTTTTCTGCCTGATCTGCTTTCTATCCTAAAGAAGTAATGACAGGCTGGCGTTTGGTGTGGTCATGTTGCTGGCTGACTGATGAAGTCCACATTTAGTGGACTAGGTTTTTCTTCTCATTCTTGGTGGAATGCTGCTGAAAGTGAAATTAGATCCTCCAAGGCAGGTACAGTTTCAGTGGTCGAAGGCAGAGATTTAGTCTGTGGTAGGGAGGTTGCCTTAGATTTGGGCACATATGGTTTTCTTTTTTGTCTTGTATTTTCTTAAAACTACAATCCAAAAATATCCCTGAACTCTTTTACTTAAAAAGTACAAGCAGAAGCTAAGTAAATGCATTAATTTAATTCACTCTTCACAATATGTTGTTTGTGAGTTTGTGGTCATTTTGCTCTGTTCATCCCCTCCCACAGTTCCACCAAGCTAGTGATTATGTAAACAAAACTTTTTCCCACTGTGTTTCTGTAACATCCAAATCAAAATGCTAAAATCCAGACGTTCCCAGTAAGATAATTAGTATGATTAACGAGAAAAGCTTATGTTTCCCTTCTAACTGTGTAGTAACTTAGCTAATTGTCTTTAGGGGGAAGCTTCGGCCAAGTATTATTTTCTGCAAATGTTATGAGCACTTACTAACTGCCCAAGCACACTGCCTAGTTACCTTTGCCGTTCTCAGATATGAACCTAGAGCAGTGCAGACTCATTTCTTGCTCTTTCATCCCTCTGTTCACTCCAACAATCCTCTATGCTAGCAATTCCCTTCTGAAGTAACTTCTGACTCCCCTTCAGCATTTATTTCATTTTCTCTTCATTATAGAATACTGATAATTGCTCCTTTATGACATATATGTTAGTGTTAGATACAACTGGTTACAGACAAGTGGCAAATATAGACATATATAAATGACTTCTGTATCCACTATTTTGTGTGTGTGTGTGTGTGTGTGTGTGTGTGTGTGTGCATATGTGGTACATGCACACGAGTACATGGATGAATATGCTTCTGTGAATGTATGCAGAGAACACAGCAGTGAGTCAGATATATTCTATTTATCTCTGCTTTGTGGCCTTAAGACAGGGTCTCTCTTTAAACTGGAAGCCTATCCTTTGGGCTAGGCTGACAGGCAGTCAAGCTTTTGGAATCTGCATGTCCATGCAAATGTTGGGACTATAGGCAAGTCAGCTATGCCAGGATTTTAAATGGATGCTGGGCATCTGAACTCATGCCCTCATGCTTGCAGAGAAAACAATGTTATCTATGGAACTATAATCATCTTAGCTCCATATCAATTCATTGTAAGTGTCTTTCGAAGTATAAGACACATCCCACATTACTGAAAACTCTTCAGAGTGAAAACATCTACGTATCTACTATTCAGAAAAAGGAAGATCACAGTAGGTTCCTGTGTGCTCCTCCTGTTCTTCCTCCCAGGAACAGCCCTCTAGATCCTGTCACCACCGATGAGGTTTTGTCAGTCTACGTTTGTTTGCTCAATTTACATTGCCAGTGCAAATATTGCTAGTAGTATATGTGCTAGCACTATTTTAAAATCCCATGTATTTATTTTATTTACTCATTGTGTATGTATGTGTGTGTGTGCGTGTGTGTGTTGGTGCATATGTGCCATGGTGCACATATGGTAGTCAGAGGACAAGTTAGAGCAGTTGACTTTCTCCTTCCATCGTGGAATGGACCTTGAGTTTTCAGGCTGGACAGAGGGGTTTTCAGCCACTGAACCAAGTCACAACCATTAACATTGTTTTCTAACATCCCATGTTAGGAGTACAGTGCAATTTATTTGTTCATTTGCTGTTGAGAATTTGATTTTACTTACTTATTCTCTTAACTAGTTTGAGGCTATGAGAAAAATTGCACTCTGCAGATTTAGACACAGGTTTTTGGTAATTTATATGTACTTTCTGTTCACTGAATTGCTCCTCTCTTGGAATGTAGCATTGCCCACAAGAAATCAAAATATAGTTTGAAACTTCCAATACAGTATTTTTTCTATAAATATCTATATTTTGAAAACAAATAAAGGACATCTTTGAAGTTAACCAACTTTTCAATCCTTAACACTGGGATTTTTGTATCCAGCTTATGTCCCAGAAATAAACATAGCCATTGGTATATATTAATAGTTCACAGATAGTGTGTGTCTGCAGCCCCATTCATTAATTGTTCTCATTGTCTGTGCTCCCAATGTTCTGTTCAGAAAGTTCTTTCCTGTGCCAATGAGTTCACTTTCTCTTCTATCAGATTCAATGTATCTGGCCTTATGCTGAAGTATTTGACCCATTTGGAGTTGACTTTAGTGTAGGGTAATAAATATGGATCTTTTTCATTCTAATGTAGCCATCCGGGTTGACCATGCAGTGTGTATTTCTGGCCTTTGTGTAAAAAATAAGGTGTCCATAGGTGTGTGGACTTATGTCTGGGTATTTAATTTGAGTCCACTGATCAATGTGTCTGTTTTCATGCCAATACCATGTTGCTTTTATTACTATAGCTCTGAAGTACAAATTGAAATTGGGGATGACGATACCTCCAGCAGTTCTTTTATTACTCAGAATTTTTTTAGCTATCCTATTTGTTTGTTTGCTTGCTTTATTTTATTTTCCGTGTGTGTATGTTTGTGTGTATGTGTGTGTGTTTCTGTATAAAACTGAAAATTGTCCTTTTAATTTCTGTGAAGAATTGTTTTGGAATTTTAGTGAGGAGTGTGTTGAATATGAAGTTTGCTCTTGGTAGGATGATCATTTTCCCTGTTCCTACTGCTGGTCCAAGAACATGGAAGAGCTTTTCCTCTTCTGATATCTTTTTCAATTCCTTTCTTCAGTGTCGTCAAGTTTTTAGTATACAAGCCTTTCACTTGTTTGGTTAGAGTAAACTCATGTGGTAGTTTTAATGTCATTGGCCCCCATAAGCTCAGAGGGAGTGGCACTATTAGGAGGTGAGGACTTGTTGAAGCAAGTATGGCCTTGTTGGAGGAAGTGTGCCACTGTGGGGGCGGGCTTTGAGGTCTCCACTGCTCAAGTGACACCTGACCCATGGTTCAGTTCACTTCCTGTTGCCTAGCAGTTAAAGATGTAGGACTCTCAGCTCCTTCTCCAGCACCATGTTTGCCTATATACTGCCATATATTACCATAGCGATAGTGGATTAAATCTCTGAACTCTAAATCACACCAATTAAATGCTTTCCTTTATGGTTGTAATGTCTCTTCACAGCAATAGAAACCCTAAAGCAGACATTGGTACCAGAGACTTGGGTATTGATGTGATAGGCTTGACCATGGTTTTGTTTGGGGGAATATGAATCTTGGGACTATGGATTAGAAAACTAGTCAAATGCTTTTAATTCTGCTTAATGTAAGACAATGGTGCTGCGTGTGATTTGATGAACTGGGGGCATCTGGCTCAAGAGGTTTCAGGGAAAAGAATATTAATATATGGCCTAGAGATCATCCTTGTGATATTTTGGTGAAGAATGTGGCTAATTTTGGCTCCTGTCCAAAGAATGTGCCTGAGGTGAAAGTGAAGAAATTTGGATTATAGCTTTAACAGAGAAAATCTCAAAATAGCCTAGTATAGAGTCTGTCTTGTGGTTACTAGTATTCATGCTTATAAAGATTTATAATGAAAAGGAGCAAGAGAACAAGACAAAACTAAAAAAAAAATGTACAATTTGAGGAGAAAAAGAGCACCAGGAACTAAATCCTGTGTTCAAAGGGATAGATAGATTAAGAAATGGAATAAAGGGAGTGATGACCTCTGGGAAAGATTCAACCTAGCCAAGTTTCTAATTTCTGAAAAGGAATTACAGAAAAGCTTAGAGCCTGGTGTGGTGGCTCATGCCTTTAATCCCAGAACTCAGAAAGCACAGGCTGGTGGATATCTGAGTTTGAGGCCACCCTGGTCTACAGAGCAAGTCCCAGAACAGCCAAGCTTAGGCAGTGAAGGAAACCGTCAAAACCAGAAAGCTTTCCAAATGAGGGGATCATGTTCCAGTCCCAGCAAGCAGCAGAACTTGGCAGCTTTGGCCACATGGCTCTGGCTTTAGAATCAAGGACAGAAGAAAGTGGTTATGAAATCTTCTTCTGCAGCTAAGGAAAGCCACTGAGGACAGGGTTGTGTCAGGGGTGTTCCTGAATGGAGCTTCAGAGACACCATTGTATGAAGTGGTGAAGGAGAACTTTGAATTGCCTTGGAGACCCCAAGATGTTAGAGATACCAGAGTTCTAGGAAAGTTGCTAGCAGGAAGTAAAAGCAATCCAAGAGAAAGAAGTGTGTTGCCATCAAAACTGAAAGGAGTTGGAGGTCTGAAGAGTGCTTGACATCAGGCACAGAGATGCAGAGTTTGAAGTTTGCCCAGGTGGCTTTAGGTCTTGCTTTGGTCCAGTATTCTCTCACCATTCTCCCTTCTCTATGTTTTGGAATCGTAATGTATATCCCCTAGCATTATATGTTGGAAGCATGTGATCTGATTTATTATTTTGATTTCATAGGTGATTATAGTTGATATCACATGAATCACAGAAGAGACTTTGAACTTTGGACTTTAAAACATTGTTGAGACTGTGATGGACTATGGGGACTTTTGAAGTTGGACTAAATGTGTTTTCCATTATGATATGATTACAAACTTATGGGGGCCAGGGAGTGGAATGTGGTAGTTTGAATGTAATTGACCCCTATAAGCTCTGAAGGAGTGGCACTGTTAGGAGGTGAGACCTTGTTTAAGTAGGTGTGTGTTGGGGGAAATGTGTCACTGTGGGGGCAATCTTTGAAATCTCCTATGCTCAAGCCATGCTTAATTCAGTTCACTTCCTGTTGCCTGTGAATCAAGACTTAGGACCCTCAGCTCCTTCTCTAGCATCATGTATGCCTGCAAGTCACCATGTCCTGCCATCTTGATAATGGACTAAATCTCTGAACTGTAAGCCACCTTTAGTAAATGTTTTCCTTTATAAGAGTTGCCATGGTTATAGTGTCTCTTCACAGCAATAGAACCCTAAGATACCCAAATATATAATTTGAGCTATTGTAGGAAGTATTGAGTCTCCGAGGTCTTTCTGGGTATGTTTATTATTTATACATAGGAAGGCTACTCATTTTCCTGTGTTCATTACCTTTGTATCCTGTTAATTTTGGTGAAAGATTTTATCTGCTGCAGAAGTTTCCTGGCTAAGTTTTAGGGTCATTTATGTAAATAATTGTATCATCTACAAATATAGATACTTTAATTTCTTCCTTTCCCATTGATATCCCCTTGATACCCTTCAGTTCTCTTATCACCCTAGCTAAGACATCAAATACCATATTGAACAGATATGGATAGAATGAATAGTCTTGTCTTGGTTCTAATTTTAGTGTAAGTGCTTTGAGTTTATATTCATTTAGATTGATGCTGGCTGTGGGCTTGCTGTAAATCATGTTTATTATATATAAATATATCATTATATTTATTGATATACCCTTATTGTCTTCAAGACTTTTATCATAAAGGGGTGTTTGAATTTGAAATGATAAAGAAAATTTCCCTTTTACCTTGAACTTCATAATGTTGTCTGCTTAACATCTGTAAGCACTGTAATGCTACTATGTACTCCTAGTACATTGTATAAATGTGACTCAGCACTCAAAAGCTAATCATTTAACTGCAACTTAAATTCAAATGCATAGTAAATAAAAGAAATCAAGTATTGATTAAATTATTTGAATACCTTTTCCAGACCAGAGTACCAGCAGATGTAATTTGGCACCTTAAAGAATGGTATTCCATTCTGAGTTGAGTGACAGTGTCATTTTCTCTCTCAGCACATCACTCATGTTCACTGACTAATTGCGTGTTTTATCCAATTTGACATTTTATTGGTCTCTTAAAACATGTTTTCTTTGCACTGCAATTTACATCAAAAGATGTCTCAAGAAGACTTGGGATCCAACCATGCTGAGCTTTCTGAATCTAAATAACAAATATTCAAAAGTATAGGTAAAATTTTGTACTGATAAATATCTACAAAATGGGGCTATTGTGTTTTAAAAGAAACAATTAGATTTAATTAAAAAACATGATGAAGATGCAGAAAAGGGTAACAAAAATAAATTCGAATGCATAACACCACAATTAAGGGTTCACTGGTAGAAAAAATAATTATCTCTCATTCTTCAACTATTGAAGCAACTAAAAAAGAAAAATAAAGTGGACATTAGTGGACTCTTCTTTGAAGATAAAGATGAATAGAAATGTCAGAGCCAAAGCAAAGCAGAAGAATTCTAGTCTTTACAAAGACAATATAGACAAAGAGTGCCCCAGCAATTCCAAAGCTGCTGTATATATAAAATGATTAATTATACTGTTAAGAAGGACACAATGAGCCAGGCAGTGGTGGCACATGCCTTTAAATCCAGCACTGGGGAGGCAGAGCCAGGGGATCTCTGCGAGTTCAAGGTCAACATGGTCTACAGAGCGAGATCCAGGACAGGCACCAAAACTACACAGAGAAACCCTGTCTCAAAAAACCAAAAAAGGAAAAAAAAATAAAGAAGAACACACAATGAAATAGTAAAATCAGAGCAGTAAGCAGGATCAGTGTGTGATTCCTAAGTAAACAGAACAACAGAGCATTTAAAAGTATCTGTTAAAGATAATGGATCTCATATTCAGTTGATTATACATATAAAATCATTAAATATTCTAACAAGTAAAAATTTACATATGAAAACAGGTAAAATATAGGTTAAGATCAAGAGTTTTTATTATATCTTATATATAATATATTAATATATATATATTTATTTATTCAATATATTTATTATATCTATCCAAATATAGTGCTTCTATAAACATTTTTTGTTTGTTTTTTGATTTTTGAGACAGAGTTTCTCTGTGTAGCTTTGGAGCCTGTCCTGGAACTCACTCTGTACCCCAGGCTGGCCTCAAACTCACAGAGATCCGCTTGCCTCTGCCTCCCGAGTGCTGAGATTAAAGGTGTGTGCCACCACTACCTGGCTATATAAATTTTTTTTTTATCTTGTTATAAAGTAATTTTTTACATCTGATTGTAGGAAAAATTTAAATTTTAGGGAATATTAAGCTTTCAGCTGTCTATCTTGACTTTATAAATAAAAGCAAATAACAGAAGAAATGAAATAATCCAAATATTGAGCTAAAAATAGCAGACAAAGTTAATACCAATTTGCAAAGCTCAATATTTTGTTCAGAAGAATAGCCAGAGTAGGAATGTTTTCCTGTAAATATTGATCAAGGTATTTGGGTAATAACCATTACTTTATTTTGTAAACTTCAGCCTTATAAATTGGACCATATTGGAGTTAGTTCCCATTTAATTCCCAGTTTATATTTTAGGGTTGTAAACCAGGTTATTTAACTGATAAGATAAGAATGACAAGAGCCATAGGTGTTAATTATGGAGGAATCTTGATAGATTTAAACACAATGGCAGAGCAATGACACATTTCAGAGTTGCCATGAAGGGAAATCCCTAGCACAAGATCTATAAGCATAAGACTTCTTGTATTTTATGTATTGTTTCTGTCAGTTCTCTTTGAATACAAAAGGAAAACGATGCATGAGACAGACTTCTGAGGTTCTATTTTCATCTGTGCAGGGTCCTTACAAAAATCCTAGGAGTGTTTTGAGGTAGCAGCACAATAATCTGGGAAACACGTTTTCTGCATCGAGTTCTTGAATCCACTTTTGAATGTTTGTCATGCTTTCTTACATCCAACCCAGTGCATAATTTAAATGTTGTCGGTATCAGTTCCTATCATCATTTGGTTTTTAACATCTACCTTGAGTATTTCCCTGGTTTTAAAAAAAAAATGCAATTGACACTATCACAGAAGAAATTCTTCTTTAACCTGTCAATTCTCCACTGCTTTGTTTTAGGGTGTGAAAAGTGGCTTTCTATACAATTCATGCCAATCTACCTAAACCTAGTTGAACTGCAATAAAAAAATGTAGGCTATAACATTTAATAAATTCCTTTAATGTAATGATATGCTTTTAGTCTTCACCTAGGAAGTGAGTTTGACAAGCTATTTGTCAAGGAGATTTCGGGACACCATGCACTTAAATTATCTTCCCTGCTTTTGTTGTTGCGTTCCCTGTAGTCAAAGTATATCAGATTTACTAGTGTTCTTCCTATTGCTTCAATCTTTATCTGTCTCCTTTAGCACAGTTATATTTAAATTCACCGATATCATTTCTGAATATGTTTACATATTCATTTATTCTATTCACTATGTGATCCAGAGTAGATTCAAGTCCTTTCTTTATACCCCTTTCCATTAAAATACACATCAGTATGCTTGGTCAGTAAAATGTTTTTTAAAAGGAGAAACAGACTCCATATAATATAATAGGATACAGTGAACTTAAACCAAAGACAAGTAATGACTTCCTGAGAATGAAACCAGTGAATACCTATAGCAAACTTAAGAACTGGGAAGTTGTGTTTGGTAGTGTGTGTGTGTGTGTGTGTGTGTGTGTGTGTGTGTGTGTGTGTGTTGAAGGGGGAGAGATTTACCATTTTCATAATAAAGAAAGCCATATAGGTATCAGGGGAACAGATAATACAGGAATGGCTGGTGGCTGAGAAAATCCAACAGCAGACACCTGTGGTTTGTCTCCAATGGGTCACCTGATACCCTGTAAACTATGAAGTGTCATGTGGGCTTTGACCCTAATCTCATATTGCAATTGTTTCTGAAGTCAGTTTTCTGAACTTTATTTGTAGAAGAAACTCTTGGATTAGGTAGCTTGTCTCATGTCATTCCTTCGTGTATGTATGTGTATGTGTGCATGTGTTTTTCTCATATTGCTCAAATAGACCTTGCTTTTTAGCAGATCTTACACCAAATAACTCCTGTGTACTGATATATTGGTGGTAGAAAGGGTGCTATGTCATGCATGCACTTTCACTGTAGACGTTGTCTATACACCTTGGATTAGGCTCTCTAATAATTTTGTAGAATTTATATTAGAATGTGTGTGGCTAATGAACTATGCCATAGTATTCTAAGAGCTGTATGTTTAAACAAGTCTACAGAAGATCCTCACTATGGTGGTATTTTATTTGTACTGAAATGTGATTTTAATTGTATGTTAATAAATAAAGTTGCCCAGGGGTCAGAGCTATTAGAGCCATAGCAAGAGCATGGCGGTGGTGGCACACGCCTTTAATCCCAGCGCTTGGTAGACAGAGCTAGGTAGATCTCTGTGTGTTCAGGGATACAGCCAGCATTAGAGACATATGCCTTTAAGACCTGGAGGGCTGTACTTACAGGCAGTGACGAGGCAGTCATGTGTTTGGTTTACAACCAATGAGAAGGCAGAACAGAAAGACTATATTAAAGACAAACACACAGGAAGTAGCTCTCTTTTGGAGAGGTAGGAGCACCGCAGGAAGAAGGGTAAGATTTTAGCTCTGATCTCTGACCTCTCGGCTTTCTCTATTACATTGGTTCTGTGTTTCTTATTTAATAAGATGGTTGGATACATCTACACCTCACAAATTGTCTGTGCAAGGGACCCTTATGTCAACTTTACACACAAACTAGAGGTATTTTAAAGAAGGATTCCCTTAACTGAGAAAATGCCTCCATAAGATCTGGCTGTAAGGCATTTTCTTAATCAGTGATCGAAGTGAGAGAGTTCAGCCCCTGCCTTCAGGTTCCTGCCCTGCTTGAATTTGAGTCCTGATGTCCTTTGATGATGAACAATGATATAGAAGTGTAAGCCAAATAAACCCTTTCCTCTCCAACTTGTGTTTTGGTCATAGTGTTTCCTCATAGCAATAGTAACCCTAAATAAGACACTGTCCTTCATCATTGGGAGTTCAGACAAGGCTGCCTGTACTAATAATCCCAACTTTAGAGATAGACGGTGGAGACACACAAATCAGAGTGTACTTGCTAGCCAGCCTAGATGAAATGATTGAGAAACCTTGTCTCAAGGCAATAAGAAGGCATGTGAAGAAATGTTGTTGTGAAGAAACACCATGACCATGGCAACTCTTATTATAGAAAACATTTAAGTGGGGGCTTGTTTACAATTTCAGAGATTTAGTCCATTAATTTCATGTTAGTGAGTATGGAGGCATGCAGGAAGGTGCTGGAGCAGTAGCTGAGAGACACATATTGATCCATAGAAACCTCAAAGACCACCCTCAGTAACACATTTCCTTCAAAAAGGCCATGCCAATTCAAACAACACCATATATCCTAAGCATTCTGTCTTTCCAGCACCTCAATGCTTGTTATCAGAAATCCAGGACTTGATGAGAATAGATGTGTGTTGTTTCAAGCCTCATGCAGTTATAGACTATTGTATACAGTGTTCAGAAATTGTTAATAGTCACAAGAAATTGAATAAGCACAAGAGGGAAGAGTCAAGAGTGCCTTGAAAGACATAGGTAAAAGTGATGCTTTTGTTGAAGCTGTTCCTGGAGGCACAGAGGAGGAGGCAAGGAGGGCAGAGAAATCTGTACCATCTTAGGAATGTTTAAGGAACCACACATGCTCAAGGATACATTAACAATAATGATTCCAGAAGGCAGTTAGATCATGTTGTTGGAACTGGTTGGAAAGGAGTTCCTGCTGTCCAAGACTAGTGGGCATAGCTGAATTATGTCCTACAGCTGAATGCAAAGAAACATCTTTAAAGAACTCAAATTTCTAACTAAAGTACTTAGAGGTAAACTGTTGGAGATGAAGCTTGATTTTTCTCTTGGTACATACAATAAGGAAGACACACATTTTTAAGCAAATGGACCCATTATTTGATTAGGAAACTCTCAGGCTAAAAGGTTATAAAAATCACTACAGCAAGGAGCTCTCAGGAAAGTGTGCTCTAGAGATGAAGAGAACCTTTGCCAGGATAATCTTCCATGGATACAAAAGTCAAAGTGTTTGGCCACCACAGTTCTCTTTTTGAAGAGATTATTAATGTGAGTCATGGGCCCTCTCAACCAGCTCAGTAGAAAGAATAGACACATCTATGGAAAAGCCCCTTATCTCATGGGGAGAATTCCTGCGACAAACAGGAAAGACCCAGAAGGCCTTAAAATATTAAATCAGCAGAAATACTATCAGCTTAGAACAAAACACAGCAGAGAAAGGAGAGGTGTGAATGAATACCATCCAACGTCCCACATTCCACAAGAAATAAACAGGATCATAAAATGACTTAGGTACAAATGTGTGCTTCCCTCTACACACACACACACACACACACACACACACACACACACACACACACACACTTGTAGTGGGTAGCCATTCCAGCTTTGATCTGGAAGTTCCAACCCCCATTGAGACTCTGGCAACTGTCACTCCCAAGACGCAGGGGGGGGGAGCCTGGGAACCCTAGAGCTGGATGGGCCAGCGCTCTCTCTGTGCTCTCTCTCTGTGCCAGAACAGTGAAGGTGGACTGTGCAGAGCTCCGGAGAACACCGCTGGACTGCGTTACACCTTCCCCAGACCTGCGACCTACCCATTACTTAATTTGTGAGTTACGCCATTAAATAAATGTCCTTTTAACTACGTGGAGTGGCCAAAATAATTTCTCCAAATACACATTGGGTAGTTTTGTGACCCTAAAACATCGTGTCCTGAACTCAGAAGTCAGAACTCCAGGTCAGAGTTCACTCTAGGCCTTGAAACTGCATGGAGATGGTCCGCTTGGATTTTCAAACTATTTCATTTTTGTTTGGGCGTAGATAGCTTGTTTTCTAGTTTCAGAAATCCACAGATGGAGAATCTGTCCCAGGATTTACTAAATGAAGAATCTTACTCACATAAAATTCAAACTCAAATAATCAAATTTAGGATTATTTAACTAATATCTACCCTTGTAATGCCCAGAGCCGAGGACCCCTGAAGAGACCACCATGGAGCCAAGTCCCCATGCACACACAAAGAGGTTATTCAGTAGGCAAGCTGGAGTGATCCAGACACACTGGTGCTACAGGTGGGGAGAAGGGGCCCCGAGCCCCTGGGGTGAAGGGTTCTTAAAGGGCAAAACCACAGGCTGGGGTTTCCATGCCTTGGAGACTGGATTGGTCAGGAGTTCCTGACCTTGGATTGTATTGGTTCAGAGAAGCAGGGGAAATTCCATCCTGACAGTTGTGGTGTAGGGACTTTGGCAACAGATATCTGTTTGATTGCTCATTGGCCAGGCCATTAGGGTGGCCACTGCCTGACTCTATCATTTGTAACTTGGTAGTTTTTCCTGGAACTAGGTCAAACAGTTATGTCCTGAGGCAGGGGCTATCTTTTTCAAGATGGAATTTCTTTCTTTCTTTCTTTCTTTCTTTCTTTTTTTTTTTGTTCACTTATTTTTATTTATTTATTTATTTTATTTTATTTTACAATACAATTCAGTTCTACATATCAGCCACGAATTCCCTTGTTCTCCTCCCTCCCCTCTGTCCTTCCCCCAACCCACCCCCCATTCCCACCTCCTCCAGGGCAAAGCCTCCCCTGAGGACTGAGATAAACCTGGTAGACTGAGTCCAGGCAGGTCCAGTCCCCTCCTCCCAGGCCAAGCCAAGCTCCCCTGCATACGTCCCAGGTTTCAAACAGCCAACTCATGCAATGAGCACAGGATCCAGTACCACTGCCTGGATGCCTCCCAAACAGATGAAGCCAATCAACTGTCTCACCCATTCAGAGGGCCTGATCCAGTTGGGGGCCCCTCAGCCTTTGGTTCATAGTTCATGTGTTTCCATTCATTTGGCTCTTTGTCCCTGTGCTTTATCCAACTTTGGTTTCAACAATTCTCGGTCATATAAACCCTCATCTTTCTCGCTAATTAGACTCCCAGAGCTCCACTCAGGACCTAACTGTGGATCTCTGCATCCAGATCCCTTAGTCGTTGGATGGGGTTTCTAGCACAACAATTAGGGTGTTTGGCCATCCCATCACCAGTGTAGTTCAGTTCTGGCTGTCTCTCGACCATTGCCAGCAGTCTATTGTGCGAGTATCTTTGTGGATATCTGTGGGCCTCTTTAGCACTTTGCTTCTTCCTATTCTCATGTGGTTTTCATTTACCATGGTCTCCTATTCCTTGTTCTCCCTCTCTGTTCTTGATCCAGCTGGTATCTCCTGCTCCCACAGGTTCTCTTTCCTTCAACCCTCGCCCTTCATTACCCCCACTCATGTCCAGGCTGTTCATGTAGATCTCAGCCATTTCTCCATCATTGGGCGATCCTTGTGTCTTTCTTGGGGGTCCTGTTTTCCAGGTAGCCTCCCTGGTGATGTGAGTAGCAGTCCAGTCATCCTTGTTCCACATCTAGTATCCTTCTATGAGTGAGTACATACCATGTTTGTCTTTCTGAGTCTGGGTTACCTCACTCAGGATGATTTTTTCTAGATCCATCCATTTGCCTGCAAACCTCATGATGTCATTGTTTTTCTCTGCTGAGTAGTACTCCATTGTGTATATGTACCACATTTTATTTATCCATTCTTCAGTTGAAGGGCATCTAGGTTGTTTCCAGGTTCTGGCTATTACAAATAATGCTGATATGTACATAGCTGAGCAAGTGCTCTTGTGGTATGATTGAGCATTCCTTGGGTATATGCCCAAGAGTGGTATAGCTGGATCTTGGGGGAGATTGATTCCCAATTTTCTAAGAAAGCGCCATATTGCTTTCCATTAGTTTCTCCGTCTCACCCTGAGATTATTGGAGTAAAAGCTACGATAGTTTGAAACTTCCTGTGCAGGAGGATGTGTTTTGTAGGTGGGAGAGGTATGCACATTTGAAGGCTCACAGCTGGTACACTTTGAAAGACTAAATATTCCAAATTTATGCTATTTTATTTTTCTAATTTTCAAAGATGACTACCTGAGACTCTGCTCCCTATGGACAATGCTAACTGATTATGAGGAGGCACACTGTAAAAGGGACTTAATAGAGGGTTCCCATTGACTTATTAACTCCAAACTCTTTACTTAAGGGTTTCTTAGATTAGAGAAGAGGAATGGAGAGAGCTGGTGGGTTGGTGCAGGAAAAGAGCTGATACAAAATTAACTTTTGGGAATGAGCTTTTTTTAGGAGAAAAAAAGACTATGGGAGACTTGTTTGGGCCTTAAGGTTAGTGAGAGTTATAAAGGACAGGATATTATTTGTCAGAGCCATCATGACCGAGCCTTACAGGGAAAGAGGGGCTTTCTTTTAAAATCTGGAGAAGTACTTCATTTCAAAGTAGACAGTTCAGAGTAAGAAAAAGAGAGTGATCTGTTAAAGACAGGATATGTTTTGGGGAGGCTTAGAGGACAACCTTCAGAGAAAGATTCTGAAATATGGGAAATATCTGACTTTTATATACTTTTAGGATTTCACCTCAAGATTGAACCTAGGATAGCCTACATGATAAAAAGCACAGAGGAGCCAGGTATAGGGTAGGAGCAGAAATTAGAATCTGTAAAAAACCATAGCCTAGAACAGTTTTAGTTCTCTTTCCCAGGGAGACATTTCCTGGGGCAGGGAAGGGAGGCTTTCTTCAGGTTATAGGACCAGGCTCCTTACACTGACCAGTGTGTTAAAGGGGCCTATGACTTACCCGGAAAGTAACAGAATAAATCTGCAATATGTTATGCTTTGCTTGTCATCTCTGATCAATAAAATATACTCCTAAATTGTGCAAGAATTACCTGATAATTGTTTCACGTTCATGCAGAGAATGTATTTATACTAAAGATTTGAGTAACTCTTGTTTGAGTAACTATTTTTCTATGACATTTTTATAAAGTGCATGGGGATATATCCCAGTCCTATAAATATAATAGTCACTATAAGATGCTCCTTTTCCTATGAATTTTTTTTTTTTTTGCCATAGGCAAGCTTTTATCTTATTCCTCTCTGATACTTTGTATTCTGTGTGTCTCACCTTCAGAAATGGAGGCATCTCCCAACATCCATTAGACCACACCAGGGCACTTAATCATGTAAACAGTGAAATCAGTGTCACTGCTAATCTGTCATCTAATGGCAAATTTCTTAGCTTCCTGTTCTTTGATGGCAATGATGAAAGGGAATGCATTTTTATTTTATCTATTCCACAGCACACATTCCAGTTTTAGAATCCCAACATGTACTCCTTGTAATTATAATAATAATAAAAAAAATCGTGTTTCTCCTTTTTCTTTCTTGATTGCAAATACATTAGCATCTTTTTGGAATATGAGTTCATTGTCACTCTAGTGTCTCTTTGGAACGCAATGTGGAATGTAAAAAGGGGAAGGAGAAATAATTAGAATGATATACCAAGTAGTATTTTACCCTGAAAAGATCCTAGTTTTTCCTTTTCGCCTTTGTTAAGGGTGATGTTGGAGATAATGGGTTATAGTGAAGCCATCTTCACTGTGATTCATCAATTCTAAAAGGTGGGGAGGTCACCTCTACTCCTCTCAATGATTGGTCTCTAAGTGACATGGCCTTTTGTGCCATGCAAAAGCAGCTAACTCCTGAGGCTTGAAAATTGCATTTAGTGAGAAGACAGAAAGTGTGCTTATTGTTCATAATAACTTAAGATGACAGAGAGGATGTGGAATTATTTAGGCTTCCTCTTTGTGGAGAAATAAAGTGAGTTCTCCCATACTCATATAGGTACATTAGTCCCCTTTCTATAGAATTAGTAAACAATGGAAGTTTGTGGTTCGGAGACTTAGCATTTACAAGAGCAGGCAGAAAGAACTACTTCATTGTCTACTACTCAGGCAAAGTAAAGGCAGCCAGGCAAGAAAGCTTTAGCTCCAAATATGAGTTGCAAATTACCTAGTTTAAATAATTGGATAATCGACAAGATAATTGCAACAGCTAGATTGATTTTTCTGTTAATATGTTAATCCTCCAATATTTAAAATGCAGTGATTATCATACTTGAGAGGCTCAGTCACAGACCTCCACTGAGATTTGCTGTTTTCATGGGGCCTTTTCCAACTCTTTGAATTATTCTCTCCTTCATCTTGTTAGTGAGTTCCCACAATCTCATCTTCTTGTCCTTTCTAGCAGAAATGGAAAACATCAGAGCTTATACCTACTGTGCTTATATTGTGTGAATCTTTTCACCACCAGGCCCCCCAAACAAACAAACAAACAAACAATCTAAATTTGTATGCTGGAAGATGGAATTTTTCCCAATCTCTAACACAACAGATTGATCCTTGCAATAACTTCAACTCCTTGTTGGTTAATTTCTACTGTTTTATTTTAAATTTCAGTTCTGTTATCAATGTAGTGCAGGCAGTCATAGGTTTCCTGTTTATTATTTAGTACAAAGGTTACAAAAAATAAAAATAGAGCAGCTGAGAAAATTGGGGTGCAACCACCAAGCCCCCCTTATCTGCTCACACCTCTGCTGGCATCTGACCTCATTCTTGCAAAATTCTTAAAACTTAACAAAAATTTCTTGAATGCTCATTGAAATACAAGGAAGATTATAATGTTAATTAGCCATTATTTGCTTTTTTAAGGAAGAAGTCTATATCCCTTGGGAATTCAAATTTATTCTTTTGAATAGATAATGCATAATTATGCTGGATTTCTAATAGGAGTTAATAAAGGGGGTAGCACTGTGGCTGGCCTGATGAGGAGTCTCACAGCTGCGGCAGCCTGAACCCTCCTCGAGCCTGTCTGGCAAGACTGGTGAAATCCTGTGTTCATCTCACAAGTGACCCTCTGGGCTGTCTCATTATCCTTGAAAAACTGGACAAACAAGTGAGGTAAATTTTATAGATTTAAGAATAGTCTAAATTCACTTTATAATTATGAAAATTCCAAGTCAAAACAACAAAACAGCTTAAAGCCTGGAGTTAATAGAAATCTAAGATATATGTAAGATACATATAAGACATATGTATCACTTGTTCCCACTCAAACTGAAGAATTTCATCTTTGCATATTTAGTGAACAAAATCTTCTCCTATATGAAAATGACATTCTTGAATATGATTTAAGGGAAAGAATATAGATATTAGAGTTATTAACAATTTGGCCTTTATAGTCACCCTGATATTATCCAGACTCAGTCTTTAATTTAGGAAACTTATTTGTCGATAAGAGAGAAAATCAAAATAGTTGTATCTTACGGAAGTCAAATGAGATAATCTGTGTAAAACACTGGGTTTGCATTCTACCACAAAAGAGTACTTGAAGCAATAGAAATATTTATTATTCTTATGAACACAGCTTATGGTACTATGTTGCCATTCTAAATGCAGTATAAAATGTAGAATATTCTCAGCAAGTGAACTGGAATTAGATATCTTTTAGTTTGTTTTGTGAAAGTGCAAGTTCATGAAATATATATAAATGGAAATCTAATGAATGTCTGTAGTATAATAAAATTGTCTTCCAGTGCCTGTAAAATAGGATTTAGTATAGATAAACCCAGCTTCAAGAATTGCTCTGCTGTCTAACAATGTGTTGTGTAGTAGACCACTTTGTAGAACAGGGTGACATTTTCCCCAGTTCTTTTAGTAGTGGTGTTTCTGTTGGATTAGATTTAAAACCTTCATGTAGAGCTTATATACTTTGTTGACATACTCAGGCTCCCTTTTTTTAGGTTTTAAAACACAAACAAGTTTTCTTCATTCTTTGCAAAAATGAGGAGGGTGATTGATGTCTGTGAAGACAATTAGTGGGACAGTTTTCTTTTGCTTGGGTGTAACCTTTCTGTGTGAACAGTGGGTGAATTAAGTTCCCTATTCAGAACTGCAGAGTCTCTCATCTCCTGCATCATCCCTTTAGCCTGTACCTCTGCTTTTTATACACCTATACTGCATTCTTGCTCATGAAGTCAAACTTGCATAGTCATAATTTCAAATTTTTTCATGGCTGCTATTTTCACTATGCAAATGTCAATGTTATCTAAGAGGGAGTGTCTGAATGCTCTAGGATGGTTACTTTATGTGATATGTAAACTGCAAAAATGAGGAACAAAGCATGAACAAAACTCTTTCTCAGACAAATGTTAGAAGAAATTTAATTGCCTGGTGAATTCCAGTGATTAACATAATATGATAAGATAATTAATTTGTCCTTTTTCAGCATCTGTCCTGCTTTTCAGTAAGACATGAAGGGATTAAATCTTTAATTCAGAAATAAGGCTATCTCCATGCTCTTAGGAGATGTGTCAAGTAATACATACAGTTCTCCGGGCTTCTAAGTTTAGCCTTGTGTATCTAAAATTCATTTCTTTCTATTATCTTCAAAGTTAACTTCTAGAAACAAAGCTGTTTCCACCATTACTGTACATAGGAACTTAAGATCAGTTTTTTCCCCAGTAAGCATAAAATTTATTTCCATTCAATGCTAATAAAAATCCTGAGCTTATTTATTTTTTCTTTCACCTTACAGGAGTATGGATGCTAACAAATCCTGAATATGTTGGCAAACTTTTTACTTTCCTGCATATTTGTAAGCATGTATTCATGTGTATATTATCGGTCTGTTGTAAATATATATGGATTTTCATTTAATTCTTTATATTCTGGCTTATAGTTAAATATTTTTGACATCTTACTGGTCTCTCCTGAATCAATAGGTTAAAAAAATGTTTTCTTAGGACTTCATGAACTGTTTACTTAAGAACAGGTCTTTAACTCCCTGAAAGCTATGTTTTATCAATGATGTAGGAACTTTTGGTGGACATTATGTTTTGCTGCCTGGGTGTCCAGCTTCCAGCAGCTCAGGGCTTGAAAGGAATGCATGGAGGAGTAGGCCCTCTAAGATTTTTTTATCCAAGGGGGTAAGGAGAAAGACACTCACACACTCTCTCCATGGTTTCCATCTTCTGTATTCTCTATTCTGTGTTCTGTATTCTCTTTTCTTATCTCTATCCAGAAATATCCCCTCTGTCTCTCTTGATGTTTTTCTTCTAATTAACTTGATGTTTTTTTCCTAATTCTCTCATTCTTGATATTTCTCTTCTAACTCTATCTTTATTTTTCCTTTACAGCTTATATATCCCAGCAAAATATTTCAAGCAGTATAAAAATTACAATGTGGTTACATTCTGTTTTTCAAGTGAATGATTACAATGAGTACAAGTAAAAAACAGCATGTTATCCACATCCTTTACATGACTAAACATTTTATGCATTACAGGTGAAAAGCAAATCCCCAAGAACCTATGTACAATTATACCCAAGCAACTTGCTATAGATTAACA
Source organism: Peromyscus leucopus (assembly GCF_004664715.2). Lineage (NCBI taxonomy): Eukaryota > Metazoa > Chordata > Mammalia > Rodentia > Cricetidae > Peromyscus > Peromyscus leucopus. The sequence goes on from NC_051068.1 coordinate 85,057,042, forward strand.
GAATGTAAGCAAGCAAGGTATCCTTCTCAGTTCTTTTATCGGCAAGCTACATTTTTGTGGTTACAAAGAAAGTACCAATCCTTTATTAATTCTGTTGAAAGGTAATTTCATAAGGAATCTTAAAGGAATCACAAATCTAAACTTTTATACATGAAAAACAATCAGTCAGCTATACTTTAAATCTTTAGGGTGCTTGCCCACTCATCAATAGTTTTTGTTTTGTTTTTTTCATATCAGGATATTGAGGGCAGAAATGGGTACAAGAAATTAATTATTCATCGTCTTTGATCACCAACCAGTCCTTGCAAGGGAAGTCTGTCAGCTAGTAATAACTGGGCTACTTTGTTCTTGTTCCCTGGCCTTAATGCTATTATCAAAATATCTTAATCTAATCTAAAATCATTCTAGGGCTTTTTTTTCAGCTTTGATGCATACCAAAACCCGTGAACACATCTCCCAACATTAAAATTAAAAGAATTTAAACCAGCTGGCTACTGGGACTCAATTGTTTTTCTTAATCATTAACCTAAGCCACAGTCTATACAGCTCCTCAGTAGAAACTCATGTGTTTAGCCTTGTGATTCTTTCTTGTTTTATTTTTTATTCTCCGCAGTTTCTGCTTTATCAGAGGCAGGGGAAACATTTTATCCTAACTTTACCTATATTAACTTTTTCTCTAAACTAACCTTTATGATAATTCCTTAGTATATTTATTAAAAACTCTCAACCATCAAATTCCTATTTAAACAAAATCTATTATTGTATAAAATCATTGCTTCAGTTAAACGGTACAGCTTAGGAGGAAATCACCTTCATAATAATCCACAGGTAAAAATGCCCAGTAGAATGGGATGTTTCCATGAGACAGACACACTATATTACAGGCAGTGGGGATCTCCCCACACCCATTCACACCATGCCAGATACCAGAGAAAGACGGCAGTGGCAAACATGTAAAGGCACAGCAGAAGCAAAAGCCATTCTGGAGTCTGTGGTCTCAGGGCCTTGCCTATCTGAGATTCATCCATCAGGGGTTCACCTCCAGGTAGGCTGACACCTTGAAGTCTATTGCCATCTGCTCCTCCTCTGACATGGACATCAGCAATTATGATTTGAATATGAGATGTTTTCTACATGCCTTTATTTGGGGGACTTAGTCTTTGGAAGGTGAGGCATTTGAGAGATTCTAAAATCTTGAGAAAGAATGATTTACTTGGAGAGGATAGGTCACTGAGGCAGTGATGGAGGTATCTTATTCCTAGCCCCTTATCCATGTCTTCCACTCCACTATGTCTGGAATGCAGTTATCCTGTGTGGCATATTTTTGATGGCATGATACTTTACACTAGTATGTGGGCCTAAGTTACCCATGGACTAAACCCTCTAAAAACGTATTAAAATTCATCTTCCTCATTTAAATAAGTCAAGTATTTTTAGCACACTGTAGTAAAGCTAACTAACATGGTGGACTAACCACCTTGGTGACAGAGAAGATCCATGTGCTTTCTTTGGCTCCAAGAAGTTGTATGATATGTGGAAGAGACATCCATAGTCTTTTTGTATACTTTCAGAGGCTAGAGTAGAAGCTTGTTTGAGAGCATCATGATGTGTCTGACAAATATGCACAGATTTTGTGAGTCAAATAAGTAAGTAAATGAGTAAGTAAATGGGGGAAGAGAAGATTAATATCAAGAATGCTTTGAAAAAGGGTGTGGTGGTCTGAATGAGAGTGACCCTGATTGGCTTGTATGCTTGAATTCTTTGTCTCCAGTTGGTGGCTGTTTAGGGTCCATTAGGAAGTTGGCCTTGCTGGAGAAAACATATCACTGGGGACAAGCTTCAAGGTTTCAAAGGACTCCCTCAGTGTTGCATTAGCTCTCTTTGCCTCCTTCTTGTGGATCAAGATTTGTGTCTCCATGCCTCTGCTCCACAATCATGGACTCTATGTAGGGTAAAAAGGCCAGTCAAAGAAACACACCCTGACCCTGAAACCAGAGCCAGACAATCTCTGAGCTGGTCCAAGTTTAGAGACTGAAATCAGATCAATTCCCACCCTGAAAATCTTCATCCTGGGGAAAACTCCACCCCTAAGAAGCTCTATATAAGCCCAGTACCTATTCAGTAGAGAGCTGCCTTTTTCCACCCTGGCAGAGGCAGCCACTCTTTTGGATTCCTTCCTCCCCGCCAAATCTCTTGAATGACATTTGGGAGAAGACCTTCTTTTGCCAGAGTACAATGGGGCAGAGAATTAACACCTTTCACCAGAGCAGGGGCAAACTGCTACCCGGGGTGGGGGAAGCACCCCTTAGCAGAGAAATAACAGTTGTCTCTGAGGAGAAACTTCCTTAGCACAGTGGAGCAGAGCTGAGCTCTAAAGGCTCTCTTGGACAGGATCAGAATTGCTACATTCTTGCTTGGAAACCATCCCCCACCAAGACAGAGCTGTTGGTATTGCCTGGCTTCTGACAGCCAAGATACCTTTCCCTTCAGAGTTATAGTTATAGCCTGGCTTCTGACAGCCATGATACCTTTCTCTTCTGAGCTGTAACACTTACAGGTATTGCCTGGTTTCTGATAGCCAGGCTACTTTTCCCTTCAGAGCTGTAGGTATAGCCTGGTTTCTGCTGGCCAGGATACCTTTCCCTTCAGAACTGTAGCACTTACACTCTAACCCTCTGAAATCATAGCCCAATTAAATGGTTTATTTTATAAATTGCTTTGGTCAGGTTGTTTTGTCAGAGCAATAGAAAAATAATTAAGACATTGACTAGACAAGTCAAGGCTGGAATGTAGAGGTCTTGATTATTATACTGAGTGATTTGGATTCTAATAAGCATATCACGGCTACACAGAACAATGACAGACAACCCAAAGCCTAGAAGTTCAAATCACACATTTGCTGTGTCTTCACTTTTCTTGTACTCCTTTTGCAATTCCATTTTGTTTACAATTTTGTAATAACTTGTCTGTTTCTGACTAAACAGTAAATTATAAGAAAGCATATATAAATGTTATTAAATTATATAAATTATTATGTTCAGTCTCATACAATAATTAAGGTTCCCAACTTTAACCAAAGCTTGTACATACAATAATTTGGCTCTTGTGTTGCAAGTTGACTGACATTCAATAAAGTGATGTATGTTATTAATTTGGTAGTTTAATGGTATGGTACTTGAAACCCATGCCATGATTTCTTTCACCTGTGGTTCACGGTTTTTCTTAAGTCTGACTTGACTATTTTTTTTTTTTCTAAATGGTCAAGGGCTTTTTCAGCTTGCTAGATGCTCAAAACTACTCTTCTCGCCTAAGAAATTTTTGAAATTACTTTAAGGATCTATCTCTGCCATCACTGGAATTCTCTTACCTGCTTATCTTATAACACAGTAAAATCCAGAACTGATATCCTTAGAACAATTCTTCCAGCACATCAACTGAATCTGATGGTCAGAGATTGGAATCCAGATTTACATTGGCCGGTCTCTAGCCCTCTAAACAGATGTTGTTGGCCACCCACTTGTTTGACTTAAAATGTCTCTATTAGGTAAATCCTTTTGGAATGGACAAATAGACTCCTATATCTGAGCAGCCCAAAGCCTCAGAATTCCATAGAATCTGTACCAGAGTCTTCTATTCTTTGTTGTGACTGTTCTAGCCAATGTCCCCTCCACATAGTCTCCAAAAAGCCCTATTTATGATTTTATTTGCTTTGTTACTATTAAAACGCCACAAAAGTGTTTCCTCATTGCAACATAGTACTGAGGGCAACGTAAGGCCATGGACACTCATATTTGGTTCCAGAATAAACTGCCTCTTATTCTCTTTGAAGCAGGAGTTATGGTGTTTCTATTGTACTTTGAAAATTTACTTTATACCCTTGTACTTTGAAAACTTAATACAAATGATGCACACTAAAAGTTACACAATAAATTCTTGATTTTGTTTATTGACATTATTGTTCCTTTTTTCAAGTTTTGAAATATTTGCAACATGTGATAGCAGCCACAAAAGAGAAATAGTTTTCTGTCTGAAAAAAAGCAATTTCCTGTTTCAGATAGTGTTAACTAGCTTAGTAGTGATTCCAAATGCTTAACAATGACAACAAAATCCAGATATGAAAACTCTTTGAAGGATTCTAGACATTTCTATAAAATGTCTTTGCCAAATCACAACTGTTTTCTGGCAGAGTCATTTCAAGTTATTACACATTTTTGATTTTTTATTATCAAGCTGATTGGAATTAATTTTGTTTGCTCTTTTTTTCTCAGTTCCCAGGCACCAACCTAATTGATGCTGTTTCTGCTTCAGTTGATTAGTTTTGCTGTTTATATGCAATTTGGGGTTTGCAGGGAAACAATGATAAACAAATTGAATGTCAGAAAGCTGTCAACATGTGGCTTTCCTGTCTAAATTGAATATGGAGGGTAAAAATTCATTAACACTCACCTTTAAAACTTACAAATAAGCAGTTCAGGAAGCTATCTAATGAGAAGCAACAGAAACACTTTAAATACAATGATAGTCATCACAATATATATCAAAATAATACAAAATAACCATCACTCATATTTTACCTTAAAAATATTTTCCATGGGCCTGGGAAGGTGTTTCCGTGAGTAAAGTGCTTATTGTACAGGTGTATTTTGACTGCTAGCATCCATGTTAAAATCCTGGAAGGACAGACTGTCTATCATATCACTGAAATTCTAGGTTCAATGGACCTTGTCTCAAAAATAAGGGAGTGAATGATTGAGCGAGATATCTTATGCTGCCCTTTGACACACATGAATAGGTTTATGTGTCACACACAGGTGCGCGCGCGCACACACACACACACACACACACACACACACACAGAGAGAGAGAGAGAGAGAGAGAGAGAGAGAGAGAGAGAGAGAGAGAGAGAGAGAGAGAGAGGATATTAGAAATAAGTTAATGAATTAGAAAAGAAAACAATCTTTCCAGTAGGTACAGAGAAAAGAGCTCTTCCCCAGTCTTGCATTCAGGAAAGCAGGAGGGACCCTTGCTGACATGGGAGACTTTCTCTTTTGTCTTTTGTTCCCTTTTGTTTTTGTTTATTTTGTATTCTTTGTTCTACCACCCTTTTTACATTTTTGTTTCTGCCTTTAAACTCCCACCATTGGAACAACACATTCACTTCCTTCAAGCAAATAGTGTTCAGATATACTCATCACCTACGTGGTTAATTTTGTGGACCTCAAATCACTTGTCAATGACTGGCTTTTCCTTTGTTCTGGTCTCTCAGCTGCTAAGCCTTCCAACAATGAAACAATATGAGCAACTGCAGCCTTTCAGCTCATAATCAGGTGAACAAACAGCAAAGCAAGGACAGGGAAGAAAGAGTAATAAACTAAACACAATTAAGAACGTGAGCCCCAAACATTTTGTCCTAAGGAGTTTAACTTAGACATTATCCGACTGGTGCCCTATATTCCTTATTTTTATGGTATTTGTAAAATAGCGTTCTATCATGTCTATTGTATAATACTGGGGGGAAAACTTAGTTTCTTTTTATTTTTGTCATTTTATTTATTTTTGTTTGTATATTTGTTAATTAATTAATTAATTTACTGTGCATTTGTGTCAGGGGTCAGGGAGAGTGATTGCCTGCCACAGTACATAAGAGGAAATCAGAGGACGATTTATAAAAGTTGGTTCTCTTGTTTGTTATGTGGGTTCTAGAGGTCAAACTCAGACCACTAAGATTTTAAATAAAGTTAATTAATAATATTGAATGACTCCGCCATAAGCAAGGAGTATATAAAAAATGGCTTCCTATAACTTCTTTAAAAACATGTCGCCAATTGCTTTATGGACCTATAGTTTTCTGTAAGGCAGAAATAAATGATTCCTATTATCTAAAGGCCCTCAGCTATTTGGTAACCTGTGTCCTTCACAGCAAACATTACATGTGATATCAATGAGCCTCCTCACACCCTGTACTGCAACTTGTCTCTCTAATTCCTCATCCCGTTGTTGGAGATGCCACACTATCAGTTCTCTGCTGCAATCTTCCTCATGCAGATGACTGTTCTCATTTTATCACTCCCCATCCCCACCTCCGTTTGACTGGGTTTTTATTACTGTGGAATTCTCTTTTCTGTTACCTTTTTCTTTTTCAGACAGCTGTGAGAAAACTCTCTCCTCTATTAAATGGAAACTAGGACCTAAACATCGTTGATACTCATTTGAAAGATTATATCTCTCAACAGGAAGGCTCCATTGCCTTGTAACTCTTGTTCACAGCTTAGATGTGTTACCAAGTATATCATCTGAAAATTATAGCTTGATAGAAATTAATGGGCAAAAGTATCATATTTTTAATATTCAGTTTTTACTTTATGTTCTCACATATTAGGAGTGAGTGACACAAGTCTTTATTCATAAAAAAAAAGAATTCCCTAAATATTTAAATTGGAAAAAGAAAACACAAAACTTAAGCTAACAGTCTGGATGTTTTAAAAATTATTTTTACAATTCTGGTTCAACATCCTTTGAAACTTTCCTCTGCCTTCTAAACTCTTTGGAGATATGCAATAGTCACACAGTTCCATCGATTTTCATGAACTCAGAATACTCACGTTTATAGCCTTCTGATCAGAAAACACAAAACATCAGCACAGCACAGACCCATGGCCCATCTCTGAAAGATTTTACCAAAAGTCATCTCTTCGGCATCCCAAGAAGACTCCTCAGATTCCTCATAAATCATACTTCCATTGTCATATTCCCCTGTTGAGATACACTGGCCACTTCCCACTGCCTAACTGCTAAGGTATTTGGAAGTCCCTATTACCTTTGCTGGTTTCAAAAACCTACCTTTTAATCCAAAACAGCTATTTTACCAGGTGCAGAGAGTTAATAGGAAGGCAAAGCGATAAGATTTTCATGAAGAGTAGATGACCTTACTCTAAACTGATTATTCTAAATCAGTAATTCCAGATCAGTGATTGTTGTCCAGGGGTTCGAGGTCAATGAGTGTAGAACAGTTATTCCTGGCCAATTTTGACCTCTGGGATTAATTGTTAGAGAATTTTATAAAGAACTGGCTCAGGTTAACTTTTGGACTATTCCCTTTCTCCTCTGACTGACGGTCTGCTAGCAAATGAAACCAGCTAGATGCCAAACTGTGTTGAGAAGATGCCCCCTCCCCACTTTTCCCTGTTCCTTACAGCCTAGATAGCCAAGGCCCAGGCTCCCAAAACCTTCTTCCAAGGATTATTTGACACCTTCCAACTGGATTCCTCTCTTCTTTTCAGTTTGCTCAATCCAGTAGTCACAGTGATTTTGTTATAATGTGTGAGTCAAATTGTGCAGCTATTATTCCTCTTTGTAATTAATGTTCCCAGTAGCCTTTGCATCTCACTGGGAGTAACATCCAAATTCCTTATGATGGCTTTAAAGCCTATAGTCTGCCACATCCTATGGCTGCAGAGCACTGCAAATGGACATAATTCAAACTGAGGTGATCTGCCAGTGACAAATGCATAGAGGATTCATAGAGAAACTTAATAAAATTAATACAAATATCTGAACCATTTTATTGATTATAAGCTAAAATGTTTTTTATTATTTCTGTCTAAATAATATAATATTATAATTCATTTCATGTGCTTTTTTATTTTATAATGTGGCTGTTGGAAAGCATGTGTCTATGTATGTGATCTACCTAGTGTGTCCACTGGACAATACTCTTTTAAACAGTGGAAGCTCTATAGAATTCTTAACCACCTCTGCTGATCCTTCGTTGTTTCTCACTGGACTGCCTTTCTTGTTCTTTGTACATACCAGGCATGCTCCTGACTCAGGGTCTCTGTGTTTTTTTTTTTTTCCCTTAGTTTAGAAGTTTCTTTCCTCTGATGTCCTGTGGTATCTTTATCACTTCCTTTAGGCTTTCCCCTACTGGTTGCTTTTCAGTGAAACCTTGCATGCTATTTGATATAAAATTGATATCCATGAAATTTTGTATTCTGCCTTACTATTTTACCTTTCTCCTTATCTGTGTAACACAGATATATCACATGGAGCATGCAGAATGCTAAGGAATTTCTTTAATTTCAGCATAACAATAAAAGATGGTTTCTAGTGGGTAGTCACAGCAACATTTATTCAATGTTCCAAAAAATAGTTGAAGGTCTGGCTACAACTTCAGAACATATAAATAGAGATGCAGGTATGAAGTGGTACCCAAGGAATTCATATGGCACTGCCTTTCATAATTGTGATGTGAATCTCTGATTGCATGAGCTCAGAGCTACATGTCCTAAGGAAAAAAATGTGATTGGCTTTTCATATTTCCATTCTATAAAGGGTTTAGGGCAGAACAAATAAAGGAATTTACAGAAGGACTGAAGCAGAACTCAAGACTTTTCTTTCAATGGGCACAGCAAATGGTGGTTTGTTGAGAGTGAAAAGTATGAGAGAAGGTATTTCTGGGTTGTTAGTAATATGGGGCATCTCTACTCAGTAGCATATCCTTCTATGAAAACCATAACAAGTATTACAGAAAGAGATCTTAAGATATGATTGTTCTCCTAATGTGTACTTTGATGTAATTGGCCTATCTAGCACACAACCTCTGTGAGCACTGCCTGAGTTCCTGAACAACAAGCTGAATGGTCTGATAAATGTAGCGTGTTGACTATGTTGCTTCCATTTGAGTCAATTTCTTGAGAAATTGCTTATCTTAGCCACTGCTGCCTCAGGGCACCTCACTGTATCTGTGAGTACAGGCCAAACTGCCCAGGGATGGCACTGCCCCCTTGAACTGGGTCCTCCACCATCAATTATCAATCAAGAAGATGCTCCACAGAACAGTCTGTTGGAGATATTTTCTCACTCAAGGTTCTCTCTTCTCACACTGCTTGAGATTGTGATGATTTGTCATCAAATAAACTAGTACAACTGAAAACCTCAGGGTTTTTTTTTTTTGTGGTTTTTTTTTCAGGTAAGGAGGAAATGGGGTAACAAATTAAAATGGACAGTCATGATAGTGGGTGTCTACATTGCTAATTGCTAGTATTTATTATTATTATTATTATTATTATTATTATTATTATTATTATTATAACACTTTTGCATGTTTCACCCAAACTCGGAGTCTTCCCTCCTAAACCTTTTACATCTTAAGTTGGTGTCTCAGTCAAGACTAACTTCAGTCATACAGCTTCTCAAGTGAATGATTGGGGAGTCATTCTGGGCTTTGTTTGCTTGTCATGATTTAAGCTGGGAATCAAACATAGATTCCTCTACAAATTAGACAAGAGAAAATATATTGAAATGACTGTGATGACATTTATGAAATCTGTAATAATTTTTTATACTGAAGAGGTTGTATTTAGGAATGTATGTGTATACATATATGTAAATGCACATGAAATTGAAATACCATGAAATTAAAAGAGAACAATGAGAAGCATATGGAAATGTTGGAGGGAGGAAAGGGAAGGGACAATGTTGTAATTTCAAAAATAAAAGAAAAAATTATATAAAAGAGCAGGTCTAGGGAAAGGATGGAAGGTATTCCTTGCCTCTTTACTGTTGCAAGTACTGTCTATTTTTGGAAGTATAAAATAGCTTCTGAAAGTTTTTAATCAATTAGTGGTGGGAGACACCAAAATTTGCTTGCCAAAAATGTTAGCCTGACCCCTTTCATTTGAAGTTGTGTTACCAAACACAAGGTTAAGTTATATAACCAGTGAACAAACTGACTTATTTTAAAATAAATTTTGTTTATAATGACACAAATTTTATATTCAGTACCAATTTGTGTGTCTTTTGTAGTTGAGAAAACCTGACTTAAATAAAAACAAATCATATCAGGCCTTAATATCATGCTTTTATTACGTAGTACACAATAAGGACAATTAGAGTAAATTGCTTTTATCCCATTCAATTGTAATTTTATATGCCAAAGAACAGGGATTAAAAGGGACATTACAAATATTAATTATACTTTTGCTCTTACTATATTCTTACAAGGTTATTGTTATCTGTTGGTGGCCTGCTACTTAAAGCTACTATCTGAAAATCACAAAAGCATGTGTTGTCAGCAATGAATACTGGAAAGGGCATTGTCTCTACGCCCATGGCAAGGACTACAATAAGTGGAAGCCTTGTTCTGTGGTTAATTGTGTAGAAGAATATAAACCAATGAAGTCCTGAAAATCAAAGTCAGAGAGACCAACAGTCCATGATCGCCTACCCACAGGCCATGCTTCTCACATAGAGAACATGTTTCATATGGGTACAGAGGGAAGACGAAGTGATGCCTACCTCTCTCCTACTTTACCAAGTTAAGATTTTTTTCTTTTGGGAAACATAAATTGCTGTGTGAATAAATCATAATAAATGAAACCTTAAATAGAGCCAATTTTTAGAACTAGGCGAGACTTTGTGATCTGTCCATGACAGAAAGCTAAATTTTAAATTTTTATACTAGCAAATTAAAAATCTTAAAAATAATCAGTGCATGATCCCAGACATGAAAGCTGTTATTTTAGATTCTTATACCCTGTATACTATCCAACCTCAGAGGAATCAGGATCTTTGGAATTACTAACCTAATCTTTTCAAGTTCTTGCTTCCATGCATGTAGGGAAACAAAAAAATTAGTTGTAAGGACCATTTTTTTTTCCTAAGAGAAAAATGTCTTATGTTTTTGTGGAGATATCACAGTGTTAAATGAAAAAAAAATTATTAAGCATACTATAATTAGGTTTCTTTGGAAACCAGAAATAGTCATAATAATTTCAATTTAAAACTGTGACCCAGTGTCATTTCCTTAATGTTTTTCAGAGAATATTTCTTAAAGATGTGACCACCAAACCCTACTTTTCAGAAAAGGACAAATGCATACTTTTTGTTTTGGTTAAGGCCCTGAATCAATGACATTTATGAGTATTTTGCTGTTTATTCAAATGTTTTTAATTGGAAAATAATAATTATCTGAGGATCACTAATAGAACGTGCTAACTATTGGTGTCTTAATGTTTGCAGAGTAACTACATATAGTCCTTGTAGTTTCTTTCACGTATTGCTATCATATATATATACATGTGTTATTTAATAGTGCTGATGTGTTTATAGACACTTTCCTTCAGAAAAATGAACTCTAATGTGTTGAACTGTCTTTAGACTATAGATGTTTGTAAATTTAAGTAGCTAAAAGGAGGTTGTGAGTCTTATTGTACACCCAGAAAAGAGAAAGATTTTCAGCTCTCTTGGGGTATTGTTTTGGTTGAAACAACTTACTGCTTGAGATCTGATCATTCCACTTTTTAAATAAGTACATGGTAGCGTCTGACTTTTATGAAGAGAAAGGGGTTAGCTTTGTGATCATCTCATCTCTAAATTAAATATTATGCCTCTGTATATCCTGTTCAGGTATAAATCTTAACTTCAAGATCACAGCAGCCCTGCAATACGTGGCTGGGAAAATTCATTGTCTATTTGTGTCTCTCATATAGAATGGCCGTCTCTAAGATAAAAACAGTCTCTTGTACTGTTGAGAGCATGAGGTGAAAACCTCTGTGCAGAGGGCCTGAAAAAAGCCAAGCAAGAGATTAGGTATTGAACAAGACCTTTCCCATCTGTCTGGCTCAAAAATAATTCAACTGTTTGAAATGACTTCCTCTATAAAATCAGATACCTTTCAAACTCATTTCAGATTTAAGTATACATTTTTAAAAACAACTATTTGAAATTCTAATCAGTTTGCCATTTTCATACTAAAGTATTTAGAAATTCTTAGAAATCTGTATGGTAACTTAAAAATGACTTTTTAAAGCTTCTCTTGAATATTTCCCACATACTGAACACATGGAACTTTGTAGAACTAAACACCAAGACTGCACCCTGTAAAGAGTTCAGTCATGGAGACACACAATTTCTGAGGGTTTCTAGTTGAAGAAAGGATGAGATTGTCTAGAAAGGGGACAGACAAGGCTCAGAAAATACGACTTTGAGATGGGCATAGGAGGACAAAAGCAGTAAATCAGACCAGGGAACTAGAATGGTATGATAATTGAAGTACAATGGACCAGTTGGTCTAAGAAAAGTTTGTATACCCAGAAAACTGTAAACTCTGTGTATTTTGTTCACCTTTAACTTTCCATGTGCTCCATACTGGAGTCATCCCTGTAGACAGAAAATGGAGAAAGTATATTCTGTGATGTCTGAAAGTTGTAGTTACGTTTGAGCAGATAATTCCAATAACTAGTGTTAGCTTTCATGATGTGGGGTGGCTGCTGAGACAGCATGGAAATGACACCTCTTACCTGACCCTGAGGAAAGCAGCCCTTGAGTTTTTGTCTGATAAAGTGAGTAAAAGCTGACGGCGAAAGGTGCAACTTATCTCAGAAGGAAGGTGCCAGAAGTAACTAAACAGCCAAGGTAAGAAAAGGCAGGGTGATGCCGGGCGGTGGTGGCGCACGCCTTTAATCCCAGCACTCGGGAGGCAGAGCCAGGCGGATCTCTGTGAGTTCGAGGCCAGCCTGGGCTACCAAGTGAGCTCTGGGAAAGGCGCAAAGCTACGCAGAGAAACCCTGTCTCAAAAAAACAAAAAAAACAAAAAACAAAAAACAAAAAAAAAAAAAAAAGAAAATGCAGGGTGTGGAAGGGGAGAACGGGGACATACTGTTGTATTAAAATGATAGATAATATGACGTAGGAGGTGATATAATATTACATAGGAAGGTGAGGGCTTGTTTGAGATGCTTGGTTTTATCTTTAGTCTTTGAGGAAGGCAGAAGTTCCTACCTAGGAGAAAGAGTTTGTCAGATCTTATATCTTAGATGTGTTCAGGATGAATATTGGGGACACAGGCTTGCATTTGAAAGATTGGTCAGGATATTTTATGATAACCAAAGGAAGAAGAAACAAAGGGAAAATGAAAGGGAGGATTTTTACTAGATACATTTCCAAGGTAACACTAATTGAATTTTGTGATTGTGTGTGAGATTGTAAAACAGAGAAACTCCCTGACTGTTGTGCAATAATTCTAGTCATATGTACCACAAGCCACAGAGAATACTTTAAATGTGACTAATGAGAATAAATACATTTTACACTTTATTTAGAAGTTGATTTAAATTTAAATTGGTGCTTCATATATACAGGGTCTATCATTTCTAACAGCCCCCCAATTTTAAGTCTACAGGTTATATCTATTCCATAACACACAACTCTAAGCATCTCTTTTCCAATGTTTCCACTCTGATCTCTAATCAACATCCTAGAACTAACAGCTGGACCCTTTGCCTCCTACTGGGTTGACACATTCAGCTTTGATATGAGGGCATTTGCCTAGTCTTATTCCATCCTTTTATGCCATGGTTGGTTTATTATCACTGAGAGGCCTGCTCTTTTCTGAAGAGAAAGAGGAGCAGTGGATCTCAGGGGAATGGGAGGTGTATTGGGGGCTAGAAACAGGGGAGGGCTGGGATGCTTTAGTCAGGATATATTATATGAGAAAAGAATAAAGAAAAAGAGGAAAAAAACTCACTAAATTTAGATCCTCCCTTTGCAACTCTCTTCTTCTATGCCTTCTTCATCTTAGCAAATGGGAACTTCACTTTTCAATTCTCTCTTGTTCTTTGTTCCAGTGTAATATTTCTGATTTGTCAACCAACCAGGCAGAACATAATCCATAATCTGCTTGTTCCCACACATGCAAATATCCATAGTAATACTGTTTCCTGTCATTGTTATTGCAATGGCCTTCTATCTGGCCTCCCCTACCTTGAATTTTGTGCTTTGTCACTTAATCACATATGTCGTTCATGGTGTGTTATCTAGTCTTCCATGCAAAGTTATTATTAGAAGCAAAATATAAAATCCCTGCCATGAGCTGGTCCTCAGTTTCTGCTGTTTCTGTCATCCCATCTGCTTACATACTCACATTCACTCTGTCCATTCATACTGTGTTTCCTCTTACTCTTCAAAAACTCTAAGGAGACTCTCTCTGCAGATTTTTGCATTTTCCTTTGCTTAGAGGCTCTTCCTTTATACCTATGCATGGTTTGTGTCTTCATTTCCCCATGACTTTATTTGAATACACATCTGCTTTAGATTCTTTGAAGGACTTTGTCATTACACTAAATGTACGTATATAAGCTCTGCACTCATAGATTTACCGCTCTCCACAGTACTTGAATCATCTAGCAAAATAAATTTTTATTCCTGCATTGTGATCTCTTTAGGTAGAATGTGACTTATCTCCAGATGTATATTTAATCTACAATGTTCATTACTGCTCAGCAAGAACTGAGAGCTTTCTAAAACATGGTAAGTAATACATTTACTGATGATACCTTAGTGCTACACATGCAAAGGGGTGTATCTTTAGAATAGACATCAGATTAAAAACTCTCATGGAATATAGGAGGTGCTCAGTAAATATTTGTTTGATATTTAAATGAGCTGGAGGGAAGTAGCATGATGCAGCTCATCCTGTGCAGCAAGAGAAAAACGGAATAAATGGTGTGGGTATTGTTCTGTAGGTGAGACATTTATTATAACCCAGGAGATAGCTGTGATATCAGTGAAGTTCAAGTTGATTGTCTATGAAGGTGATGCCTTCAGTATTTTAAGCTATGAAATGACATTCTATAAAAGCAATAAATTATACACTTATTTCCAGTTTGAAACCCAGACTGTTCACCTTCCCCAATGCAGATTAAAGTCCCATCAGTTTTTTGTTTGTTTGTTTGTTTTGTTTTGTTTTTTAACTAGCAACCATTTGATCACGGTACCTCCACTTTAAATTCCACACATTTTTCTTCAATTGTTAATAATTAACATTTTGAAATGTATATTGGTACACTTATTGTTGACTCTGATCAATATTCGTCTCCCATATTCATATGTAAATCTGTGACCAGTGGGCTTTGAAGCTTCAGGAGTAACTAACAATATACCATGAAAATTTGTTAGCACTTAATATAGAGTGAGGGACTTTATTTATAAGCATATATTAAAATATGTGTTTTGTAGAACCTGTCTAAATATATACTACTATAATTTGCTATTCACCAAAAACCCTTCAAGTGTAGGCACTTGCCAAAAGTCACCCATATTCTCTAATGATTTCACTTCATGATGACAAATGCTTGGCATTTTGTAGCTGGACTTTAGGGGGAGGTACGAGGTGGACCATTAGTGCATGCATAATGGGTACCTTCACCAGCTTCAGTGTCAGGCAATTTCTGACAAAGCAGTGTAATTAATGAGAATATATTTTCTGTGGAGTATGTCAGTAATTGGGCCACGATGGAAACATATGCCTTGTTTGACGAACCTGAACGTGAGAGGAGGTAGGAGCAAACAGTAGAATGCTTATTCTAGTTGACAGTCTACCTGTGGTGATATTAACGAGGCTTTAAGCATGTTGATATAAATCAAGATATAGCCAGCAGCAAGGCTCAGCATATTGAAGAAACTGGGAAATTGGCTGTATTAGTGTCCCTGGGGCAGATGAAGCAATGAGGTGCTGGTAGCACAGAGAAAGATACCAACACCCTCAGCTGCTCAGCTAATGAAAGGCAGGAGTTTCAACCTTTTTCTTTCCAACCTGATAATGCAGATACTTGGGATCAGTGAAGAGAATTTTTTAGCGCAACCTTTAGAAGTCTGTGAATGATCCTCTCTTGCTCCCAACATCCAATTAATCTAAACTTCTAAAATTTTTAGTCCTATACACTTCACAAATCTGAACCAGTTTCTCTATACCATCCCATCTTCTCTATACTTGAGAGATATCAAATATTTTCCTAACTGGGGTCACACCCAGAATACCCCTCCTTTGAATTGAGCCACTTAAGAGCTACCTGAGAAATGTAACAGGGGCAGCAACTGAAAGATTGCATGAAATTACTCATGTGCACCATTCTGACTCCAATATAAAATTCATGGCTAGTGCTCATCATTTTCTCACATGACAGATACAACCTGAGATGCTTTGTCTAAAAAGTTTTTTTCTGTGATGTGATGTGGGCGCACTGTCTCTTACTATATGTGAGGCCCATGGTAATTGGATAAATGTTCATCACTCAAATTCTGTGGTGCTCAAAATCAGCTCTAGGTGGTTTGTGTCCTGATCAAGATACCCCTTCTTAGGATGCAGAGTAGAACCCTCAGGAGAAGTTCTCTGCGTGCCTCTCATGTCTCTTCCATTTACCCCACAATTGTCTGTGCTTTAGCAACTTTGACTTGCAATTCCATGCACATGCTCTGGGAGTCCCAGTTTGCATCTCTCTCTCTCTCTTTTTGTTTCTGTTTGTATGTATATGTGTGTGAATGTGTATATACATTTTCGTGTGTGTGTGTGTGTGTGTGTGTGTGTGTGTGTGTGTGTGTATGTGTGGTGTCATGTTAGGCAATCTTATTTTCATTCTCCCAATGTTGACTTTTTTGAAGTAGATTTCCAACTTTTTCTTCCTAAGAGAAACCTTGCTTTATATTTCTCCTGAGGCTGAATTTACTTCGTCAATAGCTCCTACTCTCTGTACTTCCTCATTCTTGAATTCAACAAACCTAGACTCAAATATATATTTTAAAATTATGTCTACTGCAAAGATGAGCAGACCTTTGACATTATTTCCTAAAATGTAGCAGAACAGCTATTTGTGTAGATAGTACATCACATTAGATAGTATAAGCAATCTAGAGATATTTAAAAAGCAGTGAGGTGCTGTAGGTATGTTATGTGAAAATGTTGTGTAGGCCCATGTTATACACCCAGAATCAGAGAGGAAGAGATAGAGAGAAACACTGAGTTTCTGAGTTTCATCCTAGCTTCAACATTTTAAAACAGTGTAGAAGAATTATTACTTTTAAGGAACTCTTTATGAAATGATGTTTAGTCAGGTCACATTCCAGCATACTCACTTGCTGTATGATTGTGCACCAAATGCTTAAGTTGGCAGGGCTTTTCTTAAGGTCTAAGACAAAGCCAAGAACAGTTGTTTCTTACTCTTCACTTTCATAATTTCGAGAACACAAAACAGGGGTCTTTGAACAGGGTGAGATACTTCTCAAAATCTCAGGAATACTAGCAACTACAACTGCTGCCCTTTGCTTTACCTAGTTCTTCGCCACTTCTACAAAAATTCTAGTTATTTCTATTAAATTTTGTACTTGGTGATTCTTAATACGAGATTAAAAAGAAGAAAATGTCTTCTTTTGCTCCGTGCTCCCCAAAGCCAACACAGTCCTGTTTGCATGCTAATTCTATGCACATTTAAATAATTTTAAATTTCTTATACTTGTTTAAAAATGTTTTTAATCAAATTTCAAAATACTTCTAAATGATAGAGAAAATATCCATTTTTATATACCAGTAAACCATTCACTTAAAAATATAATATTAATTATAATATATAGCACATTTAAGTTGTTTTGGTACATAGTTGGTTAAAACTATATGTTTAAATTTACTAATTTTCAGCTAGGGCCACTTTGATATTGGAAGTTTCCAGAGTTTCTGGCACCTTCCTTCTTCCAGGCTTCTAGGGGTAGTTGTTGACCTACTCTACTAAAAAAGAGTCTTCCAATGGACTAGCCTAACATTTCTGCCATATTCTATTATCTAGTTAAAGCATTGGTCTTTCCTGTTCATAGAATGGGTATGGTTTGCTGAAGGTCAGTTTAGAATTATGTTTGCATCCTACATGGCACATCAGATGTTGGTAACTATTATGGAGACATATAAAATGGAGGAGACAGGAATCTACAAGGATGACCCCAGCTAGGACTACTAGCAATAGTGGAGAGGGTGTCTGAACTGAATGTCTCCTGTAATCAGATTGATGACTACCCTAATTGTCAACAGAGAGCCTTCATCCAGTAACAGATGAAAGCAGATGCAGAGATCCACAGAAGAGCACTGGGCGAGCTCTGGGAGTCCAGTTGAAGAGAGGGAGGGATTGTTCAAGCAAGGAGGGTCAAGATCATGATGGAGAAACCCATAGAGACAGCTGACCTGAGCTAATGGGAGATCACAGATTCTGGAATGACAACTAGGGAGCCTAAGTGGGACTGACTGAGGCCTTCTGCATATGCATGACAATTGTATAGTTTAGTCTGTTTGTGGGGCCCCTAGCACTCACATCAGGACCTATCCCTGGTGCTTAGCTGGCTTTTTTGGAACCTATTCCTCAAACAGGGATGCCTCGCCCAGCCTTGATGATGGGGAAGGAGCTCAGTCCTCCCTCAATGTGATATGACATGCTTTGATGACTCCTATGGGAGTCCTGCCCATTTCTGAAGGAGGGTGAGTGGAATGGGTAGGGGAATAGACAGGAGGTGGGAGAGGGAATGGGAAGAGAGGAGGGAGGGGAAACTGTGGTTGATATGTAAAAATAAATGAAAAAATAATAAAAAAGAAAAGAAAGAATATTTGTTTGTTTGTTTCTTCAAGACAAGTTTTCTCTGTGTAGTTTTGTGCCTTTTCTGAAACTCACTTGGTAGCCCAGGCTGGCCTCAAACTCACAAGAGATTCACCTGGCTCTGCCTCCTGAGTGCTGGGATTAAAGGCATGCGCCACCACCGCCTGGCTGAAAAGAAAGAATGTAAAAATTAAAATAAAATGGGGGGTGGGGATTCAAGGTGCAGTGAGGTCATGCGGGGAGGAAGGAGCCACTGCAGCATACTAAGCAAACTGGAAAAGAAATATTTTCTTCTTGTTTTAGTCATTTCCACTTTACTCATTTTGCTGACAGGTTTAAACATACACAAGATAGCAATTAGAAGTTAGAGTGATATGACTAAATATTGGGTCATTGAATTAAAATAATCATGACAATTATAGGACAGTCTTATCTATCCTAACAAATCTGCACTGGAAAGAAACAGCTCTCACGATGAAACCAACATAGAAATCAACTTGACACAGAGGCAAGAAGTGAAAATGAGCACTTTTCTCCTCAGGGAATTCCATTCATCAGCTCCGAATGGAGCTTGATTCTTTTATTACTTGTAATTCATCTCAGAAAGTTCTCTAATCCCAGGAGGAACCCTGCTTTACTCATTCCCACTCTCTGTGGGATTGAGTCCCTGTGAAGCAGTTATTTTCAGTCAACAATTTATACTCTTAATTTGTTTCTTAAGTATTACCATTGGTTATCCCCAGTGATCTTCACAAACCCTATTTATATCCCAATCAAATTAGAATCTCAAAAGCATTAGTGTTAGAAGAGTGAACTTGTCTTCACAATAAGTTTTATGTTTGAAATGGAAGAGCCTAGAAGCATCAAGAAGTGTCTGAGTGCTATGTTCTGTGGTCAGAACACTGTGAATGGCTCAAGGAATACCAATTGACTTATTGGGGTGTCATTCAACTGCTCTGCCATTTTTTGTTTTCAAACAAACAGTGACTATTATTTACTTCCTATTTTCTTGTTCTTATCTCCACAAGATAATCTTAGTGATACTGAGCATATGAATTAAAAGAGGGCAAAACTAAAGCCAATTGGTTAACAGCTATTTGTCCTCCTCAGTCTCTTGAAAAGAATGACAATACCCTGAGCTAGAAATAAAGTTGATCTACAAGTTAGGGGATACTTTGCAGAATTTATGGAGTATTAAAGCCTGAATCTTATCTGCATAATAAGCATGTCCAGGTAGAATTTCACTCCTTTTCTTATACAATATACACGGTGCTAGACTTAAGTACTACCTAGTTAGGCAATGACTTCTTTGAAGTAAGATATTTTCATGCAAAATCCATGTAAAATTTTGCATAAACATCTTTACTCTCATATAATATACTGTTGTAAATTACTTATCAAATGAATACACACAGAGAAACACACACACAGAAACACACACATATACACACACAGAGAAACACACACAGAGAAACACACATATACACAGACAGAGGAGGGAGAGAGCTATATAGAGACAGATAGTTACATAGATATGTAGACATATAGATGATAGATAGATAGATGGATAGATGTTAGATATGTAGATAGATGACAGACAGATTGATTGATTGATATATAATTGACAGATACATAAAAAGGTGGGCAGACAGGCCAAGAGATAATATAGCAAAGTTGTAAGCTCAGAGTATCACCAGTAACAGAGCTACCACTAAGCAACCCAGTTTTATAAGAAAGCCTTCCCAGGTTATATTCAGAAGGAAATTGCTGATAACATGAAAAGAAAGGAGACATTTGGAGCATCACTCTCAACCGTCTGTTTTGATTGGTGAATATCTTTTGATGATATGTGTTTACTCTGTGGGAAGTATTAACTATTTTTTTAGTGAAAACACAAAAGCCAGACACATGGAAGCTTCTGCATGCAAAATCTTGTTCAGTCCGTTAATTCTCTCTCATGTGAGGTTTAAATATTGATCAACCCAAAGTGATGTAGATGGTTTCTGTGCACACTCCTCTTTATCTCTCTTATTCTTTCTTCAAATCACCTTAAAATTATCTTATCCCACAGACTCTGTTGGTACATTTATGTAGTCTCTCTCCAGATTCCTGTTTGACAGAGTCCCATTAGATTCTTCTTCTTCTCTTTTTTTTTTTTTTAAATTTATTTAACTTTATTTTATGTGCATTGTCATCAGATCTCCTGGAACTGGAGTCACAGACAATTGGGAGCTGTCCTGTGGGCACTAGGAATTGAACCTGGGTCCTCTCGAAGAGTAGCCAGTGCTCTCAACAACTGAGTCATTTCTCCAACCCCCTTCTCTTTTTTAAAATGTACCTTTATTGGCACTTTTCCTTCTTTTATCTTTGAGATTATAACCTAATTACATCTTTTCTCCATTCTATTTCCCCCTCCAAACCCTCTTGCATATTCCTGATTGTTCTCCTTTGAATTCATATTTTTCATAAATTGCTGCTATATGCATATATATATATATACGCATATATTTGCACACACACATATATTCCTAAATATATTCTGCATATTACCCATATGTATGTTTTCAGAGCTATTTGGCATTAACTAATGCATGTTCTCTTCCTTGAAGAAGAATATTGCTCCTTCTCTCAGAATTCCATAATTGTCTATATTTCTTTGTGTAGGCTTGAGGCCTCATGGCTGTCCCTCCATTCACTTTGGCATGTCTATTGCTGTTGCCTTGTTCAGCTCATGTTTAGGAAGCCATGTTGGTGAAACTTTATAGATGTAACCTCTGACATTATTAGAAGACACAATCTCACAGTATACTTCCTAATTTTCTGGCTCTACCAATCTTTCCATGCCCTTTTGTACAATGATCCCTGTGGTGTGAGAGTTGTACTATAGATGTGTTACTTGAGACTAAACTGTACAACTCTGTATTTTGATTGGCTGTGGTTTTTTATTATGATCTCCTTAGTTGCACAGAGAAGATTCCTTGATGATCAGTGAAGACTACGCTTATCTGTGCTTTTAAGGATAAATATTTAGGATATAGTTAGGGGTTGTGATGGGTTGCCAAAGTGGTGGCTATTGGTTCTCCTCCAAGATCCATGATTTATTAGTCCTGGGTTGTTGGCTAGGTTTTCTTGTACCTGACATGGTTTACTTATTGTTGGTCATTTCTTAAGTCCAATTAGGAAGCTGTCGGTTGCCACCAAGATATGATTACCATTACTATACCTGTAGGTTATCCTGCCATGTTGGTAGTTGTTGTGGTTCATAGCTGTCATAGATGAGTAGTATTGTAGGTTGATTGTAAATGTAACCAACTGTCTTATTAAATAAGAAACACAGAACCAATGCAAAGAAGAAAGCCAAGAGATCAGAGCTAAGAGCCTTACCGCCTGCTGTAGCTAGCCTCTTAAGCCAAGAGACCTCTTCAAAAGGGAGCTACTTCCTGTGTGTTTGTCTTTATATAGTCTTTCTGTTCTGCCTTTTCATTGGTTGTAAACCCAAACACATGACTGCCTTGTCACTGTCTGTCTGTAGAGACTTCCAGGTCTTCCATGATATTGAGATTAAAGGTGTGTATCTCCAATGCTGGCTGTATCCTTGACCACACAGAGTCTTCTACCAAGTGCTAGGATTAAAGGCATGTGCCATGAACGCCCAGCTCTGCTAAGGCTTGCTATTAGCTCTGACCCCCAAGCAACTTTACTTATTAACATACAAATAAAATCACATTTCAGTACAAATAAAATACCACCATAGTTGATTTCTTTCTTTGGAAGCATACATGGTGTTTCTGGTACCACGAAAGCTGGTTTTCAGAGAGGATTCATTAAGGTCAGTTTCACTCAGGAGGCCTCTGGACCCTGTGTCTAAAGTGCAAGGTGTCTTACTTTAGTATCTTACCTTTCACCTGTGAGGAGTAATCAAGAGCAATAGCAATAGATTATATGTTTAGGGAGTCTCTTGGACCACCCTAAACAACAATTCAAAAGACTCTTCTCATGTATGATATTGGGATTTTTGTTAGGTGATCTTTGATTCTTAGAGGGGGCTTTGTCAGTCCAAATGATAAATACTCATTTAAATCATATCATATCTTTATGTAGATATATACTTGTATTATAGAGTTTTTATATAAATAGTTAATCTTATGGTTTCATATAAAGTTTCAGGCATCCTTATTTTTACTTTATCCTTCTGTATTTACCTCCCTGAAGAGCTTGCTCCCTTTTCACTTCCCTGATCACATCATGTGTACCCTGCTATTTACCTCTCTGTTTCTCCCTAGCTCCCATAACCTGACAATGATCCCTTTTTCCTTTCA
The DNA here is from genome assembly GCF_004664715.2 of Peromyscus leucopus. Lineage (NCBI taxonomy): Eukaryota > Metazoa > Chordata > Mammalia > Rodentia > Cricetidae > Peromyscus > Peromyscus leucopus. The sequence goes on from NC_051068.1 coordinate 85,079,768, forward strand.
TGCTTTGAACATTTGCTTTAGGATATGCACTCACATCTATTGATGTAGAGCTAGAAGTCTCCATTGAGAGAGAACATGTGAGTTTTTTATCTCACTCAATATAACCTTTCCTAGTTCTAGACATTTGCCTGCAAATTTCATGATTACATTTTTCTTTATAGATGAATGGTATTCCATAGTGTATACATGCCACATTTTTATTATCCATTTGTCAGTTGAAGGACATTTAGGTTGTCATGTTACTACTGTTTCTCCAGGCTCCTCTTTGAATATAGTTTCATCTCATTCATCAGTTTCTACTTTCCCTAACTATTTTCATTTCTCTATTCACATTGAGTTGAGAAATAGTAGATTATAAAGTACAGTTTATATAAGATATCATCCTGCTGGCAGCTTAAGTTATAGAAACATTTATGTTATATAAGCATGTGTAAGCCTGCTTATATCTTCATACATGTAATATTTTTATCTAACTCTGCAGTGCACACACACAGACACACTCACATATCACACATATACTATATATATCTATATCTATCTATATCTATATCTATCTATATCTATATCTATATCTATATCTATATATATCTTTATGTTACCTTAAATACCTTTTAAGCACATTATTGGAAGGGATATTTTCAACTCAGAGACTACAGAGACATCTCAATGGTAGGAGTGCGTATTGCCATTGCAGATCCACTTGAAGCAGCTCACAACTGCCTGTAACTCCAGCTCCCAGAGATGGGACATCATCTTCTGCACCAAGCATACATAGGCACCTATACTTACACATGTACACACTAGCATGTAGACCTGCACATGGCACACTATTAAGAATCCAAAAATATATAAAAAATATTAACCAGGCAATTTCAAATATATAACATTATGTCTTTTATTAGAGTCTCCATTTACACTACTGGTGAGATCATCATAAAATAAGAATCTAGCATGAAAATTCACCAATTGATTATCCAATACTAATTTGTCAGCTTTGAAAGTAGATATATGAGTAATATTATGCAGATTGAGAAGATTATATTTACGTATTTAGGAATAAATATGTAGGTGTACACACACACACACACACACACACACACACACACACACACACACAGAGTATGTTCAATTACTATAAAGTAGTTGGGTCTTGATGTTTTGTTGTTACCTGCCAGTGTTAAGTACTCAGGAGACTGTGCTTTCTTAAATGTGTGCATCTTGCCACACTAATATGGCATAATAGATTCTTTGTTGGTGTTTTTACTAATAGATATTTTTAAGTAACAACAATTTTACTAATAGATTTTGTTTGTAATAACAATTAATGAGAACAAAATTCTATGAATTTGACAAAGAGCTAAGCAGAAATATTTTGTTTTTCAAATAGAGGAATGGATTAAGCATTATTTGATAAGTGCTAATAACTATTTTGTCTACTTATTTAATACCTTTTAAATATTTCTACTTAATTATTAAAAATTAGAGCAATTGGAAAAAAGTATTCTGTTCCAGAAAATAATGTATGTCTTTACCTAATTGTTTTCATGTTTTTTTAGAAATGGCTCTGTATCTTTCCTTGTTTTGATATTGCCAACCATACCCACTTCACATTAAGTTCATCTACAAAAGTTAAAAACAGAAATATTTAGAATCAACCATTTTACATATTTTTAACAAGGAAAATTCGTTTGATCTAATTTGTTTTGGAAAAAGATAGATTTAATATGCATAATAGATTTCTTAGATGGAAATTTGCAAGAATTTAACATTTTACAGAATACAATATTTCTTAACCTAATATCATATTTCACATTTATTATCCAAATTTTTCTGTAGATTGTCTCTGGCATAACCACAAATGGCTTCTTACTCAATTTACCCTCTAATTCAATTTTTTTGTGGCTATCATGTAAGTTCAGGGTGCTCTCTCAAACAAGCTATTTTAGCTTTTTTTTTCTATCATGAAGTTTAAATTATGTCCTTTGTTACTTTCAGTACGATTGATTATCTCCTTTTTAAATTCCCACATTGAAATCTTAGTTCGCACTTCCATGGTATTTGAAGATGGATCGTTTAGAAGATAAATAAATTTTGATGAGATCATGAAGTTTGAACTCTCATAATGGAACTTGTCCCGCTGTAAAAAGGACAGAGAGAAATAGTTCTACCTCTACAAAGTCAGAGCAATACAAAAACCGTGTGTTAGCAAGCCAGGAAAGGGACTCATTACAAATTAAGCACCCAGAACTTTATCTTAAGCTCCCAAGCCTTCAGAACTATGGGAATCAAATGTCTATTGTTTAAAAATCAAAACATTTTATTGTGTTTTCTTATAGTACCCCAAACACACATTTTTTAAAAAAAGTTCTGTCTCAAATTTGACTTGTCTTTATCTTTTCCAAAGAGGTTGCAATCTTAACTACACATAGTAATAGATTATTTATTTTTTATTCTTCTACTATAAAGTAATCTTCATAAGGTCAGGTCCTGTCTTTTTGTTGTTATTGACCAGTCAGCACATTCAGTTTCTTGATAGATTAATATATTCCATAATAGATCCTTTGTTAGTATTTTTACTAATATGTTTTATTCTTAGACAATTTCATGCATGTATATAATGTATTCTGATTACGCTCTCTCTCTCTCCTAGTCTCCCATATGTCTCTTCTGCCTTGCCAGCTACCCTTCCTACTTACAAATCTCTTGACCATACTCATTTCTTGTGTTTGTGCATGTGTGTGTGTGTGTGTGTGTGTGTTTGTGTGTGTTTGATAGAGTAGAGCTAGGGCAGTAAGTAGGAGGGTGATGTGAGCTCCTTCCTCATCAATTGCTGATGATTAGAAGAACATGATTTGTGTGAGCCCAGTGCAATTTTGCATAGTTGCTGAGTGTTCATTTTTGCCATGGCCATGTCATGCTTGGAGGACAGCAGTTAGGAACTATTTTCCCCCTTTCTGGCTCTTATATTCCTTCTACCAAATCTTCTGAAATGTTTCCTGAACCTTCAGGTAGTGCTGCATTTTGTTTACAGCTGAGCCCTCAACTTTCTTTTATGCTCAATTTGGGCAGCTATGGTCTTTGTATTTACTTTTATTAACCACAAAGAGAGACTCTTATGATTAAGGCTGTAGTTAGCCTTTGTCTATGGGTATAAATAGAGATATTTAAAAGGTAACTTGATGTTGTGCTGATGAAGCTAAGCATGAGTATTAGGTTCTCCCTAAGACAAAGATCTCTTCAATCATGGACCTTAGACAGGGATTATTTATAACACTAAGCAAGGGTTTTTGATTATACCGTGGGCCTCAAATTCAATAAAGTAGCAGCTGATCACCCCATTAGAGTCCTGCTACTGTGCTATTACAAAAGAGTCCTAGTTAGTTACATAAAACAATTGCAATTCTTAAAACTCTTAGCTTTGTTATTCCTTTTGAATATCAATTTTGTGCATTTAAGGATGCTTAATATACATGTAGAGCCCATAGGAAGGTCTACCAAAAATTCTGGTTATAATTTTAATTTACTTACTTAACAAAAGAATTTACATAATTTCTACCATTTCTTCATGTATACAATGGTTTATAGATTCAGGGCACTCTGCTGTAAACAAAAAAGTAATCTGTCATATGGAACTTAAGATATTAAAATATGTAGACGTCTTTCATATATTAGGAATTTTGTTTTTAAATATATATTTTAACTGCAATGAAATTATATGATTTCTCTCAAAAACCCCTCTCATGTCTTCTCACATTTTCAAGTGTATAGCTTCTTTTTCTTTGATTATTATTAATATATGTATGCATAATAATATACATATATGTATACATGATGATACACACACACACACACACAACACATATATATATATATATATATATATATATATATATATTTACTCAATTGAGTCTGTTTTTTGTTGTTTCTGTTGTATGTATGTGGTTTCAGGGATGACAACTCTGTATTAGACAACCAATTAGGGGGCTCATTCCTGGAAAGGGTCATTCTCTTTCTCACAGAAGTCATTGATGGTCTATGATTCTTTATGAAAGGGTGGGACCCTGCAAATTTTCCTCCTCTCCACATTGAAAAGCTTATTGATATTGCCATTGATTGTTCCAGTCTTATTTATGCAGCCATTTCTAAGAAAGGCTGTTCTGCAATAGACTTTCTGGGATTCTGGCTCTTACAATCTTCTCACTCACTCTTAAGCAATATTCCCTTAGCTACACAGGCAAGATGTGTTGTGTAGATGTATGTGATGGGGATGGGCTAAATTAATATAGACGTTTTAAAAGAGTTATTGATTAAAAGCTTACATGATTAAACATCTGGAGAGTGCTATGGAGAATTAGTGTGTATCAATGACTTTCCCCTGCTTATCATGAACAGTATGAAACTATTTCAAGCTCTTTTTGTAGTCATATAAGCAAACACTTAAAATAGATACATTTCAATATGCCTATGGTATGTTATAAAGTTATATCTCATTTGTAACTTACTGATAATATAATTTAATTATAAATTTTACAGTTATTGGACTGATGCCTCTTCAAGATTGAATGAGTCAACTGAAAATATTCCATTCCTGTCAATTGTCTCAATAGTGTCATGTACTTAGAAAAATGTTATAAATATTTGTTGAAAAGAATAAGACAAGTTCACTATTTAAAACATAATTGTGAAATGTACTCTCAGGGTAAGCTTTTCCACCTATACTTTTCCAAGAGCACGATGCTATGTCTATTAACACATGGCTTCTCCCACAGACAGCTATGTCTCATAGTCTGGGCACTAAGTGATGCAACTTACTTATTAACTAGGTACCCTGCATGGACTAGGCACAAAGCAAACCCTAGAGGCTGCTTATACAAAATAAATGTTATATAATAGATTACATAATGCTCAAGGACCCAGAACCCAGCTTTGGGCATTGACTGATGACACTAAGTATGACTGGATGGAATTCAACTTACTGTCCCCTTACATTTTAGAAATTCAAAAGACACTGGTACCAGCTTAAGAGAAGGGTTTTAAAATTTTTAGTTTCAGGATTCCTTTAAACAATATTTCTTAAGAATATCAAAAACACATTTGCTTCTGTGAGTTATATTTATAGATAATTTCTCCATTAGAAATTAAAACTGAGGATTGAAGCACTAATTCATTAAAACAATAGAAATAAGCTAATTGAATATTTTTATAGATATTTGCTACATTTCCCAAAGTAGCTAAAGTGAGTAGGGTACATTGATTTTTTTTCCCAGTCTCTTTAGTATTGAGCTTAAATCTAGGCATATGAATATAATGTACACCTTATTAGTCTGTAATCTGTTATGTAGTATCTTCCATCAAATTGTTGTGAGGTTTCAAGAAGATTAAATGTAGCAGGTGTAAGTCATGGCAACCTGGCCTCAAGTCTCAGTTTTCCAAATATGTTCATGATATACATTATGGAAAGTTGTTTAAACTCGAGCATTGATTTAAAGATAGATTTTATGTGTATGAGTGTTTAGCCTCTTTGTATTTATGTGCACTGTGTGTGAGCCTCGTATTCAGAGTCAGAAGAAATAATTAGAGTACCTGGAACTGGAGTTATAACGCAGATGATCATGAGTCACCCACCATCTGGGTTCTAGGCACCAACCTGAACCTTCTGTAAGAACAACAAGTTCTCTTGACTGCTGAGCTGTCTCTCCAGCCGAAGCCTAGAGTCTTAATTTCCTTAACACAGGAGGAGCAATAATGCTCAAAATATATGGTATTTAATAAAATAAAGTTAAATATATGCATTTAAAATGGTTGAATATGGAAATTACTGGCAAGATGGCTCGGCTACTGAAGGTATTAGTTTATAAGCCTTGAATTCAGTCCCTGACATCCACATTTGGAGAAGAGAACCAATTCTTGCAAGTTGCCCTTTGACGGCTGTACTTGTGCCATGGCATGCTCGTGCACGCACAATTGTAGCAGATATCCTAAAGAGTCTTATTAATAAAATCAAGCCTGAGGCCAGTTATTGGGGTGAACTGGAAGATCAGAGAGAAAGAATAAGCCACAGCTAACCTCACCTGGCCAATTTCTCAGCTGGTCCTGTTTCCTCAGACTGGAAGCTTCTGAGTCCTCATCCAGAATGAATCTCAGCTGAACTGCTGCTCAAAAGCCTGAATGCTTAACCAGGCCAAATGCTTAACCAGCCAAATGCTTCTAGTTTCTGGTCCTCATGCCTTATATACCTTTCTGCTTTCTACCACCACTCCCTGGGTTAACCTGGGTTAAAGGATTGCTTTCTGAGATTAAAGGCATGATGAGTCACCATGCCTGTCTGTATCTTTGAACGCATGGATTTCTGCCTCTGGAATGCTAGGATTAAAGGAGTGTGCTACCACTGCCTTTCCTTTATGTTTAATATTGTGGCTGCTCTGTCTCTGACCCCAGATAAGTTTATTAGCATGCACAATATTTGGGGGAATACAATAGCACACACAATAGTGTCAAAAAATGCAATATTAAGAAAATACCAAAGACTTGACAAATATTGGCTAACATTATCAATACAAATGCATGAACGCATGCACACACACACACACACACACACACACACACAATCCTGTTGCATGTACACTGGCAGTCATTAATTTAATTCAGGTTATATGTAATTCAGTTGTTGGAAACATTCTGTTATATCATATTTTAGGCATACTAATTTTTAACTACAGCTACTGCAATGTGACATTTGATAAAGAATTAAAGAAAGAATATTCACTGTGTTTATCTATGTAATATTCCAAGATGTTTGTTCCATATCTCATTCTGCTCTGTTAGAGACTTCCTTCTCCTCTTTCCTGCTCCGTTGTGTTGGACAGCCTTGTTAAGTATTGAAGGCATCTAGGTCATTATCAGTGAAATATGGCTGAGGGTGTTAGCTCTCTCTCCTCTTACTGTCTCCAAACAGGCTTCAGTGCCCTGATTTTAGTTCTGAAACAAGTCCTTTGGAATTTTCAGACACTATCCAACTCAAGTGTATTTCTTAGTCATATCTACCAACACTGCAGGAACAATACTGAGCAGTCACTCACTGCTGTCTGTACTTACCTTGGTTTAGGTTTGGCCAGACATGTGTCAATCACTTTCTTTATTAGCTACCACTGTTGCTTCTTTGCTGGCCTCACTCATCCTGCATAGTAGTCTTCCTTTATGCATGGTTTTGTGTTTAAGACTTTTCAGCTTAGTCATCTGAGGTCTGAAAGTAGTAAGGGGAACAAGTTCTCAGAACAAGGTCTTTTGTTTTAAATTGCATGCTGTTCTGAGAAATGATGATATCTTACTCCATCTGACCTAAAATGTAAATCATCTTCACACGCTTCACATGCTACCTGCCACTTATCTTCCCTACATAATGATCTAAGATGAACTGAATTAGACATCTTCCTTCCAACACTGTTAATAGAAAGTCTGTAGTACTCTAATGCTGTATCACAGTGCCTGTCACTTATCTCATTTTGTCTCTCAGTGCAGGCACTGTATCAATTCATATTATAAGAGGAAGAGGATGCATACAAGAAGATACGTTGAGAATGAGATGTGTATAGCTAGAGTTTTCCTGCCTTGCCCACAGTCAGGACAAATCTTTGTCACCCGCCAGTCCCACAGCCGCTCAGACCCAACCAAGTAAACACAGAGACTTATATTGCATACAAACTGTATGGCCATGGCAGACTTCTTACTAACTGTTCTTATAGCTTAAATTAATCCATTTCCATAAATCTATACCTTGCCACGTGGCTGGTGGCTTACCGGCGTCTTCACATGCTGCTGGTCATGGCTGCGGCTGGCAGTGTCTCTCTGCTTCAGCGTTCTGCTTCCCAGAATTCTCCTCTCTCCTTGTCCCACCTACTTCCTGCCTGGCCACTGGCCAATCAGTGTTTTTTTTATTGACCAATCAGAGCAATTTGACATACAGACCATCCCACAGCAGATGTGTTTTATTATAATTCTTCTATTTTGTTTTTTGATATTGCTATTAATTTCTTACAGTGTAAAATTCATAAATAAAGCCTTGTACTTAAGTATATATGTGTATGTATAGGAAAAACATAAAACACATTAAGCTATGGAATATATTACATAGCATATAAATGTATAATACAAAATTGGAACATGTTAATTACATCAATGGGGATTTTATAACATAAAAAATTCAAAAGGCTTCTAAATATATAAGAATAAAAAATATTTCTCTACCATATCATTTAGGCTACCACTGCAAATCTTGGATATTCCCTGCAGGTGAGTATACCAACTGTAGAAGAAAACCTTTTACCTTGACCTGATATGCTTGAAACTTTATGAGACTGGTATTATTTATTAAACTTTTTCTCTGAATAATTCCCAATTCATATAAGTGAAGATTGTTTTTATTTGACAGTGCTTTCCTTTAAAATTTTTACTTATTTTTGCATTTCATCTTTGTCGCTCTTTGTCCTACAATTTTTGTTGTTCTCGATAAATGTACCAGCTACATTTCCCTGCCATGTTCTATCCATTTGGCATGGGTGGATTTGAGCCTGGGTCATTAGATAAAGTATGCTGTTAAATTTAAAGCATAATTCCAATCCTTTCAGATGAGTTAAAATCAACGTCTATATTGATAAGAAGTGCAAACATCCCCCTAAATCTAAGGGCAAGTTCTGTGTGGTTAAATATAAAGTCCAATAACTACTTTCCTATGGCATAGACCAACAAAAATAAACAAATGTATAGAGTATTTTGTCTGCATTCTATCATAAGTTTTGCTTTATGATTTTATTTAAAGTAAGGTTGTACATTGATTTCCCAATTGAATCTAATTAATATGTTAGTTGATGTGGTTACTATGTTCTGATTTCCCCTATTGAGATTATTAATGTGCCCTAATTTTACATTATCTGAAAAATAATATAAAACTTTTTATAAAAGAAAAAAAAAAACTTTCACCTTTGTTTTGAAGAACAAGAAGCTTAAATCACCAGTTTTGTACCCATGCCCCACTGTGCTCTAACTCCCACTCTGTTCTTTTTGATTCTATGCTTATTACTTTCTAGTAGCCTTTTCCCATGTACACGTTTTCCTGATTTCTTCCAGACTCCTGAACTATCATCTAGAGACTACATTCTCTTTTTCTAAAGCCTGTAGTTTTCTTCTGATGCCCAATTGTCATAACAAACTCTTTAATTATTTTCTTCTTACATCTGGTCCCTGGTGTCCTGCTGATGGCCAAGCTGTTTCACCTATGATATGTGGCTCTTGATTTTATCCAACCCCATATTAATGCAGACAGCTCTGCTTTGCTTACATTCGTTGCTTTAAATTCTACCCCAATATCTTGGATATATTTGATGGTTTTTACCCTTGGGATTATGCACTTAATGCTAAAAATACTTTAGAAAAGTAAGGTAAGACACAAATGTATTTAACTGACAGAGGAACCTATTTACTTTTTAATCTTTCCCCTCAAAGTTATTAATTCTCTTAAAATCTAAAATTACCTAAGTGATCTTCTTATATCAGTCTAAACATATTTTCAAGGTCTATCATATCTCCAGATAAATCCCTCAATTAATCAATCATACACACTATTTTAAAAACACTATAAATTTTTTTTCTAAACATAGTATTCAATTATCACAATTTTGAGACAGGGGATTTATGTAAACAAAGTGGTCAGGACCCCCTAATAATATATGATTAAATTTCACTAAACTAAGTGATTTGAGTAAACTTGCTTTGAATTTTCAAATGGACAACATATTAGGAAACATTTCAGAGACAAATAAGTACATAGAGTCCTATTCTGGAAATGCAGAATACTGAAAGTATACAGCTTCCTTTGCTGAACATGGTCAGGTCTATTTAGTTTTTTACTTGTCCCACTGTATCACATTGGAAACTACTACCAAGGAGATGTTACAAACTGGTGCCTTCTAAGTCCTTTTAAGAACTGGAATCACCTGGGATAGAGAATGTTGGGTTGGAGGGTCAAGCCTTATCCCAGAAAGAGATCAGCATTATAAATATGACAAAATACTGGCATGCATAAACTGACATTATATAACATTGATCACTTAGGGACAGACAACTACTATTTTGAGTGCTCTGTTCTATTAATTTAATTTAATCTTGACATGTCAGCTGAGAAAAATACAGCTGCATCTTCAAATTTAGGCATTGTATAGCACATTGGTCTATTCATCAACATTTAGGAGTGTGTTATTTATTTTAGATTGTGCTAGTATTTTTCAGTAGTCTTTGATTGTCTTAACCTTGAAGGAATGCACAAACCATTGATGGAAGAGAATCAAATGGAAGCATCTTGGATATTTTGATTATAAAATAGTCTAATGTGCGTATTTTCTAAAAGGAAGCATGATGTAGTTTGCAGTAAGAATGTGCAGCTCATGAGGTTCATTCATATGAAGACCCACTAGGAAAAGAAAGAGTAGATGATCATTTATCAATATTTGCATCAGTTTTAATCATGGTTAATCACAAGAATGTGGATCCTGTAGTCACTTTATGCTTAAAGCTTTGACAGATATCTGAAAAACATTAAAGTTTGTATGCAGTATACACATCTGATCATATTATTTATTATATGAAATATCTACAATGAAAAGCCAAAAACATTTTCAAAATTGTATGTAGTTCATTTTATTATCCAATTATACAATGAGAAAATAATTGATATTCAAGCTTTTTACTCCAATTCTATTAGTAATATTTTCTCCAAATTACATTATCATCATTTTACATTAGTAACTTAGATAAAAAATTATTGCCCATTATCTTCACCTCATTACACAGTTAAAGTGAGAGGATAAAATAAATTTAGTTGAAGAAATAAACCAGAATACAAGTTATTAAAATATATGATTTTATACCTTTATGCCATTGTTCATTAGTAGTTAGCTTTAATAACTCATTATAAGACACTCTTTGAATTATCTTAATTTTTTGTGTGTGTTACATGTAGAAAGTATTTCTCCTTACTTTATATCCAAAAAAACAATTGCGATTTCTCGCTATATAATATTTTAGACTCCATCATGGCCACTTAATGTTATCATTGAAATAACGAGATACATGAAATTTTAACATTTTGATCTTCAACTACATTAGCTGTTAGCTGTGTTTAAGTGACATGTAGTCCAAGTGGCCAGTAGCCTGTCTGCTATACAGTGGGATATAAGTTTTGCATCAGCAGGTACTCTAACTACTGCCAGTACCCCATATTTCTTCTACCCTTGTTATCTATTTCTCTTGTCCAGAAAGTTTCTATTCTTGCCAAATTAGATGACTTTTTGTCCTATAATGTTTGTTTTTTCAGCTATGTTTAGCATTGTACCTTAGACTGTCTTTACTATTACAAGAAGTCATTCAACATTTACACCACCACTGTGTGTATATGTGTGTGCTATGCCATGGAATCTGTAATATTTTGGTAACATAGATGCAAGAAACAATGCCGTTTTCTGCAAAAGTCACAATCTGACAGGGGGAAGTAACAGGTAGTTAGGTGAGCATGGATGATACCTGTTATGGTAGAGGTAGGGAGAGAGTTTTATGATAGGGAGAAGTTGGAGAGTCAACAGAAGCTCTCTTTAAAGATGACAAATGATTGTGTGTAGGAACACTGTAAGACTTAGGATAGGAAAGTGCATGAGAATTTAGAAAAAGAAAATGAACATAGGAAATAAAGGCTAGTTAAAGTTCATATACTACTTGCTCTGGTGAGGTTTCCACATATAGAAAGATCAGTACTGTTTTAGGTCTAAGCCATATTGAAATCTATTTGAAAACATAAAATACGAAAAATAGATTGGATACAGGGCTAAGACAAGATCAAATTTGTCTTTATGTGAAGCTCAAATTACAAACAAAAAAGAAAAGAGTAGAGATCATGTCAGAAGAAATCCTTTTCACCAATCTGAATGATGGAGTGTAAGACAATCTGTAATCTAGTACATTTTGGATAGGAAGGGGGAATTTGAGAATTTAAACTACGTAATTTAGTGAAAAGTTTGGTATTGGAAATAAGTTTTGTTTTAAAACTTCTACTGATTCTGAAAGTTATATTCCACATACTATCTATAAGCTGGCAATTTCTACCTGAAAGTATCTTTTATTCACTGACATTCAGTGCAAGATTTCGGTGAATGGGCATTTCGACACTCAATACTATGATTCATCCATTAGGGCCCTCTTTAACATGACTCCATTTCTCTAATAGTCACTTAATATAGACATGCATACATATATACATACATGCATGCATACATATAAGCACAATATATTATCTTTATTCAAAAGTAATATGGTCAGAAAAGTTTCTTAAATGCTTACTAGCTAATAGGGAGACACTGGAAAGAAAGTAGATGGTGGCAAATTTGATTGGTTTCATATCACACTAAGCTTATTTTATATTTTTCATAGTTTTTTTCAACAACAAAATAGCTACTGAGCCTCAGTCTTTGCCATTGAAACGTATAAATTCAGTGACAATGAAGGTCATATTTGTCTTGTTAGGTTACCGTGCTGGAATACTGTCTGTATTTCATACAGTGTCCCACAAATTTTGAGACAAAAAATGAGTATGGAATTTATGGATGAGAGAGCAATTATCATTTGTGGATGCCTGATTACCTTAAATGTGTAATTTTATAAATATTATACTTTTACTTTTCAAAATAGTATACTGCTAGCATCACTATAAAACAGTATTAGTTTTACCGTTTTCCCCATTGCAGAGTCTTTCTCAGAATCTCATATTGACTTATAGGAGAGCCAATGTAAATGTAAGTGTAAAGATAATTTTTCCTTTTTTTTTTTTCTTTCTTCAAAGTCTGTGTTTGGCTTGCATGTTTCATGATTGTTACACGTTGGCCTTTTTAGAATAGAAATCATATTTGGGAAAGGATGTGCATAATTCAAAACTATTGTTTGTTTGTTATTAGAATAGTATTTGATCTTATCATAAGTTCCTGAAGTGTCTAGTCTCAGGTTCCTGGTTACTCAAGCAGTGTCAGCTATGGGTTTCATCTCTTGGAGAGGGCCTTAAGTCAAATCAGATATTGGTTGGTTACTCCCAGAAGCTTTGTACCACCATTGATTGTACTAGCATACCTTGCAGGCAGGACATCCCTGTATATCAAAGGGTATGTGGCTGTGTTGGTATTTACATTTATCTTTTGGTAGCATTCACAGTACCTTCCTATACCAAATACACAAAAATGTAGGAATGAAAGCTGTATATAGCCACCAGATCAATCTCTCCATGTTCAATGAGTTGTATAGGTGTTGTCTTTAGCAATGAGGCTTTACTGTCAGTCTGTGGAGAGCAACATATAATCTGGGAATAACATGGGGTTTTGGGTGATTTCCATGGGACTCCTTTAGTCAACAATTAGATATAACCCAATATCTGTACTGGAATCTTTGTTTGGTGACATGAGATGTCCACATGGGGTTCTGTCTTCCCATTATTTAGCAATTTCATTTAGACTATCTTCATACATGTATATTTGATGTAATGCCATGTCAGGGCTCTTTTCCTCTTTTTATTTTGTTTTCAAAAGTTTTATTATATTATAACTTTTTTATTATTTATATATATGATATGATATGATATAATATAATAATATATATTAACTTTATGAGTTAAAGGAAATTTTGTAAACAAGTGAATACTGATTAAAACTTTAAGAGCAGACATTATCCAATGAGAGACGGGAAAGTGGGTCAGAGTATAGGCATGCTTGAGGACAAATTAGTCTATGATTTAGTATACCAAAGCACTGACAGATTTTATTTTAGAATAAGAAATGAGATGAGATGAAGTTGAACATGCTGATTGTACTTCTTGCTGTTAGTTATGATGTTTCAACTTAATCCTGTACTCAGTGACCAATAGCCTGTTAATTAAAGTTTTCAAATAGATTTGTCTTTATTTGCTTGACTTTGGTCAAGCTTTTAAAGGATAGTAAGATGGAGAATGGAGAGTAAGAGCTTTCTGTGTAAATATCTGAATTAGACACACAGCAATAGTGAGAGAGATACCAAACAGGGACCAAGGCTTTAGAGGTAAAGCTGGTGGTTAGTGATAATTGATAGATTTGAGCCTGGGAACATAGCATTTAGAACCCAGTCTCCAGGGCTGTAACCACAAGTGTTGTCTTGCAGAAATGTACAGCAAATATAAAGAAGTTTCATCATCCTCAAAATATAATCAAGTGAGTCCAAGAAAATCGCTCTTTTTCCTGACCTCACTTCCTCAACAAGCACTTCATTCTTTTATCACCTCTGATTAAACAACTTTTTGAAAGTGTCATCTTCTTGGCCTCGCCTTGCCCTTTCATTTTCAGTGATAGGTGACTGCCCTCACCAGATCATTGAGACAATGCCTTTGCAAGTCACAATGACTGAAAAGATGTTAAAATTGAATCACAGTACTTACCTCACTTGACTCAGCAGCACCAGTCTTCTCTTCGTAAAACACATTTTCTCTTGAGTACTAGAAAGGCTACATCAATCCAGTAATTTTCCTTCTCAGTTTCTCTGCAAGCTTCTCCTCCTTTTTTGAATACTGAATCCTTTGGTGGAGTAAGACAAGCTTCTACTTTTCCTCATTTTATATGAACGTTTTTATCCTTAGTGGAATTTCAGCCTTGATTTTTGTAACACGGTCTAACTACAGTTTCATTATTCTCCATTAAATTTTCAACCTAATAAACATTCATGTTCTCTTCAAACATGCTAAGTTCATTAGTAGCTTTCATTCCATATTTAGCCTTTCTTCTTCTCTTTCTTTATGCAATATTGTTCTCACATGTCCATCTGTATATATATATATATATATATATATATATATATATATATATGTATATATGTAGATAGATAGATTCTTCATATGACAGAGAATATTTATGGCTTTTAAAAGTTGGACTAAATGAAGGCAATGGACATGACTTATGAAAGAGATTATGAACCTATTGGACTTTTGTGGCTGTTCTAATTCTGTCATGGGTATTTTGGCTTTGATAATGGATAGAAGCATAAAAATAATCAATATTGAAAGTGCGAATGTAATGTGGTGCTCCCCAGCTTCTAATCTGAATACCTATTTTAACTGTATAAAAGTTCACTGAGTTGTATAGATTTTCATGCTGGTTAATTGTAGTGTGTGATGTATTTTATTTATTTGCAAAGTTTTTATAATTCATTTTATAAATTTAAATAAATAATTCTATCCTGAACAAAGCAGTCACTGTGTTTAATATTTTACTCTGTTTCAGATTATTTCTTCATCTTGGCTATCCAATCTTCCACTGAGATATAAACTTTATAACAGTGTGTGAACTCTGTCTTGTTCCCTTGTGTTTTTTCCCTAAAACACTTGTTTAGTGGATTGTGTAGGTAATGCTGATGGTCCTATTATCCAATCATTTCTCTACAGTCTTACTTTATTCATTAAAAAGTGTCCTATTTTTTTCAGGTTCCATTTCTTACAGTTTATACAGCAGTCCCAAACATTGTCAAACTAGGCACCAAGCTTCTGGAACATGATCACTTAGGGAAACACTCCATATCCATGCCATATGAACATGGAACTTGGAAACTCTGACAAGGAGACAGACACTGGCATCTACAAGAAACTGCCAAAACTTGTACTGTAGATTAACTGGAATATTAAATAATAAAATTTGGGCTAGGATGATCTTTCTATATGCAAAATTCCTGTTACACAACCATGAAGATCAGTGTTTGGATCCTTGGAACACACCAGAATGCGGTGGGATGTTCTGTATGGCAAATGTGTTGCTCTGATTGATCAATAAATAAAACACTGATTGGCCCGTGGGTAGGCAGGAAGTATAGGCGGGACTAACAGAGAGGAGAAAAGAAAGACCAGGAAGGCAGAAGGAGTCACTGCCAGCCACCGCCAGGACAAGCAGCATGGGAAGATGCTGGTAAGCCACGAGCCACATGACAAGGTATAGATTTATGGAAATTGATTAATTTAAGCTATAAGAACAGTTAGCAAGGAGCCTGCCATGGCCATATAGTTTGTAAGCAATATAAATCTCTATGTTTACTTGGTTGGATTTGAGGGCTGTGGGACTGGCGGGTGACAAAGATTTGTCCTGACTGTGGGCAAGGCAGGAAAACTCTAGCTATACCAGAAAGCTGGACAGGCTTATGGCTGCCTGTTTTACGAGCCATTACAATGCATACATGGGAATCACTGAGGCAAGCTGGTTAGCTAAATGAGCTGAAGCATTGCACTTTTGATCTATAAATGACTCAGCCTCAATATATCAGGTATAAAGAGATTGAGGAAGATCCTCAACATTTACCTGCAATATCCCCATGTGCATTGACATACATACATGTACATCCAAACATATTTGAATACATACACACACACACACACACACACACACACACACACACACACAACCACATATGTATAAATAAGGACAGTATGTATCTTAGACATCACAAAAAATAGAAACATTTACAGATGAAATCAGTGAGAAACCATATTAAATACAGAGGTCAAGTAAGATAGGAATTATCAGGCATTTATATCGGGTTTAGTAAATTAAGTCAAAACAGACAACTTTGTCCAACGATAATTCTTCACAACTTTGTTCAAGGGTAACTGAGATAGCTGATGGATAAGAGTGAGCTGAAGGCAAAGTGCAGTGATTAGCAACATAAGTGAAAGGAAGCATGGAGAGAAGCAAGTGCTTTCTTGAGAGGCTTTACTTAGAAGAGATGCATTGTCATTAAGCGAGGTACTCTGTGGTAGGCCTGAAGCAATGGAGAGATGGAGGTGAAAAATGACAGAAGGAAGGACTGTGTGGATATAAGGAAGACAGAAAAAAGAAAATTCGCAAAAAAACCAGGAAGGAAGGTGGTTCAAAACACAGATCGATCAAACTTGGTCTGCAAAGAAAAAAAATGTAGAGGAGAGGCAAATACTTCTAATTTGAAGTAGTTTGTATTCATGTTTTGTATTTTCTTGATTACATGAGGCCTCTCCAAAAGAAAGAAAAATTGAGTGTGTGGTGTAATTCTTATGGATTATAGTGAGAATTCTGAATTCTTTTATGAAAGGAATGTGAGACAAACTTGAGCAAAACCAATAAAAAGTCTTGAATGCATTTCAGATTGACATCCAGTGAGTCTGGAAAAATACCTACAACATTGCATAGTAGTCTCGAAAGGAGATTATAATTCTGGGAGCAGAGGTAAATAAAGAGGAGTTGAGAAGTTTGTCAAGAGCTAGAAAATCCCTGAAGAGATGTCATTAGAAGAACATTGGAGATACTAGTGAAATGCAGTTTAGACTATCAATCATGAGGTCTAAATTGGACAAAAAAATGTAGAGTACTTGCTATTATAGATGAGAGATAAATCTAAGTGTATTTGTGAGTTGGTTAAGATTCACAAGGGTTATGCTTTTTCTACAGGAGGGAATAATTTTGTTTTATGATTGAAAAAAAAATCCATTAAAGCATCATACCAACCAGAGGAACCTAAAATGAAGTCTACAAAGCACAGAAGGCCTTCTTAAATTTATACAGACACCGTAAGGATCAGGCCAGCCCTGTTTAGATGTAAATCTGAACATCTTACTGAGCATCTGCTAGAGATTAAGGTATATGCAAATTTGTATAGCTGGAATCATATTGAGCATGCTTTTACCAAGCTTCTCTAAACAGGAACTACACAATTTTAAATCACCTCTTTATTAAATATCATGTCTATGGAACTCAACATTAGTAGTCCTGCATGATATATAATATGCTTAATGCATTCTCTAATGATTAACATATAGATTATGAAAAGAGATTAATAATATTTTATTAATTTCCATCAATCATGTAACAATACTCAATTTCCCTCAATCTCACAAGGTTATTAAATCTTGATTATTTTGGCTTGTGTTGGACAGAGCAAATTTATCAGTGTGGGTCTGCTTCTTTCTTGTGGTCTGTTGGCCACCAGGCCATGAAGACAAAAGGAGCAGATCAGCAAGCAATGCTTTGTATGGCCTGTGAATATGGCGGAAACTGCTTTCCAGGAAACTTATTCAGTGTTACAGCTCAATTTTATACCAGCATGAGGGGATATATGTAGGAAGGGGGACAGCAGCTAGGGTTTCACCTAATTTGAATTTGATAGAAGACTCCTATCATAAAGCTGGAGCACAATGCCTAGTTATCAAATGGGACGGTAAGTCCTAGGTCCTGCTTAGATAAGTGAGACATCCATGCTCAGGGACAGTTTTCAAATAAGATCAGACAGAGAACAGGAAGCTCCTCCTGGGGGAAGGGAGTCCTCCATTTAGCACAGAGTTCAAGAAAGAGCTGTCAGGACATGGTGGACTGCAATCTTTAATCAGGAGGACCCTCCAACATATTGGCATTGCTTTAAACTCAGTTATTGGTAGTTTGGACATACTTATTTACATCTTTTCTAGTAAATTCTCTGTGTTCACTACTTACAGTCAATAAATGAAGCAATAAGGCCCATAGTACTCAAGTCATGTATCTATGCTTGAAAAGTTGCTAACTATATAATCTGAGTATGTAATTTACCTTTTCTAGCTCAAAGTCTCCCTGGAGATCGGATGAGGTTATATACAGAGAAATGCTTTGGACAGCTCCTGAGTGACAGACAGCATGGGTGATGCAAGTAGAGCTATTGTTGCTGTTAATCAAAGCAGTCTTTTCACTCATCTGAGAATGAAAAATATGGCCAAGTCTGTGAGTGTGCAGTCAGATGAGATTTGAAACTCAACCCCTATATGACGGCCTATATGATGATATGACCATCAGCTAGTGATATTATGCCTTTAAGCTTGATTACTTATTTATGAAATTGGAACCTTTATGGTATTTTTTTTAAATTAGTGGATTGTTTCTTAGAATATGTTTTGCAAGGCAATTAGTACTGAATAAACACTCATCAGATAGGTACTATTAAAAATCACAACTATTATCTCAATGTGATTTGTGTTTGTAAACACTTACCTTTGTTGTAGGTACCAACCACATAGAGGGCAATGAGAATAACACCGATGCTTGCCCTTCCTTTCTTCCTGGGCTCAGTAAATTGTCCACAAAGCTCACACAAAGCCAGAATTCCCCAGCAGCTACTACCCTAGTCACTTTCAGTAATTCTTAGGGTCTCGGGGCATCCAATATTCAGTCACAGAGAGTAGATTTTTTTTAAGAGAAAACGTGTTTCAGAACTATTATTTATTGTCTCAATTTTATCTTTCTTCTTGTTGCTTTTTGACACGTATCTAATCTGATATTTGTTTAATGAAACTTGCTTAAATACTTTCTCATTTTTTCTGCTATTGTTGTCACAAACAGGGTGATCTCCCTCCAAGCTTCTTCTGAATTTGTGTAGTTTCCTTTTATATGCTAAATATTCTTAAATCACCTAGACTTTGATGCGTTTTTGTTTCTTTATTTCTCAAGTGCCTAGTTTTGTTAGTAGAGTTGGTTAAATATAAATTAAATATAAATCCTCATTTAGAGGATTATGATTTTAATTGTATAAGAACTGAAAGGCTAGCATCTAGAATTTAGGTATTTTTAAAAAACAGTACAATGAAATCTGGGAAATAGAAATTACAAAGAAAGTAGAGAACATGTACAGATAAAAAGTATTATCAAAATAAGGCAGGGCCTCCCTTTATGACCCTATCTGGCCCTGATTTCACAATCTTCCAATAGTAGCCTCTCAAATTCTGGGATTACAGTATTACCTATGTGTATCACTCATGGTCTCTCATTGTTTAGACTTACTAAACACATTGTTTTTGCTTAAAATTCATGTTAAGATATACGTTCCAAATCCCATCTTTTCTACCCATAGGCCCAGACTTGTCCTTTTAGAATCATCTGAACTGTCCTGTTAAGAGAACTTGTCTGTACTTCTAGATTTTGTATATGTTTCTTTTATTGCACATTCAGCAATTTTGTGATGGCACAGATGATGATTCCTGGCACAAATGAATGATCCTCACAAACTTACCTACTTTATATTTAGTTCTAATTTCTCAGTTTCTGGATTATGTTAGGGAAGCTTCACTGTTATCTGCCAACTGTGATGCATATTAAATAATACTGATTAAGTGCTAACTGAAGATAGAGCTCCTCTCAGGGGCTGAGTCACAGTGGTCACTTAGAGTCATCATTCTCTGTGAGGTCTTTTTTAATGACAGAAATCAAGGGGAATGCAAGACACACCTAAGGTACATATCTGCCAAGAGTCACTGGTAGGCATGGAATTAGACGGATCTTACCTTGGGAAAATAACTAAATACTGTTACAGCAGGAAGATAGTTAAGGTATGACTGTCCAAAGAATTTAGGATTGTAAGATAAAAGGGTTTGTGAAAGATAGGAAAGGAAAAGGTAATCTGAACAAAGAAAATAGGAATTCTGTCTTCCTGCTGTACTTCTTGTCAGTATGGCTCCTGTAAAACTGTAATCATTTTGAAGGTTTGAAAGTTCTTTCAGATGCTATTTCATTTGCAACAGGTACTTAATTATAATGGCTGACATCTTAGGAGGTGTGGGTGGGCAAGGTTGAAGAGCGAGGGAAGAAAGGATGAGGAAGTGACTAGTCAGGAGTGGGGGGGCTTTCTGACTGGCAGCTTCCAGGATTAGAATCACAACTCATTATGCAATTAAGTGTGTCAAAGATTTCATTATGCATTCTAGAATTTGGATAGTACCTAACATTTGGATATTAATTTATTAAAATGCAGGTAATATAATTAAAAATATGTTATTGCCATGACAACTAACTTTTTAAAAATAGTGAATCTTATTCACAGTATCAGGTGTCAGGAAAATAAAATAAGTTATATCAAAGGCCTTTTCTTACATAAAATTTTGAATTAATAATCTTTATTCAGTTTACTCCATGTATTATAAATGAACACAAGAGTTTTAGGTAGAAAAAGCAAATATATTTCCACCAATAATTTACAGCTATATTTATAATTTTCATATTGAAAATTATAAATAAAATTTTAAAATTACTACTCATATTCTGCAGCTATAAAACCACTTTACATGCATTGCCATCCTTCTTTCCCCCTGCTTTTGCATAATTTGAGAGTCATGTAGCAATAATAACAATTATTTCTGACAGCGATAACCACATTCAACCGAAGGTACACAGCACTCATTAAGTGACATGCACTTTTCCATATCCTGCATATACTCACTGAATTTGGTCATCACATCATTTCTATGAAGTAAGTACATTTTTTAATTCTAATTTTAAAGGTAAGGAAATCAGTACACAAAGGATATCTTAGTTAAGACTTTCTTTGGCTATTACAGGATAATAGAGACTAAGTAACTTTATAAAAGAAAAGAAATGACTTCTTGTATTGCTGGAAGGTTGGGGTCCAAGACTGAGAGGACAGATTTGAGGAAGATTTTCCCTTCCTGGGGATACGTTCAGAGTTGTTGGCACTGATAGACACCAACTCTGGAGATTAAGTTTTAATATTAATTTCACAAAAGGACAACTATCTAGGCCATAATAGAGATTAAAATGTAGATAATAAGATCTCATACTTAGTATATTGTAGGGTAGAATTTGAATCCAGACTGATTGGATCTATGCTCTCTTCTGCTGTTCTGCTCCATCGATCCATACATAATCCAAATTGAAATGACCCCAGATTTCTTCCTGCAGGAAATAGTGCCAGCACAATGTTTTCCAGCCAATTCTTAGCATTTCCTTGACATTTTTGGTTGTGTGAGGGAACAGACATTACCAGGACTCAACTTTTCATTGGTCTATTTTGATGTTGGGGAGATAACATTATCCTTTTCCTGTATACTTTCCCTAAGTTTGGGGGAAGCTCTTATTCTCTTCCTGGATCCTAAGAACTATAGACTATAATATCACCATCAAATCTCAGAGGTAATTCAGAAAGTACCCATATACATTTATTTTTAAATAGTTCTGGCTTCTCTGGCCATTCTTGAATTTTATTACAACAGGCCTTTTATTTACTACTAAGTAAAGTACTCATGAGAATTTTATCAATGCTATTAGAGCAAAATGTGAATACTAATAAAAAATGTAAAATAGAGTGAAATGACTGTTTAAAACATTATAGAGGGTTGACACAATACAGTACAAACTATTTTACTGATGGATTCTGATGCCTAGAAATTCTGACTAAAAGGAATAAGTGGGACCCATTCATTTGACCACAACTACATAGGTGTCATGTTTGGGAACAGATAAATATAGATTTCCCTGTTACTATTTCAAAATCTAACATAGAACATAAAAACAAGGGATTTGTTTGCATAATGGTGTCTGTATGTTTGTTTATATAGTTTTTATATGAGAAATTTTCAATATTTAAAAAATTATTAAGTTATACTATTATAAAAAAAACCCTGATATTAAAAACTGTAAAACTACAGGCTTTTAAAGCCTATTTTATTATATTAATTATACATTAAGTCCTAACATTTCATTTAACCAATATGTGGGTATACTAAGGGATGTCATAATTTTCTTAATATGATTTGGAGGGTTTCATATGGACATATTCATTGCATCATATCAATTAAAACCTTTAGATAAAATAGTTCAGAAGCTTATTTTTTTGTCCTCAGTTATAATCTTAGAAATTTTCAATTTATATACATATTAATTTAAAGTATAATTGGCTTTATAGTAAAGATTAACGAATAGTTTACCTTTTCTTTAAATGGCTTTTTAAATATCACTCATCACTAATTTGCTGATGTTCTCAAACTAAATGAGAACTCTGATTCATCAATAGAATGTTGATTTGTGGCTTAATGATTTTTCTGGGTGTTTTCAAAGCATGAACAAGCCTGTTTCTCCTGATGTATATCTTGAGTTTCTTCTCTTCTATGTACTTAACTGTAGGATGGATTAATTTTTAGGAGATATCTTTTAGTCATCTTTAAGTGATGGAACATTGGATACTAGGAAACTTCTGGAAAGCTTTGCTCTGCATTTTCCCTCCTTCTTGAGATCCAGGGATCAAACTAAAATCATCAGGCCAGTAGCCAAGCTCCTCTACCTTCTGAAGTATCCCATCAGGCTAAGGTTCTGTATTTCTAAGCCTCTAGGTCATGCTGCTATTACTGACATGTGATCTACGCATTCATTCATAAGATATCCTTCCTTGGTGATTCTAGGTTCCCAATACTGGTTATTTAATTGTTACAAACTCATCATTGTTATGAACTGCAATATTTAAGTCAAATATTTTTAAGTGTTTGGCCTTATTCTGCTTAGTTCCTTGATTCAATTATAATCTGTCTGAAAGCTAAAACTAAGATTTTGTATTTTCTTTTATCACAAATAACTGGGTTTGCTGGATATTAGAGAAATTGCCCCATGGATAATTGACAAGTCAGTGGTCATATGTAATAATATGGTATTAAGCTTGAACTAAAGGATTTCGGAAGTATTACATGATTTCTCTGAGGCCCTAATGTGAACACATTTAAGATCAAATAGACTTGTAGATGGTAATCTCTACATTGAGATTGCTGATGACTTCAGCTGCCCAACATGCCAAATATTGGTCTCCTTTTTGCTTCCTGATGGATTTCAGGCAGCTGACATGCTCAGTAAGCTGTTGCAGTTGCTCAGTTGGGACCCTTCTCACCTTCATAAAGCAGCTCTCAGAGCAAGTGCCTATGGCTTCAAAAGGTTTGTGGAGAGGATCCAGCAGTGTGCCTAATCTGTAGAAAATGTTTGTGGGCAAACACAGGCTCTAATTATTCTCTCATGCCTGCTCTGAGCAGAAGTGGGAATTGCGGGCTTCATTTTATTATTTTAATTAGCCTTAAGCAGCCCTTTACAGATCCCAAAGAGACCAGAAATTCCTAGCACATCCTTGTGAATGTTTCATGGTCTGGATTCCATGGTGATAGGCTTTTAAATTTTAAATAATCTTATGTCCTGGCTTTGGTTATTTGCTTCAGTGAAGGCAGGATGCAAGGAAAATGCGAGTTTAAAAATGAAAGAAAGAAAGAAAGAAAGAAGGAAAGAAAGAGAAAAACAATGAAAGGAAGGAAGGAAGGAAAAGAAAAGGCTAGCCTCCCTTTTTTATTACTTTGAGAAATGTCTTTCTTTTGGATCTTACAGAATGTAGCCTCCTTAGAGGACAGACTTCCACGTGGAAAACAGTGTAATTTTTGTCATGCTGAAAAGTACCCATTTGCTTGTGACATGGAGCTCTTTCTCGGGGTTTCACAGGTCAGGATGATGCTTTGGGTCTATCAGTGTCACCTAAAGACTGCAGCTTTCTTCTTTCTGTAGCAGGTGACTCAGTGTAACAATGGCAATTAGTTCTCAATGCTTAGTGAGTTACAGAGAAACCACAGAAGACCCAAACCCAAGAATGAAGGTTCCGTTTGAAAGAGAGGAAAGCTTATTCTCACCAGAATTTGTCTGTCTGTCTGATTGTTTGTTTTGTCACAGTGAAGTCACACCAACACAATTCTTGCATGCACACAGCCTGCAAGAGAGCTGATCTTGAGAGCTGAGTCAATGAAGAGCTCTTTATTTACATGGCACATTATGCAACTGCTTCAGCGGACTACTGAATCAACTGGAAGCATGTCAGCATTTAATTAAGCAGGACAAAAGAAAGTCCCAATAATAAAGGTGTGAAACTGCCAGAAAAAAGTTATGAATACAAAAGCAAAAAAAAAAAAAAAAAAAAAATCATCAGCACTTAACCCTGACTAGAGACTGTAAAGGAGCTTCTGGAATAAGGGAAAGCACATGCAAATCATGTTATCATTGCTTGTCTTGAATGATTTAACTGTGTTTCTTTATAAATTCATCACAATGATCACCCAAGTTTCTAGGGAAGAAATGCTAGAAACAAAATGGGCTGTAAGAGTTCCCGAGCCTTACTGGAGTGTATGACTTCTGGTAGAGCTTTTCTCTTGCTGAATAGTTGGGTTTTTCGAGTACTAGTTTATCATGACTTTGCTGAGATCTTTGAGGAAAAAGAAAAGAAATATCAGATATGAGATTCTGGAGCTCAGTGAGGGGGCAGATTCTAAGCTTGTATATGAAGTGAGAGTCAATAGCACACTAGGATTCTTTGTTTTTCCAAAACCCTTTCAACTTGAAAAATCTCATTTAAAAAAAAGAAAGATTCAAGATAATTATAATCATCATCTATTCATGACAACTTTCTTGCCCATAGCTCAGGAGCTCACTGTTTTTTTTTGTATTTTTAATTAAATTAATTATGTTTACTCATTAAATGTAGTTTTTATCAGTTTCTCCAGACTATAGTCTGGAGTTTATTTTTCTTTGCTTCTTTTTATTCACAGTTTGTGTGTGTGTGTGTGTGTGTGTGTGTGTGTGTGTGTGTGTGTTTGGGGGGTAGGAAGAAAGAGAGAGAGAGGAAGGAGTGTCATAGCAAGTAGAGGTCAGAGGACACTTTTGCCAATTGTGTCCTCCTCTGAAGAAGTCTCTCTTGCTTTTTCTGTAGCTCTGATGCTACTGAGAAGCACCTCCCAAGTGTCTTGTGATTCTCCTGTTTTCATCTCTCATATCTTCACAGGCATGCTGGGATTACAGATGCATATCACTGTGTATGAATTTATACTGGTTATACTTATACTGGTTCTAGTGATCTAACTCAAGTTTTCAGACTTTCCTGATGTGGTGGTTTGAACAGGAATGATGCCATACCCCCATGTGTTTGAATGCTTGGCCCATAGCAATTGGCACTATTAGGAGGTGTGGTCTTTTGGAGGAAGTGTGTCACTGTGGAGGAAAATTTTGAAGTCTTATCTGCTCAAGCTATGCACATTATGGCACATAGTCTTCTGCTGTCTGAGGATCAAGATGTAGAGCTCTCAGCTTCTTCTCTAGCACCATGTCTACCTTTATGCTGCCATGCTTCTTGCTATGAAGATAGTGGACTGAAACGGTAATACATCCCCAGTTAAATGTTTTCCTTTATAAAAGTTGCTGTGATCATGGTGTCTCTTCAAAACAATAGAAACCCTAACTAAGAATCATAGCAAGAGGATTTAACCCTGAGCCATCTCACTAACCCTTTAGATTTTGTTATTCTTCCTTGTAGTCCAGTATATAGGACAATGCCTGATTACATATTACAGACTAGTTAAAGTCTTTAATTTTAAGTGCTGAGATTTATACTTTGAGCATTATAGCTACAGATGAAGATAGAGGTGGATATTGAAGTGGATATATGTGATAATGCAACTTTAATTACATTTAACAAGAATTGATTTTCAATAATTTGATATTATCATTAGAATTAATGATTGAAATGTCAAAAAAAATGAGGTCTTTCTATTTTGCTGTTTCTCGAGTTACTCAGACTGTGTGGCTCAAGGTGATCCTGAACTCATCGAGCAGCCTAGGTTAACATCAGACATGCGATCCTACCAGTCTAGGCCCCACAAGTTATGGAATTACAAGCATGTACCATCAAGCTCAGGGAATCTTAATATCCTTTCCTCCCACTGAGCTGCCTCATCCAGCCTTGAAAGGAGGGTTTATGCCTAGTATTATTGAATCTTGTTGTGCCATGTTTGGTTGGTATCCCTGGGAGGGCTGCCCTTTTCTGACACAGCACAAAGGAACAGTGCATCTGGTGGGGGGAAGTGGGGACTTAACTGAAAGGAGGGGGAAAAGGGGAGGCTGAGGTCAGGATGCATTGTATGAGAGAAGAATAAAGAAAAAATTTACTTAAAAAGAGTTCCAAACAGAAGACATGACTGCTTTCTGAACCCTTGTAGTACTTAGAATTTGCTTACAGAGTCTAAGAATTCAGTAACTAGCGGTTAAGTTAATTACAATGAGTATCTGACTTGTGCTGTTTGTACTATGGGTATAAAAAAAAACGAGAGTAACAGATTTTGCTTTCAAGATTTTTAGATTTAAGAAAGTTAAGGTTCTTAAATGCACCTTTAAATCATAGAAAAGATCCACATAGTAAATCTATGTGTTAACATTATCAGTTACACAGCTTTATGTAGTATTTTATTCACAGCATTTATATATATTTTAATAGCCCATGGAATCCACCTCATGCTTGAAGAATCTTAATTTGTGAACGTTTGTGAGTTATTGTGCACCCTAAAGAATTGGGAAATGGAGATATAAATTGACTTTTTAGCCAAAATAAAATTGTGCAGAGAAACTGACTTTTATTTATGTTCCTCAGTTTGAATGATACACAAGCCCTTTACAACTGCTTGACCATAAAAAGATAACTATGCTTTCCTGAAATTAACCCACTCCATAATTCTAACATTGAGGATACTTCTTTAATGATTTCAAACTTGATTTTTGAAATTCCAACTTATTGCTGACTTGATATTCGTTAAATAAATGCACTTGTAATCTAAATAGACTACATAATGCTATGTTTTATAATGACTCAAATTACATTTTTAAATGGGGTACTGTTTTAAAAATAATATCTTAAACCATTGTTAAAACAGTCATTTTGAAAAATAAAGGGTATTTGGCTTAATGGTTATTAGAACAGATTCTTTTGATAGTAGCATTCTACTATTACAAATATCAGTTTGAATGGCATTCCATATTTCACTAAAAATAACCCATTGTTACTTGATTCTTGCTGCTTCTTATTCTTTGGCTAGTAACAAATTAAGATTAGTCATTTTTTTAAAAAATTTTATTGCCTGTGTACATTTTCTCAAATTATTCTGTCTACCTAGTACACAGAACACCCTTCCATCATATCTCTGATTATGCAAGTAACACCGGTTTCAACCTTCAGATTAACTGATGTCTAGTACTGAGCATCACCATGGTGTTTCAGTATTGCAGGGTTCACTCAATATCCACAGGTATTTTTTTTGTGTCCTGGAAGCATTTATTCAGTTTATACTTATAGTAATGGCATTAAATATTCTCTTAATAACACAGGCTAAAGTGTGTACACATGGGCATTGGGGAGAAAAAGAAGCCAAATTTTAAACAGAAGGTGGTTTCATAGACCCAAGTCATACTCTGTCCTTCCATGTAAAGCAAACAATCTGCTGTATGTTCATAGTCTGGTTCCCTCAAGTTCATCCTCATTCATCTGCCAAGAAGGGAGATCTTGTCAGCATGCTGGGATCATTCAAAAGAGCTCTACTCACAGGCTTGTAGCTTCTTTTCCTTTCTTTCTCTCTCTCTCTTTCTTTCTTTCTTTCTTTTCTTTCTTTCTTTCTTTCTTTCTTTCTCACTCTCTTTCTCTCTCTCTCTCTTTCTTTCTTTCCTCCTTCCTTCCTTCCTCCTTTCCTTCCTTCGTTCTTTCCTTCCTTCTTCCTCTCTCCCTCTCTCTTTCTCTCTCTCTTTTCACATCCTGACTATGCAGTTCCACTTCTTCCTCTGCTCCCAGTCCCTGCCCCCCACCTCCTGTTTGCCACCCCCTTTACTCCTCCTCCATTTCTGTTCAGAAAAGGGCAGGCCTCCTTTGGATATTGGCAAAACATGGCACATCAAGTTGTAGTAAGACCAAACACCTCCCCTTGTATTAATGCTGGGCAACGTAACTCAGTATGAGAAATACAATCTCAAATGCCATCAGAAGAGTCAGAGAGTGCCCCTGATCACACTGTGAGGAGCCCCACAAGAAGACCAAGCTACACAACTGTAACATATATGCAGAGGGCCTATGTCAGTCCCATGCAGGCTACCTGTTTGTAGGTTCAGACTCTGTGAGTTCCTATGAGCTACATTCATTGATTCAAGAAGTCAATGTATTGTGGTTTATTCTCTAATTGACCAGTAAAACTGTAATACATTCCATTACCAAAGGAACTCAATTGACTGAGACTTAATGAAATCTCAGTTTTAAATAAGATATCTTCTGAAAGTGATTTTTGGAAAGTTTTTAGATTATTTACAATTTTCCTCTGACTCATTGATGTTATATTCTAACTTCATATATAATTTCTCTGTTGGACTCTAAGGTTAACTAGACTATGCCTTTTCTTTAACTCCTTAGTATTTCCCTATACTTATGGCTTGACGGTGACCAAAGTTGACTTCCCCACCCTTTGATCTCCGTTTTGATAGCTTTTAGTTGTGTGTGTTTATGTTTCAATAAAATAAATATAGGGTTCTTGTAGCAACTTTCTGGCACAAAATAAACATTTTGAGCAGTCCTACGTTCAGATAGTTTGAGCTCCTTGCAGGAGAACTAAGGAATCTAACACTAACTATGTCATCAAATCCCAGCTAATCAACTACAGTGTGTCATTGTTTTCTCATCTATTTAAAAGATGTTGCGCTGTTGTTTGATGATGATCATGATGATGATGATAGCAATTATGAAGATGTAATATGCATAGCATAGGTTTCCTATGTGTATTAAATTAGTGGCTACTCTGAAGAATATTTGACTTAGAAAAAGTGACCATTGAATAAATATCAACTACCATTTCTACTCTTTTAAAGCAGGGTAATATCTCAATATTAAAGGAACCTTATATTTAAAAATGTCAATTGGTACCCACAGCTTATCTTCTTCTGTAGAAAGAAAAGCAAAACCTCGTCCCCAATGTAATACATACCCTGGTTTCCATTCTGAGGTCAGCACATCCTTAAAATATATGGGCTGATTTAATTCTGTAGTTTTTTCTATTATCCAGTGTCTCTCTGCAGCTGTTGTTCCTTTCTCACTGGCATTGAGAAAATTCAAATAGAGCATTATGCAGTCTATTTCTGAGGGTTTTTGTTACCCCTTTCTGTTTATTTAGCATATCCTTTAGAGTTGTGTTTCATCTTTCTATAACTGCTTGACCTGTAGGATTATGTGGTATACCTGTAATATGCTTTATGTTGTAATAAGCAAAAAACTGTTTCATTTTAACAGAGACATATGATGGAGCATTGTCAGTTTTGATTTGTGCAGGTATACCCATGATGGCCATAACTTCTAGCAAATGAGTGATTACAGAATCAGCTTTTTCAGAACTCAAAGCAGTTGCCCATTGAAATCCTGAATAAGTATCGATGGTGTGGTTTACATATTTCAATTTTCCAAATTCTGCAAAGTGAAACACGTCCATCTGCCAGATTTCATTCCTCTGAGTACCCTTTGGATTACATCCTGCTGGTAATGGCGTTTGATTGTAGAAGGAACAAGTAGGACATTTCTTTACTATTTCTTTGGCTTGTTGCCAGGTTATGGAAAAAATCCTTTTTTAAACCTTTACTATTGACATGATGCTTTTTATGAAATTCTGAGGCCTCAGGCACATTTCCTATCAATAATTTATCAATCTCATCATTGCCTTTTGCTAGAGGGCCTGGCAGACTAGTATGGGATTGAATGTGAGTTATATATAAAGGATGACTCCTTTTCCTGATTGTATCTTGTAATTGAATAAATAGTGAAGTTAATTCTGAAGCATCAGGGATAAATTCTGCAGTCTCCATATACAATACCACTCTTTCAGCATACTGAGAGTCAGTTACTATGTTGAGAGGTTCTGAAAAATCCATTAATACCAACAGAATAGCACACAATTCTGATTTTTGAACTGAATTATAAGGACTTTGAACCACTTACTTAAATTTTCTGATTTGTAACCTGCCTTTCCTTCTTTGTTGGCATCTGTATAAAATGTACGAACTCCAGATATGAGTTTTTGCCGTACAATTAGAGGCAAGATCCACTCAGCTCTCTTTATAAGATCAATTCTTTCGCTTTTGGGATATTTGCTGTTAATTTCTCCCAAAAAATTACTGCAAGCTCTTTGCCAAGGTTCACTTTCTGTCCATACCAAAATAGGATAGATAAGGGAATTATTTTCTCTGATTTGTCAAATACAAATGGACTAGACATCGTTTAGGTATTTGTTACTTGTATATATTGTATATAGTTATTGTACTTTTGTATATAGTTTTTCTTTTGTTAGTTATAACCTTTTGCCTTTTTTCTTTTTATTAAAATAGAAAAGGGGAAATATGGTGGTATTTTTTATTTGTACTGAAATGTGATTTTCATTGTATGTTAATAAATAAAGTTGCCCTGGGGTCAGAGCTATTAGAGCCATAGCAAGAGCGTGGTGGTTAGAAGAGCTAGGTAGATTTCTGTGTGTTCAGGGATACAGCCAGCATTGGAGACATATGCCTTTAAGACCTGGAGGGCGGTACTTACAGGCAGTGACGAAGCAGTCATGTGTTTGGGTGTACAACCAATGAGAAGGCAGAACAGAAAGACTATTTAAAGACAGACACACAGGAAGTAGCACTCTCTCAGGGAAGCTAGGAACACTGCAGGAGGTAAGATTTTAGCTCAGAGCTCTGACCTCTCAGCTTTCTCTTTTACATTGGTTCTGTGTTTCTTATTTTAATAAGACGGTTGGTTACATCTACAGTCAGTGTTTCCTTACATCAGACACTGAGTTCAATAATTTTCTCAAGGTCATCCAGCTAGCAAAGGGGGAACTGGGACTTGAACAGAGAGAATTGTTGGCTCTGGAGTCTAAACCTAACCAGGTTGTGTTCTTGTTACTTTTGCTGTAGGCTCAAATTTGCAGAAAGAAAAGTAAGACCACTAGAGTGACACTCCAACCTTCTGTCTCATCACTCTGAGTCTGTGTGAATGTAGCTAACTGCCAATGTGGAGAGGAAAAAGAAAGGCAAACAATAATAGAAGAAAAAGAAAAGTGTCTCAAAAGCCCACTCAGGAAATATAGGATTAATCATAGTTATTGAAATTTTCATGATTTTTATAAGTAGGACATGGCCACACTCAGGAAGTTTGCACTTGATAACTGGCTATTTGAACTGTGATTCTTATGGGCTAATGAGAAAAGCCAATATAAAGGATGTAGGTTTTTTTTCCCAAACAATTAAAATATTAACATTTTTGTATATTTACTTGTTTCAAATGATAAAGGATGAAAAGAATTTGAACTATTATTACCAGGAGAAAGTGAAGACGTTGACTTGTCTATGAAACCCAAGTTTCAGGTTTATATAATACAACCTTTCATGGCATATCAAGATAAGTAGAAAAATCTTTAGTTGTTGTGTTGTTTTCTTGAGCTAATTCTTATGGGGACAAATGAATTACTGTATGATCCCAGAGGAGAATAGTACATTCTTCTGTGAAAGGGTTATTGGCATTTCCACCATAATTCTTATTGAATTCAAGGATAACCTGGCTCATGAATCCCTTGAAGAGTAGGATATGCCTAAATATGCTTGTGCATTATATTCTACCTGGGTTAGATCTCAGTACTGAACTATACTGGCAGTTGTTTTTACATGTGATACACTAGGAGGTTTTTCTATTATCCGCTTTTCCAGAAAAGAGAGTTGCATAACATTTATGACATATTGCCTGAAGTTAGAATCAGTTTACTTGAAAGCAACAGGTAAAAAAGCCAATGGTGCCAAGACTTCAGTCTACTCAAGGATAAGTCTTCACCTGTATATTTGATGACAGAGAGAGTTGTCCAGGATTCAGAAATGTGAGCTTACTGGTGTTGCTGCATAATTTCGATTTGTGGAATCTTGGGAATAATACTGAAAGAAGAGTACCTGTCTGAAGAAAGTTCACTGTCCCTAATTGGAGGCCAATAGAGTGAATCTGTCCACTAAGCTCATGCATCCAGGGCGAAATCATCTTAGAGATATATTAGGAACTCTGCCTGTCAGAGGGAAGTCCAGATTAAAAGGCATAGTCCATCCCTCCTCTGTCCTTCCCCAAATTGAAATAGAAATGTTGGGAAACCAGGTCTGTGCCTTCCCTGTCTCCCAAATGTAGGATTTGCATCTTGTTTGGGATTCAAATGATTTGCTGCCTTTTCAATTCTGATAAAACATTTTAAAACTGAAATTAGTTTTCAAAATGATATTGTCCAGTCTGGCAAGCTGAAGCATATTCTAAAGCTCCAGAGAAACCAATTTAATATCATGCCATCACATATTATAAAAATTCTTTACTACTGATATGTATAGATAGCTTTTTCACTATTTTAAAAAAAGTGGGAAAGAAAGTAACAATTATCATATTGTTTAATATTTTATTTTTCTAATAATACTTGATACATTAGATTTTTGACAAGAATATTGTAAGAGGAACTTTTAGGTGACACAAAGCATAAATGTAGAGAAAAAATAAACCAAATATTAAAGAGATAGCACTGAACAAGATTTCTAGTACTTCATAAAATGACATAGTTTACCCACAAAGACCTCATGATTGTATAAAATGTAAATGAAACTCTCAATTTAAAAAAACATAAGGACCCAAAAAAGGGAAAATATTCACAAAGCTATACCAAGTGTCAAAGTCCTAAGACTATAATTATAACTGGTTGCCCTCATATCAGGATGGCAGAAATAGTCTTCTGGTGA
The DNA here is from genome assembly GCF_004664715.2 of Peromyscus leucopus. Lineage (NCBI taxonomy): Eukaryota > Metazoa > Chordata > Mammalia > Rodentia > Cricetidae > Peromyscus > Peromyscus leucopus. The sequence continues at coordinate 85,113,241 of NC_051068.1, forward strand.
TAGGTACCGAGACAATACAACTGGAGGGAGAACATGAGGTGTCAGACCATCCAGAGTACAGATTCTTCTCACTCTATCTCATCTTTGCAGAATGTGGTTTATTCAGATACTGCTCAAAGAAGAAATGAAAACATAAAAAGTATTTTGACCCAGTAGCCCACCCAGTTAATAATTATTACTATTCATGCAGATAGGTAACTAAATGAAAAACTTACTCCATAATGATAATCATCTATAGCCTGAGAAGTGTATGACTGGTGGCTATTGGCCTACTGATTTTTTGAATGTGTCCTTAGGAAATAGAAGTAGTAAAAGCCCGTGAAAAAGAGCTTGAGGTAAGCCTTCAGATTCCCACTATTTCTTCCAGTACATTTTGCAAATCCTTTACATTTTAAAAAATATTAAAATTACTTTAATTATTTATATTTGAATTTTATTCTTTTTATTATTAAAATGCAATTATACAATTTCCTCCTTCTCCTCCAAACCCTCTCATGTCCCCCCACTAATTCTCAAGCTCATGCTTTATCTCTCTCTCTGTCACACACACACACACACACACACACACACACACACACACACACACACTCTTTCTCTGTCTTTTACTCTCTGTGTCTATCTTTATATCATTATATCACTGTCTCTTTCCATATATATACATATGTGTGTTTGAATAAATATATAAATACAACCTAAGTAAGTTTAGTGTTGCTTATATTCATATGATTTTAGAGTTGACCATTTGCATTAGATAACTAATGAGGGATCATGGCGGGGGCGAGGGGGGGAACCAAACTCTCTCTCTTGTAGTTGTCACTAATTGCCTGTGGCTTTTCATCTAGTGGTAGGTCCCCAAAAGACTCTCCCCATCCATGTTGTCATGTTCACTGATGTTATCACTGTTCAGGTAACCTTATTTTTGGATTTCATGGGTGTAGCTTTTTTTTTCCTATCTAAAAGACACAGTATCACAACTGACTTTTGGACCTCTTTGTTTTACTTTGTGCAGTGGTGGCTTAGCCTTAAATGTAGGTGTTATAGATATATCAATTGAAGGTGAGGACTTCACAATCAATTTCCACTGTCTTTTGACAAGTTGTGTCTTTCTGTATTGTTTTCTGCATGCTGCTTCAAAGAAGCTTCTTTGATAAGAGGTGGCAGCTACATTTACATGTAGGCATAAAGATAACCATTCAGAATTCAGTTAGGGATTATGCTGGTTTAGGGAAGTGGCAGTAGTTAATCCTCTGATAAGATCATATTCTCACTAGGCAAGACAAGTTGCTTAGGTGTATAGTACAAGGCATGAGTATTCTCCTACTGAGTGGGACTTACAATATCCAACATTCTCCAGTAGACAGGTCATCTGAGCAAAAACTAAACAGAAACATCAAATTTAATTAACATCATGTGTCAAATGGACCTAACAAACATTTATAGAATAAACACCACCCAAACACCAGAAAATGTAGTTCTCCTTGGTAGCCTTCCTCATTTTTGACAAATCTGGGAACTTGGGAATATTGTGTAGAGAAGACGAAAGCAGGATGCATTTTTTTTTTTTATTCCAACAAGACAGTGGCTCTGACAGGAGTTGCAGACACAGATCAATGCAAACTTCCAGTTTTGACCCACTATAGATCTATAAACATGTCTGAGGTCTTCTCAGGCATGATGATTCTCCAAGAAACACACTTAAAGACCTCAGGAGGGCCTGTAGATATTATTCCTTTGATCAGGCAAATGTTTTCTCAGTCTTTTAGCTCACAGGTTTTAGCCTAGTTTTCTCTAAAGGAAACAAAGTGTCAGATACCAAGCATATGTAGGTAAACTGGGAGCAAGAAGCACCCAGAGCCCTAAAATGGTTAAATATCATGAATATTACAAATATTAAAATACAAATTTTAGTAAAAACATTGAACTATTTCATCTCTGTAAGCAGCCACTTTGGAAATGAGTATAGCATTTTCTCAGAAAATTGGGAATCAATCTACTGCAGAACCCAGCAATATCACTCTTGGGCACATACCCAAAGGATGTTCAACCATATCACAAGGATGCTTGCTCAACTATGTTCATAGCAGCATTATTCCTAATATCCAGAAACAACCTAGATGCCCTTCAACTGAAGAATGGATAAAAAAAAATGTGGAATATTTACAAAGTGAGTGTTACTCAGCCTCAGCGGGGGTGGGACATCACGAAATTTGCAGGCAAATGGATGAAACAAGAAAAAATCATTCTGAGTGAGATATCCCAGACCCGGAAAGACAAACATAGCATGTACTCATTCATAAGTGGATATTAAATGTAAAGCAAAGGATAACCAGAGTACAATCCTCAGCCTCAGAGAAGATAGGTAACAAGAAGAACACTAAGAGGGCCGCATGGATCTCCCTGGGAAGAGGAAATAGATGAGATGTCCTGGGTAAACTGGGGTGGGGAAGGAGTAGAGGTGAGGGTATGAGGGGATGGGAACATGATGGATCAGGATGATCAGGTTAGGGGCAGGATGGAGGGAGAGAGTAGTAAGAGATATCTTGACAGAGGGAGCCCTTATGGGGTTGAGGAGAAGCCTGGTGTCAGGAAAGCACAAGGATGACCCCAGCTAGGACTCCTAGCAATAGTGGAGAGGGTGGCTGAAGTGGCTTTCCCCTGTGATCAGATTGGTGACTGCTTGAACTTGGAACATGTCAGGCCAAAAGAGTCTAGGAAGAATTTTTAGCAGATTGAGGGAAAACTAGGACACTTGTAACTTTTCATTTATGTAACTTATTTCAAACTTCCTTCCCTTTCTTTCTTATCCATGTCATTATTTATTTCTTTTTCTCTTTGCCAGTCATCTCCCTATAGGAAATGACTAGCATATCCTTGAAATAAAAACTTTATCAGTAATTTTAAGGTGGGAGGGATGTAACTCAGTGAGTAGAGTGTTTTCTAAGTGTGCATCATGCATGGGTTTGATCTCTAGCACTACATAAGCTAGGTATGCTTAGCTCATGTCTTTAATCTTAGTACTCATTAGAAGGAAAGTAGGAGAATCAAACGTCAAGGACATTTTTAGTAACATATCTGAGTTGGTGACCAGTTTGCCATAGACACGACTTTATCTTAGAAAAAATTAAAACTGATTTGCTTCTATCAGACATCAGCTATGTAAACAAGAATGCTTAATAAGCAAACAACCGGTATTTGTCAGATAGACTTGTTTTTCCATTTAGAGAACATTTAAAAATATATCTTTCACTCCTAAGTAGGTAACCACTTAACTTCTAACAAAAAATAGCTAATAACCATCTCTTCTTTTGCAAATGATTGAAATCACTGTTGAAGGCATTGTTAATTTTTAATGTGTTTCTTTCCCAAAAAGTTAGACTAACTTTTAAAAATCCAAGACAGAAACTGAAATGGATGTTATCCCACAGACATATGGCATCAATTGAAACTTTTTTTCCTTCAAGGTGATTGATGTAATTTTCTATTAAAGTGACCTTTGCTAGAAATGTTTTCCATGTAATGATTTCCTGTCCCTTTGGCTCAACAGCCAGCACAGAAAAACTGGCTTAAGTCTGTTTCAGCCACTTGATGTTAAACCAGCAGGAAATGTTGACTGTGCAGCAAGCATAGCTGAGCTGTCATGTGACAGCAAATCCCAGTGTCTTCTGTCTTGGACTTCTCACAGAGCAGCAGAATGGAATCATAATGGAATATGACTTCCATACTCTATGGTTATAGAAGACATACTCAAAATTTCAGAATAAGATAACATAATCTATACAATGCAGAGAAATTCACTTATGTACATGATCAACAAAGAGTTGCAATGTAAAACAGAATATAGAAAGAATTAGACAAGGCAGAAGCTAAAGTGAAAGCTGATGGATGGTGTGAGGAATGCACTGGGCATGTAATCCATACCACTTGAAATAGTTTATCATTCTTGGGCTGGTGATTTGTAATCCTCACACCTTGTCCTGAATAAGAGTGTATGGATGCAAGTGTATAAATAAATGCACAACAGACCATTTTAGTTTGATACGTTTGCTATATTATTTACAAACTGTATGGCCATGGCAGGCTTTTTGCTGTTTTTATATCTTAAATTAACCCATTTCTATAAATATATTCCTTGCCATGTGGCCCATGGCTTACTGGCATCTTCACATGCTGCTTGTCATGGTGGTGGCTGGCAGTGTCTCTCCCCTCAGCCTTACACTTCCCAGAGTTCTCCTCTCTCCTTCTTCCACCTACACTTCCTGCCTGGCCACTGGACAATCAGTGTTTTATTTATACAGAATGATATCCAACGATATCTACAGCATCCTTCAGTGCTGGGGTTTTGCTTGGTTTAAAACTATGCAGGTTTTGTGTATTCTGTCATATGTTCATATGTCCTGTTGTGTCTGGAAGATGTAGTTTCCTTGGAGTCATCCACAATCTCAGGCTCATTACACTTTCTGAGTCTGTGCAGATTCCCAAACCTTGTGAGGATGGGTCTGATAAAGACAGTCATATTGGGCTGAGTGCTCCAAAACCTCTCACTCTCTGCACAATGTCCAGCTGTAGATCTCTTTGTAAATTAGACTGCACTGCAAGAGGAAGCTTCTCTTATGAGAATTAAGTCTTGCTATGCTCTATAGTATATCATTATGTCGTTAGGAGTCATTTTATTGCTATGTCCCTTTAGTGAAATAATAATAGTAGGTTTTCCTTACAATCCATGACCTAAGTAGTCTCAGGTTCATGGTCACTTTAGCAGAGTCACTTATGGTTTCCATCTCGTGCAATGGGTTTTAAATCTAATTTTTATATGTGACTGGTTATTCCCATGACATTTGTACCACTATTGTACCAGTCTATCTTGCAGGAAATCCGTGTTGTAGGTCACATGTTTTGTAGCTGGGTGAAACTGGTGTTAATTTTCCCTTCTGTTAAGTGTGCAAAGTACCTTCCAAGACCATGATCACTAGTCAGAAATACTAAAGCTTTGGAGCACCATGTCAAATTCTCTACATTTGGTGATATAATTGTTGTGTCTTCAGCCATACAGCAGGCTATAGAGCATAATAAAAAACCATACATAATATCCTTTGATGTTTTGAGGGGTTCTGTCAGACCTCTTTGGCCAATGATTCAATAAAATGTAACCCACTCTTGACACTAGTGAATTTACTCCACATCTTATCTTTTCATAAATGCAAACACATGTGAATGGGTACTCACACATGCATGTATGCATGCCTACTTATTATGCATTTCTTATGGATGAAATTAGCAACAATAAATAGAAATGTATATAATTTTTACTTCTTGAAATTACAGTAAAATTTGCAGTCTTCCTTTAAACATGAACTTTGCTCAGCATGCCAATCTCCATATATGTCTTTATCCATGATGTTTAAATATAGATTTTGAGTTTGAGTATGCAATATTACACAGAAGTTGGATTAAGCCATAAAATATTTTTCATAGTACAAGGGTATTGGGCTCATTCACATTGACATAGGTGAATTGATTTAATTTTGAAGCTAAAAAATAAATAAAAACAAATTATTTTTGGAGGAGGATATACACACACACATAATTTAGATTATCTAAAATTTATGAATGTGTCCTAGTTAGGGTTTCCATTGCTGCAATGAAATATCATGATCAAAAATAAGTCGGGGAAGAAAGGTTTTATTTGACTTACACTAAGAACATCATTGAAGGGAACTGGGATAGGAACTCAAACAAGGAAGAAACCTGGATGCAGGAGCTGATGCAGAGGTCATTGACAGGTGCTGCTTACTAGCTACGTTATGTTTCCCATGGCTTACTCAGGTGGTTTTCTTATAGAACCCAGAACCATCAGCCCAGGAATAGCACCAACTATAATGTACTGGGCCCTCCCCAATCAATCTCAAAGGAAATGCCCTACAGGTTTACTTATAGCCTGACTTTATGGAGACATTTTTTAAAATTGAGATTCTTTCCTCTCAGATGAATTTAGCTTGTGTCAAGTTGACATAAAACTTATGTATATATAAAATTATCCAGCATTATATATATATGTATAAATATATATATATACATATATATATATATATATATATGTGTTATTATAAAGATGATAAAGTTGAATTAAACATTTGCTGATACATAACTCCCAGTGTTTGAATTTGGCTATTTGGATATTAAGTGGTGACATATCCCTCTAGTAAGTACAGTATGCCTGATAAGACCTGTTAGGACAGAACAGATAATCTTACTCACTCTTTGACTTTCAATTAGACTGTGTTGGAGACATGAGGAAGATGTGGTTATAGATGAGCCTCCTATTCACTGGGTACCCTCCTATCCTGAAGAAATGATCTTTTTAGAGTAAAGGGAAAGCTTTACTCTAAAAATTTATTCAAATAATTTTAACAGCATATTATGAATTAGATGTATGTACATGAGTTTCTAAAATAATTTTACATATCAATGAATTTTTGTTGCAATTCTTCACATTTTGACTTTGATATTTTATATTTTCTATTTTTAAAACACTGTTTTGTATAGTTCAATGTATATCATAAATTCTCCTTTGATAACACTATTTCATGAAGGACTTTTGAAATTGTAGTGTTTTGAAATTGTAGTATAATTTTATTTTGTATTGCTGTTTTTTATTTTTATTTTTTATTGAAAATAGATTTTTTCATACATTGTATTCTGATTATAGTTTCACATACCCCAATTCCTCCCAGATCCTCCTCACCTTATCACTCATCCAAATCCACATCCTTTCTTGCTCTCACTCATTAGAAAACAAAGACATCTAAAGAAAAAGAAAGAAAACAATATAAAATTTAAAAAAAAACTGTATAGGACAAAACAAAAAATAAATAACAAAGATTCTAAGAAACAAAGCACAAGAAACACATGTAGACACAGTGACACAGATATTGGTAACACAGAAATCAAATTAAAACACAAAATCAGAAACCCTAATATACAAACACAAGACCTCTCTGGTGTAGTGGGTAGCTTTGGTCTGGAAATTCCAACCCCCACTGAGGCTTTGGTAACTATCACACCTACAAGGCAGGGCGAAGGGAGGGCCCTGAAGACCCGAGATGGGGATGTCCTGTGCTCTCTTCCTTCTTGGACCTTGGACACTAGAGGTATACCGAGGAGAGTTCTCCAGAGAACACCACCAGACTGTGCTGCGTCTTTCACAGAACCCACAACCTATCTATCCCTTCATTTGTAAGTTACACCATTAAATAAATCTCCCTTTTAACTACATGGGGTGGCCTTAATAATTTCACCAATACTATGGTAAAGAAATAAATGTACAAAGTATTATGAGACAAAACAAAAAAATAAAAATAAAAACAAAAAACCCTGAACAAATATAAGTTTGTTTTGTTTTGGCCATCTATGCTAGACATGGAGCATACTAAAGAATGGTTTGAATTCCTAGTAAAACTCCATTGGAGAAAATTTTCTTGAACTCACAGTATTTAGATAGTTTGCAGGGACACTTTTCTAAAAATAAACCTTTAAATGAAATGCTATTATTTAGAAACAAATTTCCTTTGAAATAGATATATTAGCTCTGAAGATACTCCATATTCATTTCTCTTATAAGTAGTTTTTGCTACAAATTCCATATTCAGGCTTGTCAAGGTGGGTTTATTACTGTTTAGTCTGAACATAAGTATCTTACAGTTGGAATTAAGAAACTCAGACTGTCATTTTACATGGGTCTGAAAGGAGAGAAAATTATGTTAGAGAGACAGTCTTTATTTTTTCAAGATTAGCTCTACCAAGAGCAGTCTGGTACCAAGACCCCAAATTTACAACTGGCAAACACAGCAGCCTCTTTATTTCAAAGAAAGTGAACCTCCTTCCTAAATGTCATATATATCTAGGAAGTATTTTGTTTGTTTGTTTGTTTGTTTTTTTAGGTGCAAGATACTCTTGAACTATGTTTTGTTCTTAATGAGAACTTGCTTTTCTTTCTTTGACATACAGCACTTCATTCTTATTGGTTAATAATCTCAGTGGCTTCTGTGCCTTTTCAGATGTGAGCCTCCCATTTTCTCAGGTTTGACAAACCACTTCAGTGACTTCCTTAATGTATGTCAAATGTCTCTACACACAAAATGACATTTAATATAGTCCAAATATCTCAGGTTGTAGAGTGTGTTCTTCAATAATTGGATTCTACATTGTTATTAGGGAAAGAAAATATGCAGGTACAATGGACTATTCATTTACTTTCTGGATTATTGTTTACTTTCTACCCAAGTACATGGTGCATTTCATTGTACTAGCCCCTTCCTTAATCAGCTTTCTATTCTCCTCTTTTGTTAGAATTCTTTGAATGAGCTACATAATCAGTGAATTTTGCAATTTGAAAATTTTAGATGCACATGGTTTCTTTGCCTCTCATACCTGTTCTTTGCTAAGAATGTTCTTGAAAGGAGCTGCGAAGACATATGCAGGCTCATTGACTTTAAGAAACTTAAGGAACCAGGGATTGGTTCCCTCTTCTGCCAAATTAGATACAAATACAAGTGGACAATACTGTATCTCCACTTAGGATATTATAGCATATATATTATAATTATATTAATTATAGCAACATTAGTCGTAAGTCTTTGCTCCATTTTTGTTTAACTACATAACCTCATTGTGAGATAATAATATTAGAAATTTTATTTGTCTACTTATCATAATTCTAAGTAGCAGGTTCTGGAACTGTTGTGACTGGTTCTTTATCATCTTTACAACTGTCTCACTGTTCCTGAATGCATTTTTCATCACCATCCAATTTGCTCTTTTAATACAACCATTTCAATAATTAAGTCTGCATCATTTCCAATGTTCATTTCTTCTCAAAGCCTTTAAAATCTTCAGATCCTAAATTGGGTTTTCTTGGCTTCTTTTATCCTTTTATCCTCCTTTTGAGATATAACATCACACTCTTCCCTTTCTACTCCTTCATTTCCCAATTACAGTGCAACTCACAATACTTTGTCATTTGTGCCAGACAAGGATAAACAACCAGTGGTCACATTTCAATTTTTACACTCCTGAAATAAAATCTTAAAGCAATGCCTTTTATTGGGTAGATACATCAGCTCTTGGACTTTACTGTGGCTCCTACTTTCTCCTTCTGCAGGACCAGTTACTCTCATACTGCCTGACCTCTTTCCAAGTTTTTATTATGAGCATTTCTTCACATGTCACTTATACAGTGATGACTTCTTGTATTGTATTACAAGGTGTTCTACTGCAACAAAGGCCACCCCTTCAGGGTTAACCTGTGACTTCCTCTCCCTTGACCTAGCATTCTAAATTCTGAAGAATACCTTCATGTATATCATTTGGATGCTAACTCTTAAATATTTCCTCTTTGGTTATACAGAACCAAGAACAACGGTCAAATTACACTAGATTGTACGAAGTGCCTCTTATCCTTAAGTAGGTGCATCAACTAAAACAACGTGTTTTATTGAATTGTTGAATATAAGTAGAATGCTTGTTTGAAATACAATAGGAACCTGCCTCGTGACATCAAGACTGATGGTCATGCCACAGCTACAGGGAAGAAGAATCTTATATCCTAGATGATGAACATCACACACAAGGTGGATTCTCACTAATAATTATCATCTGTACCTATATTCTCTACTTATGAAATTATTTTTTGTTTACCTGGATTTCCTAAAATGGCTCTTGTTTTTGGCAGATAGGTGGTGGGGAATATAATAGCTAATATTGGTATTTCTTAAAGTACTAGGCATTGAATAAATCTGATTTCAGATTCTTGCTAAGTATTTGTCCAGTACGGGTTTTCAGGTGGTAAACAGATGGACTAGGTATCCGATATGACTATGTTTCTTATTTAAAATATTGGTCTCTAGGCTGTCATTCTTTTCTCCTTTAGTTGATCCACTATCAGTATGCATGTAAGGGACAAATAATAAGCATTGGATAGAGTGTTACTGAATGGAGATATTAGACTGGGTATCTACAGCCATCTGTCCTTCAGTAGTCTAACTTGTTTTATGGGTCCATTTAGTTGTTATAGAAATGTTAATATTAACAAGATCCCTGTGAAAAACTGTTTCATCTGAATTTGCCCCAATTCATTCCACATCATATATAAACTATTGTGATGTTCCATTTCTTTATAATTTCTTGTTAAGAGGCTTTCTTTAGAATCAATATTGATCTAAGTTTATCTACAATTCAGTTACCAAATAATGATTTTATTTTGTACTTTGAAAATATTTATGCTCTGGTAAATTAGTATATGAATAAAATTGATTTAGATCATATCCACCCTCCACTTTAACTCCTCCTGGAGCCACCTTCCCACTCCTCTTCTAACTGAATGTCTTTATCTTCCTCCCTCTACAGCCTTCCTTCTATCACTAAGTCCAATTAGTAGGAACCCATCCCCTGGAGCCTGGAAACGGGGAGTGTATGCTGGGTAACACTGTGGGGGGAAAACATATAGATACTTCCTTCCCTGGTAGGCATCTACTGTAAATAGTTCCTCAGGTAGATGTAGGGATTTTTAAGCCCCTTTCCTTTACACGCTAGATTGTTAGATGGCTTGATCTTGTACAGGTCTCATTCTGTTGAGCCCAGCTGCCATGAGTTCATGAGTGCCATGACCATGTCATATCCAGAACATATTATTTCACAGCAATCTTTCCCTGTCCCTGACTCTTACAATATTTCTACCCATTCTTCCATGATGTTCCCTGAATCTTTAGGAAGAGGAATTTGCTACATATCCACTATTTAGAATTGAGCACTCCACAGTCACCTATTCCTCCAAATGTAACAAGTTATGAGTCCCTGTTTAGACTGCCTTGTTCTGTATAAATAAAATTCCCTGATGAGAAGCGAGAGTTACACTTTTTTTTTTTTTTTTTTTTTTTTTTTTTTGGCTTTTTGAGAAGGTTTTTGTTAGTTTGCGCCTTTCCTGGAGTCACTTGTAGTCAGTGCTCAATCAAGAGATCGCTGGCTCTGCTCCGAGTGCTGGATTAAGCGTGCGACAACGCCTGAGCGTACATCTTATGGTTTAAGAAGAAGTGTTTAGAAGGCAGTTTGATACTATATCTTTATAGAAAAATTACAGTAATAGGCCTATGACATCCCTAACCATGGAATCATAAATAGGTTTATAGTACTAAGCATGCATTACCTCTTTTGATTATGTCCTTTGGTCCAGTTAAAAATCTCTTGGTTATTCCAATACCATTCATGTCAACACTTCACCAAAGGCCCTAACTTGTATGAGTGGTCAATATTGTAGTGCACATGAGTCACAGCTGTTTTACTCCTGAGGGATGTTCTTCCCGAGAAGCCTACATAGTACCTTCTGGCACTGTGAAATCTTTCCAGTAGGGAAGAATCTCACAGGTCAGTAACAAATTGACTTACCATGTCCTGTGACCAAATAGTTGATGTCTTGTGCAACAGGGTTTTATCATCAAATTATGATGGATAATCAATAGGATAAAACAATAGACTAATATATTTATTTATTTATTTATTTATTTATTTGAGTCTCTAAGACCCATTGACATACAACTACAGAGGTATGTCAGTTATATTCATTCATTACTTAATATTTAAGTCACATTTAATCTCTTAGCAGCCTACACAAACATAGCTATCTTCTTTGTCATCTCATAATATTCCATCTATGGATCTATCTAAGTTATATTTAAAAACACCAAAGAATGGATTGCCTTTGTACCCACTAAAAGTTAAGATTATTCATAGCCAAAGACAAATTCTGACTTATCTTTGTATATTTGCGCTTTAGCACATGCTTGACACTGTAGCTACTAATAAATATATCTTGAATTCAATAGAAATTTACTGTATTTGCTATTGCAGTTATCCTCCACATTCTGTGATGGTTTAGGACTTGGTCATTTTTTCTTATAATATACTTCAAGAGTGATAATAAAACTGTTTTGCCTAGTGCAGTTTGCTTACTAGAATTCTGTGAGGAAATGATTCCCAAATTGTAAGTAAGGAAATTGAATTGTAGAAAGTTTAACTAATGTATCCAAACTCACATAGCCATCAATTAGAAGAGACCGGATTTATATGCAGCAATTTTGCTTGTCTTAAAATGATAGCCATTGAAGAAACCAATAGTTTTAATGTATACTATATCTATTTGAAAAATCAAATTCTATTTTTGTCTGATTTATTTTTATAAACAATTCCTTTGTTAGCATATACATAGATCTTTATTTTTGTTGTTGTCAAAGCTAAATCTCAAGTAAAATTAGAAGTAAGCAAGAGTTCTCAAGAGACAATCTCTTTTAAGTTCAATACAATACCCAGAATATATAATATGATATATCTGGTCATAGTTAGATTTCAGTAAATACATAATTATTTTTTAAAATGATTACCACGGCCTTAATTATTGTAGTTAAACTGGTGAAGAGATATAATGTGATGCAGAGAACCTAGAGGCAGTTTTAGGAATGTATTTTCTTCCACTTATATTTATTTAGAAGCTTACTGATTTTATCTTCAAAGTCTCATATATCTTTAGATTCTAAAATGACACTATGCTGATGTTCTTTCTAGTTTTCAGGTGATCACATGAGAATAACTTACATAGCTTCTGCCTCTATACCTCAGCAAAGGAGGTATAAATCAATGCAAATCTCCTCATTTTCCTCGTTGTCTTTGTCTTCCATTTCTTTCCTACTCTTTATTATTTTTGTTTGTCTTGTTTTTATTGAGATTTAAATTTTTTATTGTGAAGATTATTGGTACAATGTTCTCAATCTTCTATTTCTTTATTTTCTTTTGATATTCACTTTCTGCTCCTTCTCAATAAAACCTTGCGCAGGCCACTGGGAAAGACAGGCTTCTAATTCACAGAAATGTTTATTAATAAATGAATTTATCATGATGTCTAACTTATTCTTTGAATGTTACAAGAAAGACATAAAACATTTGAGAAACCCCAGTCCATGCCATTTTAATACTTTGGATGCATGTTATAATTAATATTTAATCTGTATCCAAAGCTTCCTTCTTTCTGTTCTCTCTCTCTTTCTCTCTCTATTATATAGCTCTTGTTGTACTGTGAGTTCTTATATTGATCTCCATGGCCTTGAACTCTGAGAGACACACCTATCTCTGCCTCTGGAGTGGTGGGATTGAAGGCATGTGCCACCACTACCAACCTCAAAGATTCCTTCTTAATTAACAAATTTGACTTCATGAAACTGAAAACTTCTATAAGGCAAAAGACACCTTTAATCTGATAGACTGGCATCCTACAGAAAGGGAAGATATTTTTACTAACTCCTCTTTCAATAGAGGACTAATATCAAAAATATAAAAAACCCTCAAGAAACTACATATCAAAAAATAATCCAATTAAAATGAGGCACAGATCTAAACAGAATTCTCAACAGAGGAATTTCATGTGGCCGAGACACACTTAAAGAAATGTTCAACATCTTTAGTCATCAGGGAAATGCAAATCAAAACTACTTTGAGTTTCCATCTTATCAGTAACATAAGTGACAGATCATTCTGGAGAAGATATGGAGCAAGGGGAACACTACTCTGTTGCTGGTGGCAGTGCAATCTTGTAAAGCCACTGTAGAAATCAGTGTGACAGCTTCTCAGAAAACTGGGAATCAATCTACCTCAAGACCCAGCTATACCACTCTTGGTCATATACACAAAGGACATTCCAACCTACCACAAGGTTACTTGTTCAACTATGTGTATTAGAGCTTTATTCATAATAACCAGAATCTCAAAACAGCCTAGATATCTTTTTTAATTTTTTAATTTTATAATTTAATTTAATTTTACATACCAGCCATGGATTCCCCCATCCTCCCTCCTCCTGCCCCCTCCCCCCAGTCCTACTGAGGACTCCTGTAAATGGGGGGTATGGAGTCTAAACTGACCATCTCTTGTAGCCTGGCAAGGCTCCCAGTGGTGGGATTGGGTTGCATTTAATTGAATTGTTGGCCCAAGGGGTCTCATGGAGATCCCAAAACATCCCAGGCTGATGCTAGGACAGAGTGTTGCTCTCTGCAAACTGACAGTGGGGCTGCATTGCTGAGAATGGCATCCACACAGGTCATTGAATGTAAACAGGTAGAGCTGGTGCTTGCATGCAGCCTTCACCCCTACAGTTTAGTCTCTTTGGTGTGAGAAGATACTCTTCAGGCTATTGAAAGAGAAACATGGACACCAACCTAGTCACAAAGCCTTTGATGTACAATCTGTCTTGCCTGGAAAATGTTCTGGGCCAGTGGTGGAGCAGAATTTGAGGGAATGGCCAACCAATGTCTGATTTAAGTAGAGGCCCACTCTAGGAGGGGGATCCCATGCCCCACACTACTTGGAGGGCCAGGAACTGGAGACTGGATAGCTCAGGCACAGACAGTAGAACCAAAAACATCTTAAAAACATCCTTAAAAAAATGAGATGATTCCTATACTGTATCATATTCCTATACTATACTATTCCTATATGAAATGATTCTGCCAAACTAATTGGTCAATGTCTTGTCCAATTGTATGCAGAGAAGCTCTCCCAGGTGGCAGATAGGAGGGATGCAGATGCACACAGCCATACATTATGTGGAGAGAGGGTCTACATTGGAGGTCTTCATTGGGTCCCTCCCCTCAGGCTCAGGGAATCCTGTGGAAAGCAGGATGGAAAGATTGCAAGAGCTGGAGGGGATGGAGAACACCAGAACTACAGAGCCCACTTAATGGACTAAGCATGGCATGTATGGGTTCACAGAGACTGAGGTGATAAGCACTGGGCCTACAGAGGTCTGGACCAGGTCCTCTGAGTATCTGTTGTGGCTGTTAGATTAGTGTTTTTGTGGGACTTCTAATTATGGGAGAAGGGGTGTCTCTGACTCTTTTGCCTATTCCTGGAACTCTTCCTCCTGATGCGTTGCCTTGTCTAGCTGTGGTGTGAGGCCTTGTCTTATTGTATTTTGTTTTTTTCCTGTTTGGTTGTTGTCTCTTGAAGACCTGTTCTTTTTTGTAGGGGTATGAAAAAGGAATGCATTCCTAGAAGAGTGGAGGTGGGGAGATGGTGGGAGGATTGGAGAAAGAGGGAACTGTGGTCTTTAGATGTAACCAACCGTCTTATTAAAATAAGAAACACAGAACCAATGTAAAAGAGAAAGCTGAGAGGTCAGAGCTAAAATCTTACCTCCTGCAGTGTTCCTAGCTTCCCTGAAAGAGAGCTACTTCCTGTGTGTCTGTCTTTAAATAGTCTTTCTGTTCTGCCTTCTCATTGGTTGTAAACCCAAACACATGACTGCCTCGTCACTGCCTGTAAGTACCGCCCTCCAGGTCTTAAAGGTGTATGTCTCCAATGCTGGCTGTATCCCTGAACACACAGAGATCTACCTAGCTCTTCTACCAAGTGCTGGGATTAAAGGCATGTGCTGCCACCACCACCACGCTCTTGCTATGGCTCTAATAGCTCTGACCCCTGGGCACCTTTATTAGCATACAATCAAAATCACATTTCAGTACAAATAAAATACCACCATATTGGTCAGGATGTAGTTTATGAGAAAAGAATCTATTTTCAATTTAATAATAATAATAATAATAATAATAATAATAATAATAATGCATTCTGAGGCACCTGTATTCCTAACAAGAATCACCAACAACACTTTTATTCTGTTTTCTGTGGTAGGAAAAAACATGTAAATTATTGCTCCTGGTTCAGTTTAAAAGAATGGATTTAGAGCAAAGTGGACTTATATCAAAGTATGCAATTTAGAAATCTCAAAAGCAAGTTTGTAAAATACTAATACATTAGAAAGGAGGGGGGAATAGGGGGAGAGAAGTGAGGGGAAACTGTGGTCGGTACATATAATAAATAAAAAATAAATAGACCTATAAAATACTAGTACATATTGTGATTCTGCACATTTCTTTTAGTGGATGCTGTTCATGTAGGAGAACACCTTTACATAGGGCAATGGCACAACTGAAGGGGTTATCATTTGCAGCATCCCTTACAAAGCTCCCTCCTTCAAGGAAGCCTTTGTTTCCATAGGCAACAGGGCTGCTATGGCACACTGATTCTGAAGCACTCAGATTGCCTCTTGTGCCCTGAGGTAAACAGTTGCCTGCTGTACTACATAAATACCGAACGCACAACTCTCTTGGTAAAAGACCTGACCAGCGTGAATTGAGGGGTAACTGCAGCCTGCTCCAAAAAGCTCACCTCCAACAGCTCTCAGATAAAGACTCCTAGAGAGAATATTGTATGCCCTGTGGTTTCAGTGATTTCTGCCACTTAGGGATGGGAGCCTTCGTCAGATGTTTGCAGCTTTTTATATTGGTTTGACATACAATAGAATGTCATTAATGTCATCATTGCCCTTCAAGTTCCAGGGAGAATACAATTTACAGTAAATTTGTTTATTTCTAAATCAAGGTGAGTTGAAGGAATTTTCTCAAGCATTGAAACCAACAGCTTGAGGCTTGAATATATATAATCATATATTCTTGGCTACACACAGAAATAGGGATAATTAATTTAACATCAATTTTCCCAGTTATTCCTTCTCATTATTTGAAAGTTTATATGTGCTCCTTGGTATAATATTAGGAGATTTTTATAAAATGTTTGGTAAAATTTGCAAAATGCAGGTGATAAAAGAAATTGTCTTTGTAACTTAGCCTATTCTATTAAGAGCTTGGGCAACCTGGAGATTGTCAATACATACTTTGTTACTTTATTTTTTTATTTCATAAAAAAAATATACATGGACACTGTATTTACCTCATTTTTCTGTTTCCTATCTTCAACTCTTCCTGTATATCTGACTCCTCAAACTGATGACTTCTTATTCTTTAGTTACTATTGTTACATGCACATATACCTATGCATAAATATATGCATACTTACAAAAAGAATATGCTGAGTTCATTTAGTGTTGTTTTATGTATGTGTGATTAGGGTTGACTTTTTAGGATTATATCACATATCAGGGTGCTTGCCTCTAGAACAGACTGAGTCTTTCTATCTTAGCCATAACTAATTGCTGTTGTCCATTCAACTTGGGATAGGGACTTGTGAGATTTCCCCAGTCTACATTGGCATGACAATTGGTGTTGTCATTTTCAGGTCCTGGTTAAGCAACCACATTGTTGATATTTCATAGGTGCACCTTCCCTCTTGTACATAAAAGACACAACCTCACAACAAATGCCCTGGTCCTCTGTATCTTACAGTTTCCTTCCAACTCTTCTGTGATGTCCTGTGATCATTAAGTATGAGGGATATGCCTTAGACATATCAACTGGGGTTGGAAGCAATCCAGGATCAGTTCTTCTAGGCCTTTTGAAAAATTGTGTTTTTTCTGAAATGGTCACATTCTTTTCAAAACAATGTGGTGTTATTGTGTTCCCCAAAATATTGTGTACTCTAATAAATTTATCTGGGGTCAGAGAACAGACAGCCACTTAATACAAAGGCTAGAAAATGGTGGCACTCACACCTTTAATCCTAGCATTCCAGAGATAGAAATCCCTCTGGATCTCTGTGAGTTCAAGGCCACATTGGAAATAGCCAAGCATGGTGACACACGCCTTTAATCCCAGAAAGCCAGCCTTTAATCCCAGGGAGTGGTGGTAG
Organism: Peromyscus leucopus; assembly: GCF_004664715.2. NCBI lineage: Eukaryota > Metazoa > Chordata > Mammalia > Rodentia > Cricetidae > Peromyscus > Peromyscus leucopus. The sequence continues at coordinate 85,130,920 of NC_051068.1, forward strand.
AAAGCAGAAAGATATATAAGGCGTGAGGACCAGAAACTAGAAGCATGTGGCTGGTTAAGCTTCAGGCTTTCCAGCAGCACAATTCAGCTGAGACCCATTCCAGATGAGGACTCAGAGGCCTCCAGTCTGAGGAGACAAGACCAGCTGAGGATCTGGCGAGGTGAGATAGCTATGGCTTGTTCTGTCTCTCTGATCTACCAGCATGGACCCCAATAACTTGCCTCGGGTTTGATTTTATTAATAAGAACTTTTAAGATTCATGCTACAAAACAACTTTTTGGGTAATGATTAAGAGCTACACTTGTCTGTGGCTTGAAGGATAATATTTAATATGTAGTTAGACATTAGCTAAGGGGCCTGGTTGTAGTAGTAAAAGTCATTGACCTGCAAGTCTAGAGTACTTGACTTCATAGGCCATGGTAGGGCCTAGATTTACTATTTCGGGCATGAATTTCTTCCTATTGAGCAGCTGTTAAGTCCAATTAGCTGTTAATTTCTCTTATTTTTATCGTATCAAACTATGTTAATGAGAAAGCAGAAATAGACCTGGGAAGGTAAGATCGCCCAATTCTAGTGTCTTTGTAATTGTATGATTTCTTTTCAAATATAGCCTTGTTTCCTTATAGTCCAAACTCTGCTGCTTATGAGCAAGCTGAGAACAGTAGAGTTTTCTTTTCTTTTCTTTTTTTTTTTTTTTTTTACTATATTCTGTTGGTGATTTGTTTCTAGGATGACAAGAATAAGCATCTGGTATCCCTTTAAATTTCCTTCTCCCAGCACAACCTGGCCTTTCAAATAACACATCAAACGACTTGCAGAGTAATTGAAATGCACATTATGAGAAACATTTTGGAGACACCAAAAAGAATTAAACCACACTGTTACCCTGTGAGGAGACATGCATAAGTCCATACATTTATTGGTAACATAGTTTGTACATCAAAAATATAAATGGTGTGGCAAAAATTTGCATTTGTTTAGGATTCTGTTAAAGAGTAACAAACCAAAATATTGAATTGTTAAGCAATAATATTATATTGCCTGTACACTATTGTTTATGAAGTACATCTTATTTGATTTTCCTGTTGTATAAATTACTGAGAAAGTCACATCTAATGATACATAAAATAAATAGTGGTTAGAGAAACTTGCATTGTTTTAAGCTTTCAGGATAGGTTTTCCGATCCTATGGATTTTCTGTTAGTTAACTTTCTGTTTCATCCTTGCCTCCTCAATGTTTCTTGATGATAAGTAAAGGGGAAGGCTTTAGGACTCAGAGATAAAATAGCCTCTAATGAAAGTCATTTAGTCAAACAAACTTCAGACAAAACACATTTAAATATTAGAGAACTAATCCATATAGAGAATTGGAGATTCATTGATAAAATTTGGATCAAATTGTCAATGTAAAGAAACAGAAATGATCATGGAAAGATGATTTCTAGCAGGAAATGCAAAAATATTAATTCCCAACATTTGTAAAATGTTTTCAACTTAATGCCTTTTTCTCTAAATTATCTCATTTGATTTTCACACAATTTCTATAATTGGGAGGTATTGCATCAACTTTCAAGTGACTCTGTGTCCCATGATCATTTTATTTCCTAAATTAATTGGCAAACTGTCCTGAATACTGCTTGGCAGTATCTCTTGTGCAGTTTAAAAGCATGGCTAATTCCCCACCTGGACAGATTCTGTTTGTAACAGTTCCACAAACTCTATTGAAACAGTAGCTTTCTGTAGTTAGCTTTCCAATTTTATCAATAACACAGAACAGCATGATAGCTGATCAGACCAAACCCATCCCATATAATGAAAAGTGACATTCGATTATTGAATATTGGTCATTAGGTAGTGCTGCAGTGCCAGTTTATTTTTCCACAACAGGAAAACAAATGAACAACAAGAATGTGTCTACCCTTAACTTGATTGTAAACCATGCAACAATTACTTTATCCTTCTACATAAGGAAGAGAACACAATGTTACAACAATTAAGAAATGTCATGTATGAAATCTCTACAGAACTAATTTACTAGATGAAGTCATGACTGTTGATGTTATTATTAGATTGCTTATCACCTAAAATACTTGTCAGAAGAATTCAAATTTAGTTTGCAGGTGTGAGAAGAATACGTTATTATTATTTAAAGGTACTGATGTCTTCTATAAACATTTAGGTCATTTTCCCTAATTGACAAAAATAGTTTACTTTCATTGCCCAGGAACATCTAAATTACTGAACTGATGTCACTGTGGGTCTTAGGATTTGCTCCTCAAATAGAAATTTTTCTTTCAAGTTATTTAGTAGCTTCCTATTTTTTGCTGTTGGTAAATTGATTTTATATTTTATTTGATGCTTTTCTATATATTTCTTACATTAAAATATTAGGTTAATTTAAAGAAGTACACAGAAGGCAATAAAACTTACAGGAAAAAATGACAGACTTTAGAGTGAATCCCACAGGATTTTGACCTTTAATTTAGTAGGCAAGGATTGACAGTTACTTGAGGGGGGTCAGTTAGACTCTGAACTTGTTCATTGATGATAGAGATAAGTTTTTTGGTTCTTTCATTTCAAGTCTTAAAGATACTACCAAAGAGATACAAAGAGAATTTTTTTAAAAAAAGACCCCCATAGTTATTAATACCTTTAAGATGTGTTAATGGTCTTTGTACTGATTGATCCTGGCACTTATGAGAAGTCTAGAATGCTGAGTTAAACAGTGTAAAAATCCTTAAATTCCTGCATTTGTAGAATCCAAATGTAAGGCTGATTTCCATAGAAGATGTAAAACAACAAAGCATGTGCATGTTAGTCTGTTTCAGCATATTTCAAACACACTACTCTGCTGCCTTTGTAACACTGAACATCTCAGGTACTCTCTCATTTGAGACTCCTAAATCCAAATAACAAATGTGAACACATATCCTGCATTACCTGCAAAAAATGGGGAAGTAAGTGAGCATAGTCAGGAGAGTGGGATGCAGAAGCAATGAAAAGATGAGAATAGCAGGATACTAGTGATCTGATGGGAGAAAAGGAAATATGGGTAAGGGTCCTAATTAGGGGAAGAGAGGGATATGAATACGGGGGATGAGGCAGAAGGGTAAAATAACAGTAAGGATGTCTGAAAAAGTCAGAAGGAATCCTACTATTAACAAGTGAAACATACCTGTCGTAGAGATTATTAACTATATAAATATATATGCATAGCTTAAATGAAAGTTTCGCATTGAGGTTCAGTTGCCAAGGCTCATCCCAGACCCTGTAACTTATCTCTTCACTTACAAGGGATAGGTTACAGGGTCTGGGAAAGGTGACTGCACAGTCCAGTGGTGTTCTCTGGAGAACTCTGCTTGGTCTACCTCCAGTGTCCAGGATCCAGGAACCAAGACAGCTGGCACTTCGGGGTCTCAGGTCTTAAGCACTTCTGTCTCAGCCCCACCTCTTAGGCATGACAGTAACCAGAAGCCTCAAAGGGGGTAGTGCTTCCTGGACAAAGCTGGAACAGCTACCCACTACAGAGCAGCTTTCTTTTGAACATTTGGTCAGAATTGTCCAAGGGATTCCCCAAACATTACAGACTATTGACATTGTCCTTGGTTATGCTGTAAGGGTGGAATGTAAATCCCTATTGCTGATTTAGATACCATATACTTCAGACACAGGTCCCAGAACCCTCCAAGCAGGAACTGACCTGAAAGCCTCCTCCCTGTGGACTAGTTTTCATGCTACCAGAGGGTTTCATACAAATTTGCAAAGGAAGGTATAGATGTAACCAACCGATCTTATTAAATAAGAAACACAGAACCAATGTAAAAGAGAAAGCCAAGAGGTCAGAACTCAGAGCTAAAATCTCACCCTTCCTCTTGCGGTGGTCTCAGCTTCCCGAAAGAGAGCTATTTCCCTGTGTGTAAGTCATTTCATAGTCATTTTGCCTTCTCATTGGTTGTAAACCCAAACACGTGACTGCCTCATCACTGTCTGTATGTACAGCCCCCCAGGTCTTAAAGGCATATGTCTCCAATGCTGGCTGTATACCTGAACACACAGAGATCTATGGGATTAAAGGTGTGCACCACCACCGCCACACTCTGTCTATGGCTCTAATAGCTCTGACCCCCAGGCAACTTTATTTATTAACATTCAATCAAAATCACATTTCAGTACAATTAGAATACCACCACAGGAAGGAGGCAATCAACAGTCCTATCCAGCTATAATGCTTATGAACTGCAACAGTAACCAGCACTTCAGTATAACTCTAAGGGTGCAGTAGTGGCACTCATACCTTGGTGAGAACCAATATCTCATTAATTTGGCTTAACAAGAGGGAAATCATGGCTAGTAGGGGAAAACAAACTAACTATCCAGAGATGATGAAGTTAAGGCCCTTGGAGGAGAATCTACAACTTACATTTTCCTAAAGCAGATAATTCATAACTCTTGTCTAAGTATTTGCCCTTATGCTCACAGATCAGTGTACTTCTTACTCCTCATCAAGGAAACTTCACTTTGTGAAAGACAGAGATCATTAAGGAAGACTACAACCAATCAAAATGTAGAGTTGTGGAACCAGTTTTAAGGGATCCATATACAGTGCAACTCCCACACCTAAGGAAGAGGAGGCCGAGAGATTGTAAAATAGAGAGTTTGTTGTGAGAATGTATCTCCTAGGAATGTCAGAAGTTACAACTACAATCTTAACAACATGACTGCCTAAATTTGAGTTGTACAGGAACACCAAAAGACATGTTAACATGAACAGGGAATAGGGGTGGGGTGGGATGGGGATAATCAGAAGCCTAGAAGTATACACAAAGAATTACAAGCAACTATAGAATGTTCAGAGTGTGAGAAATAGTCTTCTCAGGGAAGAGCACACAGATCAGTTATTCAATATCAAATGGGCAGCTCTAAAACTATACATTATATTAACTGAACAGGTTGTACTTATATATTTAGGAACACATACACACACACACACACACACACACACACACACACACACACATATATATGTAACAAAAGTTGATGAAAAAAGAGGCCATGAATTTGAAAACAAGCAACTAAGGATATATTATATATGATGGGAGAACTTGGAAGGAGGAAAAGGAAGGTGGAAAAGATGTAGTTATCTTACAATCTCAAAAAACAAAAGAGATAATATAAAAATATATTTATTTTTGCATATGTATGTGTGTTTTGCTTCCATGTATTTGTGTGTACTTCTTGTGTATCTGATGTCTACAAAAGTGGGAACAGGGTGTATGGTACTCTGGAACTGAAGTTACAGGCAGTTGTGAGCCGCCATCTGAGTGTTGCTTCTTGAACTCAGGGCTCTGCAAGAACACTTTGGGCTATGAACTCCTAAACCATCTTTCTATCCCAGTGAAGAATACTTTTCATGAATAAGTGAATTATATAAATATTCACATCTCAAAGGAAGGCATAGAAATGGCAATCTGATAAGACAACAACAAAACACTTTGCAAATTACTACAGAAAAAGAAAAAAAAGTATAGTACGATATTTTCTAACTCCAAGCAAACCAGCTCTTATGAAAAGATAAATATAGCTGTTGAAAAGAATATAGGCAAAATGGAAAATTTGTGTATTGTACAGGAAATTTAAATTAATAAAGAAATTATAGAAAACAATATATCAGTTCTCAAAAGAATTAAAAATACAACTATGGTATGATTTTAACATGCATTCAGAAGAAATAAAATCAATACACTGAAGAAATAAGCTATGGCCTTATGTTACTTGTAGCTTCATCTGCAATAACCAAAATGTCAAATCAATCTGAATTATTAATAACTAAAAACAACTAAAGAAAGTGAATATATGCATTGAAATATCATTCAGCCTTGCAAAAGAAGACAAATTCATCATTTGTGACACCCGAGTGAATCTTAGTGACATTATGCTAAGTAAAATAAGTCAGACACACAAAGACAAATTCTGAATGATTGTCAAATGTGACAAAGTTTCAGAGAGGCCAGAGGTGTACTGTGCCGTGTCCTGACAATAGTGAATGTTAACACATAATGTACTTGAAAATATAAAAGAAAGCATATGAGGTATTACAAAAGGGGAGCAGAGTGTGCAAGACGCTGCATATCTTAATTGGGCTGACAATCATTTTTACAGCAAATCCATATCCCAAAGCATCATGTTCTGTAACTTAGATATGTACAAGTTTTGTTAATGATCCTTAATAAATCTAGGAAAAAGGTGGTGGGACTAAAAACAGCACCCAGGTGAATGCAAGGGAAATTGAAGTTTATTGTCATTCATTTTGTAACTTTTCCTAAGCTGTTTCTGTTTCCTAACCCTGGAAATATATTAATCTTATTTACCAAAGCATATCCTCTTATCTTGAGAAAGGGTTTAGAAAACACAGTTCTACAACTTCAGATATAGAAACTATCTGAGGGAATATTTACAAAGAATATATTTTAAAATACCACTTTTCCATTCCTATTTTGTGTAGGAGACTAGAATAATAGGTCTCCTACAATCGTTGCTCCTCTAAATTCACTTAAAAATCATGATGCATCAAAGCAGCAGGGCTTGACTCACTTTTATTCTACTCCATTAAGGCTTCAGAAACTTAGAATGATGGGATTATTAGTCACTTTTCTCATTGCTCTGCTAAAATATTCAGCCAGACCCATTTAACAAAGGAAGGAATTATTTTGGTTGACATTTTCAGGATGTAAACTGCACCATGGCAGATAGGGTATGGCAGCAAGTTGCTCCCTGGAAACAGAAGTTTGGTTCTGAGACTTAAGTTCTCCTCACATTTTGGTGAAATAGGAAGCAGAGACTGAGCAGGAAGTAAAGTGATATATAAATAACAAGGTCTACCTCATACTGTTAACCCATTTCTGGTAGACAAGTCTCCAAGGTTCCAAGTCTCCCAACACAGTTCCAGAATATGGGGACCAAATATTCAGAAACATATACCTGTAAACCCAGGCTGGAGAAATGGCTCAGCAGTTTAGTTGCTGATCTTCCAGAGGATCCTGGTTCAATTCCCAGAACCCATGTTGTTGCTCACAACCTTCTTTCACATCAGTTCCAGGGTCTCCTACACCCTCTTCTGAACTCCTTGGCACCAGGCATGCAAGTGGTGCACAGATAATGAAGGCAAAAACACCCATACACACAAAATAAAATGAAATGAAGACTATGAAAACTGTAATAGTCGGTAATTATTAAATTCATCATTCTAACTTTCAGATGGCAAATCTAGGCTACAAATTTGGTGGCTTGATTGTGATGTGTGTCCTCAACAGTACTATATTACCATCATTTCTAAAGATTATAGTAATTATGACTAAAAATAAAAATAAAATAAAAATAAGTTAACAGCAGAAAGCATAAGGTATCTCTCTGTAAAAACCTGAAGGTTTAAAGGTTTTGCTCATTTATTTTTGTCAAGTGTTTCATTAAAGTGCCCTGTATGCATTAGAGCAGGAGGAAACTATGTTTGCACAGTACCATTGAGATCCCTCTCCACACACAGTTATATGAACCCAAAAACCATGTACATGTATTGTGGAGGTTCCAGCAACTCTCTATGCATGTTTATTTAACCACGGAGAGAAACAGAGAGAGAGAGAACAAAGAATGGAGTAGATTGGGAATAGTGCAGCAGGGGCTGGAGAGCAAAGCAAACAAATGAGATCTGCCCTACTGTGAAACAAGTAAAATAAAGTAGGAGTCAGCCCTTCAAGAGCAGCTGCCTTAAAGCTGTCTGTGGGAAATATCTCAAAGGTTCTTTAAATCCTAGCTATTTTTCAGTGAGTTTGGACAGGTATCAGTCCAATTTAATTTTTTTGTTTTATATAAAAACATTTCTACTTGCTATAAGAATGAGGATCTATAAAGAGTTACAATGTCTAAGATATTATCTATGTGTATTACATCACAGATACTAACTACTAAGCTGATTAGAGGTTGATCCTTGATTAACCATTAGACTAACAGATTCTGGCTCGCGTTGTAAACTTGAACATGTTTGGCTTCCTTTGACTGTCCTTCATTCAGAGTACAGCGTGTCAACTAATATCTTTGTCATTGTCTTCCAGTTGGGTTTTTGGTTCACTATGAAGTTTCTTTTTATAGTACTTATTCCAGATAGTTGATGTTGAATATATCTGTATCAGTGGGTAGCTTCAGAGGAAGTAAGACTGTTCAAGGTTCTGAGGGCAAAACAACATGTGTGATCAGCTAAACTTCATCTCTCTCTCTCTCTTTTTCTGTTGTTAGTAGGAAGTCTTGAATATGGGTCTTTTTCCTAAAATGACATTAATTTTTATTTCAAAGGCATTGATTTCTTTGTGTCACTTTGCCCGGGTTAAAAGAGAGAAACAGGGCAAATCTGTGAATGAAAATGTTAAAAATAGTGAAATCAGTTTTAATTATTTAGTATCCTACAGTGTTCAAAGGAAAATTTGAGAGTTAGGAATATGGTTACTTTATATGAGGTATTATTTTTCCACTTTAAGAAAGTGTATAAACTTATCAAGTAGCTTCAAATAAACAAAATTTACCATAAGGAACTAAAATAAAGACATGGAAGTTGATAATAGCCTATGATGTCGGTAGTACTATAAAGGGGCTTTTGTTGTAGATGATGTGGAAGTTGACATCAATGTTTATAGTTAGGTATCTTGGTTGGTTTTGTTGTCAACTTGATGTACCTGGGAAGAGGAAATACCAGTTGAAGACTTACCTTTCTCGAATGGGTCTATAAACATGTCTGTCTGGCATTTTCTTGATTGCTAATTTATGTGGGAGGGAATAACCCACTGTAGGTGGAGCTATCCTTGGCAGTGGGTACTGGGCTGCAAAATAAAGGGAACTGAACATAAGCCTGGAACAAGTCATTAAGCAGTGTCTCTGCTTCAGTTTTCTGGTCCAGGTTCCTGCTTGCACTCCTATGTCAGCTTTGATGATGGACTGTAAGATACATGGTGACATAAACCCTTTCCTTTCCAAGTTGCTGTTTGAGACATAGTGCTTAGCATAGCACCAGAAAGCAAACTGTGACATAGTGTACTCATGAGAAATGATGTTGATTTTGTTAAACATCTACAGATATTTAGCATCCCAGGATTAAATGCAACAATGTCTAACACGGTGGCCTGAGAAGCAAATCCTTAATTATATGGTGTTTATGGACAGCCTTTTGATATAGAAAAGGGACATGGGATGAAAGCTTACAGACATTAGAGTGAGAGGAGTTATTGTAGAGGTATAGACTGGATCTGCCACCATGAACTATCTAACCTGGGGATCATAGAGATGGGAAAGTATTATATATATGATGTCATCAAAGAGGTGGATGGAGTTTAGGAAATGCCTTATGGTACACCATAGTGTTCTTAGACTCATAATTGGTAGAAAGTCACTTATGAATGTGAGTAGGGAAGAAGCAATTGCTAGAATTCTGAGGCATTTGCTGGATAGGTAGCCTGGAACAAAAGAACATAAATTATCTACAGTGACATAGCAATAAAGATATTTTTAAATATTGGTAGAATAAATCTTCCAGCTTCTCTTTCCTCTGGCTTACCTAACAAAGATAAGAGGGAAGTGCAAGTAACTGCATTGAGGCAGGTCATTAAGTTTAGCCCCTCTGTATTGGAATTGGGATGTGGTTCAGCATGAGGCAGGCATGGATGGTAAATCAATGAAAAGAAGTCTTATATCATTTAATTTAAATGACACATATATGCCCATTTGCATAATTTTATAGTCCAATCCTATTGTATACATTCAGAATAGGGACACCTGTATAATCCCATCAACTTTGTGACCAGCAAGAAACCCTAATGTCTTAGTCATCAATCCCAACAACTTTATTAGCTATAGCAACACGACAGTAAAAATTTTTAGATGTAACTTATCATTTCTTTTTTTTTAAGACTGATTTTATGCATATGAGTGCTCTATGTGCATTTATACCTTTTGCCATGAGAGGGCATCAGGTCTCACTATAGATGGTTGTGAGCCACCATTTATATGGTTGCTGGGAATTGAACTCAGGACCTCTTGAAGAGCAGCCAGCACTCTTAACCACTGAACCATCTCTCCAGCCCCAATTTCCCATTTGTTATCATGACATTTTTCTTTATTTTTTTTTATAGTTCAACTATACTTTTAGCCAATGGCTGTCTATTCAAGTTGAATTCAAATACAGCTTTGTAGATGAATTTCTAAATGGTCTTATTAAAAAAAAATAGAGACAAATATAGGTGTGAAAGCCTTAGAGAGAACAGGGAACTAGGGAAAGCCACCAACCAATCTTACCTCACCAACTCTGCAGCTTCCAAATTCGAGTTACTTCCTGTCTACCCACATCTATGTGCCTTGCTGTTCTGCCATCTGATTTGCTCTCTCTGTTTAGCTACATCATTTCCTCTTCCTACACAGCTCTGTCACTTTCTGTCTGTCTGTACAGACCTACAGACCTCCATGTTTAACTACTGTTGTAATTAAGGTGTTTGCCACCACACCTGGCTCTGTTTCCAGTGGGGCCTTGAACACACAGAGATCCTTCTTCCTAAGTGATAATATTAAGGGCGTGTGCTACCATTTCCTGACTTCTTTGTATACTTATAATGGCTGGTCTTTTCCCTCTGATTTCTAGGCAATCTTTATTTATTAAAGCACAAATAAAATATCACTATATTTCAGCACAAATAAAATATCACCACACAGCTTCACCAATTAAACTGGTGAACCAGGACAGGTGACTTATTTCCTAAATGTTAATTTGCTCATATAAATATTAGGGTGATTTTAATATATATCAGGAATCTTTGGTCAATACATAAAATACTTCAGTAAATTATAGATACAAGCAATCTATATATCTATAACTTTAAGGAATTTTTATGTATGAGTAATGAATTTATAAATACTTATTTCACATAAACTGTTTGCATATATAATAATAAATGAAGAAATGACCATGCTTTCTTAATAAAACATGAAAATAGTATTTCCCTCAAGGTATTATTATAAATATAAAATAAAATACATTTCTTTTTTATCTACAGTATACTCCTAAGTATAATACTTGTTGTTATTAATAATAAGAGATGTTTTCTCTTTAGCAATTGGTACTCCTCAGTGGGAATAATGGGATGGATAAGCCTTCTTTGTGTCACAGGGGTTCAAAAAAGTGTCAGCCTCTATCTCACAGCATTTGCTCTGGGATATGGTAAGTTTGAGCTAAGAGGAGGCACTGACTTAAGGACTCCTCTTTACAGACTGAGAAAGGGATTGTTCGGACAAGGAAATGAGATGGAAGTTTTATAAATGCACTTAATTTGTTTAGCAGTTAAACACAATAAAACAAGGCACTTCTTTGCAATGGTACACTTTACGTGATTTTTGCCAACAAAGAAAATGAGCCAGGGAAACATAAGAAATAGCAGAGTAATAAGGAGATTTATTTGATATACATATTAAAACCTAGTAGCAATGCCGTTATGATTTACTATTCTCCCTTAATGGAAGTATTAAAATATGTATATGTTATTTATAATGTATAGAAAGCTACATAGTTTTTAATCTCTAAAGAGAACCCATATTTTCAGTAGATCAAAAATCAGGAAGTAAGTTTATTTATTGAAATTTTTTTCTTTATGATCTATACAGTACTATAAATGAATCTTACCATAAATATGATGGTATGTGTCTGAGAGATGGCACCTGTTCACGTGTTCTGTGTGTGTGTGTGTGTGTGTGTGTGTGTGTGTGTAATATGTATACATGTGTGTATGTAGTTTTTGTGTGAATATATGTGTGTGCATACATATATTTGTATGTTCATGTTTGTGCATTTTGTATGTGATAGTGTTTATGTGTGTCTGCCACTACACTGATGGCTCTCTGAAAATTCTTTAAAAAGTTTGCAAAACATGATTGCAGTTTGGAGACTCTCAATGACATTGCATGCTGTTTGTTCACAGGGTGGGGGAATTGCACAGATCAAGTTTAGTAACTCTTACCTTGAGTCCCAATGCAGTCATTGACAAACCCTGTGACCTTGAGCAAAGTCATTTTCCCCTCTCTGGATGCTGGTTTATTCATCTCTGAAGCACAGAGACTGAACTCTGTGATCCCTGTGACTTTCATGAGAGGTAAAACGTTATGATTCTCAGTGTGTTAATTATTGAGGTCTTCTGTGGTCAAGTTTGCATCTTTTATTGTTTAAGGCAGCAATAAACAAGAATAACCTCTGCTCCAAAATTAGAATATTCAGTAACTTATTAGAAGTAGATGAAAATATTCTACAAAGAGTGATTACGTGATTTGATCTAGGCACAAGGCTGAAACATTCAAAACAAAGCCTATTTACCATCTCTTTAAGTACTTCTCTTGTTCAAAAACAAATCACCAAAGAGACTCATTATTATGTGTAGTTCAAAGCTCTGTAACACTGTGAGTGCTTTGGTTAATGTTTTTTTGCTGTAGTCTGACTGTCTTCAGATCCGACACTGCTCCTTGTCAGTGCCAGTGACAAAGCCTGCTTTCTTTTACAAGCACAGAGTGGATTTAAAAGAAAGGCATGACAGCATTTTTCCTGTTGATTAGATTTCTTTGGTTGCATGTTATATCTCATTTCCCTAGTATGAGGCCACTGGCCTGTGTTTCAACTCTAATTCCCTCACAGATGTTAAAGAGACTAATAATATCCCCGGGGCCTGTCTTAGACTAGCATAAGAGACAGTTTATCTTTGGGAGATTTTAACCTCTGTTTTCAGAACCACCGCCAAGTGCCTAGCTTGTGCCCCATTCTCTCAGGGATAAATTTCAATACTGTCAACAGCTGGCAAATATTTAGAATTGTGCCCACTCAAGGAGTCTGCCTTACCATAGTGGATTCAGGGGTATAATTTTACCAGATGTGAATGCCACAAACAAAAACCTCTTTGTCTCAGGACAAAGAGGGACATTAAAAAAAAAATCACCGTAGATATATGAATCCTCACATGTGGATCCTTTTAATTCTTATATATAAAGACTGCATAGGAATATAGAGTATATGAAAAGGCAGACCTCACATTCAGGTTTAGCCTTGAGCAAGGTCATTTCCCTTTCCCAAGCCCCAGTTCTCTAATCAAAAAGAAAGAAACTGTATAAACTCTGCATGGGTTTTCCAGGGTGTTACCTGGAGTGATTTATTCATAGACCTGGCAACCTGCCTTGCAACTCAAACAAGTTTCCTAAATATTAGTTCCTTTCTCTTAGGAAACTATTATGCAAGATAAGCTGACCATTTGCAATTCCAATTAATAGAAACCCCAATGAACAACAGCATAGCAGAATTTTATGCCTAGTAAGAGATCTGGAAGTCAATAGGAGCAAGCATGGTCCCAAACTAGACGATATCAGAGCTAGATGATAGAGTTTCTTGGCTCTCCCTTTCTGATTTCAAAGCTGTTGCAATTGTTCTGGTTCTGTCATATCCAGAAGTTACAATTTCACAATAGTCCTCCCCAAATTCTGGCTCCTGTGATCTTTCTTCCCCCTTTTCCAAGATGGCTCCTGAGACCTGGGGAGTGTGTGTGATGCAGATGCCGAGTTTGTAGCTGAGCATTCCACTGACATTTTTTCTCAGCACTTTGACAAATTGTGAGCTTCTATATTAACCACCATCCACTGAGTAAAGAAAAAAAGAGATTTCTGATGAAGTTTGGGAGCTTCACTAATATGCAGGGAGAAATGTATGAATTTAGCAAGCAGCTTGATATTAGCACAAGAGTAATAGGTTCACCCCTGGAGCCTTGAGTTCTCCAATCCTGCATGAGGTTTTGGCCAAATTTATAGTACTACACAAGTGCTTCTTCCTGTGGAGCGAGCACTGGAAATCCAATTAGAAAGTGGTTGGTAACTCCATAAAATTTGTACTACTCTTTCACTCATTGGGCTTATCCTGCCATGGTGCCCATATTGGCATTCACAGGGTTTACATCTGGGTATGACCTTTGATGACTTTACCCCAGCAACCTGCATAGCACCTTCCAGTACTATACAAGCTAGCTAGCTGGAAGGGAGGAAGCTGCTTAGCCAGTAACTTGATTTCTCCATGTCCTATGACCAATGTGTGTGGTGTCTTCAGAAATACAGTCTTACCATCAAGCTCTGGTGAGTAACAAAGACCAGTGGCAATAAACTGTCCTGTTTTGAGTATTGTGTGGAATACCTCTTTCTAACAACTCAATATTGGTAGCCCAAACTTTGCACTGGGCTTTTTATTTAGAAACCTGCGATTTCTGGAATGACCAAAATCCCCTGTATGAAATAGCACACACACACACACACAGGTTTTGTAAACACTCTTGGTGTTAGGTACACCTTTTCCAAACTTCTAACTTCTCCTCTGCCCCATTCTTACATCATTCCCTCTCATCATAATTGTATTATTGTGAGGTAGACAGTGCATAGTGTGTGCTTCCAAATGTGTTTTTTTTTTAATAGTTGGGACAACTGAGAGGCTCCTTGTGTGTTGTAGCAGAACTTACTAATGATTTTCTAACATCCGTTCTAGCCACACAACCATAAGACCAATTGATACTTGTCAGGAATCTGCCCAACTTGCTTCAAAGTCTTTTATTACATAGGTGATATAACGCTGTTTCTTGAGTGTCTTACAGATTTAGAAAAACATATATAAAAAAAGAAAAACAACGTTCAAGAAGTTACACTGCATAGAATGACAATGGGACCTCTGGAACCACATGGTGGTTGAGTAAAATCTCCAGTGCTAGGTTTCCTCTACCTTTTATTGAGTCATTGGTGAGAGAGAACTGGGAAGCTTCAGACCCTGGAAAGCACACTGCTGTTACTATGTCTGGCATGCCAGACACTAGATCAGTGCTTCTCAACCTTCCTAATGCTGTGGCCTTTTAATACTGTTCCTTATGGTGTGTTGACCCCAACCATAAATTTATTCTTATTGCTACCTCATAACTTTAATTTTGCTACTGTTATAAATCATAATGCAAATATCTGTTTTCTGATGGTCTTAAGAAACCCCTGTGAAAGGATCATTCAGCCCCCACAGGGTCCTGACCAACAGGTTGAGAATGTCTGAACTAAATTACTAGCCTTTAATGATGAATATAATATGTTTTGATTTCATCATGTGGAGAAATCAGAATGTGACTAAGCTAGAAGCTTCTCCCTGCTGACTAGCTTTCATAGTACTGGAGGCAGTATTCGTATTGGCTGTTATGAGAAAGAATGGTTACTAGCAGGTCTATGTAGTTATGTACCTATATAATATGCTACCAACTGTGAGGTATGTCCATTGGTGCAAAACCAGAACAACTATTTGGGGTAAATACAAATACCTTTCCACATGGGAAGGAGCGAAAATCTTTTGGCACTAAAAGGCAGGGCAAAGACTTGTGGGTGACAGCATCATAAGTACCAGTAGATAGGCAGTGCTAGTGTTTTGTAAGTGGGAACTATGTGCCTATGGAACTGCATTTAAAACACCAGTATTAATATACACAGATTACTGTCACTCATCAGCCTTCTTTGCTAATGGAAAGAAGCTTCCTTTTGGCTGTGGACAATGGTTACTATGAAGACTTATAACTGGTCAAGCTGTTGAGAATAAATTTCTGTTGTTATGGCATAATAGTTGGATATTCACCATAAATGGAAGAGAATAATCACATATCTAAGTTACTCCTTCGAAAGTTCAAGGAGAACTGGGGGAGAAGATGGAGTAAAAGTCAGAAGAATAGCTAGAACATTGTATAGTAATGTCCTCTGAGCTGAAACATCACATTGTGAGTAGTAATGTCATAAGATTTTGAAGAATTATTATTTCTACCTCCATACTCTGCTATTTCTCTCATTGTTTATCCTCCTTTGTCCAGGTGAAAGTCTCTGTCATGTCATTATGCACAAGCATGCCTTCATCAGATTTGACATCTCAATCTCTGACTTCACAGTCTCCTGATTTATTAGAAATATATTTCCTTCACTTATACATTTCCAGGCCATAATATTATATTCTAGGTTGAGAAAATGCACTAAATATAGCATGAAAGTGTACAATAGGATACTATGTTATAATAGTTTACATTAAATCAGTTAAAATGACTAGTGGTCATTTTCTTCTGCTATAGACATTGTTATCAGTTGGATTATGGATATGAAGAAGTAGAGGCCCCAAAGCTCAGATAGCTGCTACTAAGAAACCCTTTAAAGACATTATTCACTATAAGACGAGTTATGTTAGGTGAATAATGGAAATGTGAAAGATAAACTAATGGCACAGCTTCAATTGTTGACTGATGAAATTAAAGATGCAAGGGAGAAGTCACTGCAAGAGGAAACTTTAAATTCACATAGCATCACTTACTGAGAAGCCTTACCCATGGATAAGACTTTGAAAACCGAGGTGACTAAGAAGGATTTCCCTCTATATATGGTATTATTGAAATGATTTTAAAGAAGAACAGTTTTCAAAATGGAAATTATTACTTGGAATATTTCTTTAATAATTCATAAAAGGAAGATTCTATGAACATGCATGTGCAATTTCTTTTACTTCAGGTACTATTTTTAACTTTTCAAAGTTGCTTTGCCATTTATTTCCCTTATGTCCTGACTTACGTGATCGGTTCTATTTGAGTTTTAGCTATGTATTGGTAGTTAATTATTAGCACATTTTTAAAATATTGAGTAGGTGTTATTAGACTATGATGCAGTGACACCAGTACAAGTATGTTTCTCTTTGATTAAGGTTAGCTGTTAAAATGAGATTTTTTTCCTTTGTATTATGATCCATGTTGAAGGAGAGATACAATTTTACTGATGTTGTTATTCCTTTGGTAGTTGTTTCTGTTGAGTTTTATAACAAATATGTGCCACCTTTCCTTTATGCACATCATATGGTCAGGCTTATTATTATGTGTCCAGAATGCATAGGTTTATTATCTACCTACATCATGATGTATTCATTGGTGCATAAGGCTTAGAGATCATCTCTTTGTGTTTTAAGTTGGATAAGAAATCATAGACGTAAGGAGGGAGGATTATTTTCTTTGTATCACAATTTCATTATAGCATACTTTTAATAAGGAACCACTTCTGGTAGGGTTCATCTTTTCTTGGAGTAGTCTGACTTTGCTGAAGTCCCCTTATGTCTATATGTGATCAAAGCAACATCATTCCAACAAACTTTTGAAATCAGTGCTACCTATCAATGTTTTTGTCCATATCCATTGAAAGACTGCTCTACCAAAGAGTATAAATTTGTTGTTTGTGTATTTTCTGTGCCATCCAATCATGGCAAATATACAGTTAACTTGAGTCTCATTAAAGGAATAAACTCAGAATCCTAAGAAAATGATATTGCCAGGGAACTACCTTGCTCATAGAAGGATGAGTCCTCTGGAAACTTTTCCTTGAAGTATTTTTTATACTGTGTTTCTATTCCGGACTATATCACATCCGATCTTTTATAAGTTACCCCAAAAAACCAACATAAGCGTTGACCTTTAGAAATTTCCAATTATATGTTATCAGAAAGGAGAGTTGCTATCCCCAGGAGATCATAAATTCATAAGATAAAATAACTAAGCATTTAGAAATAGAATAAGGTAAACAACATATAACATAAAACACAAAGTTGAGTTAGTAGAACTCATAAAACAACAAATTAAGTAGAGAGGTCAAAGAGAAAAAATATCATCTTAAGTATCTCTGGTATATTAAAATGCTTTGTGAATACTCTTGGCATTGGCCATAGTCTCATGTTCCATGCTCATTTACAATTCCAAATAATTTTGCTTCAGGGATAACTCCCATAGGGCCTCCTCTTTCCAGCTTTCCAAGCTGAGGCCTGACTAAACCATGCAAAAATTACAAGTCCAATATACATGGATTCCTGTAGTATAAGGAATGAAATTTACCTATGATATCCAGGAACGTCCTGCACCAAGTGAGAAATTGGGCTTCCAGGACTTAAATATCCCTACCTGTATCAGGTATTTCCTGTAATAGGAGCCTAAGTAATATGGACTTCTACATCTTGCTTCCCCTACCGAAGCCTGCCTATCCTGCTTGAGAACCACCCTACAATCACTGAACAGTATTTCCTAAACAAGTCTATCTGAGGAATTTTGCTCTAGGAGCAAGTTGGAGACAAGCCTTCCCCTGCTTAGACCTGTCCATGCTGCTCTGGAACTTAATTACTATACTAACCACACAGGGGGAAATTAACATCACAACCCTACTATGACTTAGTCATCTCCTAACCATGGTAAATCCCTCCATGTTTAAGTTAAAGACAACTTAAAATATAAAAAGAGAGAGAAAGAAAAAAGGAAAGAAGGGAAGGAGGGAAGGAAGGATGGAAGAGACAAAAACTAACATACTATTCCACAGTATAGAAACAAAACAACATGAGAAGCCAAGGAACATGTCTATTTCATAAAATACTGGTCCCATAATAATAACACTTAATGACAATGACATTGGAAGAACTTCCAGATAAATAGTTTAAAAGGATGATTTTTTTTTTACATCTTAAAATAATATTCCACAACAGTTACTATTTTTTTTATTTATTTTATTTTACAATACTATTCAGTTCTACATAACAGCCACAGATTCCCTTGTTCTGCCCCCCTCCCCTTCCCCCCAGCCGACCCCCCCATTCCCACCACCTCGAGATCAAGGCCACCTCCGAGGACTGAGATCGACCTGATAGACTCAGTCCAGGCAGGTCCAGTCCCCTCCTCCCAGATAGAAACATAAGGAACATTACCAAACTCCTTCTATGAGGCTGCAATTACCCTGATTCCTAAACAAAACAAGGATGCAACAAAGAAAGAGAACTACAGACCGATCTCCCTCATGAACTTTGATGCAAAAATACTCAATAAAATACTGGCAAACAGACTCCAAGAACACATCAGAACAATTATCCACCATGATCAAGTAGGATTCATCCCAGGGATGCAAGGTTCAACATACGAAAGTCCGTCAATGTAATACATCATATAAGCAAACTCAAAGAAAAAAACCACATGATCATCTCACTAGATGCAGAAAAGGCATTTGACAAAATCCAACACCCCTTCATAATAAAAGTCTTGGAGCGATCAGGAATACAGGGAACATACCTAAACATAATAAAGGCAATTTACAGCAAGTCAACAGCCAACATCAAATTAAATGGAGAGAAACTCAAAGCAATTCCACTAAAATCAGGACCGAGGCAAGGCTGTCCACTCTCCCCATACTTATTCAATATAGTACTTGAAGTTCTAGCCAGAGCAATAAGACAACATAAGGAGATTAAGGGGTTACAAATTGGAAAGGAAGAAGTCAAGCTCTCCCTATTTGCAGATGACATGATAGTGTACTTGAGTGACCCCAAAGATTCCACCCAGGAACTGATAAAGCTTATAAACACCTTCAGCAACATAGCAAGATACAAGATCAACTCAAAAAAAATCTATAGCCCTCCTATATACAATGGACAAAGAAGCAGAGAAGGAAATCAGAAATACATCACCCTTTACAATAGCCACAAATGACATAAAATACCTTGGGGTAACACTAACCAAGCAAGTGAAGGACCTACATGACAAGAACTTTAAGTCCCTGAAAAAAGAAATTGAAGAAGATGTCAGAAAATGGAAAGATCTCCCATGCTCATGGATAAGCAGGGTTAACATAGTAAAAATGGCAATTTTACCAAAAGCAATCTACAGATTCAATGCAATCCCCATCAAAATACCAACACAATTCTTCACAGACCTGGAAAGAATAATACTCAACTTCATATGGAAAAACAAAAAACCCAGGATAGCCAAAAGAATCCTGTACAATAAAACAACCTCTGGAGGCATCACAATCCCTGACTTCAAGCTCTACTATAGAGCTACAGTAATAAAAACAGCTTGGGGCCGGCGGTGGTGGCACACGCCTTTAATCCCAGCACTCGGGAGGCAGAGCCAGGCGGATCGCTGTGACTTCGAGGCCAGCCTGGGCTACCAAGTGAGCTTCAGGAAAGGTGCAAAACTACACAGAGAAACCCTGTCTCGAAAAGCCAAAAAAAAAAAAAAAAAAAAAAAACAGCTTGGTATTGGCATAAAAACCAACATGTGCGCCAATGGAATCGAATTGAAGACCCTGACATTAACCCACACACCTATGAACATATAATTTTTGATAAAGAAGCCAAAAGTGTACAATGGAAAAAAGAAAGCATCTTCAAATAATGGTGCTGGCATAACTGGATATCAACATGTAGAAGGCTGCAAATAGATCCATATCTGTCACCGTGCACAAAACTTAAGTCCAAGTGGATCAAGGACCTCAACATAAATCCAGCTACTCTGAACCTGCTAGAAGAGAAAGTAGGAAGTAGTCTTGAATGCATTGGCATAGGAGATCACTTCCTAAATATAACACCAGTAGCGCAGACACTGAGACAAACAATCAATGGGACCTCTTGAAACTGAGAAGCTTTTGTAGAGCAAAGGATACAGTCAACAAGGAAAAGCGACAGCCTACAGAATGGGAAAAGATCTTCACCAACCCCACATCTGACAGAGGACTGATATCCAGAATATATAAGGAACTCAAGAAATTAGACATCAAACAACCAACAGTCCAATTAAGAAATGGGCTATAACACTAAACAGAGAATTCTCAACAGAGGAAACTCAAATGGCTGAAAGACATTTAAGGAATTGCTCAACATCCCTAATCATCAGGGAAATGCAAATCAAAACAACTCTGAGATACCACCTTATGCCTGTCAGTATGGCTAAGATCAAAAACACTGAAGACACTTTATGCTGAAGAGGATGTGGAACTCAAGGAACTCTCCTCCACTGCTGGTGGGAATGCAAGCTTGTACAACCACTTTGGAAATCAATATGGCACTTTCTTAGAAAATTGGGAATCAATCTCTCCTAAGATCCAGCTATACCACTCTTGGGCATATACCCAAGAAATGCTCAATCATACCACAAGAGCACTTTCTCAGCTATGTTTAAAAGGATGATTTTAAGAATGGTCAAATGACACAATTATGACATGAATATATTCCAAGAGGAAAAAAGGGGACTGTAGTCTATATGTAAAATAAATAAAACATTTTAATAAAAAATTTTAAAAAATAATTAAAAAGTTACATGTAACAATGACAAACAGAAGCCAGTTTACAATATGAAAGATGAATCAACAGAGATAGAATTGCTGGAGAAAAGCCAATCTGAAATGACACTGGAAATTATAAAAAAAAAAAAAAGCCAAATAAAAACTTTACTGGAATGCTTAGCCAATAGAATGGATTGTGTAGGAGACAGGAAGTTAAGGCTGAAAGGCAAGGCAGGAAACTTGGATCACTAGTTCAATGAGAAGCCAACCAAACAAACAAAGAAACAAAACCACCAGTTTAAAAAAAGAAAAAAAGAAAAAGAAGGTGGGAGAGATCTGGGACAAGGAAAAGACCTAAACTTTTTCTTTTCTTTGCATGATGGATGTTGAAGACGTACGTAGATTACCATGGAGAAGCCACAGATAATATCTTCAGGAAAATCTTAGCGTAAAATTTCCCAAGCCAAAGAAAAACAAAACAAATCAAAACAAAACAAAACAAAACAAAACAAAACAAAAAAAAAAAAACAAAAACACAAAGGGGTACAAAGGCCTACAGACTTCCAAAGAGACAGAACCATAAAAGGAACACCTCACAACATATTATAGTTAAAAGATTAAAAATGCAAAATAAAAAGACATATTGAAAACTGCAAGAGAGATATATCATAGTTACTTATGAAGGCAGATTCATCAGAATAATAATTTGCATTTGACAAAACATTTATTGTTAGGAGGGTCTGAAAAAATATATTTCAAATTCTTAAAGACAAAAGCTTTTAACCAAAATATTATACTGTAAAAGCTGTCTATTAAAATTGGAGTAGTAGCCAGGTGCTGGCAGAGTACTGTTTTTATCTCAGCACTTGGGAGGCAGAGGTGGGTGGATCTCTTAGATGCCAGCCTAGTCTATAAAGCAAGTTCAAGGACAACTACACAGAGAAACCCTGTTTGAAATAAAACAAAACAAAACAAAAATGCTAAAATAAAAATTGAAGAAGTAAAATGTCCTCTATCAAAATGGATTAAAAGAATTTATATCCACTAACCCAGTTCTATGGATGGTATTGGAAGTCATATTGTAGGCAGAAGAGAAGAATAAACATATACAAGGGACCACACAGGTAATAAAGAAAAAAGTCAGGAACAGAAAATCAAAACTAGGAATAACAAAACACCACAAAACAGCAAAATAAGAGGAATTAATACACACCTTACAATTACAACTCTTTTTCTTCATGGCCACAATTCGCTAATGAAGTGACACAGACCAACAGGTTGGATAAGAAATCAGGATCATGTTTTTGTTCCTTCCAAGAAACATACCTCACTCTCAGTCATAGCGACAACCTTGGGGTAGAAGGAGGGAAAATTTACTCCAAGAAAATCTGTATATGAATCAAGGAGGTGTCATTATTCTGATATCTGACTAAATAAACTTCATATAAAAACTAGTTTGAAGAAATGAGGAGGACAATTTCATACTCATTAAAAAAACCACTATCAAGAAGGTATTATACCAGTTTAAACATATACACACCAAGAACAGGTGCACTGAATTTAAGAAATGAAACACTATTAATATAAAATGACAGATTTACCTATTGCAGTGGTAGTAGGTAAGTTCAACACCCAACTCTCATTAATGGACAAGTCATCTAGACACAAACTAAATGGAGAAACATACAAGTTAAATGTTTTCAATGGACCTAACAGATGTCTATAGAATCTTCTACCCAAACACTAAATAATACCCATTCTTTTCAGTAGCTGATGTACCTTTCTCTAAAATTGTTCATCTGTTAGACACAAGACAACTCTCAACAAACATAGGAAAATTAAAATAAGATCCTGCATTCTGTCTGGTCATGAGAAAACAAAGCTTCAACATCAGTAGAAGCTACAAATATGTGATCTGGTTTAACACTTAACACATTGTTGAATGCTTATTGAGTCGAGTAAGAAATCAAAAATTCAATTCAAAACTTCCTATCATTTAATGAAAATAAAAACACAACATACCAAATATAGATGTGTTGCTGGAGGGCTTCTCTCCAGGTTCCCCAAGCCCCACAGTCCCACCATCCACTTATAAAATAATCACTCAGATGCTTATATCACTTATAAACTGTATGGCTGTGGCAGGTTTCTTGCTAATTGTTCTTTTATCTTAAATTAACCCATTTCTATAAGTCTATACCTTGCCACGTGGCTGGTGGCTTACCAGAGTCTCTACATGCTGTTTGTCCTGGCGATGGCTGCAGTGTCTCTCCCCTCAGCCTTCCGCTTCCCAGAATTCTCCTCTCTCCTTGTCCCACCTACTTCCTGCCTGGTCACTGGCCATCAGTGTTTTATTTATATAGAACAATATCCACAGCATAGATGGCTCACAATTTTAGCTGAAGAGCTTTTCCCTCCAGGTCCCACCAAGTTCCACCAGTTCTGGAGCCCACTTATAAAATAAACACACAGACACATCATTTAAACTGCTTGGCCATTAGCTCAGGCCTATCATTGTCTAGCTCTTAGTCTTATATTTAGCCCATTTCTATTAATCTATATTTTGCCACGTGGCTTGTGGCTTACTGGTACCTTAATCTTGCTTGTTCTGGCGGAGGCTCCAGGTAGTCTCCCTTTCTGCCTTCCTGTTTCCTCAATTCTCCTCTCTGTTAGTCCCACCTATATTTCCTGTCTGGCTACCGGCCAATCAGTGTTTATTTATACAGAGCGATATCCACAGCACACAATGAAGGCAGAAAAGCAAAGAAGAAAATGCATAGCATATGTGAGCTCACAGTGGTTGTGACTGCTTGCATAAGATTTGCACAAGATTAACACAGCCAAAATCCCAATATGAGTAGTGGAAAGGCTCATAATATCCCACCCTCTGGTAAAGGAGCTGTTGTTAACTGATGACTGCTGAGGCAGAAACAGTCAATTTTTTTTTTTTTTTTTTTTAGGAACATGGCCAATGAGAACCTCTTTTTGTTCCAATAAATCATTCTACACAGAAGCTCATCCTAAGTGACTTGGTGGGTTTTAAAAAAGAGCATATGAGTGTTGGAAGGAAAAGTGGTGAGGAGCATAAGGGAGGAATTAATAGGTAAGAAATACATGGTGAATTTGTTAAAAACATATTATATGCATGCATGAAATTTTCAAGAAATTAAAAAAAATGGAAGAGCTTTTTAAAATTAAATCAAGAGTCTTGAGATGTAGAAATCATTCTAGAGCATCAGTTCTCAACTTGTGGGTCACAACCCCTTTGGTGAACTTCTCTTCAAAAATATTTGTATTATGATTCATAAAAGTATTAAAATTATAATTATGAAGTAGCAATAAAATAATTTTATGGTTAGGGTCACCATAATAGTGTAGATGTAACCAACGGTCTTATTAAATAAGAAACACACAACCAATGTAAAAGAGAAAGCCAAGAGGTCAGAGCTCAGAGCTAAAATCTCACCGTTCCTCCTGCGGTGCTCCTAGCTCCCCAAAAGAGAGCTACTTCCTGTGTGTGTGTCTTTTCATAGTCTTTTTGTTCTGCCTTCTCATTGGTTGTAAACCCAAACACGTGACTGCCTCATCACTGCCTGTATGTACAGCCCCCCAGGTCTTAAAGGCATATGTCTCCAATGTTGGCTGTATCCCTGAACACACAGAGATCTACCTAGCTCTTCTACCAAGTGCTGGGATTAAAGGCATGTACCACCACTGCCACACTCTTGCTATGGCTGTAATAGCTCTGACCCCTGGGCAACTTTATTTATTAACATACAATTAAAATCACATTTCAGTACAATTAGAATACCACCACACAATAGGAGGAACTGTATTAAAGGGTTACAACATTAGGAAGTTTGAGAACCACTGCTCCAGAGTCTATCTTGGTTAGCTTAAACGGGCAGAAAAAAATGGATGATGAACAAGGAATGGGCTCAATATGATGAGTCAAGGAAGGAAAAACATACAATTCTCCAAACATTGTGGTTTTGGTCAGGTACTACATATTTGCCACGTTGAACAGTAAATTGTGAGATAATGTTCTAATTGTATGAACTGTGGAAAATAACAAATCTATAAAGGTTTGAAAAAACTATATGAACATCTTAAAATTAGAAATAGCAAAGAAAAATGAAAGATATTAAATATTTTTTAAAAATAGGAAGCATAGCCAGGCAGTGGTGGCACACGCCTTTAATCCCAGCACTCGGGAGGCAGAGGCAGGCGGATCTCTGTGAGTTCGAGGCCAGCCTGGTCTACAGAGTGAGTTCCAGGAAAGGCACAAAGCTATACAGAGAAACCCTGACTCAGAAAACCAATAAATAAATAAATAAATAAATAAATAAATAAATAAATAAAATAAAATAATAGGAAGCATTATTAAAAATAATGGAAAAATGTTATCACAACTGATTAGATAAACGGTATTATCTGTTTAATAAATATAGAAATAGCCACACTGAAGAATTGGAAAATAGAAATTGTAATGAGCTAAAGAATGACCTTTATTTACATCTTTAAGGTCATCTTAAAGATATTTATTATGAGAAACAATATGTATTATTTATTTATTAAGAATCTCTGCTTAAATGTTAGCTCCAATATATACTACTTTTGGAAATAGCATACTATTAAATGATTCTCCTGTTGGAAAATAAATTACAGAAATTTTTTAAGTAATAAATTTGCAAAATTAGTTTATTACTGGTGGTTTAAGTTTTCACCAGGTATTTCTAGGTTTTTACTTCTTCTTTAACAATAAGAAAAGTCTTACACGATTTGCAAAAGTAGCAAGGAAGCTTTAAGCTAAGCAAGATCTCAGACTGCACTATACAAGGGCAGCAGACCCTGTGAATGGGGATGCTCACAGGCCCTGTATTGTTTGTGGCTGCCCTTCATGGAGTTCAAGAGAAAGAAGACTAGTTACTAATGAGCATAGTGAGTGTGGTTCCCTGTTTTGATTGATAAATTACATAGGTCATATAGTTGTTTTTCTACTGTGTATTACCCTTCTAATAATACATCTGACATCACATGCATACCCAATTACACACAGGCATAGTCAATAAGTAGGAGTTTCTCCCTAAAAGTTCACTTTAATGCATGTTTTTTCTTTGTTATCACAGAGCCAAACAAATTCCATCTACTCTTGGACCAGGAAATATTTGGACAATGTTTGAACAGAACTGTCCATGTCTTCTTGTTATTACTAAGCTTCCCTCATTGGTTCAGAGAGAGGTGTGCATGAACTTCATGCAGATGTGCTTCTCTGACGCTAGCTGGTTGTTAGGTGCACATGCTAGATGCAAATAACACTCTCAAGCTGCTAAGTGAATTATGAGAAGAGGGCTGTGAACATAGAACAAAGCAAGCAGAGTCCCATGTTACTAAACTGTTTTATATGCTTCTCTGTCCCATCTTCATAAAAAATTTGCTCAAGTAGTTTTGTAGAAAAGATAATATAGTACTTATGTTAACAGAAAAACCTTTAATCATATTTCAATATCTAAATTGATTGTTTAAACAAATGAGTTAAGTATTCAAAATGAAATTAGAAAGACAGAATAAGAGGAAACAAAAAATGTCATGATACACCAAAAATGAAGATCAAATAAAAATTATATGAAATAAATTAGAAGAATGGATAATTCAATAGAATCCTTATTGTTCTGTAAATCAGGTAATATTTTACAACCTCATAACCCAGTAAAATGTCACTTGACAAAAAGTGATACTTGAATCAGAAAAATGTGATAGGTTTAAATAAACTAAATAAAGGAAACCCATGAAATGTTTTCTGATACAAAACATTTAAAATCAAAATCATGTTATGAACTATATAATAATTCTAAAGCTTATAAGCCTAATGTTAGCTAATTCCAAATAACAATAAATAAATGTGGTCAATTTCATTTATTAAGAATAAAATAATTATCTAAGACATATGAATAAAGGGAATCCAATGGTGTCTGAAATACACATTTTAAAGTATCTTCTAAACACACTAAAACATATTTATAACCAAGGAGAATATGTAGTAAGCGGTACCAGAAGAAGTAATACAGTGTTTATGTCAGTGGATCTTATGTGTGTGTATGTGTTATAATAATTATTTTTAGTTTTTGAAATTATAATTACATCATATATAACATTTCTTCCCTCCACTCCATCCATGCACTCCTTCATCTCTCTTAAATCCATGACCATTTAATTTGATTGTACATGCAAATATAACATAAACATATTCCTAAATATATATCCACAACCTGCTCACTCTCTGTAATATTACCTGGATGTAGATGATCTCAGGCCTGACCACTTGTCACTTGACTCCCTGACAGAGACAACAGTGACAGCAATGGTCATGCTAATGTGGAAAGGGGACTCTCACAGGGCCTCAACTCTAGACAAAACTAGAAACAAAATGATTATTTTCTTTTTTTTAAAACACAGATTTTATTTTAAAGGGGAGGGGGTGAGGTAATGACATCCCATGTCAATACTTGTCCAAGTATTTCTCAAAATAAAAATATACGTGGTCTTCTTAACTTTTAAATTTAGTCTTCTGAAGTGAATTTTTTTTTGTTGACAGTGTAAAATTGAGGGAAATCATCCACTGAAGAAGCACTTGAATCCACATGAGCAACACACACACACACACACACACACACACACACACACACACACACCTTGAATCAGGCTGCAACTGCTCTCTTCTATTGTGATTGTTTACAGTTTGGTCTATTTTTTATGCAATGCCTCCTTAGCTTTGGACACATTTTTCCCTAGATACACACACACACACACACACACACACACACACACACCTTGAATCAGGCTGCAACTGCTCTCTTCTATTGTGATTGTTTACAGTTTGGTCTATTTTTTATGCAATGCCTCCTTAGCTTTGGACACATTTTTCCCTAGATAAACATAAAATCATATCCTAATTAGACTTTACTGGGGCAGTTTGAATTACTTCATCCATTCAGAAAAACAGACAGAAAAAATGGTTACCTTGGGAGGTGAGCTGAATGATAGTGGGGGTTACCATGGTGATTTTCAGCTTTGGGTTAGGTTACATGGAATTTTCAACAGTTCATCCTCAAAGCCAGGACATAAATAATATTCATAAGCAAACTGTTTGTTTCAGTTCTGTTGTAGCACATTTCCTTGAAATAACTTTGCTTCTAACACTATCCTACCTGCCGAATAACTTAAAACAGTACTGAATTATTTAATAGCAGATAAGATTTTTGTTCAGTATTATATTGGATATTGTCTATCTTTACATTTGTACTATTACTATTCCTCAGGAACATGCCCTCCTTAACTGGAGAATTGGAAATATGCCTAACCTATTATTAATACTCAGGTCATACTTTTTTCTTGAGAACAGTCCATTTAGATGCCTGTAGATATTTACATGTATCTTGTGGATGCACACCATTAAATTTCCTATTTATTAGATGGTATCCTCTGACTTCAAGGTGCCTGCTGATGATATACATGTCTTCTCCCATTGAAGAATTAGAATATATTCTACAAATTATGTAACATATGGAAATCATAGTGTAAAAAAAGTTTAAATCATTAAACTCAACTGATCGGCAAAAAGAAAACTAGAGTTTGCTGCAGATGATAGAATACAGTTCAAAGTTCAAAGTTTAGTTCATAATTCCCTTATAGGAAAATCATGCTATTTCCCAGAGACACATTTCTTTGTAGTCTTTCAGTGACTAGTGTACCCAAAGAACATGAATCTCTACACCAGCATTTCATTATTTCCTGTCCTCATAATTTATCCCCAGTTTTGTTATGAATACTAGCAAATACCATGAAAAGCATTTACACATAATTTCTATCATCTTCTACTGTGGTTTTCACAAACATTTTGTCTCATTCAACTCCATTTGTTAAAACACTTTATTTTATTTATTTCAGGCTAAAGACATATGTATTCTTTATTTAAAACTCCTCAAGGTTATTATAAAAATCATGTTAAGATTTTGTGTTCTGCCTTTTAGGAACGATATGCACCAACCTCAAGTGCCATTCATTAAGTTATTTTGGCTAAATTTCATTCTGAAAACTCACTAGTATAATGTATTATTATTAAATATTCGGTTCGTCATTTTGCATTCTTAACATGAGCATACACTTATTGGTTCATTATTTTGATATTGGACAGAAATAGTTCAAAGAAGCCCTTAATGTGAAAAAAAAAAAAAAAAAAAAAACTCATGCCATCTAATAATGACTAGAAAAAGTTAAAACTTGTGAAAAATAAGCATAAAATATCGTGCCTTAGTCTACTAAATTGAACTATACAGTCATATTTTAAAAATATCTGTCTGTGACAGAAATAATTATAGTGAGAAATTCAAGTGAGCATGCTTAAGGGGTAGTGAGGAATTTATTAGGACATAAATTGGAAAAAACAATTCACTAAACAGAATAGCGAATCATGGCAGAGTCCCAGAAGGCCGATGTCCCATGCTTTTCCTGCCTCTTGAGTCAGTCCTCACCATCCAAGCCCACAAGGGAGAGAGAGAACAAGTGTAGGTACCTCTCAGATCCTAAGGATAGGCCCTAGGCCACGCCCCAGGGGCTGGTACTTCAAGGTCATAGGTAGAACAGGTATCCACTACAATTAATGTTTTTAATTTATATGGCTGAGATGGTATTGTGGGCTTATAAATAACTTTAGTGACCTATAATCTCACTTTATAGTAAAACATAAGAAAATATTGGCATAGTACTAAAATATGTAAAAATAATCTTTATTATTTATTATTTTCATATATATTTATAAATAAATGTTTCTTCACAATGATTCTTTTGAAAAACTCCTTTTGCATTTTTATAATAGTATTTCATTATCTTCTGTGGTTGACTTAATAACTGAAGTTATTGTAATGTAGTTGGGCATTCAGAAGATCATAGTATAACTTTTCTTGGGGCTCAATGATCATCTCATTATTTGAGTTTTCAGTGTTGCTGCTAATTACATGGTGTGCCTAAGCTTTTAAAATATTGAGCTGTGTGTCAATTATAACAGTACACTTTCATAACATTTATTACCAGTTATAATTGGCACATTTCACTTTTCTCATTGGTTCATATTTGCTTAGATCTAAATTTTTCTAGTAATTTTTTTGGAAAAAATATATTTAAAAAACATAGCTCTGAGTCCTCATGCAAATGGATCTCAGCTGAACTGCTACTATAAGTCTAAATGCTTAAAATGCCTCTAGTCAACAAGCAGAAGATTGCAAATAGATCCATATCCATTGCCATGAACACAACTCAAGCCCAAGTGGATCAAAGACCTCAATATAAAACTGATTACACTGAATCTGATAGAAGAGAAAGTAGGAAGTAGTCTTGAATGCATTGGCACAGGAGACCACTTCCTAAATATAACACCAGTAGCACAGACACTGAGAGAAACAATTAATAAATGGGACCTCCTGACACTGAGAAGCTTCTATAAGGCAAAGGACACAGTAAATAAGACAAAATGACAGCCTACAGAACGGGAGAAGATTTTCACCAACCCATATCTGAGAGAGGGCTGATTTCCAAAATATATAAAGAACTCAAGAAACTAGACATCCAAATAATGAACAATCCAATTAAAAAATGGGTAATAGTGCTAAACAGAAAATTCTCAAAGGAAGAATTTCAAATGGCCAAAAGACATTTAAGGAATTGCTTAACATCCTTAGTCATCAGGGAGATGCAAATCAAAACAACTTTGAGATACCATCTTTTACCTGTCAGAAGGACTAAGATCAAAAACACTGAAGACAGCTTATGTTTGAGAAAATGTGGAGCAAGGGGAACACTCCTCCACTGTTGGTGGGAGTGCAAACATATACAGCCACTTTGGAAGGTCGGGTGAGTGGAGTCATTCTAAGAGGGCACCCTTCTTTTATTCCATTTCACGTTATACCTCTTTTGAATATTCTCATCTCTTCAGCACAAGTCTTTTCTCTTTCAGTTGCATATTTTGCATTTTGTTTTGACCTTCTCTTCATTTTCATTGTAGACTTGCAAGAGAATTATTACTAATATTCACCCCGATGGAATCAATTATAGGCTGTCTAGACATCTCTGCCAGGAAAATTAATGCATTACTTTTCAATATTCTCCAGGCAAATTCTTAGGATATGGGCAGAAATCAGCCACAATCTTGGCAAAAATATCACAAGAATGGTCTCTATCCCAGATATTAATATTGTTTCCCTCTGAAACCTCATGAAGCCAGCTTTCATAGTCCACATTAACTCTCAGCATTACTGTCTTCCAAGCTTATACTCACATGCCCCATTCATTCCTGCTTACATGTTCAGCTGCTTTGCAATTCCAAAGTCCCTAAATCTTCCAGATTTTCCCAAAATTCAACATGGCCAAGCCTGTCACAGCAGTAACACATTCCTGGATACCAACTCCTTTCTTAGTTCCGCACTCTTGAGTACATAAATTTTAGCAATATAAGATGATTGGTTCTAACTGATAACTTTTAAATTATTTTTCAGAGAAATCTCCAAGTTACTTGGCTTTGTTTTATCTATGTAACACATTCAAATAAACATAATTAACTCAAAATCATTTAATTTTTAAGTTCTTTATTCATGTATAATTTGTTTATTGTTTGCATGGAGTTGCTTCTATTTGTATATTTCTAGTTTATAAGTTTACTTTTCTGACATCGTATTCATGGGGACCACTGTATACTAGTAAGTAAAGTATGTGTAAGATCATAAGATATTGCATAGTGCTTAATGGATCTGAACATGGGTTCATCTACAATAATTTAAATAAGAATATAAAATAATTCCCCCTTAATAAATGCATTTAGATATGAGATTTTTTCATTTTTAAAGTTTGATTCATTTGAATCCGATTTATAAGCTGAAGTAAAGGCAAGCAATTTAATCTTCAATCATCTCTACACAATGTCTTGGCTCATTTTTCTTCTGATATGAAGATTACCATAGAAAGGCTAACTTATAAACAAAAGACGTTTGTTCAGCTCATTACTGAACAGACTGAGTGGAAATTCCAGTGCAGCAAACTTCAAAGATAACTGACATTGGTGCCCATCAGAATGTGAAAAACACTGCAAGAGATGATACTTGCCTTGCTTGTTTTTCCCTTTTTTTCTTATCCTCTTGCTGCACTAGAATTGAATATACCAAACATAACTCCCCCTCCATCTAATTCCCATCACTTCAGTTTATTTCTGCCCAAAGCAGCATGTTTTTACACTATTAAATTCTAACAATAGTATAAAGGTATGTGAATGCCATGTTCTTACATTACCTAACTGGAGGTAGTTATTTTCTTGTCAAAGTACTAGAAATGGTCCTTTCTGAACTGTACCATGATACTTCCACAGTAGGATAAATGCCTCACTCCCACTGGTATGTCTTTATTACCAATAATACGGGACCATTCTTCCCAGCCTTTATGTTTTCACTTAAGCATCTAGTTAAATACAGGTAATTATGCCACAGGCCAGAGGTTGCTTAGATTTAGCATCTCTATAAAGCTCTGAGAATGTACAGACCCTGTCTGTCTCCATTCACACTTTGTGTATGGTACTAAGCAATAACAGCATTATTCACATAAATCCTTCCAAATTTGTAATATTAGATTATTTCACTCACTGACACCAGAGTAAATTTACTATTATTGTAAAAATTTCCTACTTGGGAACAATTTTAACAATTCCATGAATTTTTACATTTAACATATAACTGCACACACACACACACACACACACACACACACACATACATGTAACATGCACACTAGTTTAATATGTATATATTTTTCAAAATTAATCTGCTGCCAGAGCCAAATTCATTTGAGTCATCAATTTGTCATCTCAGTTTCTTCGGGTTAGTAATCCAGGTAAGAATCAAGAATCTGGAGTCTAAGAACTGTGATGCCTCTGTCTGGCAGATGTCTTCCGGTTGGGAGCTGGGCATCTTGTTTCAAGCTCACATGATGGCTGGAAGGATTTAGGTTTTACTTCTGTGAGATGAGACTGTTTTGTCTTGTTTCTGTGGCAGATGCAAGGGAAACCTGTTCCTGGGGCATCTTCTAAGTCCTTACATGTATCCAATCCACAGGCAGTTTGTGTCTTTGTATTATGTCTTGGAGACTGAGGCAGAAAGTGCTCCTAGGATCAGGTCAGGCCCACATAGAGAGCCTTTTTCTAATTAAACCAAAACCTGTGATCAGTGACTCTATTACAGAACGGGAGATATCATATTCTAGGGATCACCCTCATTCTAATGAGAAGGAGGCAACTGGGTCCTTCACCATAGACAGAAAATCTTGTCGATTTTCTATTTAGACTCCTATTTATAACAACAGTTTATATATAGTAGGAAGAAGGAGCATTATTTTATTTTCTCCTATCTGGGAGGATATGAAAAGGAGAGTATAATCAAAATATATTCTATCAATATAAATAATTTTGTAAAAATGACTAGAAATAACAATATCAAAATATAAAGAAGCAGGAATGTTATCACAACACTTCATACCACACTTCAGTGGTTGATATATTATGCACACCAATAAATTTATCTGGGGGTCAGAGAATAACCATTTTATTAAACATAGAGGCTAGGCAGTGGTAGCATATGCCTTTAATCCTAGCATTTCAGAGGTGGAGATCCATCAGGTTCTCTGTGAATTGAAGGCCTCCTATTGCTCTCTCTGACTGGACTCCTGGAGGTTGGCCTGGTGTTTGGCTGTGGATCTCTGCATCTGCCTCCATCAGTCATTAGGGAAAAGGTCTGTGATGACAGGGTATTCACCGATCTGATCACTGGGGCAAGCCAGTTCAGTTCAGGCACCCTCTCCACTATTTTAGTATTTCAATCTGGGGTCATCCTTGGGCATTCCTGGAAGATTCCCTAGAACTGTGTTTCTCCATATTCCCATGATATCTCCCTGTATCATGGTATGTCCCTCATTGCTTTCCCACTCCATCCCTGTTCCAGCTTGACCATCCCATTCCCTTATGTTCTCATCTCCCATCCCCTGACCTCTATTGCCCACCCCTCACCCCCAGTTCATTCATAGAGATCTCATCTATTTTTCCTTCCCAGGGCAATCCATGCATCCCTCTTTGGGTCTTTCAGGTTAGCTAGCTTCTTTGGAGTTGTGGGTTGTTTTCTGGATATCCTTTGCTTTACATCTAGTATCCACTTATGAGTGGGTACATACAATGTTTGTCCTTCTGAGTCTGGGTTACCTCATGCAGGATGATGTTTTCTAGTTCCATCCATTTGCATGCAAATTTCATTATGTCATTATTATTTATTTATTTATTTATTTTTTGCTGAGTAGTACTCCGTTGTGTATATGTATCACATTTTCTTAATCCATTATTCAGCTGAGGGGCATCTAGGTTGTTTCCAGGTTCTTGCTATTACAAATAATGCTGCTATGAACATAGTTAAGCATGTGTCCCTGTGGTATGCTTGAGCATTCCTTGGGTATATGCCCAAGAGTGGTACAGCTGGGTCTTGAGGGGGGTTGATTCCCAATTTTCTGAGAAACCACTTGTAAAAAGAAAATACATAAGGAATTTTCTGCTCCTAACAAACAACAAATAAAACCTGCTATGAATGCTATTCAAGAATGACAGGGATCACGCCAAGTTATAGACAAACATGGCAGTGTTATCCATGTGCCTCAAGCTTTAGAGTCATTAAGGAGTCTTTGAGTAAAGGGGTTGAGGAATCTTCCTCCATCAATAAGAAGAGTCACTGAGGCCAGGCTTATGGCGCGGGGGCGGGGGGAGGTCCTTGCAAGGAGGTTCTGAGAAACCATTGCATGCAACTATAATAGTGAACTCTGGGTTGTGTTGAAGATAAGATGTTTGAGATGCCAAAGCCATGGTATATCTGACAAGTACAGGGAGTGGAGGCAGCCTGTGAGAGAAATATGTTACAGGGAGCAAGCAAGAAGGGAAAAGCCATCTGTGCCCTTTGGCATCAGACATGGAATTTGCTGCGCTGGATTTCGAGATTTTCCTGTAGGATTTCAGTCTATCTTTGGTCCACTATAACCTTGCTGTGACACCATGCTTACCCTTTGGAATGGTAATGTATATTCTGTGCCATTGCAGTTTCCAAGGATATTATTTGCCATTTAATTTTATAAGAAATCATAATTACAATACTGCCTTGAGTCTCAGAAGATACATGAACTTTGGACTTTAAATGGTGTTGAGACTGTGAAAGAGTATGAGAGCTTTCTTTGCATTATGTTATGGACATGAGCCTATGGGGGCAGGGAGAGGAATGTTATGGTGTGAATGAGAATGGCTCTTATTGAAACACTTGGTCTTCAGTTGGTGAAACAGTTTGGGAAGGATTAGGAGGTGTGGCTTTGTTGGAGATGTGTCACTCAGGATGAGCTTTGAAGTTTAAGTTATTAGTTCTTTTTCCTCTCTGACTCATGATTGTGGATATAGATGTGAGTTCTCAGCTGTCCTTTTTCTCTGCCATCTTTGTTGACTCTTACCCTGTGACACCATAAGCTAAATTAAATGTTCTTTGTTGTAAGTTGCCTTGAATATGCTGTTTTTTTTTTTTTTTTTTAACAGCAATACAAAAGTAACTAAGATACTGGTGAGGGTCTGTTTGCTGCATCATGACATCACAGATTGGTAAGTTAGCATACATAGTACCTGAAAGCAATAAACTAAATGGGGCATGGCGTAAACATATTATAATGATAGCTAATTCATTTCTACAATAGACATGCCATTTCATTTAGGAAAATGAAGCTTTTATGGTTTAATTTCCTATTAATTGCATTACAATGACAATGAAATTTCAACATGAATTTTGAGGAGATGCACCATAAGAATTAGGGATATGAACTGAGTAGGAGGTGGATTTCAAGTAGTTTATGTGTATGGGAAAAGGGATTCAGTGGCAATGCAGTATTTATACTAGGGACTATACCTCAGTGGTTGCTTTTCCTAAAATATTACATCATACAAATGGTAGGCCTGTTTAGGAAGTCCTAAGTATATGATGTACCATGACATATGAATAGCAAAGGCAGATTTAGACAGCAGAAGCAATAAAAGTCAATATTGGCATGAATGAAAACAAGGGTGAAGAACATGGATGATTTTCTGGAACAACATGGCAATTCTTCAGCTGATGAGCTATATTTGATAATATAGAAAGACAGATTCAGGATGGGCAGTGAAAAGATGGCAAGGACTCAGAAATACTGACTCATGTTGTCAGTGAAACATGAAGATGTTGCCTGGCAAGTAAGGAGTGTTCTTTAATTATATCATGGACTCATTTCAAGTTGGATGCCCAGTTTCTCCTTTTACATTAACTACTTTAGATTTTTTGAAAAGATTTTCTCAATTTTTCATGTTACTATGGAAACCTTCACATCCTTTCAAAGGTGACTTTTCTTCCAGACTAATAGATTTCATAAAATTGGAACACTTTATCTAAGGTGGGTCAATTAATTCTACCATAGAGTATTTGTTTGGGCACTAGGGAAGTCGAGTCTTTTCACACAGGTGTAATGGTGACAGTCATCCCTGGAGATCATACAGCCATTAATTTTTGCTTATGAGACGGGCTGCAGCGAGAAAGTAGAATAATAACACTCTGCATGGAAGGAGTGCTACGATGGTTCAGTCTTCTGACAGCTTCACTGGATGGATTATAGAGGGCCCAGATACTTACCTTAACCAGACCCGGGTGTGTCTGTAGGATGTTTCCAGAAGATAAACACTTGACTCTATATAATGTCATCAAACTGGCTTTTCAAATGTTAAAAGGAAGCACTGAATCCATTCAAATAAGAACAGAACACAAAAGAACCATAAAAAATTGAATCCACTCCTCCTGACTCCAGGCTGACATTAGACTGGTTCTGTAAGTCTGACTTATTGCTATAGATTGGCTGGTTTTCTGGGCTTCAGATGTGGGCTAGATATTGACTACAGGCTGTCTTGAGTTTCCAGTTTAGAAACACTAGATAGTCTGATTTCTCCATTTCTATAATTGCAACAAACTAATCTTGATCACAAATCTGTCTACTCTATAGCTCCTGCTGTTTTAGACAATCTTGTTTATTCTCTAAAGCTTATCTTGTTCTGCAAAATATGACAAATATGTATTTTGTCAAAATAAGTAAACATTATTTTTTAAACAAAATTTTTAATATTTTGTAAAACATCTATGAAAGAAGACTATAGCAATTATCCATGAATAATCTTTAAATGTTCTTTGTCACACGTGGCTATTTGTATGAAAACCCTGAAATCTATAATGTTTCTTGCTCTAACACAGACTTAGAGACAGAATTTGGTGGATGCAAGACAATCTATTCAAGGCCAGCTCTAAGAAAAATGGAGGAGTTCTCTCTGCCTAAAATAACCATTTTTATGGGCTCAAGGAAGACCAAAGGATCCTATGGAACATAAAAGGTTACCTGAGACCATGTGTGAGGGTTCCCAAAGTAAGTGGAGGTATTGCTTATTAGAGAAATTTTATTCTCCTCTTTCAGGGTCACATGACTCTTATTCTCCTGGAGCCAGCTTTTCTGTTTTCATAATAGATAAAAAAATTTCATATAAATATGGGACAATGGGCAAAGAAGATTTTGAAACATCATCTCATGAAAAGGATAGAATTTTAAAGATACAGAAAAGGTCTTAGGAGGGGAAGAAAAACTAAAATCCTGAATTCAATAGCATTCAGTCCAATTCCATTCCAAAAATCTAAGCTAATGATTTCCTGTTTGCGTTGTTGTTCTGAACATTTAGCTGTATTTTAGAGTTTCAGTCCACACATGGATCCACCTGCATGGTATA
This sequence comes from Peromyscus leucopus, assembly GCF_004664715.2. Taxonomy (NCBI): domain Eukaryota; kingdom Metazoa; phylum Chordata; class Mammalia; order Rodentia; family Cricetidae; genus Peromyscus; species Peromyscus leucopus. The sequence goes on from NC_051068.1 coordinate 85,168,988, forward strand.
GTGTGTCAATCACTTATTCTATGTTGATATGAAACAAAGCTCAGGCTGCTTTGTGATGAGTGGAGCTGGTTGTTTAGGTGTTAAAGAAGGGAAGATCTCCAAAAGATGAGACAGGTCCAGGCAGGGTCTGAGAAGGGGTCAGAAATAGCTTCTTCCCCACGGAGTAACTGAAACTAAGGGGAGGCAACATGATTACAAAGGGGAGGAAATTACCACTTAACAAGAGGCTTCATTCTAAGAAACATGGGCGAACTTTGGGCATCATAGGGTCTACTTACAACAACATAGACAGGATGGATCATCACTTCAGGTGGCTTCTGGAAGCAATCAAGAGATGTGGAAAGTGTAATATTCATGAGGCTACTGCTGGTGCAAGCAGCATGGGGCAAGGTGATGTACTGTTTTATAGTGCCTGAGTTTCAAAAGTAGAAGGGGTACACTCTAACATAATCATAAAATACATAGAACATTAAACAAGTAAACCAGTGTCAGTCAGTCACTTACTATCATTATCCAGTGTTATATTTCAGGCATAACTGCATGCGCCATACTTTTATACATCTGACAGCACAGTCAATTTATTTACACCATTACCATGAATATAAGAGTAATGCATTGTGCCTCTTCTCTATGACAGCTCCACTGCCACTGGTGAGGGAGATTTTTTTTTAATCTCCTTTTTAAGCTTATGTAACAGTTGGGGATTGTCTCTATCAACAATGCTATGTGGTATATATGACTTTATTTACAAATTTACATATCATATAAAAATCATTTATTAACTTATGAAAATCACATTTATATTTATATGTATAATTTTGCATATTTTTAGAAATTTGCTAAAGTATCATTGAGGTTAAATATACTTTAAAAATAACCTCAAGTTTTTTATTTAAAATTTAACAGGATAAATAGATGAAGGCAAACATGTATATGAAAGAAAGTCAGATACATGCTGAAATAAGTAAAGGAAAATAAAGTATTTATTCTGAGATTTTTCTTGTTTTATTTTTTTAGACAAAGACTTGCCATTCAACCCAGGTTGTTTTTGAATTCTTGATTTTCCTGCCTCAGTCTCTCATGGGATTGGCAGTACATGGAAGCACATATGTGTACCATCATACTTAGCAGGGCATTTCACTTGTAAATCCATAAAAATCAAGGGTATATCTGCATGGGAGAGTGCTTTTCTAAGAAATGTAAAGCTCTGAGTGCACTGATCCCTGTCAGTATTTAATGTGTTGTGACTTTTTTTAATATGAAGAAGAGATATCTGTCAGTAGACAAAGCAAAAAGAAAATAAATGCTTTCTAATCATACTTGATTTTTGAAACCTAGAGGCATTAGTTTCATAATCTCATGAGACTGTAATAAATATGTTTTTCTAGAATTTGTTTCTATGGCTACCACCTAAAACCTCCAAACATTGAAGAGATACAGCATTCAAGTCCCTTGGGAAAAAGGACCGAGTCTGTATTGTTCTTGGCTGTGCCAACAATTCATTGTTTGGGATAGAGAATTAACTATAAGATGGATTTTGAATGAAGAAACTACTTCCTATGTATAGTTGAAGGATTTCTACCCTGAGAAGCTACAAAAGAACTAATAGGATATCAACATTCTAGAATGTACTCTTTAAATTGGTTAAGGTACTGGTAAAAATTGTTATACTAATGATAATTTGTATCTAGGTAATTACTTTTAAGATCAAGAAAAAGTTGGTAGCAAAGCTACATATCTGTTTGATTTTAGTTTATTTTTACTAAAATGAGCAACAATGATATCAGTAAGTATAAATATAGTAGAAACAGGACAATGAAAAATATCTTTATGTCTGAAAAAAACACTATTATAGAACTTTAATTACATGTATATTCCACCGGCAATTAATTTGTCCTGGTATAGAATATAAGACATCAAAACAAAGAAACCTTGAAGCCATGCAGAATTAACTAGAAAGTGATTGCACTTCAAAGGAAAATGTGACCTAAGGCTTATAAACGATGTAACTATGAAAATCATTCTTTGTTAATTCATTCATTTACAAGATAAACACTCCTCAAGTTATTTACTTACTGAGAGCTGCTGATAGCAAAAGTTCATAGCAAAAGGTCATAGGAGTATATAGCATGTGAGAACTAGTGTTCAAAAGGTCAACCTATCAGAACCAACGGTTCTGGAAGAGGACTAGGCCATTACTCAAGGCTTGTTGGAATTATTGCTTTTTGAATGAATTGGCTATTTCTTGAGTCAAACTTTTTATGCAAGTACAGCTATAATCTCCCCATTACCATGCATTTTCATAAAATGTATATATGTAATCTCATATCTTATGGGCACATGCATCTGTGGGTAGTCAGGAAATGACTTCTCATTTAGCTGTATAATTTTGATACATAGAAAATATACTAGGATATGCTACATAACCAGATCCATTGTCCCATGAGACTGAAGACACTTAAACCTTGCTTTGTTCCTTTTGCTCAGACTAACACAGAAAATTATAATCTCCCCTCTGTTTAACACAAACTGCACACATTCAGCTCATTTTTACCACAGAGCAAGTTCAAACTAGACTAATGACCTTTGTACATAGATCATAAGTTTAAAACTTCACAGTTATACACAAGATCATTTACTGAGTATCATGTTCCCGTATTGTTTAAGTTAGCTCACAGAGCTCCATGTGGAGTATTTAAGAGCACAGCTCTAAGGCACTTTCTCTGTTTGACATCCTACAGCTGCCTGAGCTCCTGTCTCTGTCACCATATTGTATTATAGACTATGTTAGCAACCTACAAGGCAGGTGCTTTTATATGCATTTGACCAAAACAGAGAGGATGCTGATAGGGTAAAACACTCTCTGACATGCAACAGTATTGGCTATTTGTAGACTCTAGCCCATAAATTCTATGACTGTGATGCTCACACTGCCTTCTTTGGAAATGTGGTGGTTTTCTGATACTCTTCCTGGAGAGACATGAACAAACATTTACTCATCCCAGGTGGAAACTGATGGCAGAACAAAATATGGATGTTATTAAAGTCCTACTTGTTTTGCCAATGTGTCTTGTTGATGATATTTACAGGAATATGGGTAAGGAATACTAACAGCAGCAGAGATGACTCAAAGACAGTTGTATCACCAAAGCTCACTCCAGTATGGGTGCTAGCATTGCACAAAATGCAAGAACTTCGCCATGTTGGAGGACGTCCTTTCCTTGTGGCTCTGTTGGTATGGGCTTCTTCTAGGCAACTCATCCAGTCTGTTTCCTCTTGGCAGTCTGGCTCCTTTCGAACTGCTTAGCTGATTTCTGCTTCTTATAGGCTGCCTGGTGAGAGCCTCTTCTAAGCAGCTCAGCTGGTCAGTGATTGACTATCTGCAATCTTTTTTGCTTATATACTCATGGAGAGGGAGGAGCCTAGTAGATTGGTTCAGTTTCAGGGATTTCCTGGAGAGATTTTCAGATGTTTACTTCCTGTCTTACTGAGGCACTATTCTGGATGGAAGTTTTACTTTCTCTTAGAAAATCATTTTCTTTCATCTCCTTGTAAACCTGTCTTAAGATATCCTGTTGTTTCATTTCCCTTTTGTAACGTGTCTTAAGTTTCCCTCTAAGATGGAAAGCTTTAACTGCAAGAGAACTGCCTGGTCAATGAGATCCTCATAGAAGTTGGTCTAAAACTCTAGAGTCACTCAAGTACTGCCAAGATGACTACTCCCCTGCCAAGGTCTCCAAGGATATGTCCACAGCTATAAATACACACAAGGAAGCATTATAGATTTATTCTATTATTAATGGGTCTATGTCCAAATAATCCAGCATGGAACTACTCTCAGTAAACTAGTATAAACTGTGAATGCTTCTGTTGCAAGGGCATTTATTCATAAATCTACTGCATTTGAAAAGGAATGGAGAGAGAAATTGATAAAGGGAGTTTGGCCAACTTGGGACAGAAAGACTTTTAGGTTCTCTTTTTTTCTGTTGCAGTGTTACAGCTTAATAGACAAGATTAAAGAAAAGCCAGGATATACGCTTATGTTCATTTCAGCCAGCATAAATGTGTGAAATCTCTTCCTAGTAGGCAAGTGATTTGGTTGACACCAGCAATTCAACTGCCTCTTCCCAAACTGGGATTCTTGGGAGAATTTTAGTTTTCTGTGGTTCACTTCTTTCTATTGTTCTATTGTTTGAGTCAAGAGAGGCTATACACTTTTGTCCTTTGGAAGTTACATTATGTATACACTCCAACTAATAGCAATCATAATATCCAGCATTGGACACATATTGTGCCAAGCTCTGTGTTTAATGCTTGGTGTGATGGAGTTGACCTTCTTTATAACCTCATCATGACCTCCTTTTTACAGATATGAAAGTTGAAGGGCAAGATTTCATGATTGGCCCTTGTCATAGAGTTAGAGAGATTTTCTGTGACCCTAGGAATTGTCAAGAAAAGAAATTGGTTTCAGGTGATGGAACTTAGCTGTTACTATGTATACTGCCCAGGTCAGTATGAAAGTACAATGTCTTGCGCTCCCTAAGCATCTCAACTTTGGCCAGTTAATCATTTGAATTAGAAATAATTGTTATTCATATTTTCCACTCAATATAAAGAAAATAATGTTTATGGAAAATCATATTGGCAAGAGCTAGATGTTGGATCTTTCTTAATCATTCAGCTTATTTTTAACCTTATTTTTGAGCCATAGTTCATTGAATCAGCTAAACAACTACCTAGCCAGCCCCAGGGACCCTCATAACTCTTCTGCCCAGCACTGAGATCATGAGTACACATCACTGTTCCAAACATTTGTATGCATTCTGGGGACTGAAATTAGGTCCTTATATGACAAACACTTTACTGATTTCACAGTCTCTCCTGCCCAATAGGCATTAGAAATTAATGAAATACTTTGAAGAGGGAATTTTTAGTTTGGTAGAGTTCTTACTTTGTTATTGGTTCTTTTTGCCCTGTAAACTGTGCTGCTAACTCTGATGTAAAAACAGAAGTTGGACTGTTTTCATACTTTATCATAATGGTTCTAGGGCAAAGTTGCAAAAATGATGACAAAAGTATTTATAGCTGGGCATTGAAGTGAATTGTTCAATGTTTGCCCCAGAAACTGAGTAATACATATTAAGTACCTCTTAGTTAATCATACCCTCTGTTCCCACTCTCCAATCCACTCCTCCATTTCTGTAAAGGAAAAGGCAGGACTCCCATGGATATCAACAAAACATGGCATATCAAGTTGTAGTAAGATTAAGCACCTCCCCATGTATTAAGGCTGGGAAAAGTGATCCAGTGTGAGGAATAGGGTCCCAAAAGCTAGTAAAAGAGTCATAGAAAGTCCCTGCTTCCACGGGTAGGAGGCCTACAAGAGGATCAAGCTATACAACTGTAACATATGCAGAGGGCATAAGTCAGTCCCATGCAGGCTCCTTGGTTGTTGGTTCAGTCTCATTGAGCCTTTATGAGCCCAGGTTAGTTGATTCTGCGGGTTTCCTTTTGGTGTCCTTGACCCCTCTTTCTCCTACAATCTTTTTTCCCCATCTGTAGGATTCCCGGAGCTATGCCTGATGTTTGGTTGTTAGTCTGCATCTGTTTCCATCAGTTGCTGGATAAAGCCTCTCTGATGACAACTGGGCTAAGCACCAATATATGAGTATAGGAGAATATCATTAGGCATCATTACATTGACATGCTTTTACCTCCAGTCATGTTTCATTCTCTCTTAAATCTCTGGGGCATCCAGCCTGTGCATCTTGGTGCTCCAAGCAGTATCAATGGTGGGCTTACTCTCCTGGTATGGGTTTTAGGCTAGACTAGTCATTATTTGGCCACTCCCTCAATCTCTACACCACCTTTATACCATAGGCAGGTCAGACTGAAGGTTGTGGTTGAAGGTTGTGGCTAGGTTGGTTTCCTGCTCCCTCCACTTAAAGTATGACCTGGTCACAGAAGATGACCAGGTTAGGGTACATATTTGTCTTTGCTAGGAGTCTTAGCTGGAGTCATCCTTGTATATTCCTGGGAGATTCCCTTGTCCCAGGTTGTTACCTGACCCTGAAATGCCTCCCGTTTCAGTAGTTTCTTTCAGTACACTCCTTCTCTGTCCCCCAAAACAACCTGATCTCTCATGTTCACATCCACACCAGCCTTCAGTACACTCACAAAATCTCTTCTATTGCTCCTTCCCAGGGAGATCCAGGCATCTCTACATTGTACCTTCCTTATTACTTAGTCTCTCTGGGTCTGTTGTTTGTAGTACAGTTATCCTTTATTTTACAGCAAATATCCACTTATAAGTGAGTATATACTATAATTGTCTTTCTGAGTCTGAGTTATCTCACTCAGGGTGATTTTTCTTTAGTTCCATCCATTTGCCTTGAAATTTCATAATGTCATTCTTTTTAAAAGCTGAGTAATACTCCATTGTATAAATGCACCACATTATCTTTATTCATTTTTTTGGTTGAGGTACATCTAGGCTGTTTCCAGTTTCTGGCTATTACAAATAAAGCTGCTATGAACATAGTTGAACAAGTGTCCTTGTGCTTTTATTGAGCATCTTTTGAGTATATGCTCAAGAGTGCTATATTGGTTCTTGTAGTAGATCAATTCCCAATTTTCAGAGAAACCTCTTATTAATTTCCAAAATGGCTGTACAATTTTGCACTCAAACCAGCAATAGAAGAATGGTCTCCAGGCTCCACATCCTCTCCAACATAAGCTGTCACTTGTGTTTTTCATCTTAGCTGTTCTGAAAGGTGTAAGATGGAATCTCAGAGTTATTTTTAATTGCATTTCCTTGATGGCTAAGAATGTTGAACATTTCTTTAAATGTTTCTTGGTTAGTCATTTGTGATTACTCTGTGAGAGTTTTCTGTTTAGATCTATACCCCCGTTTTAATTGTGTTATTTATTTTGTTGATGCCTAGTTTCTTGAGTTCCTTTTTTTGTCACTTATAAATGCTTGGTCAGTAGCTTAGGCTTATCACTAACTAGCTTTTACACTTAAATTAACCCATATTTCTAATCTATGTTTAGCCATTGGATTTGTTGCTTATTACCTCATTCTTTTACATATCTTTTTTTTTGTTGTTGTTGTTGTTTTTTCGAGACAGGGTTTCTCTATGTAGCATTGCGCCTTTCCTGGAACTCACTCAGTAGCCCAGGCTGGCCTCAAACTCACAGAGATCCACCTGTCTCTGCCTCCCAAGTGCTGGAATTAAAGGCGTGCGCCACCACCCCCGGCCTCTTTTACATATCTTGCTTCAATGGCTGGCTGGCATCTCCCTGACTCTACCCTTCTTCTCCCTGTATCTCTATTTGGCTTTCCTGCCCAGCTTTTTTCTGTCTGGCCATAGGCCAAAACAACTTTATTATCAATCAATGAGAGAAACACATATTCTTCACAGCATACAGAAGGACATCTCACAGCATTTCTCTCTTTCGGTCTGTTTTTGTTGTATATAATTTCACTATGTTAAAGTTAAAGACTGTTTTCTTTTTTTCTAGAGTCCTTTATATATTTTGGAAATTAGCCTTTTGTCAAATATAGGGTTGGTGAAGATCTCTTTCCATTCTGTTGGGGTCATGAGATCCCAATGATTGTGTTGATCTCAGTGTCTGTATAATCGTTGGACTGGTATTCTTTAAGGAAGTTGTTTCCTATGACAGTACATTCAAGGCTATTTCCCTCTGTCTCTTCTCTCAGGCTAAGTGTATTGGGATTTACGTTGAGGCCTTTGAACCACTTGAACGTCAGTTTTGTACAGGGTGCTAAATTTGGATCTATTTGCATTCTTCTACATGTCAACATCCAGTTATGATAGCAGCATTTGTTGAAGATGCATTCTTTTTCCCATTGTATAATTTTGGTTTCTTTTGAAAATCAGATGTCCATAGGTATGCTGATTTAAGTCTGAGACTTTGATTGCATTCCATTGATTCATGTGTCTTTTTATGCCAATAACATGTGGTTTTTACTGCTATAGCTCTGTAGTACCTCTTGAAAGCAGGCACATTGATACCTCCAGAAGTTCTTTTATTTTACAGGATTTTTAGCCATCCTCTTTTTATTTTTTTTCCATATGAAGTTCAGTATTGTTATTTAGAGGTCTGTAAAGAATTGTGTTAGGATTTTGATGAGGATTGCACTGAATCTGTAGACTGCTTTTTGTAAGATGGCAAATTTTACTATGTTAATCCTACCAATCTAACAGCATGGGAGATCTTTGCATGTTTTGATATCTTCTCTAATTCCTTTCTTCAAAGATTTGAAATTCTTGTCATACAGGTCTTTCACTTGCTTTCTTAGAATTACTTCAAGATGTTTTATATTATTTGAGGATATTGAAAGGGTATTGTTTCTCTGATTTCTTTCTCAGCTCACTTATCAATTGTATACAGGAGGGCTAGTGATTTTTTTTAATTAATCTTGTATCCAGCCATATCACTGGAGGTGTTTATCATTTGTCAGAGTTTCCTGGTAGATTTATGTAGGTCCCCAATGTGTACTCATATTATCTGTGAATAATGATACTTTGAATTCTTCATTTTCCCATTTGTATCCCCTTGGTTTGCTTTAGTTGTCATATCACTGGAACTTTAAGTACTCTATTGAATGTGGAGAATGGATAATCTTGTCTAGCTCCTGATGTTAGTTGAATTACATTGAGTTTATTGCAATATAATTTGATATTGGCTATTGGCTTGATGTATACTGCTTTTATTACGTTTAGGTATGTGACTTATATCCCTCATTTCTCTAAGACTTTTATCATGAAGGAGTGTTGGATTTTGTCAAAGGCTTTTTCAGCATTTAATGTGATGATTGTGTGGCTTTTTTTCTTTCAGTTTGTTTATATGGTGTGTTACATTGACAGATTTTTTTATATGTTGACCCATCCTGTATCTCTAAGGTGAATTCTAGTTGATCATAGTGGATAATCTTTAGATATGTTATTTTATCTGACTTGCCAGTATTTTGTTGAGTTTTTGCTTCAATGTTCATGAAGGAAATTGGCATGTAATTTTCTTTGTTGTGTTTTTGTGTGTTTTAGGTATCTGTTGCCTCATAGAAAGAATTTGGCAAAGTTCCTTTTGTTTCTATTTTGTGGGATAGTTTGAGGAGTATTGGCACTAACTCTTCTTTAAAATTCTGCTAGAATTCTGCATTAAAACCATCTGGTCCTGGGCTTGTTTGGGTTTGGAGATTTTAATGACTACTTCTCTTTCCTTGGTGGTTATACATCTTTTAAAATTGTTTATCTGATCTAGATTTAACTTTGATAAGTTATATTTGTCAAGAAAAATTTCTCTTTCTTCTAGATTTTCAAATTTTGTAGATTATATGTTTTTGAAGTAAGAACTAATGATTTTCTGGACTTCCTCAGAGTCTGTTGTTAAGGACCCCTTTTTGTTTTTGATTTGTTAATTTGGGTATTCTCTCTCTGCCATTTAGTTAGTTTGGATAAATGCTTATCTATTTAGTTGATTTTTCTTGAAGAATCAAGTCTTTGTTTCTTTGATTCTTTGTATTGTTATCTTTGTTTCTATTTTACTGATTTCAACCTTTAGTTTTCATATTTTCTGCTATCTTTTCTTCTTGGGTGTGTTTGCTCTTTTTGTTTTAACATTTTGTTTTGTTATAGGGCTTTCAGGTGTACAGTTAAGCTGCTAGTATTAGATCTCTCTACATTCTTCATGAAAGCACTCAGTGCTGTGGACTTTCCTCTTAGCACTGCTTTCATTGTGTCCCATAAGTTTAGGTTTGCTGTGCATTCATTTTCATTGAAGTCTAGGAAGTCTTTAATTAACTAACTAACTAATTAATTAATTTCTCTTTCTTTCTTTCTTCCTTTCTTTCTTCCTTCCTTCCTTCCTTCCTTCCTTCCTTCCTTCCTATCTTTCTTTCTTTCTTCCTTCCTTTCTTTCTTTCTTTCTTTCTTTCTTTCTTTCTTTCTTTCTTTCTTTCTTTCTTTCTTTCTTTCATTCTTCCTTGACCCAGTGGTAACTCAGTAGAGAGTTGTTCAGCTTCCATGAGTTTGTAGGATTTCTGTTTTTTCTTTTTCTTTTTCTTTTTTTCTTGTTGAAATCCAGCTTTAATCCATGGTGATCTGTAAGATACAGGGGAGGTATTTCAATATTTTTATATCTTCCTAGGCTTGATTTGTGGCCAAGTATATGGTCAATTTTGGAGAATGATCCATGAGGTGCTGAAAAGAAGGTATATTCTTTTGTGTTTTGGAGAAATGTTCTGTAGATAGCTATTAAGTCCATTCGAGTCGTACTAGCTGTTAGTTATCTTATTTCTCTTGTTAAGTTTCTGTCTGGCAGACCTGTCCATTGGTGAGAGTGAGGTCCATTGAAGTCTCCCACTATTATTGTACAGATTTTGATGTGTGACTTAAACTTTAGTAATGTTTCTTTTATAAATGTGGGTGCCATTACATTTGGGGCATACATGATCAGAATTAAGACATGATCTTGGTGAATTTTTCCTTTTAAGAGTATTAAATACGCTTCTTCATCTCTTTTGATTAATTTTGGTTGGAAGTCTGTTTTGTTAGCTACTAGGTTATCTACAGCAGCTTGCTTTAGAGTTCCATCTGATTAGGAAATCTCTTTCTAACATTTTACTCTAATGCTGAGGTATGTTTCTTGTATGTAGCAGAATGATGGATTCTATTTTCATATTCATTCTGTTAGCATGTGTTTTTTTTATTTGTAAATTGAGTCCATTGATACTGAGAGATATTAATGACCAATGATTGTTAATTCCTATTATTTTGGTTTTTGGTAATGGTGTTGGTTGTGTGTGTGTGTATGTGTGTGTGTGTGTGTGTGTGTGTGTTTCCATTCTTTAGGTTTTGCTGGTATGCAATCAAAATAATTTCATAAGTGTCCTTGTGGTAGAATGACATGTCCTTGGGGTATATCCCCAAGAGTAGTGTAGCTGGGTCTTGAGTCAGATGTATTCCCAAGTTTCTTAGGAATGGCTATATTGATTTCCATAGTAGCTTTATAAGTTTGTACTCTCACAAACAATGGAGCAGTGTTCCCTTGATCCATATCCTTGCCAATAAGAGATGTCACTTGTGTTATTGTTCTTTAAAAGAGTTCTGGGATTAGTTTTAAATCAGGCTGCATACCTCTCAACAGTCTGACATTTCTCACCATGTTAAACTGCCTTCCGCTAGCAATACTTCCTTAAATCCAAAAGAAAAAATATAGTTTTAATTGAGGGGGAAAAAGTCCAGCTCCCTGAACAATTAATATTAGTCTTATTTAAAACAATACACTGCTTTATACACCCTTTTCCTCAAATAGAACCATAAATGTCATTTTATCTTATGAACACACTGGTACTGAAGCACATCTACATGCACATACCCTCGTAGGACACACACATGTTCTCACGCACATATGCACGCACACACCACTCTTCTGAGAGTGTCAAGTGAAAAGGGTTTTGCTGGTATTAATCAAAACTCTTGGAGTCAACTGTCATTATTGTGTATTTTCCCATATATGTTTGTAAGAGAAATTGCTTTGTGATTCTTTTTGTTGTTGTTGTTGAGTCATTATGTGGTTTGGGTGTCAGGGTAACTGCGGTCTTATAAAATGAATTTGGCAATATCCTTTCTGTTTCTACTTTCTGGAATAATTTGAGGAATACTGTCATTAAATCATTTTTGAAAGTCTGGTAGAATTCTCTGTCAAAACCATAGGATCCTGTGTTTTTTTTTTTTTTTTTTAATGACTCCTTCTATTTCACTACAGGTTATAGGTCTGTGTAAACTGCTTATCTGATTTTGATTTAACTTTGATAAGTGGTACATATTGATTTTCCAATTTGATGGAGTACAGGTTTTTTTCATTTTTTATTTAAGAATTTTTTAATTCATTTTACATAGGAACCACAGATCCCCTTTTTATCCCTCCTCTCACTCCCTACCACCCTCCCCCTCCCATTCCCTCTATCCCTTCCTCCAAAAGGTTAAAGCCTCCCATGGGGAGTCAACAAAGCCTGGTACATTCAGTTGAGGTAGCCTCTCATCTCTACAACAAACTTCTCCCCTCTGCATCAAGGCTGAGTAAGGTGTCCCACCAAAGAGAATGGACTCCAAAAGACCAGCCAATGTACCAGGGACAGATCCTGGTCACACTGCCAGGAACCCCTCATACACACCAGGCTACACAACTGTCTCCCATATGCAGAGGGACTAGTCTGGTCCCATGCAGGCTCCATAGCTGTCAATCTTGTGAATTCCCTATAGTTGGTTCAGTTGTCTCTGTAGCTTTCCCCATCATGATCTTGACACTCCCCTCCCCAACTCATATAATCCCTCTTCCCTCTCTTCAACTGGACTCCTGGTGTTCTGCCTGGTGCTTGACTGTGGATCTCTGATCTGTTTTCATCAATTACTGATTGAAGCTCTATGATAACATTTAGGGTATTCACCAATCTGATTACTTAGGTAGGCCAGTTCAAGCACCCTCTCCACTATTGCTAGTAGTATAACCTGGGGTCATCCTTGTGGATCCCTGGGAATTTTCCTAGCACTAGGTTCCTCCCCAACCCAATAATGTCTCTCCCTATCAAGATATGTCTTTCATTGTTCTCCCACTCCATCCCTTCCTTAGTTCGACCTCCCCATTCCCTCACATTCTTATCCCTTGTAACACAAATCTTAAAATGGTCTTTTATTAAAAAACCCGATACTGAGCCTGATATTGGGGTAAATGCTGAAATATCAGAGAGACAAAGGAAAAAGCCAGAGCCACTACCTCTTACCTCACCAATTCCTCAGTCTGAAAAACTTTTAGTTACTGTCTCCTCATGCCATAGATACCTTTATCTGCCCAACCATCACTTCCTGTCTCAACCTTCCTAATGCTGGGATTAAAGAAGTGTGACTTCCAAATACTGGGATTAAAGGTGTGTGCCACCACTGCCTGGCTCTCTTTCTCTCTTAGACTGAATCAATCTTATGTAGTCCAGGGTGGCTTTGAACTCATAGAGATCCAGATGGATCTCTGCCTCCCAAGTGCTAGGATTAAAGGTGCATGATTCCCAAGTACTGGGGTTAAAAGTGTGTATCACCACTGCCTGGCCTCTATATTTAATCTAGTAGCTTGTTCTGTTCTCTGATCTTCAGGCAAATTTTATTAGGATACACAATATATCATCACATCTCCCATCCCATCCTCTCTTTATATATCCCCCCTTGCCTCCAGTTTACTCTGGAGATCTCATATACTTCCCCTTCCCATGGTGATTGATGTGTTCCTCTTTGAGTCCTCCTTGTTAGCTCCAAAATATATAAAGCACTCAAGAAACTAGACATCAAAATACCAAACAATCAAATTTAAAAAAAAAAAATGGGTTACAGATCTAAACAGATAATTCTCAACAGAATAATTTCAAATGGCCAAAAGACATTTAAAGAATTAGTCAACATTCTTAGCAATCAGGGAAATGCAAATCAAAACAACTCTGAGATACCATCTTATACTTGTCAAAATGGCTAAGATCAAAAACACTGATAACAGCTTATGTTGGAGAGGATGTGGAGCAAGGGGAACACACCTCCATTGTTATTGTGAGTGCAAACTTGTACAGTGACTCTGGAAAACAGTAAGGTGACTTCTCAGAAAATTAGGAATCAATTAACTTCAAGACCCAATGATATTACTCTTGAGCATATACCCAAGGCATGCTCAAACATAGAACATTTGCTCAACTGTGTTCACAGCAGCATTATTTATAATAGCCAGAGCCTGGAAACAACCTAGATGTCCCTAAACCAAAGAATGGACAAAGAAAATATGGTACATATACACAGAAGAGTATTACTCAGCTGTAAAAAGTAATGATGCAATGAAATTTACAGGCAAATAGATAGAACTAGAAAATATCATCCTGAGTGAGGTAACACAGACTTAGAAGGATAAACATGGTATGTACTTACTCACAAATGGATACTAGATGTAAAGCAAAGGATAACCAGACTATAGCCCACAGCTCCAGAGAAGCTAGCTAATATGGAGTATGGGTTTATAAAGTATGCTCTTATGATTCTCTGGATTTCCTAGTGCCCATTGTTATATCCTCCTCTTTTTTTCTGATTTTGTTAATCTGGATATTTTCTCTTCCTTTTTTAGATAGGTTGGATAACAGTTTGTCTATCTTGTTATTTTTTTTTCAAAGAACAAGTAGTTTGTTTCATCGATTCTTTGTAGTGTTCTCTTTGTTTCTATTCTTTTTATTTCAGTCCTCAATTTGTTTATTTCTTGCCATCTACTACTCTTGAGTGTGCTTACTTCTTTTCTAGCTTTCAGCTGTGCTGTTAAGTTGCTTATATGAGATCTTTCCAATTTTCTTATCTAGGCACTTAGTGCTATGAACCCTCTTCTTAGCATATTTTTTTGTGTCCCATAAGTTTGGGCATGCTGTGCATTAATTTTTTTTATTGAATTCTAGGAAGTATTTAATTTCTTTCTCATTTCTCTCTTGATGCATTTTTCATTCAGTAGTGAGCTGTTCAATTTCCACGGGTTTGAAAATTGTTTTTGTTGTTGTTATACAACTTTAATCTATGGTGGTCTGATAGAATACAGGAAGTTATTTCAATTTTTTGTATCTGCTGAGACTTAATTTTTGTCTGGATATGTGGTCAATTTTGAAGAAAGTTCAAGGAGGTGCTGAGAAGAAGGTATATTCTTTTGAGTTTGGGTGAAATGTTCCATAAGTGTCTATTAAGGCCATTTGGTTTATAACTTCTGTTTATTCCAGTATTTCTTTGTTTAGTTTTTGTCTGGATAACCTGTCTGTTGGTGAGACTGGGGTGTTCAAGTGTCCCAGTATTAGTATGTGAGTGTCAGTATATGATTTAAGCTATATTAATATTTCTTTTACAAAAGTTGGTGTCCTTATGTTTGGGGGCATTTATGTTAAGGATTGAAATTTAATCTTGGTTGAATTTTGTCTTGATGAGTATATAGTGTCCTTCCCCATCTATTTTAATTAGTTTTAGCTTGAGGTCTGTTTTGTTAGATATTAAAATGACTACACCAGCTTGCATCTTAGGTCCATTTGTTTGGGATATCTTTTCCCAATCATTTACTGTGAGATAATATTTATACATGTTGCTGAGGTGTGGTTTCCATATACAGCTAGATGGATCCTGTTGTTGCATCCATTCTGTTAGTTTTTGTCTTTTTATTGAGGAATTGAGACCATTGATAGAGATGTAAATGAACAATGTTTGTTGTTTCCTGATATTTTGGTGTTGGTGTGTATGTGTGTGTGTGTGTGTATTGCTTCTTTGGGATTTACTGGGATGAGATTATTTATATCTTGTGGTTTATGTGGGTGTAGTTAACATCATTGGATTGGAGTTTTCATTCTAGTACCTTCTGTAGGACTGGGCTTATAGGTACATATTGTTTAAATTTGACTTTATTATGGAATATCTTATTTTCTCCATCTATGGTGATTGAAAGTTTTGCTGGGTAGAGTAGTCTGGGCTGGCATCCATGGTCTCTTAGAGTGGGGAAGGGAAGCCAGAGGCGTTGGCCTTTGGTATCCACAGAAGATGTGGGTACTGGGGAAAAAAAGCTGCAGCTGGTGTTCTGTTGCAGAGCCAGAGAAGAACCTGAGGGAATGGGTCTGAAGCCATTATCAGCATTGCCATCTTGGACATTGAGAAACAGAAAAAAAAATGTGCTCATCATATAACAGCTATATAGATTCATAAGGTACAATTTGTCTATACATACTAAACCTGCCCAAATAAGGAGATGGCAGCCTGAATTATTTACCCTTGATGAGTAAATAATTCATTAAAGTTTTTTATTCAGTGTTATTAATTTGTATATGTGTATGGTGCCTTCAGAGGTCAGATAAAATGCCACAGCCCCTAGACTTGTAGTTACAGGTGGTTGGGAACCAAATCTAGATCCTTTGCAAGAGTAGAAAGTGCCTGAATTGCTCTGCTAACTCTCCAGTCTGAACTAGTTATCTTTTATTCATTCATCTATTTGCTTTTTTTTTTTTTTTTTGAGAGAAGCTCTCACTGTTATAGTCTTCACAGTCTTGACTATCATTATGTAGACTAGGCTGGTTTCAAACTCACAGAGACCCATTTGCCTCCACCTCCCAAATGCTGGGATGCTTGGATTAAATGTGTGCACCACCAAAATCAACACTGTTCTTTTCAGAAGTTGTCTTTATATCCTGAAACCCTGGGAATAATTGCTTCTTATCATCATATTGTTTTAAATGAGAGGAATACTTATTTGATTTTAGCTGTGTAATTTTTTTCCTCTTTATGTTTTTGCTATGTTTTCTAGTAAGTAACTTTAAAGTATTCAGGTACTTTTATTTCCCTTACAAAGTATCTTCACTTGCTAACTAGAGATCTCAGAGCACTAGCAACACAAAGTTAAGGTTTTTGTATACTATTTGGGTCTTTAAAGTGGGAATAATATTTGCTTGTTATACCATTTATTGCTAGAATAAACTTGAAATTACAGCAAATATTTAACTGGCAGCAAAGGAGAGTAAATAATTTTCAAAATGTAACTCAGGATTTAAATATCTTTTATGAAACTTGCCATGATTAGTAAATATTAACTGGATTTAACTCTAAAAATATGTTTGAATTTTATGCTTAATATACAATATTATTAAGATTGAGAAAGATTTTTTCCAACAAAGTTAGAAGGAATCTTTGTTTTTCAAATTGTAATGATAACTGATGATTTCATGACTAGAATAAATTCTGGTAAAATTTAAGTACTCTTTCTGTGTATTTACCTGAGCTTAAAATGAAGGTTTATGGTGTGAAAGAATTCTTCTATAATAACTTCTGTTTTTCTTAGTGAGACATTGTTATTTGTGATGCTCATGTAATTATATGCCAGTGTAACTGAAGGATGTAATGACATTTCTCTTTGAAAGCATTTAAATAACTCAGGAAATTGCTTCACTGTTCTGTTTCCTGACTTAAAACCCACTTTTGCCATGTTCATTTTATTATACAATCTGTCTCAACTCATCCAGGCAAAATATATTCCACGAAGTATAATGTGCACTGAGTGTTTTACGGGTTGATAGCCATATAATTGTATCCACTCTTGCATTTACATTTTACATAGACATTTAGCATATTATACATAAACAGTTGTGTTGATAAGGTGCATGCTAATAACGTCTGGATAAGATTTTGCACACATTTATTTACTCCTACTTTCAGTTATTTCAATTGACTTTAGAATCTGTTATTCAAGATTTGCTATTTAATTTATGTAATATAAAATATTCATGAATTAAGGAAGAATGAAAAATAATAACTCAATCGAATTGTGATGTATAATTAGTTTGATAAGGAAATGAAATAATAAAACAAAAAATAGATATTTTGCCACCATGAATTTAAAGGGTATGTACAGTTCATAGCACGAGTGTGTTGTCTACCAGAGCTAAGTTCCTGTGCTGTGCAGAAGGAGAAGCTCTTTTCACACAAGTGTTAAAGTAGCCATAGGTATTATCTCTATTTATAAACAGTCCTTTCCTACTGAATTCAACAGTGGTCACTGGCAGAGACTTGGGTTCCATTCCATGAGAAAGACCTTTGTCTTCAATTTTGTTATAAAATCATTTTTGAGTGCTGATTCTTATTCCTCCAGAAAATTGTCATAGACACCACTATCTGATGTCATTTGCTTTTCCTTTGTATGGGTTTTGGAAATATTATGAAGGACCCATGGAAGAATGTGGACACAGATTCTACACAAACTAGAGACTCTGAAACAAGGGTAATTCTAAGATATCAGACTCACATATGATAGCAATATTCAAATAGAAACATTACTAGAATGACATGTTTTTACCTCTCCTTTAGAAAATAAGTTTTGGCATGTATTCCAAGAATGCTTAATTCTGGCCCTAATAATATCTTTATTTGGCTCCATTGTAAATTAAAAATCAGGTTTGGAGTAGTTGTGATTTTTTTAAATTATACCTATATAACTTTATTGAAAAAGTTTTAATGAAAATGAAATAAAATTATTTTGTTTACTTGATGTATTTCACTAAATGGGAAGTTTAAAGTTTTCTAAAGTGAAATCCTTTTCCCGCCATTTTTTCCCTATCTGCTCCTATTTGTAAGATGCTCACCTCCTGACTGACTGATGGCCTGCTGGTGAAAACTCCTGTACATATATCTTGCTTTCTTGGTTCCATCTTACTCCTTACTCCTTAGTACTTTCAGTGAATCCTAGGAGATAGAGTTGAACTCTGTTGTCAGCTAAGGAGAAGGTGACTGAAATGCTATTTGGTCTCTACAGGTGTTACTTTCTTTAAGATGGTTTCTTTAAAATTGGATTTGTGGCTGTGGAAATCAGTGTCAACTGGACTTAGGTAATAGGCATTGGTATGATTCTAGATAATATTTCTTCCTTTAAAAATCAATGTCTATTCATATCCCATCCTTTATGTAGTGTCGATGGCGACTCCTATAGTTTGAAATTGAATTGTGGACATACATGCCTTCTCATGAACACAGGAAGGGCCATAATAAAAGTTGCTAGAGTGCCCCAAAGAGAATGCCCTGGTGGGTACAAAAAAGCAGAACCCAGTGAGTAATGCCTTCACCTCAAGAATGAATGACTAGAGCTCTCCCCCTTGTGGTCAGCTGAGAAACCATTGAAAACCGTAGCCATGAGCCTCAGAGCTTGGTAGCATTATAATTTGGACTTTAGCAATGTGACCTTATTAATACTTGTAAGATAAAGGACATTCCAATTACATTTTATTTTATGTATATCACATTCACTGTCTATTCCCAAGACAGAATCTTCCCATGTTGTGCCTTTTTTATTAACTTTTGAAATAATAAATTCTTGTACTACTTTATTAAGAAAGAGACTCTTAAAATTCCCACTTTACTTTCAACTAGCAATTGGTATCATAACAGGAAAATTCTAGTGAACTTGTTCAAATTCCTTTAGATTAACAGACAGGGTAGGAGACAAGGATATTAGCATAGAAGGAGAAATGCATGTAGGATTACCTGTGCAGATTCATCATCTATAAGCAAATTTCTGCAAAATTTCAATAAGGAGAGAGTTAATTTTGAAAATTCAAATAAAAAATACACTGAGTTAATATAATTCATATTTGAACAAAAGTAAAGGGAAGTTCATATTTTATTGTGCTTTTCTTAAGGGTAGGGTTAGATTAAAGATGGGTGGATTACAATTAGAACAATGCTGACAGCTTTAGATACCAGATCAAAGCTACCAGATCAGAGTGGCTTTCTAATAACCATTAACTTCAGGTGGAGAACTTGGCATATTATGAGAAGTCTGTTTAAGCTCACTCAGCCATATAGACTGAGAGAGACTACAGAATAAGGAAAGGCACAGAAAAGTAGCTCATTTATTGTAGGTGGTTACTGCCAAGGCTGAGGACCTGAATTTGATTATGAAATGCATCTGGTAGGAGAGAACTGATTGCTGCAAGACCTTCTGTGAACTTTCTACGTAATTCCTGGAACATACGTGCAAACAGACCCACAAACACTTGAACGAAACAAACAACTAAATAAATGTAATAAAAATTTCATATAAAGACACAAGAGGAGTTATTTATATGACTATGCCCCTGCGTCCCACAACATGAGAAAAAGAAAAATGGAGAAGTTGTTGCTTTGGAGCTATGGGGTAAACCCAGATGCAAAAACCATGGGTGGTCACATACTACGTAAATTCTTCAAGAAAGTGAGTAGTTTTTATGCCACAGTGAGGACCTAGACTGCTAATAAGAAGCAAAGGTATTTAAAGAATAAAAAAGAACATAGGTTGATGGGGACCTCTTTCCTCGAAAGACAAAGTCTTCCTTGGAGCAGCACAGTGTGCTGCCAGTGACTGATGGTATGACAGGACAAGGCATCACTTTTCTATCTCCTCTTTAGCCCTGTTGTCTTATTTGTGAAATATTTGTTCTTCACTTTCTAGTCTTTTATTCTTTCTCTGAAGTTCAGGAAACACACAATGGCCAGAAGACGGGACTATAGTACCCTTGACTTGATTTTATTTTGTCTTGTTGTAATTTTCTTCTTTATCTTCCTCTTTTTATCCTCCTTCTCTTCCTCCTCTTCATCACCCTTCTCTTCCACTCCCTTCTCCTTCTCTCTTCTCTTGTGTGATATTGAGAAAGGAGGTTACTTATAAATTATAACTTTTCTTTTTTGCCCTTAAATACTATGAGCAACTAATTCCATTAGAAACAAGGAAGAAATATTATTATTGTTATGTTAATATAGATCATTCTTTCAATTTCTGTTTGTTTTACCTTTGCTATTAAGTTTCCAGTGACTTACAAATATTGGCTTATTTAGTCAATATTAAATGTGTTTCTGCAGTATTTTACTTATAGAATTCTGTATTGTGTACTAATTGAAGAAAGCATAATATATTTCATCTTTAACTAGACATGAAATTATTAGTTATTTTCTTCTTTTGAAAAATAAAATTGAAAGCCTATCTTAAGAAAAAGGTAATTTCTTAAAATAGTGGATTAAAAAACTTAAATTATAGATGTTAAACACTGATAGACACATAGCAAAGGTGTCAAACACTGATGACAGAGAAAGATGGTCTTTCTAGGTTTACCTATGACTACATCACAAGGTATGAAAGTGTCATTGGTATATGAACATCCTATATGAAGCTTAAGCTACATGGTCAACCCATGGAGAAAAAGTAACGATATGGAGAAAGAGAGGAGATAAAACCCAAGAGTTAAAAGAGAGTTGATGTAACTTATTTAGTTTTGACAGTTACATAGCAATAAGCAATAAAAACTCTGGAAAGGTCATTGGAGTGATAAATGTTGGTGCTGAAGTTCAACCCTATGCCATTAGTTTATAGAGACAGAATGCTTAACCTCCAACCTGCCAAGATGGGAAATGTTCCTGGCTATAAAATGGAGATAAATGCCCATATCTGACTGAGCAGTTATGAATATTTAAAAAGCAATTAGAATATAATATAGTACGCAGCAATAATAACATATACAACTATTTTGTTGACATTAATAATAATCAATATAACCAAATATTATATAGATTCACATTAATGGAGTAATAGTTTTTAAAAGTTCTATTATAGATATTATACCTATGCTTAAAAATGTCTTTTTTTTTTTTTTTTTTTTTTTTTTTGGTTTTTTCGAGACAGGGTTTCTCTGTGTAGCTTTGCGCCTTTCCTGGAGCTCACTTGGTAGTCCAGGCTGGCCTCGAACTCACAGAGATCCGCCTGCCTCTGCCTCCCAAGTGCTGGGATTAAAGGCATGCGCCACCACGCCCGGCAAAAATGTCTTATTTTAAAATTTTATAAATAATACTATTAAAGTGAGTGAATAAAAGTTAATAAATGACCTTATTGAAAATAACAAATCATAACCACCACAATTTGCCAAGGACATTGTAGCCATTATGAAAAATAAATGTTTAGACATCAGCAATAGAACATTAGAAATGAAAGCAAATAGTTTTAGCACATGCAGTTAAAAATCATAATTTTAGAAGTTTATATTTTTCTCAATGGCATTAAGTTAGATCTAGCTCTTATTAAATTAAGTTTGAATTTCTCTCACATGTGTTAATGTACTTTATAATAAAGAAGTTCATATTTTATCAACTTTTTAGAAACAATGAATTCATTTCTCCCACATACCAACAGTAGTAATAGAATTTTTACTGCTTAAAAAATCAATTCTTTCTTCTAAAGAAGCATCAATTTATATGTGGTTTAGAAAATAACTCATTGTAAACAAGTCTCCCCTTTCTTTAATATGTTAATGTACCATGTTTAAAAGATTTGAACTAGGCTAAATAAAAGAATATTAAAAAATTAAAAATTAGAAGAAATACAAGTGAAGGGTAACTAAGAAGATACTACGGAAGGCATTAGGCATTAGGTGTCACAATATCGCATCAGGTTGTTACTATGAAACACACTAGCTTAGGTAGAGAAATGAGATTGTTGCTAGAGTTTTCCGCCTTGCCCACAGTCAGGACAAATCTTTGTCACCCGCCAGTCCCACAGCCGCTCAGACCCAACCAAGTAAACACAGAGACTTATATTGCTTACAAACTGTATGGCCGTGGCAGGCTTCTTGCTAACTGTGCTTATAGCTTAAATTAGTCCATTTCCATAAATCTATACCTTGCCACGTGGCTGGTGGCTTACCCGCATCTTCACATGCTGCTGGTCATGGCGGCGGCTGCAGTGTCTCTTGCCTTCCTGTTCTTTTATTTCTCCTCTCTGTTAGTCCCGCCCATACATCCTGCCTAGCCATGACCAATCAGGTTTTATTTATTGACCAATCAGAGCAACTTGACATACAGACCATCCCCCAGCACAGCCAAGTGCAGACCATCTCAGACACCTGCACTCAGGCCCATGGTCCTAATCATCCTCTATGCGGACCTGCTGGGTAACGCCACAAAGAACCCAAGAAGGGCTCCCACAGGACATACAGAACATCCCACAGCATGAGATGATGCTTTCAACAGTGACAAAGTGCTGGGTTATATATAAATGATTAGATCCTTAATATTTGAGCACTGCCAAGGATGTAAATCTCCCATAAGGTAACTGTAAGTATAATGAAAAAAATATGAGAATAGAAAGTAGTTTTGATGAAATAAAAAATAAAGGATAAATAACAGTTCAGGTTTTATGATGGATACATGGCATGCAGCACACTGTTTATTTTGTATGTATTTGAAAATTTTCCATAATTAAATATTAAGCCATTGGAAAAGCTAAAGCTTAATTTCAAATTTTCTATTAGGTCAAAGTAGAGTAGATATGATTGTATAAAAACTTATTAGAATTCAACAGAAAGCCTGCAGCTTATTTTTTTGATATTAGTGCATTAAAGAAATTTTTCCCCTGAGCTCTCACAAAAAGGACATGATATGATGTATTTGACACTTTCAGTAAATATAATAGTGCATCTTTAACAGATGTATCTTTTTTATCACAGTCAAACTGATCACAGGAAATCAATTCAGCAAGAAAAATTTTAAAAGCAACAAACAAAAAGTAATGTTTCCTCAACTGAGTATCTTGATTATCAACTTAAAAATTTTACAATATTTGTGAAATTCAGTTCATTATTAAAATATACAAAATGATTTTCGTTTGGATACATGCCCAAGAGTGGTATAGCTGGATTGTATGTTAGATTTGTTTCTAGCTTTTTGCGGAATATTCTCACTGATTTCCATAGTAGCTACAACAGTTTGCAACCTCCCCCTGCCCCAAGCAGTGTAAAAGTATTCCCTTTGGCCCACATCCATACAAACGTTTGTTACATTTTTAAAATTATTACCTTAGCATATTCTGATGGGCTCAAACATGTGAAAGAGATGACAGAAGTAAAAGAGCCAGAGGCAGTGGATAACGACAACAAATGTTTTCTAGACACATCAGTACCTCTGCATACATGAACTCACAGACTTGTGGCAGCATGAACAATCCCTGTGCAAGCTCAAGCCACATAGAATCCAAGAATGGAGAGGGAAATGATCATGGGGTTCCAGTGTTGGTCAATGAAATATTGGCAATTAAGAGCTGCTGAGAGATAGTGAATCTTTTTTTTTTTTTTTTTTTTTTTTTGTCTTCGGGCATAGACCCTGGCAAGTCTACCACACTCTAGTAGAAGATCACACTTCTAAGAATATTAAGGCAGCACAAACTGTCCTTGGCATATTTAAATAGAAGAAATGATCACAAGAAGGGTAGATGGGGTAGACTGAGAAGAGTTGTGTGAAGGAGAGTGAATATGATGACAACACATTGTGCAACATTCTCAAATAATAAAATATTTAAAATATATTTTCAATAGCTATCTATTATGTCTTTTTTGCTACAGTAACTGAGAGATCTGACTTAGAGATTCAATTATCTTCCAGATTCTTCATGTAGTCATTGAGTGGTCCTCTAAAACTTGAGCCAAGGGGTACGGAGTTTATATTTTCTAATAGGAACTTGACACTTTACAATATAAGAAGGTAACTTTGAGTTTACACACACACACACACATACACACACACACACACACACACACACACACACACACACACACACAAACACACATACACACACCAAGCAAGTAAATAAATGAAATGAGATAAAAAAGGAATGACATTAATAGAGACTAGGCTACAAAAAGGTTGTGGCAAAAGCGCACAGCAGACCCCCATGGCTCTCAGGAAAGCTTTTTTCTGTTTCACTTCCAATCTTATAACACTTATTTCAGCAGAATTCATCCATGCTTTATTTCCACAATTCTCTGAACATTTTAATTTCAAGTTGTAGTGAAATTTAGTTATGAGTGGATTGTGCACTGCGTGCTTCAAACTATGCTGCCTGCAGTTCCTCTAACCACCGTCAGACTTATGTTAGCTATTCCAACTTCCTGCCAACCCACCCAGCTGTGAAGAATTATAATTACCTATTACAAAGATTTAAATCTAAATATATTTGATAAAATTCAGAAAAAGAACCTCCCTGTTCCACACTTGAATTGCTTTAAAAACGTTTCTCATCAGTGTGCTAAATCTGTGCTCTGTCATAAACACTATTGTCTTTTTATCATTTTCCTAACCCCTTTTTATATTTAGTAACTTCAGAGTTGATATGCAATTTATTATCTGAAGAAAATGGAAATATATTCTATTGATTCTGCTATGTGTTTTTTGAAGGAATGATATGCCAGAGTTCGTTCTCCCTAATTTGACCTTTTGTTCTATTGTATTTATTCATTAGAGAAGCTTTCCTCATTTCAGTGTTACAGGGTGAAATTACATTTCAAAATAATTTGTTGTACATTCCTACTTTGTTACTCTTGTGTTAAAGCATTTGATAATTAGTTTTTAAAAAGAATTTTATAATATTAATAGAAAGGAATTTAATCCTGAAAAGTAACCTTATATCAAACTTGATTAAATCAAAAAATGATGAGAGATTATGTGTAACAGATGTAACTTTCTGTGACCCTCATACCCCTATATTTAGCATAGCCATCTGCTGACTATACCAAGAGGTCCTAAAAGGCCTCTTTGTCAGTTTGCAGAGGATGCTTTCCTGGAAACGCACACTTGACACGATCAAAGTCATGAACTCTTGATTTTTCCAAAGCTTGGGGCTTACTGCATTTCTCAAAGTGTCCCATGATTCAAAAATTGAAGCAAGTCTGTCATATTGATGAGAATTCAAAGTTGGTCTCTGCATTAGTCAAGGCTCCTCTATCTATCTATCTATCTATCTATCTATCTATCTATCTATCTATCATCATCATCTATTTATTACCTATCTGTCTATCTATCCATCCATCTATCATCTATCTATTTATCCATGTATCTATCTCTCTATAATCTATCTATCACCCGTCTATCTACCTGTGTATCTGCCAGTCTAATAGTGGATGTCTACCAATAGAAGCTCCAAGAACTCAGCAATGTCAATTTACAAAGCTGGGCATGTCAGCTGATCTTAAGTATACTTCAGATCCAAAAGAGTAGGCTCCAGTGCCAGGAAAGGAATGGACTTGCCATTGTGGATGAGGGTAGACAGGCAAAGAACAAAAGCTTCCTTCCTCCATGTATAGGCTGCTA
This sequence comes from Peromyscus leucopus, assembly GCF_004664715.2. Taxonomy (NCBI): domain Eukaryota; kingdom Metazoa; phylum Chordata; class Mammalia; order Rodentia; family Cricetidae; genus Peromyscus; species Peromyscus leucopus. Next base: position 85,194,700 of record NC_051068.1, read on the forward strand.
CCAGGTGTAGCCTAGATTAAAGGTGGATCTTTCTTCCTCAAAAGATCATTGTTAAAGGTGTGTCTTCCCTGTTCAAATAATTTAATTAAGAAAACAACCACTCATAGGTGTACCCAGCTGTTTGAGTTTTAGTTAATTCCAGATGTAGCAAACTATATGCAATGTAGATTAAAATTAAAAGTTTTACTATTTTTATAAACCTCTCAGCAATGAATTATTGCTTCTTTTTCAAAATTTATTCTTCTTTCATACATTACATTGCCATCACAATTTTCCATCCCTCCACTCCTCCCAATACCCTTCTCCCACCTCCCTTTCCCTTAGATCCACTTATCCTCCGTTTCCTTTCAGAAAAGATCAGGCCTTTCACGGATATCAACCAAACATGGCATAACAAGTTATAATAAGACAAAGTACAAAACCTATCATATCAAGGGTGGATGAGGCAATCCAGGGGGAAAGAGTCAGAGACACCCCCACTGTTAGGACAAACCACCAAGCTACACAACAATGACATACATGCAGATCCATGCAAGCTCCCTGATTGCCACTTCAGTCTCTTTGAGCCTCTATGAAACCTGTTCAGTTGATTCTGTGGTCCATGTCTTCTTGTGTCCTCAAACCCTCTGGCAACTACACTTCTTCCTCTGAATCATTCTCAGGATTTCCATAACTCTGACTAATGTTTGGCTGTGGATCTCTTGATCTGCTCTCATCAGTTGCTGGATAAAGCTTTTCTGATGATGATTGGGCTAGGCACTGATCTATGAGTATAGCAGTATTCCATTACAAATAATTTCATTGACATTTTATATTTATTATTATTATTGTGCTATTATTATTATTATTATTATTATTATTAATGTGAGTCAGATTTGGCTCTAGCCTAGGTCTCCTGGCTATCCAGCATCAAATGGCAGTCTACAAAATGGAAACTTCACCAACTCCAGTCTGAAAGAGGGCTAATATCCAAAAATACATTAAAAAAAACTCCAACTAAGCATCAACAAACCAAATAATCCAATTAAAAATAGGGTACAGGTCTACACAGTGAATTCTCAACAGAGAATTCTCAAATGGCCATGAAGCACTTAAAGAAAGGTTCAACATCCTTAGCCACCAGGGAAATGCAAATTAAAGCGACTGAATTTCCTTCTTGCACCTGCCAGAATGGCTAAGATCAATAGCATAAAGGACAGTTCATGCTGGAGAGGATGAGGAACAAGAGGAATATTCCTCCATTGCTGGTGGGAGTGCAAACATGCACAGCCACTATGGAAATCAATGTAGTTGTTCCTCAGAAAGTTGGTAATTGATCTACCTCAAGACCCAGCTATACAACTCTTGGGCATATATCCAAAGAACAGTCCATCCTACCACAAGGACACATGCTCAGCTATATTCATAGCCACTTTATTTATAACATCCAGATACTGGAACAGCCTAGATGTCCCTCAAGAGTTGAATGGATAAAGAAAATGTGGTGCGTTTACACACTGGAGTACTACTTAACTGTTAAAAAAATGACATCATGAAATTTTCAGGCAAATAGATTGAACTAGAAAAACATCATCCTGAACAAGGCAACTCAGGCCTATGAAGGCAAACATGGTATATACTCACTCATAATAGTATTTTGTTAAATAAAGTAGTTGTTAAAAAAGGATAACCATGCTATAATCCACAGACGCAGAAAGGCTAAGTAAGAAGGAGCACTCAAGAGGCGAACACATGGATCTTTCCAAGAAGGTGAAATAGGATAGAATCTGCAGGATTTGGGGCAGGCAGGAATGGGAACAGGAGGTATCATGCTCAGGGAGAGACAACTGGACTCTGAGGACACTGGAGGCCATTGTGGAAATCTATGACCATGGCAACACCCTAGAATCTAGGAGTGTGACACTAGCAAAGATTCCTAGTAATGAGGGATACATAGCCTGAACCAGACATCTTCTGTAACCAGGCAAGTCTTCCAGTGGTGGAACTGGGACAGCAAACCAGTCACAAAACTTTCAATCTATGATTTGTCCTACCCACAGCATATGCTGGAGTGATGGTGGTGTGGAACTTCTGGGAGTGGCAGAACAATGACTTGTCTAACTTGAGGCTCATACCCAGCACTGCCTGGATGACCAGGAACAAGAAGCTGGATTATTGGTTCTTTTGTGGAACTCAGTAATGGAGTGTTTTTTCTTCTGTAGGAGGTAGAGACACATGTGCAACACGGTTGTCATTCTCCATGCAATTTTCTGTCCTTCTAAGGAATCCCCTTATCCTTCTCCTAACCAATTAACAGAAAAGTACTATTTCCCTTAAGATGTTTTTGCTATTCTTAATTGTTTGATGTGAATCTTATGCATCACAGGCTGAAGAGAAAATCTCTGTGTAGAGATAAGCTTGAACTCTGAGGTTCTTGCTTCTAGCTCCTATATACTGTGATTACAAGCATGTGCCATGGTATATGTCTCTGATTTTCTTGTTTTTGTTTTTTCATACTACCTTCATCCTCTTTTTAACCTTTTCCTTTTGTGAGTCTCTATGAGCCTTTTGTAGATTGTTTAAAAAAAAAGGTCTTTTATAATTTATTATCCAAACTGAGTCCAACACTGCTAATCTGATTCCACAGTTACATTTGAATTCTACTCTGTAGTTGAGATGAAGCTTTAGTACAAGTGAGCAGTACTCTATGTGCCCAGTATCATTCAGGTGAGATTTTCTAGTAAATTTCAGATAAGAAACACTGAAGTTGGGTCATAGGCATCTTAATAAATAATGCTTTAATTATTATTTTGTTAACATATGTACTGGTTAGAAGGATTAATGCCTAATTAGCAGAATGAAGTGCCAAAGGGTACATCTAGTATGCAGATAGGGATGAAAAGAGCATGGCTTCTCTGTAGTGATTTTGTAATCTATATAAATCTAAATGTGTTTCTTAATTGAAAGTTAGAAGACTCCAGGTATTAATTAGTATGTGACTAAGAGTGTAATAATTTCTTATGAGTTTCTATCTGAAGTTTAGTCAGCACAATAGTTAGAGCCAAATCTGGTGGTCAGTATCCAAATACTTGAAATTAGATACACCGTTTCTCCCAGTTCGACACAGAGAAATCAATCTTAATATTGGTATGGTGTGCTAAAACTTTATCAATACATATTTTTCATTGTTGATTACCATACAAAATACTGTAATATCCCAATATTTCATAAATGAATGGAAAATTATAAACAGAAAAACTCATTATGTAGGTAGCATATATTTAACCAAGTTAACACTTTATTTAAATATTTATGCAACATAATTTGTCACAGCCATAATCATTTTATAAATATTGAGATGATTATCCACTCTATTGCCTCAGAGATAACATTAGAATAATCATTTTAATTTTTAAAAAACTCAATATTTTTGTGTGCATATGTGTATTTATGTGTGAGTATAGGCATGTACATGCCATGTCATGGTGTGAGTGTAATATCAGAGGACAACTTTGTGGAATTGATGATTCCTTCCTACCTGATGTGGGTCTTAGAACTCAAACCCAGGTGGTCAAGCTATTACTGCCTGAGCTGTCTCACACGCTCCAAATCTTCATTTTACGGATGACAAAATAGAGTCACAGCAGGATTGATTAAGTTGTCCGAGGTCACATAACTTGAATGATCAGGGTCTGCATCTAACCTGTCTGCATTGTGAGCACTCATATTTACTTTGCTCACCAGCTGAGTGAAAACAATACTAATAATTGATAGACTATGATTATGTGATTCAGCTAGGAAAGTAAGACGTATTTAGTCAAATTCAGTATTACAACTTTTATTTAAAAAAAAAAAAAAAAAAAAAAAACAGCAGCCAAAACAAATCCTTCTGAATTGCTTCCAGAGACTTTTTATATATGCATTTGAGTTGTTCATCTTTTTTAAATGATAAAGACAATAGGAAATAGAGTAATCCACTGGTGATATCACTTGCAATTAAAGTGTATAATAGCCACATAGGAACAACACTGTTTCTTAGGAAACAGGTTGTTGTAATTATAATGTGTTTCGTATATGGCCAACTAAAACATTAGTGTCCAGTGCTCACAGGCTGTCTTAGTAGCTCAATGCAAACAAACTGCAGTAGTTGGTGGAAGTTTAGTCTTTTATGCTGAATCAATGGAAAATGTACCAGAGAAAATCTGCCCTACAGGACAGAGAAGGGAGCAGGCTTAGTGTTATTGGGCCTTTTGTGACTGGAAAGGAATCACTTCAGCCATTTGTTCTGTGTGAATCACTGCTAACAACAGTGATTTTTTTATGAAATATTGTCAGTTTTTTATCACTACAGAGTGAGACATGTGAAAGCACAAGCTGAGAGTACAATTACTTTCTCCTTAAAATGGAGTTGTTTTGGATATTTGTAGTATTCTAAATTTATATTTCCCTTTTGTGCAAAGCAGTGAGATATTAAACAAGTGATTTTTATTAAACATTGACATACAGAAAATAATAATGTCCTAATTTCACACATGTGCCACTAATATGCCAGTAAATTTAAACTGAGTGATGCAAATCATAGTCACATTGAAGTATTTTTTTTAAAAAAATTTATCTATACTCATCAGTATCTCATGAGTACTGTTGATGCCTACTTAATCTTGGGAGTCATCCTCCAAAATACTTATAGAAATTCTCACTTGTCTTCATGCTGACTGCTCTAGTACTGGTCCAACATCATTGGATATGTACTTGGGCAATGTCACTACCTAGTGTCCCTTTAGGATTGTAGGGCTCACAGCCCTATATCTCCAGGAGCCCTTGAGAAGAGACAGTGCTTAATAACACCCAGAACCTTTGTCTGACTTTCCCATATCATCCACTCTGACCATGGTTTCATGCATTGTTGCTTCTCTTCATTTCCTGTCACCTGTCATGCCATTTTCTGGACTGTCTCTACTGATTATGTTCATTTGGTCCCTGAAGCACATGCTACTTTGTACCACCAGTCCCACTGAGATCATGAAACATTGTTTTCTATTTGTGTACCTGGGGTCTGAGATGCTACACTCTTTTTTTTCTTATTGCTGACCAGTTGTATTTTGTCTTCAATGTGAAGTTTTCTCCATGAGTAGAAACCTCCTTGTTGTGTCTCATTGACTAAGGGTTTTCATACCTTTCATATATGCTTATATGATAAACATATATAAATTCACGCATGTATAAATACATAAATTTATATATACATGCATGTGTATAGTTATGGTTATAGACTATATAATTATATGTGCATGTAAAATCTAACATATTTGTTAGCAATATAATATACTGCATTCCTATCACAGTTTCCCAACAAAAAGTTATTGAAGGTTAGAAGTGCAGGTTGGGATGTGGCTTGTACAATAAATAGAACTATGGGTTCATATTTGTTAAAGTAGTACTGTATTCCAGTGTGAACTTTGTCACTGTTCAACAATCAATGGCAATATAGAGTAGAGTACCGACACCTTAAGGGATGTTCTGTCATTATAAGGGAAAAGATTCTCTCTGATTTCCATTAGTATCTAAATGTGGCTCAAAACCATTCTGCAGTTGGGAGCTAATGCTAATGTTTGGTCTCTACTAAGACATTCTTATAAGAATCTTCTGGGGTTATGTTCTAGTATCTTTTGTAAGGGAAGGTACTTTGTAGGCTACCAAAAGAGAAATGTATGTGCCAACCAAGCCACATTTTTAAAATTCTTCTCTCATATCTTACATCCTTACTACAGTTTCTCCACTCTCTCCTGTCCCAAGTCTCTCCCACAACTCCCATATCTCCCCTCTACTTCAGATCTATACCCAGTCATCTCCCCTCATAAAATAGCAAGCCTCCCAGGGACTTCAGCCAAACTCAGCACAGTATGTTACAATAAGACCAGCTACATACCATCACATCAAGTCTGGATGAGGCAACCCAGTAGGAGGAAAAGGGTTTCATAAATAGGCAAAAGATTCAGTGATCATCCACTCTTTCTGTTAAGATTCCCACAAGAGCACCAGGCTACTCAACTATAACATACATGAAGGGGTCCTAGGTCAGACCACTACAGACTCTCTGGTCTCTTTGAGCCCCTGTGAATCCAGTCAATTGATTCTGTGCCCCATGTTCTTTTGGTGTTCCTGGCCCCTCTGGTTCCTCTGATCCTTTCCCCCCTCCTCTGCAGGACTCCCTGAACTCTGCCTAATTTTAATCTGCAATGCTGTCCTGCCTGAAAAATTTGTTTTGGCAATTGTGGCACAAACTTGTGAGAGTTACCAATCAATGTCTGATTTGAGTCCCACTCCACAAGAGGGACAAGAGGGATCCTGTATATCCAATACTGCTTGGATGACCAAGAACCCAAGTATAGATAGCTCAGAGAACTACTGAATGAAATACTACTGGTCTAGAAAAGAAAGAAAGAAAGAAAGAAAGAAAGAAAGAAAGAAAGGAAGAAAGAAAGAGAGAGAGAAGAGAAGAGAGGAAGGAGGAGGAGAGGAAGGAAGGAAGGAAGGAAGGAAGGAAGAAAGAGAAAGAAAGCGAGAGAGAAAGAAGAAAAGAAACAAAGAAGAAAAGAAACAAAGAAGAAAAGAAACAAAGAAGAAAAGAAACAAAGAAAAGAAATGTTAAAAGTAAAATGTCATCTAATGCTATTTTGCTGTGCTCATAGATCAGTGCCATATTCAGACATGATCAGAGAGGCTTCCTCCTGCAGTATACAGAGAGTCACAAGCAGACTTTATGGCAGAGAGAGAGAGAGAGAGAGAAGAGAGAGAGAGAGAGAGAGAGAGAGAGAGAGAGAGAGAGAGAGAGAGAGAGACAGAGAGACAGAGACAGAGACAGAGACAGAGAGACAGAGACAGAGACAGAGACAGAGACCACCTCGGAAAACACAGCTCTAAATGAGATGTGTTCATAAAATTCCTCCCCTAGAGCTCAGGGAACCTGCAGATGAGGAGGTAGAGAAGTAGAGGAGACAGAGGGGACAGATGACATCAGAAGAACAAAGACCTCTAGATCAACTGAGCAGAGCTCATATGACTTCATGGAAACTAAAGTAGCAAGCACAGATTATCAGCCTATATACTCTGGTTTCCAGTTTAGTGTTTTTAAGGGACTCCTAAGTGTTTGAATGAGAGGGTCTCTGAGCCTTCTCTTGGGCTTTTCTTTCTGATTATTTGCTTTGTCCAACTTCTTTGTGACAGGTTTTAGTTTATATTACTATATTTTATTTTGTTGTTTTGTAGTTATCTCTTAGAAGCCTGTTCATTTTTATTGAAAGACAAAAAGGGAGTGGATCTGGATGGGAGAGAAGATGGTGGGGAGAAAAAGAGGGAGGGGAAACTGTAATCAGGATATATTCTATGAGAAAAATTCTCTGTATTTTCAGTAAGGAAAAAGAAGGACCTTCTGGGGCAAACTCAAGCATATTTACTCTTGAGCAACTCTCAGGAAATTCTGACCTCTGGTATGAGTGTAGGCTTTTGTGCCACAAGCATATGTAACTTACAGAAGTTTGAACTTACCAGTGTGGTTAAACTCTTGTGTTATAATAAATGCAGTTGGTTGGCATATTCAATAATTTATTTGGAGATAAACTAAGTGTCTATCAGTGGTGGTTTGCACAGCTGGCCTACAAAGATCACTAAGTTCTGCCTGTAAGTCAAGATTCATGTAATACTGACCATTAAGTGTCTTCTGGTATGTTTCTTGACCTGTTATAAGCATGAAGGGAACACGGGTTTTCAACTGAGTAAAAGGTCCAGGGCAGTCACAGATATTATAAATCTTTGAGGGAATTGGAACTCATATGTCATGCAGGATGGAGAATTTCAGAAAAGTTAATTCCAATCATCTACCATGTCCTGTTTCTAAATACAACAACCTACTCTTTTCTCATCTGTGTTTATGCATCTTATTTTTCTATCCGTACTCCATTGATCAATAAAGTACCAAATATTACTAATATCTAAATCAGCATGTAAATGAAAATTATACTTCATAGATGTATTTTTTCTGGTGTTCAATTATTTAATGATCTAGCTGTGTATGTATATACACTTACACAAACACAATTAAAAGATCTGATTAAAAAAATCTCCCCAAAACAGCTTAAAAAGACACCCATAATTCCTGATACTTACACTCCAAAAGAACCCTAGGCACTGAATCCACAATAATATACCTTTTGAAAAAACAATTTTTGGCCAGAATCACACATAAAGTTTGCATTTGTCTGAGTTTATTAAATAAAATATATCTCTTGTTTCATCCACATACATGTCAGCCACTATTCAGGATGAGTGATGAATAAAAAGCTTTCCCTAAATCCATAAAGGGAAACTGAACTCAAATCCTAGTCTGAACATGAACCATGTTTGCAAATTAGAACCTAAGTCCTAATCCTTCAGAGACTTGTCTGTGGCTCCTGGAATGACACCGCTGTCCCGACTTAAAACTTCAGTCGTCACATCTCTTAAAAGTGATTGATATTTCTTTGTGCCATTAACTACAAAAGCTTCTTAATGATTTTCCCTTAAATGTATTCACAAATGGAACTAAATATTTAGATTGCCTGAAATGGAGAGGATGTACTTTAAAATTAGACTGACTGAAAGAGTGTAAAGTTAAAACATCTTTAGTTCAGTATAAGTCAATGACTCAGGTCTCCAAGGTAGTTCTGGATCCAGGAGCCCCACCCAAGTCTAATTTTAGCTTTCTAACTCCCTGATAAAATTTGCCAGAATCTCAGGCACAGGTATGAAAGAGGGGAACTGATACAGAGGAGAAAATACTGTGCCTTATCTCTGAGAGCATGTACTTCACTGAACAACCATGTAACAAGTCTGCACTTCCATTTATAAGTTGCATGTTTATAACAATGAATAGTGAAAGCTAGGAGTTGAAGTTACAAAATCACATGATTACATCATGACCATTTTTAAGCACAAAGGGAAATCAGTGTTAAAAATAACTTCTCTCACTAACATGAAAGGCAAAAATATAAGTAAAATATTCCACATAAAAGTAAGATCATGAAAAACAATTCCTGACTACTATGTACTTTTTAACAATACTAAATGACCTTTGATTTCTTCTATCCTGGAAATGGCCATTTCTACACACGGTTTAATAGGAAGATGTTTATATGTCTTTAAATGTCCAGATGAAATACTATGTGTGGTAGAGAATCCTGGGAAGGTGGTGGGAAAGGAGTCGCCACTTTCACCCCGATGACAATTGCCCTCTAAGGCTCTATCTGACATTACCATTACATTACTCTGGCATCTACTGAAGGCTTGCAACTTCCAGAAGAAGACTTAGAAAGCAATGATGCAAATTTGGGATCCTTTCAACCTAGCTTTGTGGTAACATCTATACGAGCATTTCTGACAAAGTTTGTTCATGCCTGCCAGGAAGAGCTGCAAGCATCCTCAAATGTATCAATAACCTGTTTGCTTACTGCTGATCACTGCTTCTGTTCACAGAAGTGCAAAGAGACAAATTGCTTTTGTCCTTCCTCCTGATTTTAAGATGAGCCCTTCTTCCCCCACCCAAGAGACCTAAAAGATTTGCAGGGTACTTGAAAGGTGTATACCATTCCTACTCCAACTCATTTTTCATTTCCATGTTTTGAAGCCACATATGAAAAGAGCAGTATATTAAAATATGTTGTGCATGCAAGGATTGTGAGAAAACACTAGGTGCACCCATGCAAAAGTTCAGAGGAAATCTGAGAAGAGCTTAGGTTTATGTTCCAGGATGGTCTTGGGTCTCTCTGCAGAGGTATCTTGAAACTATAAATAATAAGAAACACACAAAACCCTCCCGAAGAGATCTAACTTCCAGAGTTACTCTATTTGACTTCAATGTCTATTTTTATCAAAATGAATCACAGAAAACATAAAAAAGAAGTAAGTTCAGTCATGGTGGCACACATCTATTATCCCAGCCATTATTAGGATGAGTGAGGAGCATATGAATTTGAAGGCAAGATGGGCAACAGCATGAAAATCTATAATTGAAAGAAAATAAATTAATAAAGACACGAAATAAATAAGAGAAATCTAAGTATGCCTCATTCAAAAGAGAAAAAAATAATAAACCAATAAGGAAATATCTCTGCAAAATAAGTGATGATCATTGATCTCCCAGGCAAAGATCTTAAAATTTTAACATGATGAAAGAGTGAAGGAAGGGCTGGAAAAAGTCAAGAAAATAATGTGTGAAGAAAATAGAAGAGCATGACATTCTCTAAAGACATTCTAAAGCTAAAATATATAAAAGCATAATAACTAAAATGAAACATAAATAAAACCTTCAAAATATACCAATGTTCTAAATAAAGACCAAACCATGAAAGTCTCAGGGGAAAATATAAAATAAACTTATCATGCCTGAAGTCTTGGCAATAAATTTGTGCCAAAATGTCACAAAAACAAAGGGAAGAATTGTGTGTGTGTGTGTGTGTGTGTGTCTGTGTATGTGTATATACAACTTATATAGCTTCATAAAATTTCACAACATGTAAAATTTGTAAATATAAATATAAGAAATAGAGGAAAAACATCCCAATCAATAGCATAGTAGAAAGTATTTGGAAATTATATAGCAGAAAATTATACTCATAGAAAAATAGAGAACTAAAATATGCAACACCAACAACAACAACAAAAATCTATTTAACAATGGGAAGCAGACTAGAATTGACATTTCTTCCAGGGTAAATAACTGGTCTATAAATATATGAAAGAAAGTACAGTTAATGCCACTAGCTATTACAGAAATGATAATCATACTAAAACTAAGATGTCACCTCACATTCCTTCAGATGCATACACTCAAAGACAACCAGAATGTGCCAAGTTTTGACAATGACACCAAGATATTGGAACCCTTCCCCTATGATGACTGGAAGTGAAATTGTACTGCTACTTCAGAACAGAGTATGGATGTTACATCCAAAATTAAATTGAGTTGTTAAATGAACTAGATATTCCATCTCTGTTTTTTCTCAAAAGAATTGAAAGAAATATCCTAAAATATATATGTGCATCCATGTTCTTGCAACCCTATTAATAAGACTTAAAATAACAATTAAATAACAATAGTTCAAATCAATGGGTGCATTTGGGAAGTGATGAATGGGAAAGTAAGTGTATTCTATACGTACAAATTAATCTTCCAGAAGATTGGAAATTCTGAAATATGCTGCATATGGCGGGGATTTGACAAAACTGGTCTTAGTGTAATAGGCCAGTCAAATAATGAAAATCAGTAATAGGTTCCATTTAGGAAATATTTCATCGAAACCAAGCAGAAGTGGTGGAGGATGGATGTTGCTAGTGTCAATATTCTACTGTGGAAAGGGCTGTGAGATATACTGGTGATGCTTTTGCAGCATTGTGAATTTCTTAAATCACACTCTACTGCACACTTCAACATGGTAAAGATGTTTAATCTTATGTTATGTGTATGTTATTTCAATAAAATAATCAGGGAAATGTGATATGTCTTCAGAAAATAGTGAGCTACATTATGGTGATTGTGAGCTGCTCATTCTTTTATGCTCTGACAGTAGTTCTTGAGACTACTAAATGGTGAGCATGATATCCATATGACTTCACCTTGCTGCTCAGAGCAAGATTCTGAATGGATATATTTTATCAACTTTTACTTGATATGTGGGTATTATTGAATTAATGAGTCCATTAAGTCTACGGCAAGAAAATGTAAAAGAACAAAAAGCAAGTGATAGATAGATGGTAGCTATATAAATAGATGATAGATGGTAGATAAATAAGTAGATGGTAAATAGATGATAGATAGATAGATAGATAGATAGATGATAGATAGGATGGATAGATAGATAGATGATAGATAGATAGATAGATAGATAGATAGATAGATAGATAGATGATAGGTAGAAAATATTATCAAACTGAATACTTGTGGGGCCATCAGTCTGAGATATGAAAGAGGAAGAAGTGGTGACAGAAAGCTTTGTATGTGGCCCATGAGCATGAACAGAGACAGCCTTCTGGGAGACAGATTTTAGTGAATCAGCTTACTTTATTCCAGAGTATAAGGAATGTATAAGATTGGGGAGCCTGGGGACAAATTCCAATTTGCATTATGTGGCATGCTCCTATCATAAGGCTCCCAGCACAAGTCTTAGTGATCATATGTGTGGCCAAGGAGCATTATATCAGGGATCTATGTCCAAGCAAGCTAAAGATAAGTTAGGCATCTGGCTTAGAGAAAGGCATCTGGTTTAGAGACAGCTTTCAGATAAGGTCAGTCCTCCAATCCCAGGAGTTTTTCCTCCAGATAAAGCTAGATAGAGAGTAGGAAGCATTGGTGGGTTGGAGGGAGGGAGTTTTTATATTGCTGAGCATAGGAAAAGCTGACAGGCTATGGCAGACTTCAACCTCTAACCAGCCAGTAATATATTCCAACATATACTCAATTATTTTATTTGGTTTTCTTTTTTGGGTATTTCAAGACAGGGTTTGTGTAGCCCTGGCTATCCTAGAACTTGTTCTGTAGACCAGGCTGGCCTTAAACTCACAGAGATCTGCCTGCCTCTGCTTCCCACCATCACCTGTCTTGACTTGATTCATAACATGAGAACTAATGAGATTAGATTCCTGCCTCTGATCAGAGAAAATACAAGAACCCTGGTAAGGTTGTTGTTCCTAATTATAAAGTTTCCTCAACCAAAGAGAAGAGTCTCAAACCTGATAGCAAACAATAGCCACCCAAGTCAAAAGTCAGGACCAGTTTGTGACTGGTGTTCTAATCTGGTCAGTTGTTTCGAAGATTCTCTTACTTTATTGCAATTGGATGGGTTTACATATCCTTCATCTCAGATCTCTTTTCTTTAAAAAAATTCCTTGAGAATTTCATATAAGAATACAATGTATTGATAAAATAGACCACCAATTCCCTTCTTTCTGATTTCTCCTCTACTCAACTTCCTCCACTTTTCCCTTCCAACTTAATATTGTCTTGAATAAAAGAAAAGAAAACAAATGCTGAGTCCACTTGGTGCCAAATGTACATACTTGGGTATAGGACTGCTTGCACACGATCTGCACTAGATCTAGTCAGCCAAATTCCCAGCATGGATGGAGATGTGACTCATGAAGTCCCATTCCTAGATGCGTCAATATTGGCAATTGATGGCCTAGGAGAATGGAGAATCAGTTGTAAGAAATCTGGCCACAATAAGCTACTTATTCTTTTTTCTTTTCAAAATTATTTTATTTTAGGATATACAATTATTATATACCCCTTTCAGATGCCTGAAAGTTTTTCCTGCTGTAAGCTAGGATATTTGCTTATGCTATCCTTCAAAAATTAACACCATTAACTTCGACATTTACCTCCTTATGTATTCCACTTCTCTCAAATCAGAATCAAGTAAGTTTGCTAGAAAAAATGCATTGCCACTTTTAATGTTGGTGTAAAGATATAGAAGGAAATTGTCTCAGGAAAAATGGATAAATCTACAAATATTTGTAGATTCTTTCACAGGGCAATGATGTGAAATAAAGTGTAGCAGAAAAGCCTAACAGACTTCACAAGGAGAGTTCATATGAAAAATCAAAAGCTAGAAAGCAAAGCAAACATAAAGGGATTCGGTAACACAGTCGCAAATTGTTAAAGATGGTAGTAGCTCTCAAGGTTGTGTTGTTACAAGAAAGTGTTGCTTTTATGATCTCATAAGCACTGGGCATTAAGTTAAATAAACCAGAGTCTTAAACATTGTCAAATCTAAAAAACAAATCTCATGGTGCAGCTATAGTTTTAGAAACAATGGAAAACCATCATGTATGTTTTTATTGGTAGAAGGCCAAAGAGCAAATATTGCTATGCATGTGTACGTGTAAGTGTAAGTGTACGTGTGTGTGTGTGTGTGTGTGTGTGTGTGTGTTTCAGTTATAAGTAGGTCACATGGCCTTTGTCAGTAAATATTTGTGATGAAATATTTTAAAGCCTATTTCTGTGGGCTCTAGGTCAAAATGACAGATAGTCTGCTGTATCAGTATCAAGCCTGAGTGATACTTAAAAATGGGTTAATGTGAGAAGATAAAACATATGATGATGAAATCCTGAAATCGTCTATTTGGAGGCTTCTTTGGAACCTTTGTAAGACAGAATGTTTCCCTTTAAGAGAGCCCTGGAGTTGCTCAGGAGGTTTCTGATCTTCCATAAGCAACACTGGACAAAGTATGAATAGAATAAAGTCTACCTTGAACCAAATCTGAAAGATGTTATTCTGGAAAGAAAAGAAAAGGGCAAAATGAGCAAAGAACTATTCTTATGTGTGAGGTCTGTGAATATATGTGTTCTCAGTATTTTTGTTAAGTAGATATAATTAGAACCATTAAATCATTTGGTCTGCAGATGTCTTACTTTAAGAAAAATGTCTGATGTAGTCATTGAAATTACTTTGTAGCAAAAATAATTTGTGAAAATATGTTGTAAGTAAAAGCAACATTATTTTAGTGGACTTCCTTATGGAGATATTCCAATTTAGTTATCACTTTGTGTCTCTAGATTCCCAATGCACACATAAATATGGAAACAGAAACTACTTTGAAAACCTCTCATTTTAGAATTAATAATATATTTATAGTAGTCATTGAAAGAAGAGCCATTGCTGCCAGTAAGGACAGGCTCCTTTTTATCATCCCAGTATAGTTCATGATGGTCCCAAAGAGCTTGAAGTTCCTTTAATCTGGGCTTGGCTAAATTAAACATAAGATAGATCAGCTGTGTTTGTTTTTAATTTGCAAAGGAATTTAGTGTTCCTGAAAGTTGAGGGACTAGCAAATCAGGTTTCAATCAATCAGGAGCATTTGGGTGTCTCTGCCAGCAGCATTAATGGGAAAGAACTGCTGGTATAACCCAGGGAGTTTCTGGGAAAGCCCTGAAAGGAGAGAAATGGAAATTTGTAATAGAACAGGAAGCTGAGAGTTGGTCAAACAGGTTGTAGTTGATAAAATATTTAGCTGAAGTGAGGAACTTCTAGAGTGAAAGAGAATTATATTAGAGCCAGAAGTTTCTAGAGAGATGCAATTTAAAAATCAGCATATAATTACATTAATTACTTAATAAGATCACATGGTTTAGAATTTCAGTTTCTACTACAAAACCTTAAAAGACCATATTTCCATTCCCCTGATCTGTTATGTTCTCAACATAGCATAAGAGATAGCTTTTAATTAATTTTTTATTGTGTAGTTATTTTGTCTACACATGTACTATGTGTATGCCTAGTACCTATGTAGGCCAGAAGAAGGTGTTGTTTTACCCTGGGACTGGAGTTACAGTTGTGTGCCACCATGTGAATGCTGAGAATGGAACTTGGCTCCCCTGGAGGAGATCGGGGCTTTGGCCCAGGACATCACTTTTAACTGTGGGAACTGCTGTTGAATGACAGCAGAGAGCTGCCTGCAGCCGCGCCTCAAAGATGGCGCTGGCTTCTGCCTTCCACCCTCCCGGCAGTGAGTGCTCTCTGTGATAAACAACTCCTTATTTGGCTAAGGCTAAGGATTTGGCTTGCTTCCACGTACCTGGACCTATCCGCAGTACCCACGTGGTAGATTGGGGTTGGCTGCCCAGAAGCTATTTAGGTTGTGGGTTGGCTTTCCCTGGGGTCAGAAGATTGTTTCAAGGTTCCTGAATAAACTGCTTGGAGAAGAGCCTGGTGTTGCATCTTCCTTGCTGGTTGAGGCTGATGCGACAAATGACCATTTTCCTTTTTAATCTATTAGGTAGATTTTGTACTCTCTTGATTAAACCTATGAAATTACTTTTAACATTTAACAGGTTAAACTTATTTTAAACTGGATTTGAGGTAGTTCTATGAATCTTGCACTATTCTCGCTGCCATTAGTAGTAGCACCAGTAGAGTAGGATTTCAGTGGCGCTGTTTTTAATTTTGAAGGGCTGTTTCTTGTTTACAGGCTATTTGTTAAATATATAGTACCTTTATTTGGGTTATGAATGGAATATCTTCTGCTTCATTTGAAGAAATAAGTTGTGGATTCATACTTCTCTCTCCCTGCCTAATTTGTATTTCCTTAAGATTGTCTTCCTCTTTATATTCTATGTCTGTTTTCAAGTTGAGTTTTTTTCTTAAATGGGCAAGATATATTCATTTCTGTATGATGATTAAGGGAGGAATGGACTGTCACTGAGGACCTTTGTAATGTCTACAGCTGGAATAATGAGTTTCGTCTTGGTTAATTTGTTGTCCTGTTTTTCGTTAGAAATCTTGATATGTTTATTCTATTACATAGCACAGAGGAGAGATGCTGGGGCTACACTGTACCACCACCGTCTTTTGCTAAGTCTAGTATCAATGATGCAAATGTATATATAAGTTTGTCCCTAAACTTAACACTGCTTTTCATATGTGTATTTTGCAAAGTATTGACCTCCTGATTTTATATATTTTATCCAGACTTCCCTGTTTTACATTGCATCCATAAGTTCTTATGTTATTGAGGTGATAGGAGCAAGTCAAATGATGTCTTCAATATATCTTTCACTATGGGAAACTTTCTCTTATAGCTTCCTCCTGCCCAGCAAAGCATTTTCCATTCCCTCATCTGCCTCCTTGCTTATGAAAACATCTTAAAATCTTTTATCTATTTTTCTCAATTCCTTTGTTCCTTGTGAATCAAATTATTGCTTTATTGATCTAATGCTACTTTTACTACTAGATCAGTAGAATTCTCAGGAGAGGGCAGAAATATGTACACAAAATCAATATGTACTCTTTAAATATTTTATATTTTTAATGGTTGTGCATATATTTTATGTAGATAAGATGACACAGCATATAAGAAATGATACACTAGGACTGCAGTTAGAGTCATGTACACATGGCTGTGTAATTCTATGACAGAAAATTTTGGACCTTTGTTCTTTTTGTAAACTGCTTAAGAAAACTTTCATAGGAGTATGGTTCAGCATCTTTTTTTCTAGAGATAATTAGCGATATAACCTGACATATGCCAAAATGTATTTTAACACAGAATGAGAAGTGGGTCACAAAAGTATATGTTATGCAAGGAAGTTAGATGACAATATGACTTATGGGCTGTATCACAGTTATGGACATGAATGGAAACAGGGTTAGGAGCATCTTGATGCTAAAACCTATGTATTGTTAAGTATGAATTTGCATGAGTTGACCATCGTCCACATTATACTAATGTCTTTTCCCAACAACAACCCTTTGTCTTATAATTTCAAATATCTCCTGATTTCTCTGAGATAGCCTTCATTCTCACTGTTCACAAAACTCCAACTCAAGGAAGAAAGAATTGGTTAACATGAGAAAAGAATGATGGTTAAGATCAAATTGAAAAAGGTGAAGATTCACGGGGACATGAAAAATAAAAAGAATTTTAGATACATCTGGTTATATATAACATTTTTTCTCTTTACATTATTTAATTCAAAGCTAGAGATGGAAGGCAACAGTGTTCTATTTTCTCTAACCTGATATATTTAATTTGATGCTCATGGAACTTATTCTTTAAACACTATGCTGACTGTATCTAAATCACAGCAAACTGTAGATACAGCACTTACATACATTCCAAGTCTATAATTCAAGTATAAGAAATATAGAGGCAAATCAACCCTAATACTCCCCTTTGGTTTTGTGAAAATAATGGCAAGAGATAGTGACATGGAAAATAATTATGAAAAAATGTACAAGTGGAAAAGGTTAAGGTCATAATATAAATCTTAGCATAAATCACAATATGAATCTGAAGTTTTGAAGAAATTCTGGGTTTATATAACTCAGTTTATTTGCATCCTTCAGGTCTCACTATGTAGCTCTAAATTGGGATTCGAAATCGCAGTTCTTTCACGTTAGCCCCCTGAGAACTTGGGTTATGAACATATACCACAGTACAGGCTCTAGTCTTTTAATTTATAGATAATTTATAAATAAGAATTAATGTCTTATTTTATGCCAGATTACACTCTAAATGTTTACTTTCTTCAATCAGTTCTATACTTTCAGAAATCCTATGCTGTAGTGAACATCTGTTCTAACCTATGACCTTGAAGTACAGCCCCTAGAAATGTAGTAAGTAACTGTTCTACCTATGACCTCGAAGTACCAGCCTCTGGGGCGTGGCCTTGGGGCTAGCCTTAAGACAAGAGAGGCACTTAGAGTGCTCTCTCTCTTCCTCATGAGCTTGGATCCTGTGGACAGACTCAGGCGAAAGATCAGCGGAGGACAGTACCTCATTTTGCAAAGATTCTCCTATTCTCTTTAGTGAGCTTTCTTTCCTAATAAATTCCTTTTACCATTTAAGCAGAATTCTGTGGATTTCTCATTATACTATGCAGTCAGTGTTTGACCACGAGTTCAAATGTTTCTCTTCAGGTTGCACAGAAATGCAATGGAAAGGGTTAGAACCTGTAGACTGTGGTAATAAACATCTATGCTCTTCACTGCTAGAAATCTCCTTGCTTAGAGAGATAACCAATGATAGGATGAGATCGTGCTCATGAATGAGACACCAGACTCAACTTATACATAAAATAATTATATAAACACTGATTGTTATTTACGGTTTTTATCAGGGTCTGGGATATATGTGGGGGGACTTTTTTTTTTTACATATTAAGTGTTTATAAATTGTTACTTTTTGGTAACAGAATTGTTTACTTTAGATGATACATAACTTTGAGTAAAATATGTGGGGGAGATAATTGATAAAATATATGTTTAGCTTATTATTGTTATTATCTACTATTCATTATCTATATAAATCAGGCAATATATTTGATAATTTACTCATGCCTTACAATTTAATATTCATAATACTCTCAAAGCCTCAGTGTTTCAAATATTACTGTATTTATTTTACATATAGTAGAGGACAAAATTGGGACAGTGAATCAAAATCATAGAGCAGATAATTGTATAGTTAGCTCATCCAAACGATATCTTTACCACTTCTAGGTAAATTTTCTTCACCATACAATTTGACACTTTCTAATAAATGTTATCAACAAAAACTCTTTTTTACTTAGACTCTGTTGTTGGGAGACCTGCGGCCTAGTTTCAGACCAGTATACAAGCGATTGCCCAATGGGTCTCCAGATGAGGCAAAAGCCCTCAGGAACAGTCTCACTCAGCAAGGACCAGTGCATTTCAGAAAGCACAGCCTGCATCCTCTCTTTTCTCTGGTAATATTGATGATTCTTTTGGCAGTTCTGGTGTCATTGTGTCAATCACGCATGGGACAGATATGGTCATTCCTGGAAACCCCATTTTTTTTCTCAAACATCTTCCCCTAAAATTCTTTGTGACCTGATGCTTCCCCGTATCTTGTCTGGGGATACCAGCTGTCACTCCAGACCCCGGGAGCTGTTCTGATTCAGAGCTGAGAGGATCTGAGGCAGATCACCCCTATTTCTATAATTTGTTGTTCTTAAAAATGTGTGCCAATGTCAATCACCTTTTAATTTTGTAAAGACAGCATGAACCTGGCTCGATATTTGGTTAAACTAGCAAAACGATGTTGTTCTTGGTTTAAAGGTGTTTTGATGTAAAAGTTGGGAGAAAATTTATTTGACATATTTGGTTTTGCTGAAGGTTAACGCTGGAGGATGGGAAAAACTTCTTTGTTAGTATGGACATACATGGGTTTTTTTTATGTATAAATAAAGACTACTGGAGCTATTCAGGACTGGCCACTTTTGTAAAACTCATCTGGTGGTCCAAAACCCTCATTTGTGCCAAAACCCCTCCAGTGTCAAGACCTGAACACAGGCTGTGGCAGGACCACAGCACTCTGTCAATTATGTTATTCAAAACACAACATACTTTCATTTCTGGAGTTTTAACTTGAGCTTTTGCAATGAAATTGGCAGTTTAAAATACACTTGTCAATATAAAGCAAAACAACCACCTTCCCATGTATGAGAAGCATCATTGGGTACACATTACAATTTCTGAATTGCTTTGTGTATTTACCCTTATTAAAAACATATACTCTGCTAATGATTACTCAGGAGATGAATTATTTTGCAAGTAAAAAATTGTAATTGTTATATTCAGTCACATTTCAACCTTATATGACCAAATGGGTTTTTTTTCTTCTTTTGTTTTTAAAACTTTGCAACAATATTTATATTATCATTTGTAGGCTCTCCAGCCAGTTTTAATGATAGTAAAATATTTAGGTAATTTTAAAATGTTGGAGGCCAAATAGAATAATGCATGAAAGCAATAAATAAATAAGCAGACAAATTGTATCTAAAGGCAGACAGACTGGTAGTGGGAGCGTTTGCTAAGGGTTTGACCACGGAGGTTTTCAGATCCATTTGAGGGTTTTTATTTGTGGTGGAGAGACACTTAAACAGGGGAACCTCACTGCCCTCGGAGGAACAGAAAGGAAGTAATTATGGGAGTATCAGCAAACTTGCCAAAATATGAACCACAATTTAAAATATTGAGGAATCTGGAAGGAGCATATAATTGAACTATTCATCTTTGGCTACCTTCCTAGGCCCAGCTTATCTGTAAACAAATCCCCCACCTATTCCCAGGGGGAAACATTTTTCTAGTAATCAAGCATGTTAATTTTATCACTCTCAACTTGGAGGGTGCTCCTAACATACTTTGCGGCAATGCACCTATCAGAGGATTGGGTAAAAATACCCTCCAAACTAACAAACTGGAGGGGGAGTCACATTGACCTAAGGCCCTTTCATGTCAGGTTTTCTCTGTGGTGTTAAAATTAAGGCTTTACCAGAAAGGCACGCATAATTTGAATCTGTTGCTTACTTTCTGTATTTTTTATTCTTCTTGTAACACTTTTATATTAATACAAAAATTAGTATTTCTACTCAAGTCTTTTCATGAATTTTTTCAGTACTTTTCTGTAGTTCAATTGTATCCACTTTTAGAAATTCCTGATTTTGACACACACATTTCATTTATTTCTGATTCATGTTACAAACATATTACCTTACATTAACATGAACATGTTCATTAAAAATGACAAAGAAAGGACATGCAGCCCTACAGAAGATTAATTAGCATGTGCTCTCACGGTATTCTCCAGTGTTAATTAGAAGCTAAACCATCTTCTTTTGAGTGACCCTCTGATTTCACTACAGTGTTCTATTTCAGAGAACCCAGAGGGAAGAAATGTAAAAGCACATTCAGTCTTTTCTTTCTGGAAATGAAGTGTGGAATCAAAACTCCAACTCTTCTGTATTTGGCTTCACAATGATATATTTCTTTCATTTTTCCCTCCCTCTTCTTTAAATTTCTGTCACAGGCATTTTCTTCACTTTTTAGTAAAGTCATAGCCAAACCACGACATATAGTTAAGAGTAAAAATAATATCCAAATCTAGTTGTTTATAGATCTAAGTTATAATTCCTGATTACAAATCTTGGAGAATTGTATTCTATCTCTATCACCTGTTTGTCATCTCTGTGTGTCTCATCTCTCTGGTCATCTCTCTATGTATCTATCTCTCTATCTACTTATCATCTACCTATGATCTATCATCTACCTATCTTCTATCTATGTATTTGTTACCTATGTATCTTTCATCTATCTATCTACCTATCTATCTATCTATCTATCTATCTATCTATCTATCTACCTATCATCTATCTATCTATTATCCATCTGTTTATCGTCTACCTAGCTATACTTTTGTTTGTATTTTAAATGTAGATGTTTTGGTCATATGAAACTCTCTTAATTTAAATAAATGGATAATTTTATACATGTATTGTGATATATTCTCCATTATCCCTTACATTATTATCCTGTCTTTTATTCCTTCCCATTTGCTGATTTCTTAATCACAACTAGTCCCCTTCCTACCTTCATATGTTTTGTTTTATTTTCATTGTTGGTCATTCTTTGGTGATTTCAAATGTGAGCACAATACATTTAGAATATATCCATATCCTGTGAGACATCTGCACAATTCCCTCCTAATTTCATCTCTTCTCTCTTTCTTCTTTCCCCTTTCTATCTCTTCCTCCTCTACATAACTCCTTGAGTCTGATTAGTATGGCTCTTGTGCTTTATGTAATTTTTTTTTTGTGTGTGTATGTGCAGGTCTTATGCAGCTAACCACAGCTGCTGTATGTTAATGATTGCAATAACTATGTCATATCCAAAAGGCAGCTATTCATAGACTTCCTCTCCATCTTCTGCCTTTTTATATTCTTTCTTCCCTGTCTTCTAAGATTTTACCTCGACTTTAGAGGGATGACTGATGTCTTTCTTAGTGCTAAATATTTAGTAGTCACTTGCTATTAGAACTTTGATTAATTATGAGTATCTGAATTAACTAGCTCCAACTACCAAAAGAATCTTCAATGACCAGACTTAGAGCAACACTATGTATACTAATAAACATATTTAGAAGGAAGCTTGACAACTTTTAACAGATAACTGATAGAACATTCCTCACCAGGTCCTATGACTTCCTAGCCATAGCCTTTTGACCAGGTTTACAGTACCATACATGTATCCCTGCCAATAAAAAGGGACTCAAATTCAATCAGAAAGTGGTAAGTTATCTGCCCACAAACATTCAGCATCATTTTAGCTGTGTGCATATATTTGGTTTTGCACTGTCTTTTATCTAAGGTATGTTGTGACTTCAGTGATAGGATGTTACCATTCATTTCTAGTGGGAGATTAAGAATAAAGGCAATAATCTATATTGTTTTGGGAACTCCCGGAAGCTCCCTGAAGACCAATTCATAGTTGGCTGTACCAAACTGATACTGGTTGTCCTGGGTAGCCGCTACCCACTACAACTGGTATTTTCATGAAAGAACCCATAGCCTCTGGGAGCAGCAATAGCTACCTATGTAGGATGAAGTTCTTTTTATTAATTAATTAACTAATTAATTGTTTTCAGCCTGATCGCATTTCCCCTCCCTCCTTACCTCCCTGTTCTCCTCCTTGACCCTCCCCCAAACCTACCCTCCCATTCACTCCCCTGCCTTTTTCTATCAGCCAGCCATGGCATATCAAGATGCAGTAAGACTAGGCACCTCCTCCACCACATGACAAACCTGGGCCAAAAAACGAGGCTTGCTCCCTTCTAACAGTCCATTGAGTGCTCTGTTCCTTCACTCTTTCCTATTAGTAATTTCTTGGTGCCAGGACTACAGGTTGAGATTGATTTAGGTGCCATAATGACACTGAGTTCTCACTAAACACTTCCATTTATTTAAATTTTAATTAGCATGCATTAATTACCTATAATGGATTTCATTATCACATTTTAATGCGTATACATTGTATATGTCAACCATATTCCTCCCATTATCATTTTTTTTGCCTCTCCTCTTGTTTACTCCTTCCCAACTATCTTCCCCTCCACTATAATGCTATTTATTTGTGTGTGTGTGTGTGTGTGTGTGTGTGTGTGTGTGTGTGTGTGTGTGAGAGAGAGAGAGAGAGAGAGAGAGAGAGAGAGAGAGAGAGAGAGAGAGAGAGAGAGAGAGAGAGTTTCATTGTGATTATTTACAGGAGTATGGTTGAGTATTTGTTTACCAGAATGTGTATACATTACCAAATAGCTACTACACTGCAGAAATAATTTCTCACTCTCCAACAATAGTTATCGCTGTATAAATACTAGTGAAGGATGGAGGCCCACAGGCCTTTCCTCTTCTATGGAAGAATGTTGACAGCCTCAATCTTGTAATGTGCAGGTAATGGCAGTTGTCATAAATAAAAGAGTGTATTAGTTATCTCAAACCTTGAAGCTGGTGTTTCACACCAATCCCCTCTAACTCTTTTCTCGAATTAAAACTTTTGTTTTTACTTTTGAAATTACAATATAGTTATAATATTTTCCTTTTCCTTTCTTCCCTCCAAACTCTTTCATTATCCTTCCGTGCTGGCTGTCTGTCTGTCTGTCTGTCTGTCTCTCTCTCTCTCTCTCTCTCTCTCTCTCTCTGCCATCTTTTTTTCACTAATAGTTATTTCTGGCTTCTATATATATGTACATACATATACATTCTTAAATCTAACTTGCTTGGTCTGTACGGTGTTACTTGCAATGTTTCCAGCATTGACCATTTGGTATCAGATAGTCAGCTGGTGTGTTCTTGCATGGGGAAAATTATTTCTCCCACTCTCAGCACTTCTTATTTGCTTATAGTCCTTTGTGTATGGTAGGGGACTCATGGGTTTTCCTTGTCCACTTCGGCATGACTATTGGTGTCATACATGTTCAGTTCACGTTTGAGTAGTCACATTGGTTAGACTTCATGAGTGTAGCTTCTGACATTGCTAGGGGACACAATCTGAAATCAAACTTCCTGATCTTCTGGATCTTACAATCTCCCTGTCCCCTCTCCCACAATGATCTCTGAATACTTTTCCTAAGATGTCTGAAACTTCAAGGGAGAGCATTATAGATACCTCATTCTTAGCTGGGCTTTCAGAACTCATTTATTCTCCTCAATTTGGCCACTTTTAAATATTTATAATGCCTGCTCATCAACTACTTCTAATTTTTGTGAACAACTGAAATTTTCTGTCTTCAGTTTAGAATTTAAACTTTAGAATTAGAGTAGAAACAGAAGTCTTTATTATTATCGAATGAGCCCCTTATTAGTCTTTCCTCTACTTCTGTATAATGAGATGTAGATATCATGGAGAAAAGTTTACTAAATTTTCACGAGCATAGTATTGATCTTGGCTAGTTTTGCTATCACAGATGGCATTATGGTGAAAGGTATGTGGAGATGAGGCTCTTGGAGAGATGGGAAGCAATGGAGAAAGTGGCGACCAAAGGAAGGGTAACTTCACCCAATGAAAAGTCAGTGTCCCCAGGGACCTCCCAGTAAGTTATTTCCTTTAAAGTTCTCTGTGTCTCTTAATTTTGCAGGTTGGGGGTCTGAGGTCCTGATTCATGAAACTTCTGTGTGTCCTCTTAAACCATCAGCAAACCACAGCATCCTTAATTCTAAGTATACTTAATGAAAATAATTGAAAATTTATTGTTTAATTTACTCATTATTGTATAGATTTTAGATAAGTTTTTTTGGAAAATGTGAAAGGTACACTTTTGAGTAATTAAGTTCATCATTTTATTGCAGTTAGGATTTTGAGTGACAAGTATTTTGTTTCACACATTCAGCATCATATTTTGATCTATTTTTTTGGGATGAGATATAGTCTATGAGAATAGACTCTGACTTCAGATGACCTAAATTCATATTTGTGTTTTTTTCAGTTAGTATGTTGCTGACTTCTATGTAGCCAAGTGATTTTTTTTTTAACCTTGATCTGTTTTGTATATTCTGTGAGTTGGTGCATATGTATTTAATCAGTCCATTCTGCATATCTCCTTATCATAATACATCCTTATCATAATAATACATTAAATAACTTGATATCATCATAGGTCTCATAATTGTTTGCAACAGGATTTTTCTTATTATTCATGCTATATTTATAGCATTATACTTATTTATGACCTTGGTAAGTAACATTACCAAAATATTTCCCATTACTGGAATGGGAGATGCATTTGTCTATAGAGGTACACTTTTTACATTTCCATTTACAAGCACAATTGATATCTGTTTCTTCTCATTCAGTTATTGAACTGGCTAGTTTCTGTTGGCTTTTTATATGCTTGTCCTGAATTAGACCAGTTTTTAGAAATTATTCATTGTTCAGAGTCTTTAGGTTCTATTAATACATTTTTTTCCCTGCTAGTAGCATGAAAGATATTCATTCAGCTTTCAAAAATTCCTAATTTATTTCCACATGGGAGATCATATATTGGAAAAATCTAACACAGCATGAAATATTTACAATACAATTATTTTGCTATACTAAGTGTCCTTAAATTTGTTTTCATAGAAAGCTCCCCACCTTCTTAAAGCTTTATCTTACAGGTTGGTATTCAGCCTCTCACCTTGATTGCTACACTGGAATTTTAAAAAGAACTGTGATATACCGGAAATAGCTACTTGTCTCTTGTAGTTATCCTTGCAACTGTGGATGCTGAGATCCAGTGTTATATAGAGGGACCTTGTATTTTTCCTTCTCTCTATTCCCTGGAAGAAATCATTCTAAAAGGTTTGGAAAGTCTTTCTTTCAGCTTAGTATCACTGGTTTGGTTCTTAGAAAATAGATAACATCTAATTGTAGTTTGACTATCTGGTTTAGATATCAGAGGCTGGAATAATGCAGTTCACTTCGTCAATTCCAAATCAAGAATAACAACATTCTAGTAAACTCTATTGGCAGCACCTTATATGTCTCTCTACTTCCCTCAGATTCTCTTGTCTTTATATGACCCCAATAAACCTGTTTATGTAAATCACACAGAGGTTATTTATTGCACAAGAGTAACACAAGAGAATTTAACCCAGTAGCCAGAAGTCATGAATTTGGACTGAGTGTCCTCTTTGAAGTCACAGTAAAGAGAGAGAGATGCCAAAGAAGAAATCCCATTCTTGCCTTTAGTGCTCACCGACATGTGCTGCTCTATATACTTGAAAGTTATGTTTAGTATTTCTTATTTTTACTAGGAGGAAACACAAAGTGTGACATATTATTTGATACAGATGAGTGAAAAGTGATCTCACTCTTATTGTAGATGCCCACAGGAGGTGGTCTACAACTGCTGACTTCGCTCTATAGCTTTCTCCCGAGACACCTTAAAGACATCGTGGTGGCTTCCTGAGGGAACGAGTGTTTGAAGAAATCTATCATTCTTTGATTTTATGAGTCTCTGTCTTTAGAGTTTTATTTGAAGGAGTACTCTTTAAAAATAAAAGCTCTAAATCTCTTTCATTCATGCTTGAGTACATTTAACAGCCCTTTAGTATCCAGTATGTGTCAGCTTGCAGGTGTGCTGTTTGGTACCTGGGAGAATAGAACGAAATGAGAATCTGCTCTAGTGAAATTTACCTCTGACTATTAACGTGCAGAAATAAATGGAGTTGTTAATTACTTTAATTTTTTCCTTTCTATGTCATAAAACCATGTGAGAACATCGTTTCTCACTTACAGTTGTCAAATTAAGAAAATTAAAACAAATTTATATTCTTGAAGATTATGATTTTCTTCATTTATTCAAAAGAGGTATGTTTTGAGCTATTCTAGTAATTACTCTTTCACTCCATTTTTTAAAAATTACTCCCCTTTTTACATTGACAAATTTTGTATTGTATATAGTTATGACATACAACATAGTATGTTGCTCTATACATACATCTTATAGTTGCTAGATCAAGCCAATTATCATACCAATTATGACACATACTTAACTTTTGATAATGAAAACACATAAAATTTTTAAGCAAATATTTTCAAGTATATGATAATCATTTACTTTCTGTTCCTAATGGTGAACTTTTTATATTCCACACATAAATGAGATCATAGTCAAAGAAAAAGAATGAAAATGCTACATGATAACTCTAACTTTTTTAAATATGTGCATTCCATTGGCTTTTATATTTGAAAAGTATTAAATTACAACTTTAAAAAGGATAACATGTATGACTCAAGTAGTATGTCAATAATAAATCTGGATTTGAAACAAATGAGGCCATGCTTGCATGTCTCAAAGTCTCTCTCTGCTTTCTAATTTTTCAGCATTCACATGGCACACTAAACATACAACCATTCTCTCATTAATGAGAGCTTCTATGCTCCATGTTTTTTTCTCCTTAACCTATTTAACAACTTTTTGAAAGGTACAACTTTTATGGGTTTTCAAAATTTAAGTGTAGCAGGGGTTATTTTTCTTTGTATCATAGATATGACTGTTCTTCTGAGAGTATAAGGAAGCAGTATTAAATGAGATTACATGAGGTTTCATCATTTCAAAACATCATGAAGACAAATTTTAAAATCACCCTGGGGATTCCACTGCCTAGGGAAGCCAAATTGTCATCTTCAGGTATGAAGTATCAACTTACCCGAGCTCCCCCATATAAATCTTTTGAAAATGAAGGACAAGGCTCTGAGGTTGTCCCATGGCTTTGAAGAAAGACATGGTAAGATTTTTTTTTTAATCCTCCTGCAGCAGCTACTAGAGGCAATAGGATGGGACCTCAGTTTGACGCCTCAGCTGAAGGGCATAGAGCAGAGCCATTATTAATACCTGACAAGCCAAAAACTCTGCTTCGGTGCAGTTAAAACCTCAGCAAAGGATAGTGGATGTTTATAATTTATAAGGATGGAAATGGATTGAGACTCTATTTTCTGGGAGGAAAATAAAGTTGTAATGCATTTACAACTGAGGTCTAACTGCACTTAAGTGCCCTCTAGAGCATTCCATTAATTAGGACCAGGGATTATTAAAAAAATAAAGATTTTAAAAATGTTTAATTAACTTCCTTATTCTTTCTGTAAAACCAAGAAAAGTCATAGTGTCCTTTCAGCATATTTGACAAATGTATACTTAAAGAAAAACTCTTGCAACGCCAAATTACCATGTAAACCATATGGTAAGTAGTCTGTCTTGATGATTACAAACCCAAGTTTTATATACAAACCCCAGGGATATCATAAAATTTGAGAATTATGTTTAATTAAAAAATGCACAATAGCCTCAATGTAACACATTCTTCATAGCCAGAACTCCCCTTAACATAGACCTAGCTTAACCTCTGACTATATGGGCATTGTACCTAGAAGACTTCACCTCAGAGGAAATTATCTGTGGAAGCAATCTGAGACATTAATGTTGGAGCCAGCATTGAATCATTTATTCACATGGCCTTCAGGAGTAGATGGGGACAAAAATCAAAGGCCTCATCAAATATGACAAGTTAGAATGCATCAGAAATTATTAGGCCAAAAGTTAATTATTTAATTTTTATTTCATTAAAATATGTTGAATATCTTACTTCACATTTTCAAAATGCTGTTTGTTGAGAAAAGAAGAAATTGTAAATCAAACAAATTGTATGTTTTAGACACTTACACAATTCATTTGAAAACAGAATATTGAATTTTACCCTTTGTATAATGGCTTCAGGCAGCCTTCTTTGAGACTTTCTTTTCTTCTGAAATCTGTTTAAGCCTTGACATTTGTTTCTAAGTTAACAAAAGCATGGGGACTCCTTTTTATGAGATACAAGTAAAAAAGTGTCCTTCAGTTTTTCCAGAGATAGGTGATCACTAAGTGAAAGACAGTAATGAGATGAATTGAAAGATGTGGGGTTCAAATTTTTTATTTCTTACAACACATTTCTCTGGAACAAAATTGTTAGCAATACTAATTTTTTTAAATGCAGAAAAAGTTTGATGTCATTTATTAATGTATCCATTTGTAAAGAAGAAAAAATCTAAACACTAGATATGAGTATTTGGGAAAACTATAATTCTCTCTCTCTGTGTGTGTATGTGTGTGTGTGTGTGTGTGTGTGTGTGTGTGTGTGTGTGCGCGCGCATGCACATTGGCGTATAAGGACATGTGAAAGACAATCTTTTGTTTTATGCTTCAGGCACTATCCACCAGTTTGTTTCTTTTTTCTTTATTTTAAAGATTTAAGATTATAGTCTTTGATGCACACACACACACACACACACACACACACACGGATCTTCCCTACAAGCAGAAGTACCATATTCAATAACTCACTGATTGTGGTGTTATTTGAAGCATAGTCTCTTACTAGCAAGGGGATCAAATATTCCTCAATGCTAGGGAGCCTTCTACCATGCGTGGCAATTTATTTTTCAGCTCCATCATTTGAACTGGCATTATTTATGTTATCCTTTGTAGCACAAACATTTGAAAATTTATGCAGTGAAGTATATACATCCTTCCTTTCATACCTTCTGAGGCTTGAGTAAAGTTTCTCCAATGTATCATAATGAATCTCCTTGTTCAAAATATCAGAAGTTCATGATTGATTATTTCCCTCACTTACATGCACTGTTCTGCAGGCTTCTTGGTATGTTTCCTCAATAAGAGAGAAAAAAAAAAAAACAATAACAAAAACAAACAAAAAACTACTTTCCTACAGTTTCACAAAAGTTCTCACATCAGCTCTGTAGGATTTCCACAAGTAAGGCTTCAGTTATCTTCAGACACTATTATGATTTGAACCTGAAACATTCCTCAAAGGTTTGTATGCCTCTACATTTATACAAAGAAAGATAGTGCGAACTGGAATCAGTGACTTAAAAATAGAGAAAAAAGAGGACATGAAATTTGAGGGATCTACTGGCAGAATTCTATGGGGATTAGAGAGAGGATTGGGAATGGATATCAAAATATATTGTACACATGAACATCAATACATTTTAAAAGAACAATGCAAATACTATTGCAAAGACCTTTCTTGGTTTCAGATAGTATTAAAAACATCATAAAACTTTGAAGCAATGTTTAATTTACTTTTTAAACTTCATAGAATCTAAATTGTACCACATTAGATTTTGTGCTAAATAAATTTATGTGAAGGAAAACACAAACATGCAAGATGAGACAAGGAAAAACTAAAACTAATTAATATGTGAAAAAAATCTACAAGTCAAAACTTAAAATATATTGTGGACTCCAAATTTTATAATACAAGCCTATAATTAAGAACTTTCAAAGAATAGAAGATATAGAAATAGATATCAACATGAGTTGAAAAATAAAATAGTCCTTAAAAAGGAGATGGCATATTAAAACTTATTATTTGAAAAGTGAAAAAGATAATAGTGCATAACATCTCTTATGTATTAACTTACTAAGTATTTAAATGTACACTCCATTATTGAACTATGTGATGCCAAGAATGCTCATCTAGTTTTTATGGCATAAAATATTAAATTGTTTGAAACTTACTGGAAATTAATCTACACTTACATATATAAAGTAGAAGGAAGAATGCTCTGCTGCACAGTTTCAGCTAACTATGGTGCCCAAGGCATGCACAAATTCAGTGCATCTTATGTGTTTTTTTCTTGATTATTTGGTGTGAGTTTCATTGTTGTCCTTGCAATTTTGAAAATAATATCCCTTTGTGCTGCACATCAGTTTTGCTTGTATGTTCACTTATTGGTTTGTTTGTTTAGTTGGTTTTATTTTTGGTTTTGGTTTTCATCTTAGTTTTTCTGTTTTTTTTATTTTATTTTTTTTTTCATTTTACATAGCAACCACAGTTTTCTCTCCTTCCCCTACTTCCACCCTGCACTCCATCCACTCCTCAGAGATGGTAATGTCTCCCATGGGGAGTCAACAAAGTCTGGCACATCGAGTTGAGGCAGGCCCAAGCCCCTCTCCCCTTCATCAAGGCTGAGCAAGGTATCCCACCATAGGGAAGAAGCTCCAAAAAGTCAGTTCATACACCTTGGATAAATCCTGGTCCACTGTCAGGGGCCCCCAAAACAGATCAAGCCACACAACTGTCACCCACACTCAGAGGGCCTAGTTCAGTCTCCTGCAGGTTCCCCAGCTGTCAGTCTAGAGTCCATGCGCTCCTACTGGCTCAGGTCAACGCTCTCTGTGGGTTTCCCCATCATTAC
Source organism: Peromyscus leucopus (assembly GCF_004664715.2). Lineage (NCBI taxonomy): Eukaryota > Metazoa > Chordata > Mammalia > Rodentia > Cricetidae > Peromyscus > Peromyscus leucopus. The sequence goes on from NC_051068.1 coordinate 85,226,244, forward strand.
CTTGACCCCCACCACCCCATGCTCATACAATCCCTCTTCCCTCCATTCTCTGGACTCCAGGTGCTCTGCTCAGTGCCTAGTTGTGGATCTCTGCCTCTGCTTCCATTAACCAATGGAGGAAGGTTCTATGATGACAGTTAGGGTAGTTACCAATCTGATTACAGTGGAAGGCCATTTCAGGTACCCTCTCCATTATTGCCAGGAGTCTTACTTAGCTGCTGTCATCCTTGTGGATTACTGGGAATTTCCTAAGCACCAGGTTTCTCCCCAAACTCCATAATGGCTCCATCTTTCAAGATATCTCTTTCCTTGCTCTCCCTCTCTGTCCCTCCACCTACTTAACCATTCCAATCATTCCTTTTCCTCAAAATTCTCATCCCCAGCCTCACTATCTTACCCCCCCACCAAGTTTACCCAGGAGATCTTACCTATTTTCCCCTCCCAGGATGATTCATGCCTGTCACTCTTAGAGTCTTCCTTATTACCTAGTTTCTCTGGGGTTGTGGTTATCCTTTGATTTACAGCTAGTATCCACTTATGAATGCGTACATTCCATGTTTTTCTTTCTGGGTCTGGGTTACCTCACTCAGGATGATTTTTTTTCTAGTTTGTCTGCAAAATTCAAGATGTCATTGTTATTTTACCTTTGAGTAATACTCCATTGTATAAATGTACCACATTTTCTTTATCCATTCTTTGGTTAAGTGGAATCTAGGTTGTTTCTGGATTCTGGCTATTATGAAAAATGATGCTATGAACATAATTGCGCAAGTGTCCTTATGATATGATTGAGCATCCTTTGGGTACATGCTCAAGAGTGGTATTGCTAGGTCTTGAGGTAGACTGCCAATTTTCTGAGAAACTGCCATACTGATTTCCAAAGTGACTGTAAAACTTTGCACTTCCATCAACAATGGAGGAGTGTTCCCCTTACTCCACAACCTCTTTAACAAAATCTATCATCAGCAATTGTGATCTTAGCCATTCTGAAAGGTGTAAGATGGTATTTCAAAGTCCTTTTGATTTGCATTTTTCTGATGGCAAAGAAAGTTGAGCAATTCCTTAAATGTCTTTCTTTCAGCCATTTGAGATTCTTTTGTTGAGAATTCTGTTTAGATCTGTATCTACTTTTTGTTGTTGTTGTTTTCGAGATAGGGTTTTTCTGTGTAGCTTTGCGCCTTTCCTGGAACTCGTTCTGTAGACCAGACTGGCCTCAAACTCAAAGATCTGCCTGCCTCTGCCTCCTGAGTGCTGGGATTAAAGGCATGTGCCACCACTACCCGGCCTAGATCTGTATCTAATTTTTAACTGGACTATTTGTTATTTTGATGTCAAGTTTCTTGAGTTCTTTATACATTTTGGAGATCAGCCCTCTGTCAGATGTGAGATTAGTGAGGATCTTTTCCCAATCTACAGCATCTTATGCATTTTTTATGAAAGAAAGGGAAAAAGAAAAAGAAACAGGTAGATGACTGAAGGGCAAGGGATGTAAAGAACACACCTGTGTGACATCCTATAGAATTAGATGAAATATATTAAGTTGAGAAGTGGGAGATGAAAATCACTATGTAGCTGGCTATTGAAAAAATTATCTGTAGAAAGACTGGATTTACAACAAAACAAAACATCACCTTACCCCCTTTTCCACCTATCAATATATTAAGAAAAGTTAGAGGGGAAACAACAAAGGCAATTACATGAAAATTAAGGGGAAATGATATTGATGGATATTTAGAATAGAAGAGAGGAACAAAGAGCACTTTAAAAGATAAACCTCATAATTTTTTATTTAAAAAATTTGCATGCTAGAGATGACAGGTTTGTTGACACCCATGGACTATCAACATGTGGTTGTCCATATAAGACCTGAACAAAATCGCAGCCATTGTCATCTTGTCATAGATGGTGAGAGGTGTTCAAAAGCTGTGGTGTTCTATGGATGCTTAGGGATGGGGAGTACATTACCTTCAAGGATGAGACTCCAGGCAAACAGAACACCTATGGACATGTAAGCAACACACACACACACACACACACACACACACACACACACACAATATTTATTATAATACATATATATATATATATATATGTATATATATAAATGTGTGTGTGTGTGTGTGTGTGTGTGTGTAAGAATTTGAATGAGTGTTGGGGAATGTGATATTTATTTGGTGGAGAGGAAAGGGTAGATATGATTGAAATATATTGTATTCATTTATGAAATAATAAAAGATAAAAAAGAATAAAAAAATCACTGACATCAAGATTAGTGGTTAACATTTTCCTTATTAGATCTGAAAATAATTTTCTAGAAAGGTTTTAGAGACTAATCATCTCTAGTGAGAGTTTGTGTCAATGAAAAGGTTACCCAGTATAAATAGTTTGTAGACTTGTTATAGTTTTAACTTTTAGAACAAATATCTCCTTTAGATACATGCATTACATCTAAGAAGTTAACTATCCAAAAATCACAATTAATATGCATATGTTATTTATATGATTATTTATCCATACTTAAATGTAGCATGAATTTTAAATGGTCTTATCAATAAAATCAAACCTGAGGCCAGTTATTAGGGTGAACACTGGAAGATCAGAGAATCAGAACAAGCCACAGCTACCTCACCTTGCCAGTTCCTCAGCTGATCCTGTTTCCTCAGACTCTGAGTCCTCATCTGAATGGCTCTCAGCTGAACTGTGCTGCTCAAAGCCTAAAATCTTAACCAGCCAAAGGCTTCTAGTTTCTGGTCTTTCTGCTATCTGCCATCATTCCCTGGGATTAAAGGCTCACTTCTTGGGATTAAAGGTGTGTACCACCATGCCTGCTGTTTCCAATGTGCCTTGAACTCACAGAGATCCAGAGGGATTTCTGCCTCTAGAATGCTAGGATTAAAGGTGTGAGTGCCACCATTCTCTAGCCTCTGTATCTAGTGGCTGTTCTGTTCTTTGACCCCAGATAGTTTATTAGGATGCACAATATTTTGGGGAACACAATACCACCACACTTAAATATCATTCAAATTGCTAAGTTTAAGAAAATATATGTTTTTAGTATCTGTAAACACATGTCTTCATAGTGCTCTTAGCTAATCATTAATCCTTCACCTATGTTACTGTGAAAAATCACAGTGGCCAATGGTGACTTGAATCCTAACACACAGCTCTGATTACTTGTATGCTATTGCCCTGTGTTAGTAAATTGGTGTTCAAATGCTGGTATTATTCAGGCAGAACTGCTTAAAAGTTATGAGAATATCAATATAGGAGATAATTAAATGTGTACAGAATCTATTAATGTGTATAATGAATATAGAACATCACTAGAGTTTATTATGAAATTATAATATCTTGTAATCATCCTGAAAGCACTGCTTGTCATGTCATATTGCTTAATTATGGCCAAGCAGTTCATGTTACTAGAAGTTGCAGTGATTAAGACAATTAGTATATAGTGAGACCAAATTATAATAGTTGTAATAAAAATACTACCAAATACAAATGTGAGCTGAAGAACTAGATTTTAACATGCAACATTTCCTTTGAAATGGATTAAATTTATTCTTTTGCATTCCTCTCAATTAACAAGGGATGGAAGTACTCCATTCTCCTTAGCAGTCAGTGCATAACAATTATAAACACTGTTATACATTTTAGAACTGCTATAACTAATTGGAAACTTATGAGAGGAATATATCAATAAATTTATCAATAATGTTTCTTTATACATAAGCAATATTTCGACAGCTCAGTATTCTCATGTGCAAAATGATGATGGGACTTAAACGATTTAATCAAGAGGATAAATACTTTACACCAGTATTATATATGGCACCTAATAAACAGAGGATGTCAGATATTACCATTATTAAATTAGTTATGATTTATTGAAATGCTTTTTCTTCTACTGATTTTTGACTAGTGCTTAGAATCCAGAAAATTCTATTTTCTTGCTTTACTGATGTAATACATCAAAAAAAAAAAACTCCCTTTGTTCAAGTATAGCCAATACTATATAGAACTTCAGTGGTTTTTAAAGTGAATGTACAAATAGTGTATGAACTAAATTATTCATAAAATTAAATTTTCTTCATTTTTTCTTTTTGTCTGTTTTATACAAAGATAAGACCTCAGACATACCAGCATTCATCTTCACAGACATTCACTCTTTGTAGTACTATTATTATTATTAATTTTTAATTTTATAATTTAATTTAATTTTATATATCAGCCACAGATTCCCCTGTCCTTTCTCCTCCCACCCCTGCCCACCCTCCCCCCAATCTACCCCCCATTCCCATATCTTCCAGGGCAAGGACTCCCCTGGGTATTCAGCTCAGCCTGGTAGATTCAGTTGAGGCAGGTCCAGTCCCCTCTTCCCTTCACCCATGCTGAGTAAAGTGTCCCAGCATAGGCCCAGGCTCCAAAAAGCCAGGTCATACACTAAGGACAGGTCCCAGTCCCAGTGCCTGGGGGCCTTCAAAATAGTTCAAGCTAAATGACTGCCTCACTTATCCAGAGAGCCTGATCCAGTTGGGGGCTCCTCAGCTATTGGTTCATAGTTCATGTCTTTCCTCTAGTTTGGCTATTTGTCGTGCTTTTTCCAATCATGGTCTCAACATCTTCGCTCATACAATCCCTCCTCTTTCTCGCCGATTGGACTCCCAGAGCTCTACCCAGGGCTTGGCCGTAGATCTCTGCATCTGTGTCAATCAGTCACTGGATGAGAGTTCTACCATGACAGTTAGGGTCTTTGGCCATTTGATCACTACAGTAGGTCAGTTTGGGCTTTCTCTCAACCTGCCAGTAGTCTATTGTGGAGTTATCTTTGTGGATTTCTGGGGACCTCTCTAGCACTTTGCTTCTTCCTATTCCCATGGGGTCTTCTTTTATCATGGTCTCTCTTTCCTTGTTCTCCCTCTCTGTTCTTAGTCCTTAACCTAAAGTAAAATGTTGAAAGTTTCTCTTGTTCAGAGACTTTCTGCACAGAAATATATAAATTATATTAATTTCCTCTATTTCCTGCATCAACTCACCTATATTTCTGTGCTAGCAGTGATTTTCTCAAGGATGTCCTTTTGTAATGATGGTAGCAAAATTATAGATGGAGTTAGTTCAAGACAGAAGGGAGACAACTAATGCACATGCATGAGAATATTGTGGGACAATTTCTTCAAAAATGAAAGAGAGAAATGATGTAGAGAAGCATATAGTAGAGAAGAGAAGTTGTGTGTTCTTATTTTCTATTATATCTGTCTATACTATGAGCCTATAGAAGGAAAATAAACTGATTCATATATATTTTCCCTTGAAAGCAAAGCATTCAAAGTTCTGAGAGAAATAGTGTATCCAAATACTCTACTGAACAACACAGAAAAGGACATTATATGTTCAGCTTAGTTTTTCATTGGCCAAGAATGTCATATAGTTGCATAGTTTCTGAATATTTGGAGAATGAGGAGTCATCTGGTTCAACAAGTTTCTTAAACATGCCTGATCTTGAATCCCAGATGAATAATGAAGAAAAAACTGGTGGTAAGAAAATTAATTGGGCAATGGGTCAAAAGCATCCAAATAGTGGCTGAGTCCCCATCTCAGACACGCCTTCCCATCTACCATATCTAATACTTCATCTCTGAATTATTTTCCTTCTTTGTTCATATTGATTTGCTGCTGTACCCGTTAACATAGAAAGAATGTAGTTCCCACAAAGCAAGAGGGGTTGTTCACGGCGTTACCTTTTCTATTATTCTATTGCTTTATATCTACAATTCTTCTTCAACTGCTTAATAAATATAGCTAGTTATGGTGATATTTTATTTGTGCTGAAATGTGATTTTTATTTGTATGTTTATAAATAAAGTTGCCTGGAGAGCAGAGTTAAAAGCAAGTCATTAAGCAGAAGTCTGGCGGTGGTGGCATACGCCCGTAATCTAGTCACATGGCAGACAGAGTCTCTGTGTGGTCAAGGACATGGCCAAGCAAGGTGATCTGAATCTTTAATTCCAGTACCAATCATAGAGACCTGGAGGTCTGTATAGACAGGCAGTGACAAGGAAGTCATGTTGTTGGGTTTAGAGCCAAGAATAAGGCAGAATAGAAAGACAATAAAAAGACAAGTCACACAGGAAGAAGGTCTTTCTCTCAGGGGAAGCAATGGCAGTGAGTAGTAAGCTAAAGGTAGTCTTGACTCTGCTAGTGCTCTGATCTCTTGGGCTTTTAACTCTATAATTGGCTCTATCTTTTTTTTTATTTTATTTTACAATACAATTCAGTTCTACATATCAGCCACGGATTCCCTTGTTCTCCCCTCTCCCGCTCCCCTCCCCTTCCCCCCCAGACTACCCCCTCATTCCCACCTCTTCCAGGGCAAAGCCTCCCCCAAGGACTAAGATCCTCCTGATAGACTCAATCCAGGCAGGTCCAGTGCCCTCCTCCCAGGCCAAGCCAAGCAACCCTGCATAAGGCCCAGGTTTCAAACAGCCAACTCATGCAATGAGCACAGGACCCGGTCCCACTGCCTGGATGCCTCCCAAACATCAAGCCAATCAACTGTCTCACCCATTCAGAGGGCCTGATCCAGTTGGGGGCCCCTCAGCCATTGGTTCATCATTCATGTGTTTCCATTCATTTGGCTATTTTTCCCTGTGCTTTATCCAACCTTGGTTTCAACAATTCTCACTCATATAAACTCTCCTCTTTCTAGCTAATTAGACTTCTGGAGCTCTACCCGGGGCCTAGCTGTGGATCTATGCATCCAGATCCCTCAGTCGTTGGATGGGGTTTATAGAAGGACAATTAGGGTATTTGGCCATCCCATCACCAGGTTTCTTATTTAATAAGACTGTATAGAAATTTGTCTACAGTTAGTGAACCAAATTCCCTAAGAAATTCAAATATACTTGTCTACTAGACCAAATTACAAATCTTATCAAGGTTTCAAAGTATATTAAGATGAACTATGTAAAAGCCAAACTAGGCAACCAAACATATTTCTTCTTTCCTTTACTTCAGATCTTCAAATGAAACTTGGCAATTATAATAATATTTAAGATCTGTGTATCAAAAGTCACTGGGAAAGTAAATTTGGAGCCCTGTCAAAATAATTTTTCTAATTTTAGATTTTTGTCAAGTACTGAGGGGTATCTGAAAACATATACTAATTTGTAATACAGAGAATACCACTGCAAGTCTCTGAAAGATCAAATCAATGCTAAAATAAATACAGATGTTATTTAAAAAAACCCAAAAATCCATATGTGAAGATTACATGAAATGAAAATTTTATTCTAGATTTATCTCATATGAAATGATGAGAACTTAACATTCATGATTGCTTCTTGGATATTGAGCTCTAAAACTACCAAGTTCTTTGCCATGCCCCAACTATATAAGTACCAATTTAGCTTGAAGTGGCACATTACAGGGAAGGATGTTTCATTTCATTGAACAATGGAAAGCAACAGTTGGAACTTTGGAAGTTCTTCCAAACTGATTATTTTCTTAGGTTTCAGCCTCCCAACTTGGAAGGCAACAGGAAGAAATTTTTGCTTCTATGGGAGAGTGTTTCCCTATAGTGAATTTTTATACCTAGGAAATGGTGGTGCTATTGCTAACAGAAGGCATAAAAAGACATGGGAGGTCTCAGCTCATCAAGATCTCTTGATTCAAGATGCCATTATCCACTAAATTAATGCAACTTCTGCTTAATGAATTTTTCTCATACCATGCCCATAAAATATCCCTGCAAAATACCACTTTGCACTTATAAATAAGAGAGAAACAAGAAAACCCAACATATTGATATTCTAAAAAAATGTATTTCCCATAGATGTCTCAAACACTCAGGCTATCAACATAAGCCTCAAAGGTCAGTCCAATCATAGAATGAGTTTTGGATTGATTTAACAGCTATGTCAAATGGATATCAACAGATTTAATGATGATAATTTTGCTTAATGTGAGAACACATGACAAGATGCTGGTGAAATCATTACCAGAAACACTATTTATGAGTTCCTTATTGAAGAGGAGGTTGTCTTCCCCTCCTTCTTACTAGTTACTGTAGATACATGCAAGACTAGTGGTACTGACTTTTGTTTCAAAGGCCTGTGAATAAGCACTTAATTATGTTCATAGTGATTTGACATCATTATACCATTTAATCCAGAGTGTTTTGAAGTTATTCATTTTATAGCATGTTAAATATTTGAATATATTATGCTTGATATAAAAAGGTGATGAGTCATCATAAAATCTATTTGGAAATGCTGTCTTAGAGGGTTTATGTCTATATTTGTTGATTACAACCCAGAGATTTCTTGAATGGCAGCGTTGAACACCATGAAAAGGAGTGAAAAATTCACATTTGATCCTTATAAAAGCACTGCTTTCAGGGCCTTGAAAGCTTACTCAGTTGTTAAGAGTAGTTGTTGCTTGTGTAGAGGAGAGTTTTTAAAGGAACTCAGGAACTTTAGACTGACAGCTGTGGAAACTGCATGGGACTGGACTAGACCCTCTGCATTCCAGAGACAGTTATGTAGCTGCGTCTCTCTGAGGGGGCCTTAGCAGTGTGATCAGGATCTATCCCTGGTGCATAAGGCCACTTTCTGGATCCCATTAACTAACTATGGTCAGTCACATTGCTCACCCCTGATAAAGCAGGGAGGAGCTTGGTCCTGCCTCAACTGAATGTGCCAGGCTTAGTTGCCCCCCCCCATGAGAGAACTTACCCTGTTGGAGGAGGGGATAAGGAGTGTGGTGAGGAATGAGGTGTTGGGAGGAGGGATGAGAAGGGGATCTGTGATTGGTATGTAAAATGAATTAAAAAATACATAAATAATGATGAAAATGTACATTTTGAAAAGGTCATTGGATTTTACCATTTATATATTTAATTACCTTAAAAAGTAAAAAAAAAAAAAAACACCTCTATGTTAATCCTAAATTTTAACTGTTTTTGTTGTTGTTGTTGTTATTGTTAATCTCCTCATATTATGTGCCTTGAAACCAGACTACAGTTTAATTATCCATTTTCAACTCAACCAGACTTCTGCTGCTAAGGGGCAGGCCATACCAGTGAGAAGAACAAATGAGTGACCTTCATGCCATCTGAACTGTCCCAATTCCTAGATACTGTTCGCCAAGATCCATTCCAACACCTACCCCTTCTACCTTATCACCAGATCTGCCCCCAACCCTAGGGTACCACTATTATCCAAATGCAGGCCACACCAGTCAGAACAACAGGGGTAGGCCACATCACTCAGAAGAACAGAGATTCTCTGCTGCACAAAAACCCAAGCTAACCATCAGAAGGCCAGTTCCCAATATGCACAGAGACTCCCTACTAGATTAGCTGTAATGCCAGCCACACAAAGACAAGAAGACCAAAATGGAAATAGAAACTGAGTAACAAAACATCCATGTGACAAATACAAACTCAAAAGTCAGGGCCTAGACCTATAATCATCCCAAATCTAGATGCCTAACACCAGTGTAAGAATACAATCTACAACAGTAAGGGCAATATGGCAATATCAAAGCCCAGCTATCCTACAACAGCAAGATATGAATATTCCAGTGCAGCTAAAGCACAAGAAAAAAAACTTAAAAACAAATTTATGAAGATGACAGAGGTCCTGAAGAGGAAATGAAAACCTCCCTTAAAGAAATCAAGGAAAAGACAACCAAAAATTAGAGGAAATCAATAAATCTTTTAAAGAATGCCAAAGAAGCCAAGGGGGTAGTGGTAGGGTAAGCAGGTGAAGGAAACTATTCAAGACCCGAAAATAAAAATAAAATCAATAAAGAAAACACAACCATAGTGAATTCGGGAAATGGAAATCTGGGTAAGTGAACAGAACTACAAACATAAGCATCACCAACAGAGTACAAGAGATGAAAGAGATAATATCAGGTGTTGAAGATATGGTTGAAGAAATTGATTCATTGGTCAAAGAAAATACTGAATCTAAAAATCTCCTAACACAAAACCTCCAGGAAATATGGGACGCTATGCAAAGTATGTTCTAAGAATAGGAGAAACTAAAAATTAATAGGAATCAAAGAAGGAGAAGAATCACAACTCAATAACCCAGAAAATATATTTAACAAAAATTATAGAAGAAAAATTTGTTAACCTAAATAAGGGTATGTCTATAAAGGTACAAGAAGTTTACAGAATACCATATAGGACCATAAAAGAAAGTCCCCAGTCACATAATAATCAAAATTCTAAATTTACAGAAAAAAGAAAATATTAAAAGTTGCAAGGGCAAAAGACCAAGTAACATATAAAGGTAGAACTATTACAATTACATCTGACTTCTCAATGGAGACTCAAAAAGCCAGAAGGGCTTTAGATGTCTTGTAGACTCTAAGAGACCACAGATGCCAACCCAGACTACAATACCCAACAAAATTTTCAATCATCATAGGTGAAAAAAACAAGATATTTCATGACAAAGCCAAATTTAAACAAAATCTATCTACAAATACAGCCCCACAGAAAGTACTAAACAAAAGAAACCCCAACCCAAGGAAGTTAAACATACCCACAAAAATACAAGCCATAGATATTTTCCATGAAATATGCAATCACAATAGACATTTGAGAGAGAGTGTGTGGAGTTTCACATTAGATGTTATACTTTCATAGCTAGTTCTTTTACTTGAAAACTAGCTTTTACAGGTGATGCTGCAAGTCTACTTACTGTTCTGTTCTTTAGATGAGTGTTGATCTATAGATGTATGTTGTAGACAAATTGCTAAATGTTCTTATTAAATAAAAAACTCAGAGCCAGAAATTGGGCTTAAAGACTGAGAGACATCAGAGGAATAGTAAAAGCCACAGCTAACCTCACCTCACCAACTCCACAGCTTCCAAAGTGAGCTACTTCCTGTCTACCTACACCTCTGTGCCTTTCTGTTCTGTTCCCTCATTTGCTCTCAGCCCAGCTACATTACTTCCTCTTCCTGCCCAGCTCTGTCACTCCCTGTCTGTCTGTACAGACCTCCAGATCTCTATGTTTAGTGCTCGGATTAAAGGCATGTGTCACCATGCCTGGCTCTGTTCCCCAGTGTGGCCTTGAACTCACAGAGATCCACACAGATCCCTGCCTGCCAAGTGATAGGATTAAAGGTGTGTGCTACCATTGCCTGACTTTTGTTTACTATAGTGACTGGCTTTTTGTTCTGATCCTCAGGTAAATTTTCTTGGGAGACAAGGTATATTGGGGGACACAATATATCACCACAGTATGTTTTAATATTTTAACAGCACCTAATATGTAAAGAAGTTGAGAATTATCATAATCATTAGCTCAGTGCAGGACATAAATTATCCATCACATTGCTATAACAAGTTCATAGTTTATGTATTTTATGTGGTGATTTTATATATTCCTAAGATTTTCTATATTTTATATTGAGAAATATACATATATAATCTCCACAATTCTTACAGATTAGACATTGGCTTATTTCATCACAACTGACTGGATCCTTAGTGAGTTCTTTTTGGCTGACATATATTAGGATCAAACAATTAATTAATTGAGCAAAAACTCAATTGATATTTCACTCTTCATTGCTTTCAAGCTTATTAGTAATTAGCTCCAAATTTCTAGTTTTTGTCAATCTTCAGTTGATCTCCTTATGCCTCAAGCCAACTAAATGTTAACTTTCTACAAAACAAGTTCCACATGACCTTGGGAATATCCTTCCTTGGTTTCATGAATTAAAAAGGAAGAAAAAATGAACAAAATAAACAAAATCACAAATTTCAACTCTTGTTCTAAACTTTTTGAGCTCTGCTAGCTTGCTGTTTTTCCAATTAACTCTCCTGGTCTTTCTCACACATGCTTACCTCATTGAACACATGAATATTTAAACCAGAATGTTAAGATTTTTGCATCATGTATCTTATACATCTATATTATATTGGATTTCTCTTAACATTTTCCAATTCCAAATTTATAATCTTAAAACACATTTATTTGGCAGAACTTGGTGGTATGCATCTTTAATCGCAATACTTGGGAGATACAGACTGGTAGATGCCTATGAGTGAAAAGGCATCTTGATCTACAAGGTAAATATCAGACCAGCCTGGGATACAGCAAGAGCTTGTTTCATTTTTTTTCTTCTTCAAGTGGAGTGATTGTATTTACAATTTTTGGCCATGAAGCCAAAGAAATTAGGAAACAAACTTGGGGAAGCGATCCACAAAATTGTATTTTGTATGTCCATTCAAAAATTCAGATGTTTAATTTTTTTCTAGCTATGTCTTTATGGACAAAATCAGAAATATTTATTTTATAAGTTACTTTGGAATACCTTGGCCCAGTGAAGTACATAAAATTATCTATCACATTGCTGTAATGATTTTATATATTCCCATGGCCAATGTTTTCTCTAAGGACATGAAAATGCCCTATTTATTCAACAGAAATGAAGTTCAGGAGAAGTCTCATAGAGAAAATATAGACTTGCAGAAACAAAAAGACAAAGAAGCTTCTGTACTAAAATTGAATGGCAATATAAATTTCAATATAATCATGCAAAGGATATTATAAAAAAGCCAATAATTTAGAGGTATGTTGAAAGGGCAGGAATGGTGCCTAAGAGGTTACAGGAAGTTTTCATATAGAACTCATGATTTTATATGGAACATGAAAGACAAAAGGAGTTTGCAAGTTGAACTAAAAGACATTTCGACATTCATTAGCTTTTCTTTGCTTTGTGGATATATTCATAAAATTCACTATACAGGTGAGTATTACAGGTTCCTTTTTAATAGTCTATTCAAATCATCCTGGTAGGGAAATTGTAATTAATTGTGTTGGAATTTGTTCCATTTATTATGTTTTTTCATATTCCTGAAACACTCTTCTAGGGCTGTAGAAATCCCACATCTACTCAAGTTTTATGAGTTGATGAATTGAACAGATGGCTAATATCACTCATTACACTCTAAGAAGGTGACAATTTCTGTATTCTGGGAAAATCTATAATCTTAAACCCATAATAACATTGTTCCTTAAATTTAATAAATGCTTCTTTATTTTTCTTACTTTTAAACATCCACATAAAGGAAATATTCATTAGATAAAAATTTACTATTTTTCAAGAGACTCATTGAAGACTGTTTTTAGGGTTAACTGAATTTGCCCATTTGGCTTAATCTTAAGAGTCTTATGATTCCAATGTTGTTTTTAAATTTTTATTGTTATTGTTTTGGTTTGGTTTAGTATTTTTGAGACGAAGTCTCGTTGTGAAACCCTGACTTCTGTAACTTGTAAATTTTACAGAAAACCAAGACTTTGTGGAAAACAAATTAACTCATCATTTTTCCCTAAGTCATCATTGATAGCTTGAGATGCTAAATAAACATGTACTTCGACACTGAGTAATCTAAGGTTTATTAGAGTTAAAATAATCACACTCAAATTTCCACAGATATTAGAATAATTTATCCCTTCTGTTCAGGACCATTATAGTAAATATGCCTTTTCCTTAAATCACCCTCTTTAGGTAATTTATCCCCATATAACCATTTTTCAGAGAATATTCTTTATCTATATTTGTCAACCAAATGAAACAATGTATATTTTTAGGATTTATATGAGATAATATATATATTCAACCATACATGTCTCTGTATTAAGCATGTTTCAGCCCAGTGTTTAAAGGAGATGGACATTTATTGCTTTTTTGAGGTTTGGACGGACGTGTTTATCTACGAAGCCTGGCCTATAATGTTCAATGCTCCTGCCTCCATCTCCTAAGTGATAGGGTTATAAGCATGTGCCACCTGTAATATGAGCTTATAGAGAGTATTCAAAGCTATTTTCAGATATCACTCATTGAAATATGATAGTAGGCAAATAGTTTACAAAATTATAATTTTTAATCTCTAAAATAAAATGAAGATGATCTTCCCCATTATAATGTTCTGCATAATTTCCTTTCAAAAGGAAGTACAAGGTGGACATTTTAATTAGCATTTTATTCTTTCAATCAATGAATACTTGGTTTGTGATGGCTAAGAAAATTATGTGAATTGATTACTAGTAAAATGTATTTCTAGTCTTTTGAGTGGATTCTAAATTAAAGTGTAAGAATGGGAGGTGTAAAACAGCTTATATCATGACCAAGGAGAAGGCTCATTGAGTAAAAGCATTTGTTAGGTTAGACTGACCACTTGCGTTTTATCACTGGTATCTAGATTTAAAAAAAAATGTCAGATGTGGTGAAACGTGTCTGAAATCCTAGCACTTCTACAGTAATGTGGGAAATGTAGACAAGAGAATCTCTGAGAAATTAACAAGCTGGAGTTATGCAGAGCAGTATCAAAACATAAGATACAGCCTACTTCAAAGAGTGGGATGGCAAAAATCAACATGTGAAAGTTGTCCTTTGTCTTACACATACATTCCACAGCACACATAACACACATGAACCACACTCACACATGTACACTAATTAAACTAATTAGTTCATTAACTAATTAATACATAACTCATATCCACAGCTAGTCAGAATCCAGTACCTATTGCCATTTCCTGTTCAAAAAACAATGTTTCTATTAAATTATTTAGAATGTATTTTCAATACTTGATGACATATACAAACAACAAGAGCTTTGTTAATATGATAACAGTTTTATGCACATGGAAACAGGCATAGAGGATATAATAACATGACCATGCTCATAGAGCTGGCAGGAGAAAGAGCTAGTATTGAATCTGGGTTATTACACCCAGAGATTGGCATGCTTATAATCATGATGACAGCTGTTTTTCCATTTTGTCCAATATATCGAAATATGGATCTACTCAATAAAACTACTAAGGATCAGGTATTTTAAAAGTGTTTTGATCTGATTTCAATTTTTTTTGAAACAGTTAATTTTGCTCATGTTATTTTTCATTTTTTTCTTCATGCTTTGTTTAGAGAAACAATATTTTCAGATTTGTTTTACTTCTTTTTTATACAAAGTATTTTTTGTCATGGTATATGCAGGTAACATCTTTATTATTTCTGCAACTGAGAAAATGTTGGAGTCTAGAGGCCTCAGGAAGGGAAGAGACATGTTCTCAACTGCCTTTAACTGACTCGGAGATACCCTGTGGCAAAGACACAGACCTTTCAACCTCAAACAGACTTTTCATAAGCACCCTGGAAAACAGAGGAAAGGATGATATGGGGCCTAGGAGGAAGGAAAACTAGTTGTTCATCTTATGCTGGAAATATTCCTTTGAGTGGAGTTGAATAATGAAATGAGGAGGCAATAGAACATAGTCTCTGGACATTGACTTTGATGATGACATTAATAATTGAGGTGTTGTAAGGGATGGAGTCTACTCTTAAATAATACAGGTCCTTTAGGGGCACTACATTTTCCTCTTTTAGTTCCTTATTTTGTTGTAAAGGAGCATGACTTAGAATTAAAAGTCATCCCTATGAACTTGTAATAATAATATAATAAACATTTAACTCTGGACAAGCTTTTAATGTATTTTATTCTTGAGTTAATAAATGTGAATTATGTGAGTTTTTGGGTCTTTTATCATGGATGCTAAAGAATATCATATATTTAGATTTTGGACAAATCTTTCAGTATCTGGAGCTGCCTAAGAAACATACTGACATTTAATGTTTTATTCCAATTATTCCTTAATTTCTTCTTCAACAGTTCATTGCCCCAACTCTGCCATTACAGTAAATGGTGGACATTTTACCCAGTGATTCTTTTCCTAAATTTATGGTGTTATCTTTGATACCTCCGTTTTTTCCAGTGTCACTTCCAATTCAACAGCAAGATTTATTATCTACTATGAGGTGCCTTTGGACATTTATCACCTCCATTACAACCCATAGCTGTTGTCACTGATATGTGCCCCTAGTTTCTTGAAAAATCATCTCTACACCTCACTTTCACATTTAATCTTCTTTATAACACCAGTGGTTGCATTTTAAAAATTAATAAATTAGTTCACCATGTTTATTCTCTTAAAATGTGGTAATAGTTATTATTTGATTAAAATATTCTACATGTCTTAATCTATGCATGTGCTGTGATTTGGTCTCAGATATTTGCCATGATCCCTCTTCTCTCTTTAATATACTCTTGCTAAATTCATGGAGAACCCTCCTTCATTTCAAACACACTCTTTTTCCAAATTCCTCGACCATTAATTGTTCTTTTCAATTTTCCACATTTTTGACAAGAAGTAGATTAATTTGAGATTGCTTCCCTGAACATGCTCAATAATAACAGAGAAGCACAATATCGTGGTGTTTGTGTGTATGTGGTTTTGTGTGTGTGGTTGTGTGTGTGTGTGTGTGTGTGTGTGTGTGTGTGTGTGTGTGTGGTGTTATCATTGTCCATGTCCATGATGTGTGACCATATATGCATGCCTGTGGAGGTCACAATGTGATTTGAGAAGATTATCTCCATCCAGCTCCTGCAAACTTTCT
This sequence comes from Peromyscus leucopus, assembly GCF_004664715.2. Taxonomy (NCBI): domain Eukaryota; kingdom Metazoa; phylum Chordata; class Mammalia; order Rodentia; family Cricetidae; genus Peromyscus; species Peromyscus leucopus. The sequence continues at coordinate 85,242,729 of NC_051068.1, forward strand.
GAGACAAGGGTCACTTATTGAACCTAGAATTCAAACTTGCTAGTCTGGCTGGTTAGCAAGGTCAAAGGATCCATCTGTCTCTGTCTTCCTAGCTTTAGGATAGAAGATGTGTATCACTATGTCAGTCTTTTTCCATGAGTACTGAGAATCAAAATTTATGCCACATTCTTCCATTATAAATACTTGAACAACTGATTTATCTCCCTACACTCTGTATTCATCTACAATTTTGCCATAGTAGATGTAATTTCTATGTTTCCTTGAATAGTTTCCAAATAAGACCCCAGCATATATCTCATTTTGCATGCACTTCAGGTAAGCCACTTCCTATCAATATCAAGATAAGTCTTTTATTTTTGAATCTGGGAGGACTTTTAACTGCCTCAAACATTTGAGTAATAAGGTGTAAGCAGTATGGTGTGATTTCAGAAGTTAGGTGAGATAAAGGTCTAAGTGTTCTCCTTGAAGGTTTGCTGTGTGTGTACTTTTCATGGAGACATGTGCATCTCTGTGAGAAGTCCAGATCACATTGAGAGAGCCCATTCTTTGGTTCTCTGATCATTCCTCTAAAATGAGCTCACTTTCTGCTTGATAAGTACCATCCCAGCATCCCACAGTAGGAATGAGGGACAGAGATGCTTCTGGTTAACAATTTTAGAAACTCTCAAAAAAAAAAAAAAAAAAAAAAACAAAAAAAAAAAAACCCAGATAATACAGAGCAGGGACAAGTGATCTCTGTTGTGCACAATGCAAATACTTGCCCAGATTCTCTATGACCATAACAATATAGACAATTTTTTATTCCACTTGGCTCTAGAACACTTTGTTCTGTGGCAACAGGTATCCAGAGCATTGTTTCCGTTCTAACAGAATTTAAGTGCTGTTTAAAATAGGGAGTATTACCTTTGATAAGATAATATATTCTTTGTGTTTATTGGTAGAAATCACAGCTATGAAGTCACTATACTGTTGTATCAAGGATACTTTATGTTTTTATTAATTACATAATTTTATTTCTGTTCCTATTTTAAACCATAAGAAAAATACTATTAGCTAAATTTTATTTTATATATCCTACTGATATTTTTTAATGCTTTTGCCATAGAGTGGGAACTTATTTTTTGTATTGTATATATTGCAAACATTTAAGAACAGCATTGTATCCATCTTCATTTTCATATTTTTTAATGAAACATTTTTTCATTTTATCTGTTCTATAAGAATTTTATACAGTATATTTTGATCATAATCAAACATCTCTTTTAGTTCCTTTCAAATCGACTCCCCTTCTCTACCCATATAACTCTGTGTCCTTTTAAAAAAATTCATTAAGAATATTTCTTGCTATTTTTTTATTCTTGGATGAATGGCCTTCCACTGAAAAGTGGTATATGTACTGGATAAATTTTTAATTTTTTTTTTTTTTGGTTTTTTTCGAGACAGGGTTTCTCTGTGTAGCTTTGCGCCTTTCCTGGACTCATTGGTAGCCAGCTGGCCTCGAAATCACAGAATCCGCCTCTCTGCTAGTCTGGATTAAGGCGTGCAACACGGCTAAATTTTTAATTTTTATAATATACTATATTAAATATTATATTGTCTAAGAAAATAATGCAATTTTATTAACAATAGAATTATATAGTCAACCTGATAATATTTTCTAGATCCATATCCTATTAGAGAAATTCTTCTTTTGTGGACAATCCCTGGATGATTTTCTTTGAAATATTTTTCTAAGATGCAAGTATTTGATATTTTTTAAAAAACGGATTTCAAATTGTGTGTATATACACATGTATTTGTTTATTTATTTCATGTGTATGAATGTTCTGTCAGCATGTATGTACCATGGACAGTATGTTTGCCTGGTGGCCACAGAGGTCAAAGGAGGGGTTTTAAATCCCTGGAACTGGAATTGAAGATCATTATAAAGCACTACCCATGTGCTGGGAACCAAACCCAGGTCCTCTGGAAGAGTGAGAAGTTATCTTAAATATTGAGCCATCTTTCTACCTGCCTGACCCCACACACATTTCTACGTATTTTTTCTTCCTTTCTCTCTCTCTCTCTCTCTTTCTTTTTTTTTTTCAGAAATGATCTCATTAGGTATGCCTTGTTTGTCCTAAAACCTTAGTCTTTTTTCTCAGTCTTCTAAATGCATGAAATATAGGTGCCTGCCATCATGATGACGATTTCAGGTTTTTATGTTAAATCATCCGTCCACCTAAATTATGCTGTATGTTTTGTGCATATTTGTTTTCTTTAAAATTTAACTCAATATCCAAATAACATTTCTTTCTTTTTTTTTTTAAGATTTATTTATTTATTATGTATACAGTATTCTGCCTGCATGTGTCCTTGCATGCCAGAAGAGGGCACCAGATCTCATTACAGGTGGTTGTGAGCCACCATGTGGGTGCTGGGAATTGAACTCAGGACCTCTGAAGAACAGTCAGTGCTCTTAACCACTGAGCCATCTCTCCAGCCCCCAAATAACATTTCTAAATTGTTTATTTCTTCTTCCGTAAGTGAAAATTACTTTTCTTTGGTTTACAAACCACCTGTATAACGTTAATTCCATTTCTCTGTCCCTAACATGTGTTTCTATAACAGTTTAACTTACTTGTCAATTTCTATTTCCTTCTCTTAATATATCTTCTTTTATCTTTTAGCTTATTTGCATTTTTTACATTATAAAGAACTATTTAGTTTCAAATAGTCATCAAAAAGAATGAAATCATAAAACTTTCTTTTACTTTCAAAAGATGAAAGAAATGAATGCAGAAGGTCCTCACGGGTGCATATGCCATATTCTAACTTTTATACCATCAAAATATTGAACTTTATTAATTTTGTTCATAATGCTTTTAATTGTTGAGATCTGGAAGGAATAAAGAACAATGGTATAGAAGTCTTGTATATATTAATGCAGCTAGAATAGAATTTTTTTTGAGATCATACAGACATATTCAAGAGTACAGATTGTGACTGTATATGTTAAAGTGAGTTTGAAAGCACCATGAATATCAATTAGATGTTACATAATACTGGTACTGAGAGCTTTATTTCTTGTCACACACACACACACACACACACACACACACACACACACACACACACACGAAGTCTGTCTAAATGGAATTCCCCAAATAATGGGGCAGGGGGAGCTACGACACTTAGAACATATCTTGTCACCAAATGAAGCTTCCAGTAAAGGGACTAGGTTACATCTAACTGAGTTGTTGACCAAAGGAGTCCCAGAGGAACCCCCAAACATTCTAGTCTGCTCCCAGACCATGGGTTACTCTCCACAAACTGACTGCAAGGCCACATTGCTAAACACATCAATTATACAATTCATTGAACATGTAGAAGTTGAACTGGTGCCTTCATAGAGCTTTCAAACTTTCATTATAAATGTTACATATAACATTGATGGAAGATAACAAAATAGTAGAGCAATAAAGCAAAATGGAAAGCAATAAAGATATAACATGGGCATATAACAAAATAAGTCAAAGGAAAGGGTAACATGATTTTTGGAGTGCAAACATAATGAAACTGTCAGCCTAAATTTTGAGGGTTAATGAATCAAGGACATGCGCACTCACTTCTCTATTGTACAGCAGCCTAGAAGTCCTTTCTTGTTTAATAATATAAAGTTATGAGGGAGTAAAGTTAGAAAGTAAAAAATTAAAACTGTATTACCTTATAAATACAGGGTCATTTAAATAGAGAAAACAAAGAATCAACTAAAATAACCCTACATGAAAATGCAAATTTAGAGCTTGTAGAATATCAGACCAATGTAGAGAATCAATTTCATTTACGTTAACCAACAATGGGTAATGTCAAAATTAAAATGAATTTTAGAGGAACTACACTATAAATTTTGTGTAATTTATTTTCATACTTTTCTTTCTTTTGTATAAGATGCTATAAATTAACATCTCACCAACATAACTGCCTAAACATGAGCTGAGCAGAAACAACATTGGTAGATATGCCAAAGTAGATATAGGAAAGACTGTGAAGCATTAACTTTACTCAAAGAACCAGAGATAACTAAGGAATACTGAGAGCCAGATAAATAGTCTTTCTTAGGAATGAGCACATGGATTCAATACTAATTAGTTAGCTCTGAAAACATACATACAGGAAACATCATACAGATGGAGTAGGTTACATTTAGGAATAATGTGTGTATATATACACACAGTTGATGTGTGTGTGTGTGTGTGTGTGTGTGTGTGTGTGTATGTGTGTGTGTGTGAGAGTGTGCGTGTTTATATGCATGAAATGACAAGTAAAAGAAAGAGGGTATGAATATTCAGGGAATACTGTACTTCTAATCTCAAAAACAACAGAACAAGAATTATTTTTATTTTTCTTTATTTATAGTTTTTATTTATAGCAAACCACAATGTCTTAAACATATCAATATTAAAATTTCATTTTATTGCTTTTTATATTACTTGAAATATAAACTTGAGAATTTCACAAAAACATATTATACATTACTCTCACTTCATAATTCTCTCAACTTTTCATTCTTCCTAAAAATCCCTTTTATACATTGATGTCAGTTTTTGTTTGTTTGTTTGTTTTGTTGTTTTGTGACCCATTGAGTTCAACTAGAGCCCTATGTGTGATCATGGATTTGGAACAATCCATTTTAACTTTGTGGGCTCACTAGTGAGTAAGCAACTGAAAAAATATGACACTCCTCCTAGAGCATATAAATAGCAAATAGTTCAGCAGGAAGAGGCAGGGACCATGAGCCATGCCCTCTCCATTATTGATAGTTGACAGGGGCAGTTTTTTGAAGGCTTAGTTCAGAATAAATAAAAAAAATTCTTAATTAAAAAAAAGAATTATTTTTTCAAAAGAAAAGAAAGAAAAGAAAACAGCAGCTTCTGGGGTTAGTGATTTCAGTGCCATGACCATTCTAACTTGTATTTCTTTACCGAGAAAACTTATAGGTTCCACCTAAATAATTAAAGCTTAGAGGGCCCCCGATTAGTTCTTAAGAAGCAAGGTAAGCCAATTCTCTCCTGACTGATGTAATTTCTATGGGGAATAGTTAAGAGTACAGCCTCAGTTTCCATATTAGTACATTGAGAGCCTAAAACCTTTCTCTTATCAATTTGTGAAAAAATAAATTTGATAAAATGGCTTATATGAATTGATACTGTAGGTATGACCTATTTAAGTTATAAATGTCAGTTGTAATTATTATGTTAGAAATCATTGAACAGTGGGTTTGAGTGTACCTTCTCTGTTATAATAGCTCATTATCTTGAACATGGTGATGAATGTTTTAACTTTTTGGAAAATCCTGTTAAGGTTTTGTATGTATGTATATATAATATTTCTGTTGAGTTTGGTGTGCTTTACTAACTCTCCAATAGAACTTATATAATGTGATATTCCATGGCATCAATTAAGAAAGCTTCAGTTTGACCTTGATCTCAGAAAGATCTGCCTGACTCTGCCTCCTTAGTGCAAGGATGCTATGCAGTGGTGGCACATGCCTTTAATCCCAGCACTCGGGAGGCAGAGGCAGGCGGATCTTTGTGAGTTCAAGGCCAGCCTGGGCTACCAAGTGAGTTCCAGGAAAGGTGCAAAAAAGCTACACAGAGAAACCCTGTCTCAAAAAAACAAAAAAACAACAACAAAAAAAGAAAGCTACAGTTTATTTTATATAAGCACCTGGACCACTCCAGTAAGCTTTGTGCTTGCTCTTGTTATATGGACCCAAAAAGTACTTTCCTTTTGTTCATACTGAGCTGAAGTACTCAAATGATGGACAGTCCATTGGGAGATCTTAGAAAGGAAGAAATGAAATGTAACTTGAATAAAATATTGACATAGAAAGATTGGAAAATATCATTCTTGCATATCCTACAAAGGAAAGTGGACAGTTAAACTCACCATGGAGCAGAAGACATTAAAAGGGTAAAATATATGAACATCAGCATTTCAGAAAGATCAATGAGTGATACTCTTTACTGCAAAATCTAGAAATCTGGAAGCAAGGAATAGAGTGACAAGCTTGAGGTTCTTCTGGAAAAGGACACTCAATGTGGAAACCAGTCATTCACATTTACTTTAAATGCTCAGTTATAGAGTAAATATCTTTCCTGGATTTTGCACTGTAGACCAGGCTGGCCTGGAACTCACAAAGATCCGCCTGCCTCTGCCTCCCAAGTGCTGGGATTAAAGGCATGCGCCACCACCGCCCGGCCAATGAACAAATTTTTTAATTTAAAATAGCATTTATCTTCTAGTTAACAATATTATTTTGCCTCTTTACTATCAGATTCTAATGTCATGATTGATACAAATGTCCTAAATTACTTTAAGAAAATAATTCAACAAGCAAAGAGGTTTTTGTTTTGTTTTGGTTGGTTTGGTTTGGTTTTTCAAGACAAAGATTCTCTGTTCAGCCCTGGCTGTCTTAGAACTCCCTCTATAGACCAGGCATGTGACAGAGATGTGCCTACTTTTGCCTTCAAAATTGCTATGATTAAAGGCATATACCACCACCATCTGGCAAAGCAAAAAAAATTAAATATATGTAGTGAAATACTATATATTATCTTTAACTATATTATATATAATTTCATTGTGCATTAAATTTTACTGATAGATCCATACTTAATTATAAATAAATAATATGAAATATATAATTTTTGCTATTATTATTTTAATGAGGATATAGAATCATACTGAAAAACTGAAATATAAATACTACAGCTCAGATAGGATTAAAAAGAGAAAGTATTAATTTTACTCAATATTTGATTGTACAAACCCTGTCCTTCTTAAAACATGATAATGCATAAATTTCTAGGATACTTTTTATGATTGATTTGAAATGCCTAATGGTCTGTGATACTTTCTTTATTTCTTGTCTTGAGATAAGGAAGATAGCTTTTGAGATTTCTATGTCTAATGCAAGCAATAAATATTTATTTAGTGGACATCTATAACGCAAACACCCACAGCTGGATACATCATTTTACATCATATGTAATGACTGTTATGAAGATGAAATAACAGAATTTAATCTATCAAAAGATTTGCTTCCTAAACGCCTCATTTTTGTAGCATTATTTGGAATTTGGAATTTCTGGCTAGGACTCATAAAAGAATGTAAATTACAGTCACTGGAGATTATTCAGATTAAATAATATTTTTAATCTTTAAATGGCATCTAACTTCTTGATCATTTTTCACATTTTATATTATTACTTGGTTTCAGAAGAAAATAATATTGGTGTTTATGAGAGACAATATACCATTCTTATATAAATTTTCCTAAGTTCTTTACATGTGGACTACAATCATAGCTGTAGTTAAATAACCACACAGAATGACAGAGTTCAAGGTTATTGGATTTTTTTTTAATTTTACAATATAATTTAATTCTACATATCAGCCATGGATTCCCTTGTTCTCCCCCCTCCTGACTCCCTCCTCTTCCTCCCAGCCCACCCCCCCATTCCCATCTCCTCGGCTATTGGATTATTTAAAGTTTTGTCATAAGATCATTGATCATAATATATCTAATGCATTATTTCATTCATGTCTCTATATATCTCATCTATCCATTTATTTCCACAAATGTGTATAAATGTAGTTAACGTAAGTAAAGTACCTAACATAGGTACAGCAGGAAACAGTTTCAGCACTTAAAGGATTTAGAATCCAATATTTTTCTAAGTTATTTTATTAAATGTACACTGGTTATTGCATGTGTATACATATTTGGATAGACTCAAGCTCAGAGAATTAGAAGAAATACTGTGTGCATATATTTAACTATGCATATATTTATATATATGTATATACAAAAATGTGCAAGTATGTTTTCAGTTTCTCTTTCTACCTATTTTTGAAAAGATTTTATCTTTGCATATGTGTGTGTGTGTGTGTGTGTGTGTGTGTGTGTGTGTGTGTGTGTGTGTGTGTTCTGTCATTCAGATACCAAGTGAGCATTGGGAAGTCAGTCAGAAGAAAACTTGTGGAGACATTTCCTTCCTTCTACTTTAGGAAATTGAATTCAGACTATCAGGCTTAGTGGTAGTCATTCTTACCAGTTGAAGCATCTTGTCAGCATGCTTTACACAGATTACTGTCTTAATTTTGTTCATGTTATTGTAGGTATTATATTATTTAGAATAGGAACTATGCCAGGTGCAAGGTAAACTGTATTTAGCATAATCCTCACAATTTGCATGGCAGCCATTTGTATTTGTTTATTCTTTGGTTTGCCTTTTTACATAAATTGCCATAACTTCTCAGAAGAGTTTCAAATACATATAAAATATAAATAGTGCTGGGCAGTGGTGGCGCACGCCTTTAATCCCAGCACTCGGGAGGCAGAGGCAGGAGGATCTCTGTGAGTTCGAGGCCAGCCTGGACTACCAAGTGAGTCCCAGGAAAGGCGCAAAGCTACACAGAGAAACCCTGTTTTGAAAAACCAAATATTATATATTTTCCAGTTCAACTGAAAATAGTTGAATATCCCAAGCATTTGTTTATAGTTGCTACAAACTGTTTCCTATGTAACCACTCTGTAGAATATCACAATCAGATACCTTATTATGAAATATTTTTAAGGCCATTCAAACTTACGATGCTTAGAATCATGGTGTGTGTGTGACTTAATATGTCTTTTGAAACTGTTATTTTTTGGAGGGGGGAACAGTTTAATCTTTACTTGAATTTCATATACTTTGCACTTTTGAAGACACAAACACCTTTGAAAATTATTTTGTGGAATTATCATCAATTTAGACTTATCTGATGTTTACACACAGGTTTTATTCAGATTATGTATCTTGGCAGGAATAAGACAAGCGATTTTGTATGCATTTGCTGGCATCCTGTCAGGTGGCACATGGTTTTGTTTGATTCTAGTATTATAGTCTCTCACAATTCCTCAGTTAGGCTGTCGTTTTCTAGGCATCTTCAAATAATGCTTTTACATTTCCTTTGGAAATTAATAAACATTTGTAGCAAAGTATTTCTAAGCATCTTGGACACCAGTTTTTAATGATGAGCTCTGATTCCTGTTTTGATTAATTTTTCACCATGTTTATTTTTGTGTTCATATTATTCTAACTTAGTCATCAATGCCCCTTACAGTTGATTTCTGTATCCTTCTGACATTCCTACACCTTTCATTGAGTCATTTCTTATTTTGTGGTATAGTAAGCTGCTCTTGGGTGTATTAATCACCTACTTGCCCAACTTGCAACTCAGCTATTTCTGTGAAGAGCCTTAGCTCATTTTTGTTGAAAATACTTTTAATGAATTCAGTGTTTTGAAATTTTTATTGTACCCCAGTCCTCCTAATGTACATATGAATATCACATACATATAAGCACACACACACACACACACACACACACACACACACGCACACAAGCATGCATGCACGCATACACCACATTTGGATGTAAACACTAGTTGATATTGTATCAGTTAGTTCCTGGCATTTGGTATATGATTGAATAAGAAAAACATTCTAACGTGGATTTATTTATAGAGTGGAGTGTATCATTCAGGCATAAAATGACATTCTGCAGTTTGCAATAATGGGCATACAAGTGAATAATGTTTTGGTAAACAAAATAAGCCATTCACTCTAATACCAGTGTTGCATGTGTGCAACACACACACAAAAAAATCAGAAATCATGCAAGATGAGAGCAGAATGATGGTTACGTGCATACTCCAGGACATCAGTTATTACCCATTCTTGTAGCCCTTTCTCATTTTGTGCCACATGCACACATACACACACTCACACACACACCAATGCCACATATGATGTAACCATTAACTGCTTGTCATTATTGTCTCAGTTAATGTCCTGGCATTAAGCTTTAAATGCCTCTTTCTCCATAACACAGGCACTTATAACTATTTTTTTTCCCAACTGATCTGTACTAGACATGTATTGTTAGATTATTCTTTATCAATTTTCTGGCATCATTTGCTAATATATTATTACATAAATTGATTCATAATTAATTCTTGAAAGTGTTTTATCTCCTGGCCATTCATTTATTCCATACACATGTCTTTCAGTACACCTGTGATACAATTATTGCATTCAGGTATTAGATAGCATAACACATATTATGAGGCTTCTGATATTACTTCAGTTTTTGCTTTGTAATTATTTTATTAAGCTTAGCATGTGTAGTAGTATTAGATAAAGAGAACTCATGCCACAACTCTATTTGATTGTTTTTCTCTAAATGGTTTTAGAAATGTCTGGAAAACAGCTTGTGGCTACTCTTTGATTTCTTCATCACATATTGTATCTGAATCAATATTGATGTAATTTTAACATTTTACTGTTTATGTAATTATTGTACTAGATATTATTGTATTAGATAAAATATTAGAATACTTAGTGTAATTCTGATATTTTACTGTTTAGGTATATTATTCATCAATTCATGTTTGCTGTTATCTCATTTCAAATTTTATTTAAATGTTTTGACCATTACTAAATGAATTTCTTTTCATGTGTTGAAGAAACTATTGGGTATTCTATTTGTTTCCATGTTTGAACATCAAATATCCAGATTTAATATTAACACATAGTAATTGTTTTATATGTTCTTTTTTATCTCATTTAGATTAACTAGAAAATCTTTAATGTTGGTGTTATTTAATTTTTATAAACATCCATTTACATTTTTTGCATATTGACTTTGTTCTTTTTAATTCAATTTGTATCCTTATTGAAAAATAAATTCAATCAATTTTTCTTGTACTTAAAATATTGAAGCATATTTGTATAGAATTCTATATTGTCTATTACTCTTTTGGCATTCTGTGCAGTTTTTTCTTTTATCGGTAACAGTAACTCATTTTTACAGCCCCTTTTCCTGTTTTAACTGAATTTTGCTAAATGGGTGATGATGGAAAGCACTGGTATCTGCAGCAGAGAAAGAAAATGGACTTTGAAAGGCAGAAAGCAGGAGGAGGGTAAAATTCCAGAACTGACTCAGGACCAAGTGGAAATTTTTCTTCTCTGAGGGTGAAATGAAGGCACTGTGAGGATGGGAGACTTTGCTTAATACACACAGAATATTCTCATTGTAAACTTACTGAAGATAATATCAGCTGGGGGAGTGAAGGAAACAAAGTGCAAGAGCTATTGAGCTTTTAAAAATAATAATCCTTGTTCATGGTGCAAAATTGAATGGGGAATTTCACTGTTACCTGACCTCTCACCCACATTTGCACAGCTGACTGGGCAGTGAATGGGAATCTTCCCTTGGCTTTCCAGACAAAGTGCTCACCTCCCCCCGCCCCCCACTTTTTTTAGAAAGCACTCAGTCTTTCTAAACACTGTGTTCTTATGTCCATGAACTTCTCCTTTTCAGAATCTGGAATTTCTTAATTCAGCTTCTCCCATAATTTTGTCATTAGAATGTTGATGACTCTCAGATTTAGGGACTCTCCCCTTCCATGTCTATTCAAGTAATATCACCCCTTTAATAACTGGATGTTCATGTTTCTCAGACCTGATAGTGAACAGACTATTGGGCACCATAAAACCAAACATGACCAGATTCTAATCCATAAACCTGTAAATATATTTCCTTATGTTGCCAAAAGGGACTCATAAGTCTACTTAGCTAAGGTTCTAGATATGGAAGATTTTCTAGTTAATTTGAGTGGCTGAAGTTATAGATAATTTTTTCCCTCGAGGGTTTTTATGTTGTATTTTTAGTTCCCAGGGTTGTGATGAAAGATGTAATAATAGGGACTTCGAGTAATTGATTCCATTGAGAAATGTTCAGGTTATTCCAAGCTAGTGCCAAAGGAAGGAACTAAAGGGTCTTTCTGTCATGAACAATGAAGTAATTGATGCTATGAGAGAAAATTGCTATAAGAATGATTGAAGCCACTGAGATCCTCTCTGGTAGTGTGATTAGTCCCTTCACAGGTTCCTGCATAACAGTTATTGTGAGAGCTTGAACCAATATACATACTCAATAATGGATTCAAAACTATGAGATAGATGATAAGCAACTTTTCTTCTGCAATATGTCATATTAATGAAAGTCATACTCATACTGGTGCATAGAACAGTCAGGTAAACTGATAGAATGAAAGAAGACCATGCATATCTTTTGATGCTGTTCTCTGATTCACTGTTTCTTTAGGAAATTCTTGGCAGACAGGAATTTCTAGTTTTATTTTGTTTTGTTTGCATCTAATTTCCATTAACTCTCTTCATCATGTGATATTCTTGGCCAAAATCAGCAGTATTGTTTATTTTACCTACTTGAACACACTAAACAGATAAATGTTTAAGTGTCTGGATTCCCTGCTAAGTATCATCTGTTGTCTCTTTCTTTTTTATACATCCCAGTTCACATCCTTTGGTGAATGTGTTTTAAACTTGGGGTTTCTAAATACTTTTCTTTTTTGTTTCAGATAGAACTTTTTGTTTCAGATAGAACTTGCAAAGCTGTTCATAGAAATTGAGAAAAAATTGTCTTTGCTCCAGTCAGGTCCTTTTGTGTCACTAACTGTAGTTTTAGTAATTGAGCTTAAGTTTTGCAAAGGCAGAATCCCGCCCCATGGACAATTGTTTTAATGTGTTTTGCTTTTATTCTCAGAATATATCTTTTTTAGGTGTCAAACCTAACAGCTATTTAATGGGAACTCAGTTGGCAGTTGTGGATTCCAAATATATGTCTTCTTGGATATTTTATGTTTGTAACAACTGCTTAGATTTTTTTGTTGTTCCTTTTTCTGTTTTTGTTTGTTTGTTTTATCATCTATGTCATTTAGAATGCCCATGGGCTAACACTGAACTTACTTCCCTTTATCAGTATTTGCTTTAATTTTGTCATGGTAACTCTCTGAGACCATGACAAAGAAGGCATTTTTTCCCTTGAGCCATGTCTCTAGAAAGATGATGTGTAACTATTTTCTGTGAATGGAACTATTCTGCTAAGAATGAGGATAGATGCTTAATAAAAACAAGGAAACTTAGAGTATCAGAAGACTCAAGAAATTCTCAAGACTAAGGAAGCTCATAAAGTTACAAGATTCCTGAAATTGTTCTCTAACATCAAATGAGCAGAAAATGATTGCTGAGGGAAATAACCTATTGCATGGAGTGGCCTGCAAGTTGATGAGTAAGCTCCAGGCATGCAGCTTTCCTGTGTCATCACCTATGATGAGGTGGTGTTTTCAAAGGCACAATAGTCTTCATGTCACCCATGTTCCAGTAATTAATGACTCAACTGTGCTCCTATAAGTAACTCAAATAAACACATTGAATTACTGAACTAGACTTTAATAATCTTTTCATTTGTCCTCATTGCATTATCTGTCATGAATAGACATTTTTTTTTTATGTTTCCACAGGAAAAGTCATGTAAGTCAAGTAACACCCAAGCTAGGTACAGTTACATGATCCCTGAAATACATGATAAGATGAGGTTCATCTGTCTAAGGGTAGATTGTCCTCTAGGGCAATCTGGATATGAATGTCTTTCCCCATATGATATAGGATTGTGTGCCTCATTTTTTAGTGGAAATTAGATGTTTCCTGGAATGGACATAGGTAAGACATGGAATCACACTGAATCATGTGAAAGCAGAGTGTTATGGGATGGGGGTAAGGAGGGGATCCCTGATTGGCTGTGTTCTTCCATGTAGAAAAGAAGGGCATAACTTCTTGATAAATAGAGCCCACTACATGAGTAATGGGATATCAACAAACTGTAAAATAGGCTGGAAAATATATTCTACATATGAAAAGAGGTAATAGGAAGATTATGGAGGTAGTGGTGTCTTCTTTGTTGTGGGCAACAAGACTTGCAATTGAGGTTAAGCTATCTTCTCATAAAGAACTTAACTGTGTAAAGGAATGATTATAGTAGAAAATAGACATGTATAGATGCAACTCTATGCACTAGCCACTGATTTGAGTCAAAGAGCAGAAAATGGAAGATGAGGAAGAAAAGCTGGCCTGTCATTTCACACACAGTACAAGATTTAAGTGATGCTTAAGATTTAAGAAAACACCGATTAGATAAGCTCTAAGGAATTTTGTTTGGCATGCCAAAACATGGAACAGTGCTGAAGAAAGGTGATTCAAATTGATTGAATGAAGATACTTTTTAGAGACAAACTTTAATATAAAAGAAGCAAAAATCCCACTTCTGTTAAAGCGCATGGAAAAATCATTTGGGACTCAACTACAAGCAACTTTTCTGCTGCTGACTTTCATAGTGCTGGGACGTACTGTCATTCTGTTGAAGGGACAGGATTGTCACCAGCAGCCTAGAGTCTATATAATGCCTTAAGAAATTGTTGCATAAGATTTACCTGGGGGTTCAGTTGAAGCAAGACTACTAGGGGTACAATCAAATGCCTTCTATGTCTACTACACAAGAAAGAACTCATTTCTGTTAGTGCAAATCAGGGCAAAGTCTCGTGATTTGAACTATCAAAGATTCAGTGGGGAGGTCACAGTTGTTTTGTTAAGGAGATGATGTGTTTTTAAAATTACTTCTAAACATGTGTGTTTATGTGCATATCAGTGTTCAGTCAGGAATTGAAGAAAATAATCATGGACACCTTAAGAGCTCAGAAAGATACAAGATGGAGGGGAGGGGCTCCCCATGGTTCTCTAAGGAGCAATTGCCAGGAAAGAATAGTGGTGAAGCCCCCTTTTAATTAGGCAGAGAATATTTAAGTGTCATTATCTCATACTGTGATGAGTTTCCTGGTGATGCAGTAGTCTTTATGTCAACCATGCTCCTGGAAGTAATCCCAATGAATTCATTGATGTACCAAACCAAGTTAGAATGCAATTCTTCCTTTGTCCTTTCATTGGTGACCTGTCACAGATGAATAGATGCTTACTCAGATCTGCTCAGGAAAAATCACATAATGTAAGATTAAAAGTTTTTATAGCCTGCAACTATTAGAATATTTTCACCCTTATTTTTAAAAAGTAGTGCAAATAATGCTTAACTTTCTAAAGAGGACTTAAACAGCTGATATGAAATTTATTTGTGAGAATGACTATAGGAACTAATTTTAGAAAAAAAAATCCTTCTAGATATATTTTTAATTAATCATCATAAACATGTTCTCCAAATAGGCAGACATCTGTTTGTAGTGAAGCTCACAGGTATAGAAGAAAGCAAAATAAATAACATAACTTCACATAAAGAAGAAAAGACAGCCAGGGAAATTGTCATGGTACAAAGCATGCAAGTTCTCTGGTACAGGAATTAAATTTGAGAAGAGAGTCCTCCCAGACATAAACCCATTTTGAAGATCATGAGAGCCTTAAGTTGGCCAGAAGATTAGGAGAATCATCTAATGTCCAAGCATCTTGCAGAAGACATGCATGGGAAACAGCATTTAGTAGAGCAGTGTAGAAAAATAGTTAATTTTGTGAAGCTTTTTGGTTCAGGACTACTTGCACTAGATCTCAGGTAATACTCAGAAAAGTTAAACAAATAAAGACACATTTCCCTGTTTGTGAAAAGTAAAGCTACTAAAATTAACTTGTTGCCATATCTGTAGACTGGGTAAAGATAATGCAACTAAATCATGACGTAGGAAAGAAATCTTTCAAGTCTAGAGGAAACATGGGGTGCTTCTGCTTAAATAACAGATAACCTGGGATGATAACAAAGACTCTCTAGGTACCAGACTGGGTAACAGTGTGATTAGTGTTGTTTCCCTCTCTTATCTGTGGATGAACTTCTTAATAGCTCTGTGGATTTATTGGAATGGCTCAGACACTGAGAGGCCGTGGTTACAGAGTATGGCTGCCTTAACTGAAGATGAGCAAGCTGGGGCAAGGGGTGGTATAAATATCATTTTAAATTCCATATATAATAATAGGCTGAAGACTTCAGGTTTTTAAATTAGATTCAAGGTTTATCATTCCTTTAGTTTTTCTGAACTGTCTTTAAATTGTTTTGTATATTTCAATATCTCTAATTATATGAATTTTCCTTCTAGTTCATGAATCATATATGATATTTTCTGTGATTTATGAACAACAGAAGAAATACAAGCTACTGTAAGCACACATACATTCACACACAGAGAGTAGATAATGACATGGGACTTTTCAAAATAGCAGGGTGGAGAATAAATATTAATAATTAGTTCTACTAGGACAGATTAAAAATCATATAAGCTTTATCACATAAATATGTATTATCTTATTTCTATTCCAGATAGAAGAAACTTTATACACTTTCAGAAATGAAAATGGAAATGAAGTAGCGCCATATCAACTAATGTTTGAAATGGAGCAGTGAGAGGTATATGGCTGAGTTATGGGGAAGAAAGGGGAGGGAGGATATAATTATGCTAAGATCATAAAAAAATAATTTACAAAACATTTTACAAATAAATATCCCCAGACACTGTTTTTAATTTTATTCCAGTCCTTATCAAATGTCCCATATCCTGTATTCCCCTTCATTCATGCTTGGAACTTATATTGCCCATATTTCATGGCAAGTTTCCCTTTTCCTGAAGATATCCAGTGATAAAGAGATTCAATATTATCTCCTTTAATGAGAACTCTCATTAGTCAGACATCTTGCTTTCTACTTTGATGCAGGAACACCTGATTGGATAAAACATGTTTTATTTAGATACAGAGATATTTGGTGGCAACAGAATGAAGAAATCAAAGGTGTTTTCATGTTAAAGCTTTTGAATTAATTTTTACCCCAACTAGCCACAGTTTCTTTCTTCTTTTAAGTTCTGGAAATTTGGAACTAACTAAGTTCATTCAGGGTCTGTAGATATTGGGGTGACATGCTAACTAGAAGCCTCTTAAAATATAAAATGCAACTGTCGGGGTCTAATTCCAGACCTATAGAGCAGCCCTTAGTAGTTATAAAAAGAAAACACTCCATGAAATAGGTATGTATAACTGTGTGTATTTGCCTATAACTAGAACATACATCTATTTCAGGAATGGGAATTTATTCAGACAAGAGCTGAAGAAATTCACAAATATTAATAATCTAGATTTCAATGAAATAAATACCACTTATATGAATAAAGCAAACCAAGTGAAAATTATCCGCAGCATTTGAGACTATATTAAAAGTACTTAGTATACTTAAGGGCTTAATATTGAAACTATAAGCAAAAAAAAAAATAAGTTATTTAAAATCCGAAGAGGAAGAGATGGCAGAGTAAAAGGAGATAAGCTGAAAAGTTGCAAGTTCACATTAAGTATTATTTAAGGAAGTATAAGTTGTAGATGTTTTTGTTGTGTTTCAATTGCCCAGTATTAGCAGACACTTAAAGGCAATTTGTTCTAACTGGCTTTATTCTTTATTTCTCTGTGGTTAACCAATGATTTTTTTTATTGCTAACATTTTCCTTTGGTAGTTTCATGTATGTATACTACACATCCTAATCACTCTCATCCTCCACCCATGTCTACTTGATTTCCTCCCTACAAATTACCTTTTCACATTTTTTGAACTATCCATAAGAGCTTATTGGACATAAGAGTGAATACACAACTCACCTGCTTTGGAATATTTGTTTAACTATGTAAAGAAGAGTGGGCTTTTTGGAGCCCACAACCTATGATGGGACACCTTGTGCAGCCTCGAGGCAGGGAGAAGGTCTTGGACTTGCCTCTACTGGATGTGCCTCCCCATGGGAGGCCTTGCCTTCTAGTGGGAGGGAGTGGGGGTGGGTTTTGGGGGTGTTAAGCTGGGAGGCAGAAGGAGGGGAAAAGGGTATCTTTGATTGATGTGTAAAATGAAGGAAAAAATTCTTAACTAAAAAAATAATAAAGAAGTGTTCATTTCTTTATGCTGCATTTGTTTAACTATGTAAAGGTGTGTTGCATTTGTTTTATCTTGCCTGCCTAAGGTACCTGATTGGTCTAATAAAAACATGAACAGCCAATAGCTAGGCAGTAGTGAGATAGGTAGGGCTGGTAGGAAGAAAGAATATGTAGGAGGAGGAATCTAGGCTCAAGAGAGAATGAGAGAATGAGGGATAAAGAGATGGAGATACTAAGGACCAGTCAGCCAGACAAGGAAGAAGCAGGAAAGTAGAACATATAGAATGAAAGAAAGGTAAAAAAAAACCCTGACACAAAGTGTAGATGAAGAAAAGTACATTAAAATAAGTTATAAGAGCCAGTGAGACAACCATACGCTAAATATCAAGCTTTCAAAATGCATAAGAAGTCTCTGTGGCATGATTTGGGGCCTGGCAGTCCAAGAAAGCCTGTTACAGTAGCCAGTATTTCTGTATGGAGAGGAAGACTTGGTGAGCCTCTGTCACAATCGTGATTGGTATGTACACACACACACACACACACACACACACACACACACACACCAACTGCTGAGTATATATTTTTTAGATTTCACCACCTGGAATTAGATAAACTTTCAGTGGGCTCATCCCCCTAATACTTATTTGTTTTGTCTCAATGTCCGTTAATTACCTGCTTCTCTTCAGTTAGAGTCAGGGCTTGTGAGGTTTCCACCATCCACTTTGAGAAGTCAATGGTGCTTTCATTGTACAGGTCTTGGCTAGGCAACCACACAGAGATTTCATGAATGTAACCACATCCGTATATAGACTTTTCCTCATAACTAACATTTTGGTCCTGTGGCTCTTGTTATAACTCCACCTCCTCTCCAACGATGTTTGCTGAGCCTTAGTTGTAGAGGTTGTGAAGGAGCTGCTTAAATTCTGGATTGGTATCCTGTGGCTATTTTTTCTGTATAATTTGAATTGTGGATTTCTGTTGTGGTCTCTAATAGCTGGCCAAAAATAAGCTTCATTGATGAGGGGTGAGGACTACACATTTTCATAAGCATATCAATAAATATTTAGAATGTATTTGGGAATTATATTGGTTTAGGGAAGTAGCAGTAGTAGGTTCTCTTCTAATGTCTATGACACCACTGACCATGAATAGCTGGCAAGTGCTATCCATGAAATCCCTCTTGTTAAGTGGGCCTTAAAGTGTGACTGATGACTTCTTTCATCTCTATATTATTTTCATTGCTTAACGTTTTCCATGTATTTCTAGAAATTTATTGTTTTCACCAATTTGTAAAATACTCAGTCATTCCTTTATTCATATTCTCTCTTTCCAGAAAATTGCCTAAGATACAATGATGAGGTTGTGTGATCTTTAAGGCACATATCACATCTGTTCTTTGAATGGAATTAATCTAACAGGGTTCTCAGTTTGAATAACATAGACCTCAAATCCTGTTCTGATTGGTCTCCATGGAGCATCACTGATTTTGGAATTCCAATATTTTTACTTGCCTTGGAAAAGAAAGGCTATTTCCAGGAAATATTGGTACATATGCATAATTAATATTTTTTCAAATCCATACTTAAGGTATTATCTTTATTTATTTGATTCAATTATATCAAGCATGCATAGTCATTGTGAAATATGCATAATGCATCAACACACCTTGTACAATGAATTGGGATTGTTGAGACTTTTCCCACCTTCATGAGAGGTATACAAAATTTATCTTTAACTGTCACTTTTCAGAAAATAAATATTTGACTCAATAAGACATTTCCCTAATGTTTCAACCAACATATATAAACATTTTTTTAGGCAGGATTGAAAACTTCTTGCACCTCTGATTCAAGCGTTATTGCTTATTTACTCAGTCTGATGGGAATAAGGGCTTTTCTTTTTCTGCTTCAAAGAAAGAAAAAGAGGTTTTAAGCTTCAGTGGGAAGAAAGAGGATTTTATTCTCATTGGTGTGGAGGGAAGTTTATGAGGGACAGGGTATTCTCTAAAGGCTGTCAAAAGATCATAGAGATGTCAGAGCCTGAGAAGGGACAGCCAAGTGTTTACCAAGAAAGTGGTCTACTCACAAAAAGAACTTTGAGAAACAAAGTTATATTTCTTACAGATAGAAGCTGGCAAGCAGGAAATGAGAAGATAAATGTGCCCACTTTTTAGACTGTCCCACTACTAGGACAAGGCCATTATTCTTCTTCTATGATCATTGGGAGGTGATGTCAGGGTGAAATTTTACTGTGGCTAATACTGTTGATGTGGAGTGTTCTTCAAGGATATGAAAAAGGAAAAATTACTTCTCCTATATTTATTTGCACAGACTAGGAATTTGGATTTAAGTTTGTCCCCCATTCCCTTCTTATATTATTGTTATTCAAATATATCTCTTAACATTACCTGGATTTTTAGTAAATTTTGCTAATTTCCAAGTTTATCATCAGTGCTATTTTCTAATTTACAATTAAAGAAGCATAAATTATTTTGATCACCCTCACCAAATTGTTATTCAGTTATCATTACATGTTTGTACTATTTGCCAAATAAGATACAAAAGATGCTACCCTTAAAGAATTTACAGTCTACCGAAAAGTAAGGTAAAGTACTGTGCATATTTTTGTTTAAATATGCCTATTTCTATCCAGTACATTGTTGCCTTTGGTAAAGAAGATGTCTTTGAAACGTGACATAAAGATGGGGGAGTTCAAGGTAAGCAGGATACAGAGAAGGAGGTTAGTCCAAAAACCCATATGATCTAACATCTAGAACTCCATAGTTGCTCATACTTCAGTCATGCCAACTTTACACATGCCCAACCCATGTTACTGTCTCCTGAGGCCCTGCCAACCACCTCAAACCCAGTGCTAGAGATGGAGTCTGTCATTCCTGCTCACATGAGTTCCTGATGATCTCTAGAATGTAAAGCTTGTCTTATTCCTCAGTCCCTGACACGTTCTAGGAGTCTGTTATCAGCTTGCTCTCTGTATCCATTTCTTAAAAGGGTATGTCAGCTTCCAGCACCCCGATAAACACTTGAGTAAACCACTTCATGGAAAGTAAGGTTATTTTGGCTTGGAGTTTCAGATTCCATCCCAGGCTCACTTAGCTCGATTTTTCCTGGGTCTGTGGTCAGACTGAACAAGTAGTCATGGAGTGTGGTGGTCATGCACAGATGCTCACTTCTGGACAGACAGGGAAAGGAGGAGGCAGGAAAAAGCATACAAGTCCTTTCCATGCTTGCTTCCAGAAAAGGGGGCAGCATTATAATACAGGGTCCTTTCTAGAGACATATACCAGCATTTACTTAATTTATTTTGTTCATGTTTCTGTATATTCTCACACTTGATTTTATCTATTTAGTAGATCAGCATTTTAGTTTAGTGTTATTATGATATAATAAACTAACAGCAATTTAGAGGAGAAAGGATGTATTTTAGTTCACAATTCCAATTACAGTCCATTTGAGAGAAGTCAAGGGGGTGAGGAAATTGAAAGCAACTAGTCATATTGCATCCTCAGTAAAGAGTAGAGAGAAGAAAGGATATGTATACTTGTTCATGGTAACTCACTTTCCTAATATATATATATATATATATAGTCAAGAACTCCAATTTGTAAATGTATTACTCCTTTTTTGACTGAGTCTTTCCTAGTCAATTAATGTAATCAAGATTGGTCGAGAGACAGCCGGAACTGACCTACTCTGGTGATGGGATGGCCAAACAACCTAATAGTCATGCCAGAAACCCCATCCAAGGACTGAGGAATCTGGAGGCAGAGATCCACGGCTAGGCCCCTGGTGGAGCTCCGGGAGTCTAATTAGCTAGAAAGAGGAGGGTTTATATGAGTGAGAATTGTTGAAACCAAGGTTGGATAAAGCACAGGGACAAATAGCCAAATGAATGGAAACACATGAACTATGAACCAAAGGCTGAGGGAGCCCCAACTGGATCAGGCCCTCTGAATAGGTGAGACAGTTGACTGGCTTGATCTGTTTGGGAGGCATCTAGGCAGTGAGATCGGGTCCTGTGCTCAGTGCAAGAGTTGGCTGTTTGAAACCTTGGGCTTATGCAGGGACGCTTGCCTCAGTCTGGGAAGAGGGGACTGGACCTGCCTGGACTGAGTCTACCAGGTCGATCTCAGTTCTGGGGGAGGCTTTGCCCTGGAGGAAGTGGGAATGGGGGGTGGGCTGGGGGAAATGGGAGGGGGCAGGAGGGGGGAGAACAAGGGAATCCGTGGATGATATGTAGAACTGAATGGTATTGTAAAATAAAAAAAAAAAAAGATTGTCCTCCAAAGACATGCCTATAGACAAATGTGATCTAGAAAATCCCTCCTTGAGGATCTCTTCTCGGGTAATTTTATATTATATCAAGTTAACAACTGAAAGTTAATATTATCTCTCTCTAAATTAAAACATATTTTAAATGCCTACACTTTTTATATCAAAATCTTTTCTCTTCCTGTTCCATATATACCTAATATACATGATAATAGAAGTATGTGGACCTGCAAAAACATATTGTGTCATTTTTCAAAATTTATATCAGTATTCATATTTGGGTTAGGGTATATTGGAGAACTGATTTGAAAAACACTCTCTGTCACTGATATAAATTTCTCCCTTTATATACTGCCTATGGAAAATAAAGTCAAATGGAATAAAGAGACTTCTTTAAAGCCTTTGAGCTGTGGAAGACAAGAGGAAAAGTATAATTGTCTCCTTAGGACTCATGTATCGGGAATTTTATCTTCTTAATTCATTCTGCATATGTGGAAACTGTAGTTGGAAGTTGAGTCTACTAAAGTCATATATGGTGTCTGTCACTCTTACCCTATTCAAGGATTACATTGCTCTGGTCATTGCAGCTCCTGAATGTTTCTAGTACAACAGGAATACTTTCCTGTGCTCAGCGTACACTGTGCTAAGTAGAGAATTATGATCATCTGTTATGAAACACAAAAGCACCAGGTTTATTCAGTCTGTTTTCCTTTCTTATTTTTTTCTTACTAAAAATCCCAAAGGCTGTTTTGAAAAGAGAATCTTATTTAAATGCCACAGACCATTTATCCAAACAAAGATCATAAGTATGCCAAACAGAAATGAAAACTTCATTGTTTTCACAGACCTCAAGCGAAAGCTTTTCATGAGAGATTTGGTTCTCTAATTGAAGGTAATTCTATTGTAATTCTGTTTAGATTACTCTGATGTCAGATAACGTTTCAATGTTCGCCACTATCCATTTGGAGGCTGTGGCACAGCTGATGACTCTTAAGATGCATCTCCTTTGAAAAACAGCATTTGCTTTTGAGAGCTTATCTGCAGAAGTCACGGGCATTTCAAAAGGAAGGCAGCTGTAACAGCAGGGACCTAGATTCTGCTATTAGCCTAATTCACAAGTATTTTTTCAGGTCCAAAATAAGATGTTTTATAGTTCCTTCTGCATTTCTGCTTTTAAAATTTAACATCCATGTTCTACTATAAAAACTGCATGTTGTGAGGCATCTAGTTATATCGTTGAATTGTTCTTTCCACCACCAGTCTGGAAGCTTTAGAAAGGCAGGAGGTGAATATATTTCCTTCTCTGTACTTACCTGTGGTTAACGTGATGCTCACCACACTTTGGGAGTTGAACCAATATTTTTCTAGGAGGAAATAAAAATTTACACATGCACTTAATGAAATAAGTATAGGAAACAAACATTTGTCTGGAAACTAATCTGTAATTTTTTGAAGTGTTTGTTCACTTACTTGACTTTTAAAGTTTGTTATGTGGAACTTGGCACAATTGTGTTGACATAGTTAATTTCAGTAAGAAAAGAAAGAACAAAAATGCTATTCATTATTGGACAGTTATTTTTATTTCCTATGAATATATAATTGCACCATAGAAAATTGTAGATGAGAATGATAATAACTTGAATATTCATAAAATATTAAAGATATTAAAATTCTTATAAGACTAAACTAGGGTTCATTAGGAAATGTTTTTGATTGATATTAGTTCATTTAATTAATTATTTTATAATATATGTATATCAACATTTCATTTTGTATACATTGAACATATAGTTTCTTTTACTCTTTTAAAAATTGGCATATAAGCTGGGCGGTGGTGGCACACGCCTTTAATCCCAGCACTTGGGAGGCAGAGGCAGGCGGATCTCTGTGAGTTCCAGGCCAGCCTGGGCTACCAAGTGAGTTCCAGGAAAGGCACAAAGCTACACAGAGAAACCCTGTCTCGAAAAACCAAAAAAAAAAATGGCATATAAAATATTCATTTAATTAAGTATTCTATAATATATGTGTATCAACACTTCATGTTGTATACATTGAATATATACAGTTGCTTTTACTCTTTTTAAAATTGGCATGTAAAGTATTAGAGACAATTTTGTAAAGTAGTTTTTTTTAGTAATAGAGAAACATCTGTTGAAATGGCTATTATCTGATTCTTTAAAATGATAATGTACTTTAATTTTCATAGTCAGTAAATTGTTTTGTATTGTATTCCCTAAACTACACTACAGGCTTGTGGAAAAACGGTTATCTACCCCCCTTAAAGATCATAGTGTGTACCTTATGAAATACTGAGTAATAAAGGATAATGGGTCAGTATTGCCATTTATATATAGTTACAGATATATGTAAATATGATGGTGTGGTGAAATATGAGGCCAAGGGAGTTGTAATACCAGAAATGGCTTCACAACAGACTAAAGTTTAACCTCTTATCATTTGCTCCCCAGAAAGGCCATCTCCACTTGACTTTTGGAAAGTGGGTAGTAGATCCAAGACTCAAATCACAGTGCATTTGCCTTTAAATGCTTATTCACTTTAGACACAGCTAGTACCCATAGCCCACTTCTCTACAATGTATCATGTCTTTCAAAATAAATACAATTCCCTCTTTTGATTTTATGGTCCATACTCATGACTTATTATATTTTAAGACTCCCACACATGTATGAATAATAAAGTTATAGTTTTGAAAACTAGACCACAAAAAAGTATTACTAATTTTTATCTTTAAGTTAGTTGAAAAAAAAGAAAGAAAAGAAAAAAGAAAATTTTGTAATCTCCTTGTGTTTTGCAAACACCAAGAGAATATTTGTACCAAAAACCCATTGTCAACCACTCATCTATCCTGTATCTGGTCTTTTTTGAGGAAAAAGTCAAATTTTCAGGGGTGTAGAAGTTACATGTTTGTGATTTCAAAGTTCTGTGAACATAGCTGTGGGCACTGAGACGAACTTTTAATGTAGAGTTGATCAAAAGGGATTCCAACTGACTCAAATCTGAGTAATCTACTCCTTGTTCTCCCACTGGCTCTTCTCCCCACTATTTGTTTCTAGTTATTAAAGTGTCTTGAGACAGGAGTTATGGCACCTGAATTGATTTTCAGATAGTTCTTGTTAAATAGTAATTCTACTTATTCTTTGAGAATTTTACACAGTATATTGTGATCACATTCATTTCCTCTCTCAAGCTTCTGCCAGATTCTCCTTTCCTCCTAACCCATCAAACTTCATGTTATCTCTCCTTCTTCAAGCAAAACAAACAAATAAACAAACATCATGTCCATGTTGGCTGACTTGCTGGGAATTGCACCTTCCCTGCAGTGTGGTCATTATACTGTTAATTTATTGAAGAAAACTGATTTTCAATCACTCAGCAACAATCAAAGGTCAACAATTTCTAAGTTAGGGGTGGCACTTCTTCCCTAATTCACCTCCTCCTGCTGAGATACTATCCTGCTTGAGTCTGTAGTCCTGTTCAGGATATCACTGTCTCTGAGTTCATATTTGCATCTGTCCTGCTGTGTCTGGAAAACATTTCCTTCCTTGAACTCATCTACTGCATCTTGTACAATTTTTCTGTTGCCTCTTTTATATAGATGCCCGAGACGTGAACTGAAGGCTGTAATTCAGACATTCAATTTAGAGATGAGCATCCCAAGGTCTCTTATTCTCTGCCAATTAACCGGTTGGGAGTTTCTGTGTTAAATGCACTTATTGTAAGAAGAAACTCTTCTAAGGAGGGTTGAAAACATTAATCTATGAGTAGAGAGCACAGCAGTAAGTCATTAGGAGTCCTTCAATACAGGGTGTCCATGGGCACTAGGGGAAAAATTGCTAATATTATTCTGCTAAGTGAATATAACAATAAAATGACCCTTCAGATAGTGTAACTATAGTGAAGGTGTATTTTGAATGATAGAATAAGGGATTATTTTGAAATTACATATAATAGCACAAGTCAAAATTTTATTTAACCATAAATATATGAACAATGGGTGCATTTTTTATTTTTTAAATACATGTCCACTAAAAATAGCATTGTTGAGAGAAGAAAGCTTTTGCATAACATAGTATAATTTTGTTGTCAACGCTTGCTAATATGAAGCTCAAACCTTAGTAATGAGCTGGAAACTGAAGAAATGATACCATTTGCAACCTTGGGAACACTCTCCCTCTAGATAGGATCTTTCAATAGCATTTGCCTTTAGTACTTTAACACTATGTTTTATTTGCATCTAATGGTCTATTAGCATGTTAATTATACACAGTGATGTGCTGCATTGTTACTTGTCCATAAGTGTGTGCAATGCATTTCAGTCATATTCAGCCTTATCTTTTCTTTTCTTACTAACATTGATTATTTTCCTCTTCTCCATACGTCCCCCATCTTCCACTTTACTGCTTTGCTTTTGTGTGACTCAGTGAGCTTCATGAGGGTCCTTCAAGGCAAAACTCACATTTCATACAGTGCCTAATGTTCTCTGCTTTCTCAGAGGGGCCTCAGCATTTTTCCCCTTGGCTTTAGCGAACTTCAGTAGGAATTTACAATTACCTGGTTTTGCCATTGTTTGTGTTACTGTTCTGAGGCATTGAAATCTCTGGTCAGAAACCCTGAGTACAGGGACTGAAAAAGTGGCCAAACTGGTCAGAGAATTTGCTGTACAAGAAGGAAGGCCAGCATTTCAATCCCTAGCACAGGTGTAAAATGAAAAGCTGGCATGGCTGTCAGTGCCTATAATCCCACCATCAGGGGATAAGGAGATCTCAGAAGCTTGCTGGTCAACAAGTCTAGCTGATTTGGGAAGTTTTTTATCTCAGGCAATAAGGTAGAACACAACACAGAAAGATGGTCCTCTCTGGCCTGCATGTGCACATACATGGACTAACACAATCTCACACTCATGTGCTTTCACCACAAAAACACAATAACCAGATACCTCCCTCACACACATGTACACACATACACACTCACACTGAAACCCTGAATGAAAATTTCAGTGGTATTGACTATATGACTTCCACATGACATTTTATCTCTACTTGTCTCAAGATCCTTATTTAGATTAGCTTCAATGACCTGAAACAAGGAAAATGACCAACCTGGCATATTCCACACTTTAAAACTATATGGATTTACCTCCTTGTCCTCTTAAATCACTCGTAGAGAATAAGCAGTTTCTCCAAATCCCAGTGTCTAGGACTGTGTTTCTCGGTGTTTACTGAATCTTTGTTTCTAAGTAATATTCAGTGGTGCTTGGGAAGAATATGAAGTTCCATGTGGCAGTGATATTTTTCTTAAAGTGACTTGAACAATTTTATCTTCCAATATTTGGGTAAATGCACCAGCAAGGGATCAGTTTCACAGTAGATCATCACATGTTATTTCTAATTTGTCTTTTACCTATAGACATTTTTACTTTGAATGGATCCTTTAATAAAAGACTGTTGATAGTTTAGCCTATAATCAGCCACCATACTTCCTTTCTCATAATAATCCCATCCCCAGCACGAATTCATTTTAAATGAAAAGGACTCAATAAGGGTACATTTATATTGAAAACACAAACTCATTAAGTTCTCGAAGTCATTGTCAGGATTTTTTATAAATACCATGTTATTAATGAATGGAGCCAGGACATCCAATGGGAGAAAGAATCATACTAACGCCCTTATAGAAGGTAGAGGAGCCACCAAAAAGACCCCTTTAAAAGATCCTCAGCTATATTTTTACAGAGAAATTTAGAACTAAAAATTCATTTAAAGGTTGTGTATCTCACATCTATTTTACTTCAAAGGAACTAAGATCTACAAATGTTCAAAGAGTTGTGAATGGTAATTAAAAGCTGTTGTTAGAGATGTCTAAGACATAAGTGCACTTGTAGTCCCGGTCCAATTATTTATGATAAAGTAGGTTTTGTGCTGCATATTGAATACAGGGCTTCATGCATGTTAGGTAAGCACTCTCTATAATTAAGCTACATCTGAAGGCGCATACTAGCTTTGTAATCATTTGAAATATCTATGTTCACTTAATAGGTTGGAATCTTAATAAATTATGAGTGTGTATATGTGCATATATGTGTGTCTATTTGTTGTATATATATTTATGTCTATGTATATATTTTCCTTTCAAATATAGCTATTTCTGTTGCAGCAAGTTTCTTTCCTAATTAGATATTCATGGGACTTATATTACAAATATATGTTTGCAATCTATGGTCACACACTGGTAGAAGAGCAATACTGAACACTGGAAAGCACTATTTTGGGAAAACCAGTAGGAGATGATAAGCTTTTGGGTTCAGAAAACTCTTAATTAAGAGAAAATAGATAATTTTCCTTTGATAATTGGTTGTGTGAGAATGAATGAAGCAGGCTCATGCCCATTTGTAATCCTTTATGTTTAAAATTATAGATATCAATATATCAGAAAAGTTTAAAATAAATGTCACTCAAGTAAAATTTCAAAAAGAGATCACCGATATTCACATTTTTGCATTGCTTTCCTTTAAGGTATTACCAGCTCCATATTGACATCCACTTGTTCACAATCTGAAATTGTGATGTGTCTTAAGGATGTCTGACTTTATTGTCTCTGAGATTCTCTTATCATCTAAGGGAACTTGCAAATAAATAGATGGACTGGGAATGATCCCAGTGAATGAGGTACCCAGACCCAGAAAAGGTTCCACATGTTTTCTTTAAAATTGTATTCTAGCTTTGAATCTTTAAAATAAATTGGAGTACATAGAGAAACTAGGGAACTAGACATGGACAATGGACAAGGAAAGAACTCAATGGAGAAGCATAGTAGAACATAGATAGTATGAAAGGAGGACAATTTGGGGAAGTTTTAAATCAGGAGGGAGTGGGAGGGCAGAACAGAGGTGGGAATGATTAACACTAATGATGTTTGAAGAAAACATGGAAACCTGGTGTTTTAGAAACTTTCTAAAATGTGTGTTTTAATGTAGTTTCTGCATGCATGGGTGGGGAATGGGCAGTTCTTCTCCTGAATTCCATTTATCCAACAAAAAGCTCATAATGCAATGTGGGATACAGGCTCTTGAGTTTTTGGTTCATAGTAGTGGTTTCAGATACATCCCAACACTTTGCCTTAACCCGAACCTACCATGAATTTGAGGGTCAAACTCCTTTGCTGAAGACACTTCATACATGTGTCACAGGACACAGAAAAATCAAGCTGCCACTGTTCTGGAAGCCTCTTGTATAGTGATTAGCTTTTGTATTAATAGAAGATGATGTGTGGATTGGTAGAGGGGAAAAGCCGGCAGTCTTACTGAGCTATCAATCCAATCAATCCATATATTAATACAGGGCTCAACCCTCATCAAACAAGTTCTTTTTTCTTTAGTGGATAATGTGTTAGGTTAATATAGAGATTCATATGTAGTGATGCTTGACAGGAGAAATGACATCACCTAGAAATCTTATACTATGTAAAAAGAGTGAGTGATGGACTAAGTCTCAATTGGTACACATATGTCATGCAGGCATGAAGACTTGAGTTGGAATCCCCAGAATCCAGATGAAAAGCCAGTTGCCTCATGTTCTAATAATCCTTGAGACAGGAGGACAGTTTTGTTTCTTTCTTTTTCTTTTTATTTGTTTCTTTATGTTTTGAGGCAGGATATCTCTGTGTAGCCCTGACTATCCTGGAACTCATTGTGCAGATCACACTGTCCTTTAACTCAGAGATCCACCTGCTTTTGCCTCATAAGTTCTGGGATTAAAGGTGTCCTCTACCACACTCTTCCTTAGGGCTTTCTTATGTATAAATACCCATGTCCAAACACACAGGTACATATAACACATGGACACCTCTCTTTCTTTGTCTCTCAGCCTGTGACTCTCTGTCTCTCTGTCTCTTTGTGTGTTTTTCTACATCACACACACACACACACACACACACACACACACACACACACACCATTCTTGCGAGGAAGCACTTTTAGCTGATATCCAACTTGTGTATTTAAATCACAGAAAATTATCTAAATATTCTCTTTCAAGTTTTGTTTTAATCTAAACAGGAAAAATATTCTCAATGTTATTGTACATTTATGTAGGAATTATTTCAAACATATCATTGAAGATATCAAAAGCGATGTGAATTAAATGTAAAAAAATATGTTTAATTTAATCCCCCACCATAGGTTTAATGATTATTTCTCCTAGTTCACACCCTCTTCCTCAGGTACTTGCACTGCACTGCGCTTTTGGTACTTCAGGACCTTGATTTACTTTGAAACACTGTCTATTTTTGTATGAATGTAGGCTGAAATGTTATTGATGATTTCATTAAATGCATTGTTTAATATGATTGACTTAAAAGGTCAAGTTTCTTTATAATCAGTCAATTCTATGTTAATCCTTCATGTTTGCTTTATGAAAAATGTCATGAATATACTTATATGTTCCTCTTTCTATGTTTCTATTCTTGAAAATCACATATAAATTTATAATTTATACTTATATGAATGAATTAAAATATATAAGTAAATATATATAGTAAATAGGTTGTTAAATTCCTTCTATGTTAATCATATGACCTATAATTAACAGCTTTTTTTTCTTCTAATAGTGTACATGAGTATTGTCCATGGGCAAAGTTATCTCACCCTCAGAAAAGTAATGGACCTTTTTTCTCTTCACTAGTGAATGTCTGTATCTAGGGCAATGAAAGAAGCAATGCTTCCTGTTTGTTCTCTTGTCATTTGTGTGCATTAGCATCTTAGAAGCAGTAGAAACATATTTATGTAAATAGCTACCAGCTCTTCTGCTAGATTAGAAATGGTTCATGTTAAATAGCAAAGCCTCTTTTTGTTTACTTCTTTAAAATCCGAACATCACATGTTAAAAAAAGCCCATGGAATAGACTTCACAAGTATTTGGGTAAATAATTGATGAATAATAAAACCCTTGTGGTATAACCCAAAGAAATTAACTACAAAGAGAGAGGCTCAGTTATCTCCAAAGAGAATATATTGCCATTATGACTTCAAACTTGAGTTGCATCACATGGACCTGAGATAATTGCTTATTTCCAAGGAGTTTGTGATGGTGTCTTTGTGCTTGCTGATAGACGTGTTTTAAATAGCAGCAAGCAAATCTATTGTTTATCTTCTATTTTTACTAAAGCAGCTTCCCAGGTCTCTTGCAACTGCAGAAAATATGCAATCATTATTTAGATAAGATAGGTAATTCTGTCTCCAAAATCATTTAACAAAGGATATGCTAAGGTACTTGGTACAACTAGACTTTCATCCTTTATATATTTTTTCAGATTTTTTTAAGTATGCAATTTAATCTCACAAATTTTATTTTCTAATGTTATTGTGATGAGGTTTCCATTGCTATGACAAAAAAAACAACTTGGGAGGAAATAGTTTAATTGGCTTATATGTTACAGTTAATTATAAAAGGATGTTAAGGCAGGAATTCAAGACTAGAACCCGGAGACAGAATCTGAAGGAGATACCATGAAGGACCATTACTAATGGCTCCTTCCCCAGGGCTTGCTCTGTTTAATTTCTTACATAACCCATCGTCTCCAGTCCAGGGGAGTGGGACCCTCCCACATAAATCATTCATCAGTAAACAGAAGTATTACAGGCCAATCTTATGAAGTCATTTACTCAGTTGTGGTTCCAGATTCACAGATGCCCCTGGCTTGTGTCAAGAGGACAACAAAGCTAGCAAGTACAAATGGATACAAACTAGATAATTTTTGCTTGTAGGGTAATTTGAGTATCAAATGAGAAATTCCCTATAAAACACACTTAGAGAAAGACCACCATTAAGACATTTAAATTTTTCAGTTATATAGTTTGCTATTCTGAACTACCATATACAGGTTTCCTCTTTAAACTCTGTGGAGAAGAAAGCGTATGTAAAGAAATAACAAATGGTACTTTCTAAAGTGTTATCATACACATCTCATTTCTTTTCTGCTGATTTACAGTTGTTATCTGTATATTGGAGAACTTTGTTAGAAGAGGTTTTGGTAGACAGAGACAAACTGGATAGGATGAGGAAGCCATTTATGAGGATCTTTAGTCCTCTTTAAAAAAGATACAGATTCATTTGGTTACATGGGACAGTGACTAGTTTTCATGAGGAATATTTAGATAAAAATGATTCACCAATTTGATGTGAAGAGCCTTTATTTAGTTTGTAATGGAGGGGTACTTTCTCATCCACATCTTGGACACTAGAAAAGAAACCCAAATGTATCAGAAAGTAGTTTTCACACATAGAGCAGCTTTCAGATGTAAGGATTACAGACATTTAGTTCAGCTAAACCAAACAGAGAAGTTCTGGCAGAAGATGGCATCAGGTCACATATTGATGGGCCTAAGGTGTGCTATGAACTTGGATGCAGGTCACAAATATTAAGAAAGAGGGGAGAAAGAAACCTGGGCCAGAAAAGACTTTTAGGACCCGGGAACCTAAATGTAGCTCCTGCATAAGAGCAAGTCCCTATATGAGTATGCAAGGATCAGTTTTTCCATAAATTTTCAGAACTTTATAAAAGCCAGGCAAATTGCAGTAGTAAGATGATTTTAATCTAGCAAATTGACCTTAAGCTTCTATGAGGCAGTGGAGACTACAAGACACTATATCAAGATGCAGTCACTCTCTCCTGCATAGCATGAATCAGTTTCAATCTCTTTCTTATGATGGATTAGTAAATACACAGCATGCAAGCATGATGTCAGGACTTCAGTCAAAACGTGGGTATACCCAGTGGTTACCGCACTCAGAGTGAGACAGGCAAATGTGGAGCCAAATGGATAACACATACACCCACAAACAAGACATACCCACTAAACTAGACAAATTGTGGACCACAATACAAGAGCTCCTATCAACTTGTGAAGCTAAGACTGCTAATTCACAACACAAGAACACAAAGACTGTGGGCTCTGGCAATCACTGTTTCTCACTGGCATGAATTTGGGTCTATTCTGGAGTCTCATTCTTATGCCTCATCATTGTTTTTTATTCACAATTTTATTCTCTATATTAACGAGCTAAATATTATAGCATCTATTGCAGATATTTATCATGTGCTTATCTTGAACACATATATGGTATTATTTATTTATTTTATGCTTGACTTTAGCACCATTTTACTTTTAGACCAGGGATCTAAGGAGAAGGCTCCATTTAGAATATTCTGTAGGCATTTAATTTGTATGGCAAAAATAACTGAAGATTTAGAAGTAATGATGTTTAAATTTATCATTTCATCAAAAAAGAGACTGGTATTAATTCTGCTGCAAATACAGTTGTAGGAATAAAATGTCTTGGAAACTCTAATATGAAGCATTGTAAGCCAAGGACACCTACCATAAATTAAGGGCTGAGAGTGTGATATTCCTTGCCCATATTCCTCTGATTATGATTTCTTTTTCTTTCTTCTTCTTCTTCTTCTTTTTTTTTTTTTTTTTTTTTTTTTGGTTTTTCGAGACAGGGTTTCTCTGTGTAGCTTTGCGCCTTTCCTGGAACTCACTTGGTTTATGATTTCTTTATTCACAGCATTTCTGAAAGTTAAGTGGCTCAGAAAATCAATTAAGCTCATGTTAATATGGAATTTCATTTGCCTCTATTTGGAGAAATCTATTTGTTACACACATTTTCCTTCATTCTGGACTCCTTCCAAACCTCTGCCCTGGTTACTGTGGTCAATTATGGGAGGAGATATTTTGTTGCTTTTGTTCCTCACTTAATCTTGGAATGATGAAAAAGCCCAACTACTGCCATTGAAATGAAACCTAGCCATAATATTTCAAGCAGTGCATGCTGTCTATATGGATGCAGGACAGTTGTAAATTAGTACTTGACTAGGGAATGGTCTATATGTCAGAGGAACATTATGAAATAGAAGTAAATGTACCTTGATGCTAATTTGAATCCTCCCTTCACCCTGCCATCCCTCTAGAAACAGACAGTAATGGCTGTTAGCAAAACAAAACTGCTTTGGAGGATAAGAATAACTAGAGACCAGGGTGACTCCTGAAAAGCACTGATTTATATACACAGTAAAATCACCTACCTGGAGCTCTTAAGATAGAAAAAGAGAAAAAGAACCTGGCTGTTAACATGACTTTATTATTTCATATTTATACTTCTCACCCTGAGCAAGAGTGCATAAAACCAAATAAGCTGAACAAAGTGTCCACCCTTTCTACTACTAAGGGAGAAGGAATTTTGCTGTTGACTTTGTCTCAAGCAATAAATATTTTCTTCTTACGAAAGCTCTGAACTCATATCACTTTTTTGCCTCAGTCTCCCCTGCAGGGTTGGAGAAATGTATATCATGTCCCTGTACCTTTTTAATATCACATATAATCTGGTCATTTGCAGTTGTACAGGCATATAATTTGTTGTGTTTCCTCAAAGTCTTAAGACTTAAAACAGTAAGATTACTACAAATGTTTTATTTATTTGTGTTTTGATTTGGAGAGTGCATACCAAGATGTGTACACAGAGGCCAAAGGACACTTTGCTGGAATCTGTTCTCTCCTTCTGCCAGGGGGTCCTTCTGGATGTTGAACTCAAGTTATCAGGGCTGGCAGCAGGTACATTTACCTACTGAGATATTTAACTGTCCATAAAGATCATTAATTTTTCAAAATTACTCATATCACAGATTAGAGCCCAGAGACTGAGTAACTGCAGTGTGTTCAGCACTGAATGGGACATCTATACCATACCATCTGCTCCCCACATGGCTCAGGAACATGTTCCACATTGTGGAACAGGAGAGGAAAGAGCTAGAGATGAATGTGACTTCTTAAAAGCTGTGCTTGAAAAAATCCTGAGGTCTTGCAGCAATGTTCATCGATCAGACTCAGGAACACAGTTTCCAGATTCCTGTGAAAAACTCAAAAGTGCAATTGCCTTGGTATGAAAAAAATGCTATTCATTAATTTTGTACAATACCGTTTTTCAAATTAGATTAGAAGCCCAAACAAATCTTTGTGTAGTAACATTAAAATACAAATAAGGTAGAAAATATTTCATTTCTTTAACAAAGTTGACAAATGTTATCAGAAACTTTTTTGAAGAAAACATTTCCTTTTACAAAACCTTAAATTGTCATGACTTTTTAGCTTATTTCCATGAGATTATTTTGGTGTTGGTGCAAATGCAGCGAAATGTGTTCATTTTTCTATGATTAATCCTATTTCTATTATACTTCAATAATCCCAGTTTCATATCATAAATACTTTCTGCAAAGGAATTTGGAGATTCCTCATGTTGATTTCACTCTATAAAATGGATATAAGCAAGAAAAAGAAATCCAGAGATGATTTGATTCTTCCTTTCTTGATATGAGTTTTACAAGAAAAATCAAGTACTTTATAGAATTGCTTTATTATCATTATCTTTGGTAGAAAACACAGTATAGTGATTTCACCTTATGATAGCAATCCTGTTGTTAGTTTATTCCATATAATTTCTCTGCATCCTCTGCTACATCTCCATCTGATCCTTTTTGGGTGTTGGGATTTACAAATGTGACCAGTCCTGTATCTTGTGGCTCAATGTTGTATAGTATCATTGTTGACCACCATCTTCCTGCAGGCAAATACCACAGAAGTTAATCAACTTCAATCTGGGATTTCTCTTAGTTTTATCTATAAACTCATCTCACATCATCAATGATTTTCTTTGTCCTGCTCCTTGTTCTCTAAGTTTCACTGATATTATAGCTGGAAATCTATGGAGCTAGAACAGTAGTCTTTCAAATGCCATCATTGAAATATTCTGAAAATAAAAGATGTTAAAAGACAAAAAAAATATTATTTGCAATGTGAAATTTCTAAAAGATGAATTTACCCTGATTCAATGTAACACAATAATGATTAAAAGAATCCTAAAATGGCTTTAAGGTGTCACATTGGATACCATTGTGTGTTGCAGGAGATAATCCTGATATTTTGGTACTATTGTTCTGCTTGACATGCTATTTCTAATTATTCAGTGGAACAAAGACTGTTGTTGAATATTAATTTAAGATGTGTTGCATTTGTTTATGCTGTGGAACATTTGTTTAATGATGCAAAGATGTGTTGCATTCCTTGGTGTGGCATTAGTTTAACTCTGTGAATCTGTGTTACTTTGCCTGTCTAAAATTCCTTCTTGGTCTAATAAAGAGCTAACTGCCCAACAACAATGCAAAAAAAAAGGATAGGCAGGCCTGGCAGGCAGAGTAAATAAATAGGAGAAAAATAGGAGCAAGAACAAGGAGAGGAGCAGTCAAGGGGCCAGCCACCCAGCCACCCAGCCACCCAGCCACCCAGGCAGCCATGGAGTAAGAATGAAAGTAAGATACACAGAAGTAAGAAAAGAAAAAAGCCCAGAGGCAAAGGTTAGATGGGGTAATTTAAGTCAAAAAAAGGCTGGCAAGAAAAAAGCCAAGCGAAGGCGTGGTATTTATAAGTAACAATAAGCTTCTGTGTGAATTTATTTGGGAGCTGGGTGGAGGGATGCTAAAGAGAAAAGAGCAAAGGGAGTGAAAAGCAACCATCTACAAAAAAGTAATTCAGAAATTACTATGGATACCTCTCACTAAGCACTGCTCTTATTCTTCCCACAGACAGTGTGTGGAGAGAGTTTCCTTCAATGAACTCCACTGCATTTTCTCTCGTAAGCTAGAGAGGAAGGCTGCTGTGATGAAATACAGCCTCTCACTAAAACTGTGCCCCAAGCACTATAGCTTTCAACCAAACATCTTCAACTACAGCCTTAAAGCATTGGGCTTATCTACTACTAGGCTCCATGTTTATAACATATTACCCTCATAAAACTCAGGGAAACAAAATTCATCTCATCATGTACAGTGCAATGCTCAGCTCTGTCCTGAAGAAGCCTGGGTTTGCATTAAATGCCACTCGGATCTCTGAATTGAGCTGAGTAAAGATCATTTCAAAAAATTTAACCAGAGTCTCTGTTTCAATGGAAAGGCAATGTACAGACCTCCAGTTTTTATGTTGTTGGAGGGTCTATTTGTGATTTTACCAACCATTCTGAAATTTTATTACATTGTCTACACTTGTTTGTCAATTGTTATGACCAGTTTTGTTCAATCTTGAGGACTATATGACTGCTGTGAATCCCTGCTAATCCCTGGTGTACAGTTCTTCCCACTTTAATATCTTCATTGTGTTGACTACTGACATTAAGGAATATGGGCCATTGTACTCGTATTTGACACATTAGGTGCTACCAAACCCATACACTTTTCTCAGCATTTGATATATTTTCTATATTTTGAAAATAAAGCTATCAATTTTATTATTGCTGTGAATAGTTTCTAAAATATACATCAATTTCTTTCTTGGTGATATTTTTCTATTTTACATTATTCTAGAGAAAAGAAATATTGAAAAATCAATGATACCATGAAAGAAAATTTACTAAATATTTCTGAGAACATTTAAACTATACCAAATAGAGTGTTGGTGATTCATGATGCATCCTGCTTGTCTCTGCCTGTGGTGAGCAGAATTACATTTCCTCAAATGTGTATGTTGGACTTCCAAGTCCTCATATCACAGTATACAGTTTTATTTGGAAATAAGGTCATTGAAAATATAATAAATGAATTTATTAGAAGGCCATGAAGATTGAGCCTCATTACATAAAGTTAGATAATTATATAAAAGAAAACTTGGCATAATAAAAATGATTTATTTATTTTATTTTGTGCATGTTCATGTGCTTGCATGTATGTATGCTTATTATGTGTATGCAAGTACCTATAAAGGAAAGGAATGGGACACAGATCTCTTAGAACTGGAGTTACAGGTAATTGTAAACTGCCTGATGAAGGTAATAGAAATCTAACCTGGGTCCTCTACAAAGTTAACCATCGTACCATCTCTTTTGTCCTCTGATTATTCTTTATTTCATTAATTTAAAAATTTTTATTTGTGCTTACAGGTGCATGCACAAGTATATGCTAGAATGTGTGGGGAATATGCCCATGGAGGCCAAAAGTAGTCCCTGGATCCCATGGAACTATAGCATGGTGGTGGAAATTGAACCCTAGTCCCCTACCTGGTGCTTTTAACCATTAAACCGCTCTCCATCCCCCATTCAGATACTTTTTCACAAAAGGACAAGGCTCTGGAAAGATGAAAAACAAAGAGATTACATGTGGATAAGCCAAGGAAGTCTAAAGACTGCCAGCAAACCAACAGAAGCTGGGAGAGGAGTGGAAGAAGAAACAATTCCCCTTCACACCCTGGTCTTGTATTTTTGCCTTCAGAAGTTTGAAATAACTAACTTTTGTGGTCCACAACACTCAGTCTGTGGTGCTTTGTCACTACAGCCTTAGCAAACTAATACATGACCTAACCAGTACACCTTTGTAGGGATGTAACCAGTTGTGAAAATCTAGTGATACTTCTGATTAATCTGCCATTAATGAATGATGGCGATTTCTGATTTATCGGTTATTACACTTGCAAACACTACATAGCCTTTCTTAGGAACAATCCCAATGCAAAATATAAGACCAGAGTTAAATTTAGGGCTCTGGCTTCAGATTCAAGTCTGCAAAGTAAAGATCTTTATGATATTTAAACTATCACAGAATTATCCTTTTTCCTGAATTTATTACTTTACAAAGTATAATTACTGTTACGGGCCTGATTCAGACAACAACAAACAGTAAAAAACCTGGCCCACCACAAAGGTTTAAAGGTAGGAAAGACACATGCCCAGGATGTGTCAGAAGAAGGATTTGATTTAAAGTGGGTAATTCCAGTAGGTCATTTAATGTGCTGCTATGTTTCCAAAGGGTACCATGTAAAGCTTTCTGCAGAATGGACATAGTGTGCATGTACATTAAAGTCTGTTGAAGTGGATTTATTGTGAAGAGTTGAAGGATGAACATTTCCAAGTATCCTGAAATATCAGGTGTCATTGACCACTTTACGATGTCCTGGTCATCCCTGAAGAGAAAGCGCTAGTCAAGCAGAAGCTGAAGAAAACCAAAAAAACTGTAGTTAAGGATTGCGCCTGTGACAGTGAATAGATTCCCAGAGTTCACATTTTATTTGCGTGTCTTATAGCAATCAATAGAAAGCCATCTATAGCATTTAGGTGTTCCCATGCTGATGGTTGTGATGGTCCCTGCATCACTGTAAGATGGCTCATTGTGATAAGGGGCTATATATTGGCTAGGAAAACGTGTCTGCTGAATAGAACAGGGAAAGAGGTAAAGGATGACTAGTTGACTCAAGCGTAGAAGACAGATTAAAAACTACATTTATTTGTAATTTGATATTGAGTATTTTGTTAAAATTACTAGCATTGAACCTAATTTCAAAAACAGTAACTCCAAATATTTTTGAACATTCTCCAAGAAGAAAACCAAATATAAAACAAATTATTGTTAAAAAAATAATATACTGAAACTTTTTTTTAGGTAGCGTTTTTGTATTTGACATTTGTAAGAGTGAATTGTTGTACTGGTCATATCTTTACACACTTTTTCCAGAAAGTCAATGCCTATTATGAACTAAAATTCACAGGAATGTAAGCCACCACATGGTAAGGTCTGTACAAGGCTGATTGTCTGACTAGAACTTTTTGAAGAACTGGAATGTTACAGACCCAGAACCACATTTTTGTGGCATGTATTTAGCCCCTTAATTCCCATTCATTGTCCAAATCTATAAATCCTCGTGAATATCAGGTAAAATCTTTAGAATGCATTAACCTGTAGCTTCCACCAACCTTCAGGTTAGCGAAGCCATCTGACAGCATTTGAAAGTCACAGCAGAGATTTCCTTATTTTGCAGCCATTTTCCCACTTGATGTTCCCACAAATGTATATAAAAATGCCTTAATTTGTAGCTCTCTTGTTCTGCAACATAGAACAGTCGAGTGTTACAAAAAGATGCTTCATTGATGAGGGTTGAGAGCCACACTTACCTAGCGTCCCCTCCACTAGCAGACAGAGACTGCTACAGAGATCACAACTGGTCAGAGAATAAATAACTGCATGTGCATGGAATGGCCAAGGAGGACAAAGCGGCCATCAGATTCCCTGGAACTGTAGTGTAATGCTGGAAGCAAACTCTAGTCTTGTGCAAAGACCTCTTAAGCAGTGAATCATCTTATACCTCCCCATCCCAATCTTCTTACATATAAGGACAAGGCCCTGAAAAGATGAAGGCCAAGGGTTGACACTTTTATAGGTCAGGAATGCTAAAAATTGCCAGCAAAAGATGATGCAATGGATGTGTCTTCACTGTAAGCCCTATATTTAGTGCTCAGGGGAAAATATGGAAGAGGGGGCTGGATGATTTTAAGAGCCATAAGGCCAGGACATCTGCTGTGAGATAGTGTCTTCTGTATATGACAAGGAAGCAGAGTCTTTTGCCTCTCAACAATATAGCTGCCTGAACAAGAACAACATAATGGTAATGATAACACCAGTCGGCATGGCAAGAGGAACAGAAGAAATTCCACAAGATCTTACCTTTAGAGTTTTGGGTGATTGGTACCTGCTGAGAAAGGGAGAATCAATGTCCAGGAACAAAACTCCTATATAGAATTTCCAATCCCAAGTGAAAGCCTTGAACACAAGAGCAAAACTAAGTTGAACCAGTAAGGCATATATACATATGTGCACATATAGATAGATAGATAGATAGATAGATAGATAGACAGACAGACAGACAGACAGAGATAGATAGATAGATAGATAGATAGATAGATAGATAGATAGATAGATAAATGTTACAGGTGTCTACACATTTAAAAATGAGATCATTTGGGAGGGGACATGGAAGGAGTTAAAAGGGGAGAGGTAGGAGCTAGAGTAATGTAGATACAGGGCTCATGTATGAATTTATTAAAGAAAACAAAAGTATTAAACACTTGTATAGACACAAAAGTAAAAAAAAATGATATAGACACTGTCTGAATAATGAAACACACACACACACACACACACATCAAAAATTTCATGAAACCATTTCCATGGAATGTGTTATTTGGGTCAATCTGAATCTTTTAGTCATTGTTCTCCAGCCATGGTCACTAATATTTGGTTGAAAAATAAAATCTTGGGAATGCAAAGTGACCCAGAAGTAAAGGTACCTATGACGAAGCCTGATGACCCAAGTTTCAGGCCCTGCAGTCAAATGGTAGAAGAGAAGCTGCTCTCTGACCTCCACACAGGTAACACACACACACACAAACACACACACACACACACACACACACACACACACACAAATATTTTAAAATATAGAATAGATATTTCATTAGACTGAAATCTTTGTTTTATATTGATACCATTAAAGCTAATTGTTCCATTCTTTAATTATCAAGCTTTATTTTATATAGGAAGAATATTTTAATAGGAACACACTAGGCTAATCTCAGAATCCTGGAGAAGAACAATTCATAAACTCTTATTTTTCTTGGCAGTAAAGCTGTAGTAAATACTCTCTAAGAGGGTTAAAGTAAGAACTGGGAAGAAATGTATATTGTAAATGGATATGTGGGAAGCATTCCAGTCTACTTTCTCTCATATATTCTGTCAGATGCTATCCACAAACATGCAATGAAGAGAACAGCCATGGGATGAACGTTGACTTTGGGATGCTCTACAAAGGACATGCACACTTGTGGTGGTATTCTAATTGTACTGAAATGTAATTTTGATTGTATGTTAATAAATAAAGTTGCCCCGGGGTCAGAGCTATTAGAGCCATAGCAAGATTGTGGCGGTGGTGGCACACACCTTTAATCCCAACACTTGGTAGAAGATCTAGGTAGATCTCTGTGTGTTCACGGGTACAGCCAGCATTGGAGACATATGCCTTTAAGACCTGGGGGGGCTGTACATACAGACAGTGACGAGGCAGTCACGTGTTTGGATTTTTCCATAACCTGGCAACAAGCCAAAGAAATAGTAAAGAAATGTCCTACTTGTTCCTTCTACAATCAAATGCCATTACCAGCAGGTTGTACCCAAAAGGGTACTAAGAGGAATGGAATCTGGCAGATGGACGTGTTTCACTTTACAGAATTTGGAAAATTGAAATATGTACACCATACCATCGACACTTATTCGGGATTTCAATGGGCAACTGCTGTGAGTTCTGAAAAAGCTGATTCTGTAATCATTCATTTGCTAGAAGTTATGGTCATCATGGGTATACCTGCACAAATCAAAACTGACAATGCTCCATCATATGTCTCTGTTAAAATGAAACAGTTTTTTGCTTATTATAATATAAAGCATATTACAGGTATACCACATAATCCTACAGGTCAAGCAGTTATAGAAAGATGAAACAAAACTCTAAAGTATATGCTAAATAAACAGAAAGGGGTAACAAAAACCCCCAGAAATAGACTGAATAATGCTCTATTTGAATTTTCTCAATGCCAATGAGAAAGGAACAACAGCTGCAGAGAGACACTGGATAATAGAAAAAACTATTTCTATTAAATCAGCCTCTATACATTAATGATGTGCTGACCTCAGAATGGAGACCAGGGTATGTATTACATTAGGAACGAGGTTTTGCTTTTGTTTCTACAGGAGAAGATAAACTGTGGGTATCATCAAAATTGATAAAGGTTCGATTTGAACAAGAGAAACCTCTTATTTAGAGGAGGTGATAGTTCATCAACCAGCATGAGCATCCAATTTAAACTAACTTGTGTCAGTAACACATGCCTTTTCATTTAATCAGATAATAACTTGCCAAAAAGGAGCATCCCCAAAATTAGTCATGGGGAAAGGTTTTTGTTTTTGTCTTTTAGGAGAATTAAGGTTAAGGAATCTGAAGAACACTGGACAAATGAGACAACTGAAGAAAAGGGACAAATAATCTATCCCAAGAAACAGAGTGAAACGGCGTATGGGTATATATTATCTAAAAAATTTTATGTCTTCCTAAATGTTTGTTTCTGCTTTTCTCTAAAGATTTAACAATACTGGTCTTCTAATAGTCCCAGTTCAATTAAAATTTAAAGCTGACTTTGGAGCTATAGAATGGCTCTCTCCTTCTTTAAACTCAAGCATGTTGTTAAAAGGAAAATGCAAACTCCCTGTATCATGCCAGAATAAAAGAGCCATCTTCTGCTAAGGGACAGGACAAAAGCCAAATTAATTAAGGGACTATTCTATTACTAATCTCAACTCTTTGATTCTATTCTGATTCTTTAAACTTTTCTTAAAGTATGAATTTTATATCAAAATTTACAAGATTAACATATATATATATATATATATATATATATATATATACACATTGTAAACTTTGTTAAGACATGAATGGTCATATAGAGTACTAACTAATTCTAGAAAAAAAAGGCTTCAATTAGCTGCATATAGATGTCTTTGTGTTTGAGTCTCTTATCAGGTTTCTGCAGGAAATCACGGCCAGGACTAACATCAACTGAAGTCTCCAGAAAGAAGATGGGGCCCCACAACAACAACAATTCCACATGGACAATAATAATATCACTAAGCTGACAAACATCATCTACAGGTCAACTTTGAACTACAAGGTGCTCAGAGCAATTTTGAGATGAGTAGCTAAGATGATCCAGTCTCAAAGACTACTTGAATAAAGAATTGAGATAAACCCTGAACTTTGGCATTATACACAGACTGGATAAAGAAAGATATAGTTACCTTTCCTAGAATTTGACAATTAACCTAAAATTTTTTTTTCAGGATAAAGAAAACTTCGCCCATACCCAGCAAGAAGCAATTTT
The DNA here is from genome assembly GCF_004664715.2 of Peromyscus leucopus. Taxonomy (NCBI): domain Eukaryota; kingdom Metazoa; phylum Chordata; class Mammalia; order Rodentia; family Cricetidae; genus Peromyscus; species Peromyscus leucopus. Next base: position 85,286,675 of record NC_051068.1, read on the forward strand.
AAGAATACGACGCCCACAATCCCAAAGAGGTGGTGTGGGGCAGGTGGTTTTATGGTCTTTTTAATGGGTTTTGGGTCTGGGATAATTTTCAATGTTTAGGGGGGTTGGTTACAAGTTGTTGTCAAGGGTTAGGAAAAAGGTTAAGCAAAGGAGATTAGATTTAATGTTCTTATTTAAAAAAAGTTAGAAAGAAAGAAAGAAAGAAAGAAAGAAAGAGAGAGAGAAAGAAAGGAAATAGACAATTACTAGTTTTAAATACTTTACATTGGATTGGATTGTTTTATATTGTATACAAATTTGAAACTGATATTTTTAGAAAATGCTATATGTATATTTCTAATTGTATTCATACCATTCATTTAACAATGTAATGCAATTTTCTGATCCTTGAATGTTATTATTACCAACTATTAGGATATAAAGAAATGAAAGTTAGTAGTTAGACATTACAATAGAACTTGTAGTCATATTAGATATGCTTTAAAAATTAAGCAGAGATGTATTAGACAGGTCATCTTCAAACCCTTCAGAGATCTACAAAATATGGCATTTAAAATGTTTTAATAACTTAGAAAATTTTTCTTTTTTGAGACATGTCGGCTCCTGGCAGTACCAATCTACTTCAGAGAAAATATGGGCATTGAAGAAACTGCATATGGAGTCAACTTTCATTGTGGCAAAAGTTAGCCACTGGACAATAAAGTATACTCTAATCAACAGGACAAAATGGACAGACAGAACACGAAACAAAGGACTACTGATTCTTGCCAAAACAAGTGTGGTTATGGCTTTATCAAAAGGCATCTTCTGAGGCTAGGACAATATGGCCCCATCCCTAAAGTGGCCTTCGCAATCCAGAAAAGCTACAGTGCCCTTTTCTTTGAAGGCAGCTTAACAGGCAGGGGGCCGATGACTTCTGTTGTGCAATGGAACAGCAGCTGAAAGCTCACACCTCACGATAGTAGACTGGCATTTAATAGAGGGATGTGGAGAAGAAGAGGATGCTGAGATGAAGCCATATATACACAGCCAAGAAGAATGGATGGCTGAATTCAAAAACTGTCAATAATTTCCAGAATTTAAAATCCTGAATCATGACATGACACTAGTGGAATTCAGGTGTTTCTGGTACATGGACTGCTCTCACTCAATGTGAGGTTGAACTGTTGACCTTGTGTACTTCCTACTTCACAAATGAGTCTGTCAGATACGCTAAGCCTATAGGCTGAAGATGATGCCCCAACACTGCGGAAACCTCAGGTGACTGTCCAGGCAGCTGGCTGTTTCTGTCAACTCACAAATTTTTTGGAAGTTGCTTGCATGCACTTCCTGTTTTTATTTTTGTTAGCTAATATTATTTCCTTCTTGGGTCTCTGAGGGAGTTGAAGATTAGTTAGTAATGGTTGAAGATTAGTTAGTTATAGTTGAAAATTAATTAGGATAGAAAGTGCATTAGATACATCTTGGATTTACCAAAATAGGATAGGTAATGGAATTATTTTTCTCTGATTTGTCAAATACCTGTTTAGGTATTTATTACTTGCATATATTGTATATAGTTATTGTACTTTTGTATATAGTTTTTCTTATGTTAGTTATAACCTTTTGCTTTTTTTTTTCTTTTTATTAAAATAGAAAAGGGGAAATGGGGTGGTATTCTAATTGTACTGAAATGTGATTTTGATTGTATGTTAATAAATAAAGTTGCCTGGGGGTCAGAGCTATTAGAGCCATAGCAAGAGTGTGCCGGTGGTGGCACATGCCTTTAATCCCAACACTTGGTAGACAGAGATAGGTAGATCTCTGTGTGTTCAGGGATACAACCAGCATTGGAGACATATGCCTTTAAGACCTGGGGGCTGTACGTACAGACAGTGACGAGGCAGTCACGTGTTTGGGTTTATAACCAATGAGAAGGTAGAACAAAAGACTACAAAACGACTCACACACAGGAAATAGCTCTCTTTCGGGAAGCTGGGAGCTCGCAGGAGGAAGGGTAAGATTTTAGCTCTGAGCTCTGACCTCTTGGCTTTCTCTTTTACATTGGTTCTGTGTTTCTTATTTAATAAGACGGTTGGTTACATCTACACACACTGATTCAGGCTGCAGTACAATAGCCTGAAACAGGGAGGACAAACTATGAAGTTTCCCAATTCTTAACCAGTAAAGCACAAAGATGCACAGACACTTTAGATACTAATTTTCAGGAAATTTTAAATGACCAAGAAAAATTAATCCTTAACAACATTTAACTAGATATTTCTTTGTTTTGGAAAATTAATTTGAATAATATCCTAAAATGTATTCAGAGAGAAAAAAAAAAACAAACTTGAATTTTCAGGAGCAGGGACTGCAGTTCAGTGGTAAGGCTCTTTCCTGGCTTGTGCAAAACCCTAGGTTCTAGCCCTGGTACAACAGACACAAAATGAATCATCATAAACAAATCATGCATATTTGAGGAGATAAATAAGTTAAACATGATTTCTGAAGCTAGGTGCTTCATTTATGTATTTAGCATACACAGTTGCAAAATATGATGTAGAAAGTTTGTTATTTGAGGTGAAATTAAATAAAAAAGTAAAATAAACTGAAGGAATTAGCTAGCACTTCTGTTTTATGGTTCATGCAACTATATTACTTATTTGAGGTATCGATTTCTACTGCATCTGTATGTTAATAATTGGGGTAATATGACTGCAATCTTTCAAAGCATATTGATTAGAGAGACAGATGGTTTAACTTGTATATACATTCTGTCACAGTGATTCATGTGATTTTTATAAGGTAAAATAATTGAATTATAAGAAAAACATCATTTGAAATAATTTAATTAATGAGTTTCTGACTCATTTATTTAACCACTTTTTAATTTCTATGTAAGATAAGAGATAGCTTTGTAATTTGGTTATAAAAATCATTTAAATGTTCTGAAAGTAATGCAAAAAATAGATAATTTATTTTGCATTATGAACAAAGAAGATGCTAAAATATCTTTATACATGATTTATCATTTTACATCCATTGTGTCACTTATAAATTTATATTCCTCATTAGATAACCTATATTTAAATAATATATAAATATATCACTACACACTGTGTGGTCATACTAAATTATTGAGTAGTTTGCTAGTGTGATTTATTCTGAAAGAATATTAACTGTTTCAGATTATTCAATTGTATACTATTATATATAGATTTAGAGAATATGTTGAACAAAGAAATCTATAGAAAAATCTATGATATTTCACAGATGCTGTATTTCCTTGATTCCTCCCCTCAGAAACATTGTACCTCACCTCATAGAATTTAGTTAGAAAGGACTACAGTTCCCATGTACTTTTAAAGTTTGGCTGTAGCATACATTAATGCAAATTCATTGTGAGCCTCAGAAGACTACAATGAAAAAAAAAAGGATCAAAACTTTACATTATAAAACAATATTGATTGATTTTATATAAAAAATTTATTTATATACATTGATAAACAAAATAATGAAAATTGAAAAAATATCATAGAGAAAAATTGATCCATTGCATTAAAAAAGGGAGAAGGTTTTGTTGGTACTTCAAATAATGAGGACGTATAACTATCCTCACAAACATGTTTTGTTTCTATTTTAACAGTTTTTAATGTGAGTTGGAATTATTTTGTCATTACCTGCAAACCATGATATGCATGATCACCATCAGACAGATTTTATGACTTCTAGCCTACCATGTGAAATGCTTAGAGCTCACTATTCTGCCCTAATGACAAGAGAGAAATGAGTATATTGAAAAACCTCAACATTTTCTTGTTGAATCTAACAGAGAACTGAGGTCAGATGGCAAATTGCTGAAACTGGAGAGACAGACAGAGACAGAAATAACAACTCAAGGACAAATACTCAAAGACAGAAAATCACACAAGGCACTAGTATTCATTCTGGAATTAAGAGAACCTGGAGTGTAATTGATGAATTGCTGGAGGCTTAGTGTAGACAAGTCTGAGTATTAAACTTTTCTTAGAGACACAGTCATGTGAGAAAGGGAGGGAACTCATTTTTCAGCTGTACCTTTTAATGTCTAATCTTTTTATTTACAGAGAATATTTGAAAAAAATATTAGCATTTCCAGCAAAAGGAGAAAAGGAATCATTTTAAGTTCTCCCTAGACATTATGTTCTTAATTATGTTTGTCCTAACAAAGAACTACTTCTGGATATCATCTGCTGGCATTTCATTAGATATTATCGAGTCATGGAAAGAAAATGCCCAACTCTTGATCCCTTTAATGAGTTTGACTGGTGGCGAGGGAGCAAAAGAGCAGTAATATTGTTCACAAACCTGGACCACTGGCTCTGAAGAGATCGGCATGCTCAGATACATCATGCATGCCTTTAAATTAATGAAATGTGTGGCCCACTTAAAAACATAGTAAGATTAAATTTGGAAACTGAAGTTTCCTGCAATAAAGAGCAACTTGCTTTTCTAAGAACTTAAATATCTTGACTGTACTGTAACAGGGTTAACCCAACAGAAGAATATTTTATAGAACACAAAGGCTTGCTGTATTTTATAAGCATAATTAAATTAATAGCTAATTCATAGATTACCATTAAGAGCAACAATTTCTTATAGTTCACAATCAAAATGCACAATTCTACTAGCTTCTGGAGTTTAAGAAATAAGAAACTTTCATTAAATGTAAACTGCTATCAAAATATCACTAGCAAATTAAATACAAGCATATCCAAATAATTTTGAAAATTCACAAATATTTTTGTATCAAATTCACTGAATGTACTTGGTCCTATTAAATTTAACATATCTATTGTTTTCTAAATTTTCTCATAGATACATCTTACCCAAATAATTTCAATAAAAAAGAAAAGTTGTCTTTAAAAAAAACATAGTTAGATTCATAAACTAAGAAATTTAATGGAAAACTGGGCAATGTGAGAAAACTGTTAAATATTGTAAACAGGGAGAAAAAATTCTAAGAATGACATAAAATGAAATGACAGTGATCAAAATGCTGAAATGTGAATGAATTTGGTGGACACATAGGTAGATGGGACATGAATGAAGAAAAATCATATCTGAGCTTGAGGACATCACAGTCATTACAACAAAGTTGCTGAATTTGAAACTAAAGCAGAAATAAAAACAGAAATGGAATAATAACCTAGAGCTACAGGGCAAATATAAATTTGTAATATATACATAGTAACTGTGCAAGGAGAAATAAAGTGGGAAGAATGGAAGGTATACTTAAAGCTGTAATGGAAGAAAGTTCCCAAATTAATATTGATACCAAAGTACAAATTTAGAAAGCTCAAAGAGCACTCTTAGGATAATTGCCCATGAATGACTTGCTTAGGCATAATAAAGTTTGAGGAAGTCAAATGCAAGAATTTCTTAAAGAAACAAAACAGGCATAAGGAGAAAAACATGTAGTTTTGTGCTTGTGTGTGTGTGTGTGTGTGCGCGCGCGCGCACACGCGCACATGTGTGTTTATCATGCCTATGTAAGTTTTCAGAAATTATAACTCAGGAAGAAAGCAGAGTTAAAAACTGGAATTTTGAATATGAGAAAAAATGCCAATTGATTGAAATAACTTAATACTTATTATTATATGAATTTATGGGGGCAATCTCACATGAATCACTACATTCCAAACACCAGCCCACATAGGCTCATGACCATATCTTAGTGGAAAACATAGTTAGTTCAACCTCAAATGTCCTCATAGTCTTCCATAGTTTCAACATAGTTTAAAAGTCCAAAGTCTTTTCTGAGACTCAAGGGAATCTCTTAATTGTTACCCCCCCATGGAATAAAAAAGCAAATTACATATTTCCAGCAGACAGTAACACAGAACAAGTATTGTTGGTTGTTTTTGCTATTTTGGGGGCCTGCAACACAGCTCTCAAATAAATCACACACCTGGATTTCTTCTTACTTATAAATGCCCAGCCTTAGCTAGGCTTGTTTCTGGCCTGCTTTCCTTAACTTCAAATTACCCCATCTACCTTTTGCCTCTGGGCTTTTTCCATTCTCTTATCTCTGTAAATCGTACTCTTACTCCATGGCTGGCTGGGGAGCTGAGTGGCTGGCTCCTGGAGCCCTCCTCCTTCTCTGGCTACTTGTCTTTTCCTCCCATATCACCCCTCTATCCTGCCAGCCCCACCTATCCTTTCTCCTGCCTTACTTTTGACCATTCAGTGCCTTAGACCATCAGGAGTTTTAGACAGGCAAAGTAACACAGCCTCACAGGGTTAAACAAATGCAACATAAACAAAAGTAATACACCTTAAAATAATATTCTACAACAAATAAGTATTAAAATTCCAAAAGGAAAGAATATGGGCATAGCAATGAAATGTGGACCAAAATGAGAATGAAAACCTGCAGGGCAAACTCAAAATGCTGTAATTCCAACTCTTTTTTTTTTTTTTTTCAATTTTTCTTTTCATTTTAGATATCAACCACAGTTCCCACTCCCTCCCCTCCTCCCTTTTGTCTCTCCAACTCCCTCCCACCCCACCCGCATCCACTCCTCAGAGAGGGTAAGGCCTCTCATAGAGAGTCAACAAAGTCTGACACATCAAGGGGAGGCAAGACCATGATCATGACACCACTTGCTCATATAATCCCTCTTCCCTCTCATCAACTGGACTCCAGGAGCTTGGCCCAGTGCTTAGCTGTGGGTCTCTGCATCTGCTTCCATCAGTTACTGGATGAAAGTTCTATGATGACAATTAGGGTAGTCACCAATCTGATTACAGAAGGCCACTTTAGGCACCCTCTCTACTGTCACAAGGAGTTTTAGTTGGAATTATCCTTGTGGATTCTTGGGAATTTCCCTCACACCAGGGTTCTCCCTAATACCTTAAGAGCTCGCTCTAAAGAATTTTTAAAGCTGCAAAGAAAAAAAGTCAAGAGTTCCAAGTCTTATATCCAAGGTTTAAGATGCCTCCGATTGTTAGCTATGCTGCCTTTATCATACTTCATTTTGGGGGGAGTTTGTTCCACTCCTAGTATGAAACTCTCCTTGATGGATATCCCATGTTGTTCCCCATCACCTTGTAGTCTACTTTAATTCAGGCTTCAGTTTCATAACTTTATGCAATGCCCTCTTAAAGCCTCCACAGAGGGACTCCCCTGTAATAATACTGGCCTCGGAGGCTCTTCTTAACCAAAGAGAAGAGTCCACAACCCCTTTAGGTGTGTATCCATCGTGACATTAAAGCCAGAACCATGTAGATAACACTGCCAAGTTTGGCTACCCTCTTGGGATGTAGCCTAAAACCTTTAATTCATATTAGAAGAAAATTTTCCAATAATCTTCTTTGTATTTGTTACATTCCTATCTGGTTTTGTTGTCAGAGTAACACTAGATTAACAGAATCGGTTTTTAGGTGTTATTCAACTTTCTGTTTTGTTAAAGAGTTTGATATGTATTGGCCATTAATCTTTTATTAAAGTGTTTTTTGTTTTTTTTTTTTTTTGAGAGACAAATTTTGCTTTATTTTCTTTGGGTACTATGTGAATTTGTTTGAATTATTTATATCTTCTTGGTAGGCCACATAGACTGTGTCTTCTAGTATTTCCAGATATTTGGACTTCTACTTTTCAAAGTACTTTCTAATCATCCCAGGAGTTTCATTGAAGAATTTATGAAAACACTTTTTTCATTTGTAATTTTATTAATTTAGGTTTAGTTTTCCTTTCTGTTTCTTTTAGTTAGTTGGACTAGGACTTGGTCAATCTTGCTTAATTTTATTGAAATATCATATTCTTTGGTCTATATGCTGCTATTTTGGACTGTATCATTAATCTATGCTGTCATCTTTACTATTTTATTAAATTTATTTTCTTGTTTTTTAGAATCTTGAGATATATCATTAGATAATTTTTTTTGAGATTTTTCTTTTTTTGTGAAGTTTTAACCATAAATCTCTTAGAACTGTATTGTGTATTTCCCAGAAGTTGTTATTGGTTATGCTGTCATTTCTATATGATTCTGAAGAGATTTTAAAAATTTGCTTCCTGATTTTTTCAATTCATTCCAAAGTGTATTAGTGTTTAGTCTCCAAGATGTGCATAGTTTCTTTTGCTATTGATTCCCTGTTTTGCTCTATTATTATCTGAAAGAGATACAAGGAAATATTACTCTTTTACTTGGGAACATTTGTTTACTGACAGAAAATGTGATCAGTTTCAGAGAATTTCATAAGCCAATGAGGAACAAACAAACAAACAAGCAAATGAAAATGTACATTGATGAAGATGTGGTCCATGCATAATGGAGGAAAAGTTCAATATTTTCAAGATGTCAATACTGTCCAAGTTGATCTATAGTTATGGCAAAACTCTATTATTGCTACTGAGCATTGCCATCATAAACTTAAGACGAACACTGTAAATAGGCAATCATAAATGAGACAGAGGCTCAAAGAATTCTATATATTCCTACTCTAAGATTGACTACTCATAAAATTATAGAGAGAGTTACTGTCTTCAGAAGCGTATACAATTGTTAGATCATCAGGCTCCATTTGTTAATGACATACCCATGGTCACTCAGATACACATGGTAAAACTGGTGGGACATAGGACAAAACAATGTATATGGGCATGGGAAAGCACTTGTAAGGAATAAGGAAGGTTGATGGGTTCAAGAAAGATAAGGATGAGATAAAACAAAATATATGATATAAATAAACATAATCATCAAAGACTGGTTTAATTAATAGAAAGTAAATTAAACCAAACAAAGGGACTCCCAGTGGCTGTACCTGGCAGAGACTCAGGTAGGTTAAAAACATCCTTCCTGACCTGCATTATGATCTCTTCATTTTCACCCCCAGCCTACTAACACCCTGCATACAGGTGCCCCTCCTTACTTAAACTTCACTCACTGGAGACTCAGTCTCTTGATTCAGACCCTGGTCTCTATACCTCTACCATCCCTGTCTCTCCAGATAATTCTCTGTTATACTATAAGAAATTTGCTGGATACCCTCTTCCAATCACACTTCCAACTCCCTGTGGAACACACCTTTTGGTGTGGAAAAGGATCCCCTTAACTCTTCACTGAAACCCCTGTCCAAGACTACATATTTCTCTCTGTCATCCACCAACCTGAACAAGTCCTCCTGACCAGGCTTCCTACAGCCACCACACATTGCTATTATCAATAGGTAGCAACAGAAATCAAGGAACAGAACATCCAACCAGCAAATAAAGAGCAGATATCAACACCTAGAATCACAACTATGCCAAGACCAGATACCTAGATGTAAGCATGTAATTGGATTTTATGTGAGGCAGCCAGTTCAAAAATAACAACATGCAGACATTATTAATTATGAAAGTTCAACCTTAGCGTAGGCTTAGCTTCTAAAACTTTAATTAACCCATTTCTATTAATCTATGTTCTGTCATATACTGTCCATGCTGCTTCTTCCATATCTGGCTGGCAAACTGCCTTCTTCTTCTAGGGACCTGTCTGTCCGCAGAAATCCAACCTAACTTCTTCCTGCCTAGCTTTTTTCTTTTTCTTTTCTTCTGTTATTGTTGTTGCTGTTGTTTTTTGTTTTCAAGACAGGGTTTCTCTGTGTAGTTTTGGTGCCTGTCCTGGATCTTGCTCTGTAGACCAGGCTGACCTTGAACTCACAGAGATCTGCCTGGCTCTGTCTCCCAGTGCTGGAATTAAAGGCGTGAGCCACTGCCGTCCAGCCATTCGGCTTTTCAGTACATCAATCACAGCAATACATTTTCACATAGCCTACAAAATTTCTACAACATTTCCCCCATTTTGCTTAAATAAAAGTTAAAGAAAAACTTTAAGTCTAATACAGTAAAATTATATGTGATAAGAACAATTATCAAGTAAGAATTTCATTAACAATGTCCTGTTCATAGAGAAAATACTCTATTATCTTATCTTGATGAATTTAAAGTTTTATGCCTAAACTGTCTTCTACCATAACTTGTATTATTCTAAAACTATCTTTAGACCTCAAAACATTTTCTTAAGTAAACAATTTAAGCTAGTATGTCTCTCAACCTTGTACACTTTATACCTCTTTTGTGAGTTTATTTTTTGAATTTGAAGCTAAGACATCCCTAAGGTGTATAAGCTGGTTTAATTCAGCTGTCCCTTCCACAATCCAGTGTCTCTCAGCAGCTTTCATTCTCTGTTCATTAGGGTTCAAAAAAATTCAAAATCAACAAAGCACCATAGGAGATCCAAACCCCCTGTGTTATAATATTCTCCATCCTTACCTGGTCTATTTTTAAAAAATATTACTTTACTCTCTTTTTAAAGACTTCATTATCCTTAAATTATTTATTTTTTCTATGATTGTCTATGCCCATTTTCTTTTTCTTTCTTTAGCATCTGAGTACATTTTTAAACATGCTGTATCTGTTCAGGGTGTTTCTCAGCCTGGACCTGACTTTACTAAGCTCTTGCAGCCACACACTTTCAGCATTCTTTGATGTATGAGCCCAACCTGAAGCAGCTGCTTCAGGGATCTGGTGGCTGGCTCCACCCCTGGCTTCCCGAGGGCCTAGCCTCCTGCCAATGATACCAGGAAGGAGCAGAGTTTACTGCCCCAACTCTGAGTCCCAGCAGGAGGCATTTTTACCGGTATACAGCTGCTCAAGTACTCTGTTGCACAGCAGGAACTCCTAAAACATCAGCACCTCTGCATGCTACACAAGTGGTGGGCTCTGAGTATGGGCCACACATTGGATGCCATCTGTAGTCAGAGTTTTCTTTGGGCTGCCAGTTCACAAATAACAACGTGGAGACATATTAGTAACTACTAAATCTTGGCCTTAGCTTAAGCTTGTCCCACTAGCTCTTAGAACTTAAATTAATCCATTTCTATTCACCTTGATTTATGTTCTGTCACCTACTGCCCATCCTGCTTCTTCTGTGTCTCCTCTTCATGTCTGGCTGGCCACCTGGCCTTCTCCCCAAATTGTCCCCTGTCCAATCACATTTTCCCCTCTCCCTCCTCTCCTCTCAGTCCCTCTGCCCAATCTCCCCTCTTCCAACCTCCCCTACTCCCTCTTCCTCCTTTATCTTTAGAAAAGGGCAGGCCTCCCTTGTATATCAACCATCCATACTATAGCAAGTTGAATTGAGGCTAGGCACCTTCTGTTGCAACAGAGGCGAGGTGGTAAGACAAGGTAGTCATGACTCTCTGATCTCTTTGGCTATTAACCTCTGTATTTGGCTCTGTGTTTCTTATTTACTAAGGCTATTTAGAATTTTGTCTACACTTACTTCAGCCAAAGAAAAGGCTAAATCTAAAAATATCTGGATATAAAACATTCAGGAAATCTGGGATACTATTAAAAGACAAGAATATGAATAACAAGAATAGAGGAAGGAGAAGAAACCCAGGCCTAATTTGCAGAATATATTTTTAATAAAATTATAGTAGAAAATGTTCCTAACCTAAAAATGTTAGTGCTTATCAAGTACAAAAATCATAAAGAATAGTAAATAGACTGAACCATAAAAGAATTTCTCCATGGCACAAAGTAATCAAAACACTAAATGAACAGGACAAAGTAAGAATATTAAATGCTACAAGAGGAAAATAAACAAAACAAAAGCAAAACACACAAGCATACAAACAAGTAACCTATGAAAGCAAACCATTAGAATAACACCTAACTTCTTAATGGACACTAAAGAAGCCAGAAGGCCTGGACAGATTTTTCTATAAACACTAAGAGACCACATATGCCAACTCAGAATGCCATAAGCAGCAAAACTCGCAATCATAATAGACAGAGAAAGAAAAACATTCCACAATAAAACTAAATTTAAGAAGTATCTATCTACAAATATAGCTCTACTGAACACACTAACAGAAAAACTTCAACTGAAGCTGTCAACAAAACCATACCCTAGAATAGAGAAAGATTAACTAATCTAAAAGTGTGTGTGTTTGTGGGGAGACACACACCAGAACAACAAAGAGGAATCTATAAACACTGCTCCTTGGTAATCCTCAACATCAATGGCATGACTTTTCCTATGAACAACTGATTGTATTATAAAACAAAGTCCTCTTTTCTGCTGCGTCCAAGAAACACACCTTAACATCATCTTATGGAAAACGATGGAAAAGAATACTCCAAGCAAATGGACCCAAGGAGCAAGCAGGTGTAGCCATTTCAGTATCTGATAAAATGTGCTTTAAACCACAACTAATCAGAACAGATGGGGAAGAACACTACTTATTAATAAGAGGAAAAAACTCTAAGAGGATATTGAAATTCTTTACATTTACACATCAAACATAAGGGCACCCAAATTCATTAAAAAAAAAAAAAAAAAAAAAACAGGTGAAATCATACTTTGGCACTCACACAATGATAATAGGTGACGTCAATACCCTACTCTTTCCAATAGAGAGATCATCAAGAAAAAAAAAATAAACCAGAAAATTCTGGAGATAAATAACATCATGAATCTAAAGGAAGTGGTAGGTATTTACAGAATATTTCACTCAAACATGAAAGCATAGATCTTCTTCTCAAAACCTCATGGAACATTCCCCAAACTTGAACACATACTAGGACACAAAGCAAATTTCAACAGATTTTAAAAAAAAAAGTAATAACACCCCAAATCCTATCAGATCACCATGAATTCAAACTGGATACCAACAACAAATAAAACATCATACAGCTTACAAAGTCATGGAAACTGAACAATTCTGAATGAATAATGGGTGAAATGAAAATGGGAATGAAAACCTTTTTATAATTGAATGATGCATACCTATGGGACACAGTGAAGTTGTTTTAGGAGTCAAGTTATTGCACTAAAAATTTGGAAAGATCTCATACTAGCAACTTAATGGCATACGGGAAAGCCCTAGAATAAAAAGAAGAAATAACATGCAAAAGAAGAAATTATAAAAAAATAAAATAAAACTCAAGGCTGAGCTTAATAAAATAAAAATAAACAACAAATATTATAATAATATAAGAATCAATGTAAAATATTTGTTCTGTAAAAAAATCAATAAGATTAATAAATCCTTAGCAACCTTAACTAAAAGACAGAGTGAAGACCCAAATTAATAAGATCAGTGATAAAAAGGAAGACATAACAACAGACACCAAGGAAATACAGAACACCCTAAGATAGTTTAAAAATCTATACTCCACCAAACTGGAAAATCTGAAAAAAAATGGGTAAATTTCCTGATATATGTAACCTACCCATATTAAATCAAGATCAGAAAAGTAATTTAAACAGACCCATAATTCCTAGAGCAATAGAGAATTTAAAAGTCTCCCAATAACAACAACACAAGCATTGAGCTGATGTATTAAGCTTAGAAATTTACTAGACCTTCAAAGTGTAATGTGTGGCTGTCCTGGCCACACATCTATTATAATTGAGATGAGCAATAATAGCTTCCTGATAAATTTTACTAGACGCTTTTATTTCAAAAATTTCCCTGCTTTTAGTTTCATAAATTTAAGAAAATTTGCTGTTGCTATTCTTAGGAATAATATAAAAATCCTGGAATAACTTTATAATTTTTTTTCTGGTTTCAGATATCACTAATATACTTACTAGTACTATGGATGTCACATAGCTCATTCCTTCTCATCAATAATTGTAGTCACTGATACCTGGCAGAGAGAAAGCTAGACTATGATTAAAGTTGCTGAAATACATTCTCAAACTTTCAGTTCTCTGCCTCTAGATCCCTCTGTACAACTTGTAATGTGAGAATACTTTGTTTCTAAAATTCCAATATAAATGTAGCATAAGTAGTAGCATCTTATCATAAAATAACACACTGACTTTATTAATTGATTTTTCTAGATGCTGTATGAGTCTTCAGTTACAGTTAAAAATCACTGTTTGACAAATAGAAATGTGTTTTTAAAACCCAGAATAGTATTAGTCAGATCTTGAATCTTTTTTAAAAACTTCCAAATATGAAGTTTCACTTGTTATTAATTTTCAAAAGAGAGAGTGGTAACATTGAAAATGACATACTTTCAGGCATTTTTGTCTCTCTAAAGAGATACAATATTTGTGAAAGAGGAAGAAGCCTTATGCAGCAGAAGGGACTTCTATCGGGCTTAATATTTCCTGTGTTCAAAAGGGAAATAAGTTGTATTTGAGTGCATTAGAGACATTTCCCTGAAGGCACAGATAAAATGTAAAATACATTTCCATTTGCACTTTCATTTGGGATTGTTTGACATGAGAACATTGAGACAAGTGAAATAGACATTAAGTTTAGAATATGGTCCCTATTCTGCCCTTGAATTTCACATTCAATACCCTCTTTCACTGTTCCCTTAAGAGACTATTTCCATATTATTCCTCTTTATGCTAAACTTGAATAGTCAAATATGACTATTTGAAGTCTGATCTTCAAATATAAGAACCCAACCTGGAATTTCAAACACAATTGTGTAATCATCTTTGTGCAGAATAGAATGTAACCAACTTCCCATGCACTGAAACACCTGCTCAGCAGATACCCCATGGAGGACAAGAAACACACATGTGGGCAATTCAACACATTTAACAAGACCTAATGAGCCTTGAAACTGTAATTTAATTCTTAATTTCTGTGAAGTAAATTTAGTAATGACTGATAAGGATCATCATCACAGATACTTAGAGAGTGATTAGGAGGAAAGTGGAAACACCTGTCCTTTTATGTAAGCCACTTAGTTCACTTTGCCTAACACTGGAAGGTACTGTATATCCTTCATCCCCAAAATGAGGACTCACAGTTAATTTTATCTTCAAATCAGAAGGTATCTTCATACTATAAAAGAAGGCAAGTATTAAAATCATTTGTGTAGCTAAACAGTTATGCTTAACAAATGCTTACTAATTTGTTGTATTGATAAGAATGAATAAAGTCATCTATGTACTGCCTTAGTTAATAGTCACATGGATAAAATTTTTACAATCAAAGATATGTTGAGCTTGGTACAGCTGAAGTCAGAATGAGATAATTTCTTATAACAGATTTGTTTTAACTGAACTTTAATTCCCAAGCCTTCTTCTCTGATACAGATGTTCAACTGTATAGAGCTTTTGTCTTGTTATTAAAACACAGGCTGGTCTTGAGCAGAATGTTTTTGAGACTATAAATGAATAAATTGAATGCCAAGCAAATAGTCCAGCATTGGCATTTAAGACTTCTTAGTAAATTAATTAAATGAACATGATATCAAGGTCCATTTCCCTTCACAGAATGCCTAACATAATGTCTTTGCATTTCCATGAAGATACATCAGGAAAATCCCAACAAGAACAAACAAAAAATGAGTATACATTCTAATAGTCCTTCATAAATAAACTCAGATAATCCTGAAAGCTAGAATTTGTCACAAAAAAAAGGAGTCAGTGGATTACTGTGAGAGCAAGAGCATCATATGTCCAGGCTTGCTCCAGTCACAACTGTATCATGGATTCTGGAGCTGCTAGAATAGCATGTGGCAGAAGCCAGTTGAAACACTTTCCAAGTCTTAATTGCTATGTGATAAGATTTCTCTCTTGTAGATACTGATTTTGCTCAATTCCACAGTTCTTGGAAGAGCACAATGAGAAAATTAATTGAAATTACATTGTTACTAGTCAGTCATGCCAATTTTAAAAACATTTATTGCTTGATACGTTGATATAATGTGTGTTGATCAGAACCAGCCCCCATTTCCCCACTTCAGCTCCTCCCTTATCTCCCCCTGACACGGATACCTTAAAACTTCAAATCTGTGTGTTCCTAATATAAAGTCACCAAGGAGTATTCTTAATGCCATCTTTATGTGCTTAGTTATAGGACCATCATCTGGAGCACAGGCAGCTTCTTAGAGGCCACATCCCTGAAGAAAGCTGATTTTCATTCTCTATCATCCATCAATTACCAATAAGTTCTCAGGTAGAGACAGAACTACAGAAGCCACCCCACCCCCATACTGGGATTTTGGCTGGTTTGTTTTTTGTAGGACTTTTTCATGTGTGTCATGGTGGGTTCATATCCACCAAATCTTTAGT
The DNA here is from genome assembly GCF_004664715.2 of Peromyscus leucopus. Lineage (NCBI taxonomy): Eukaryota > Metazoa > Chordata > Mammalia > Rodentia > Cricetidae > Peromyscus > Peromyscus leucopus. The sequence goes on from NC_051068.1 coordinate 85,302,736, forward strand.
TGTAGTCAATGTTTACTATCTCTGGCTCAGACAATCTTTCCATCCTGTCTTCCAGAATGATCCAGATCCAGAAAGGAGACATATTTACCAATTCTATGGGTGACATAGTGTCTGGAATGTGAAACAAACTAAAAAGTAAAATATTAAAATTAAAAGAAAAAAAAACAAGAAAATAATCCAAATAAAACGAGGTCTAGGGAACTAAGGGAGTTATCCAAAGAAGAAATATTTAAAAAAAAAATATTCAACATCTTTTACCACCAAGGAAACGCCAATTAGAAATACTTTGAAATTTCACCCTATCCCAATCCAAATAGTTAAGATAAAATTAATTTTAAAAAATTAAAAGAAAAACAAATGACTATGAACAATGTAGTATGGATTTGTGAAAATGGTTTCCACATTGAGTGGTATATTTGTTAAGCAAAATGAATGCTTAGTTAATGGTATGAACTCAAGACGTGCAAGAGAATAGGCAGAGATCATTTTGAAGGTGAATCTCTTTGAATTCCCATAGTTCTTCAAAGAGCATAATGATGTTGGACATAGGTAGAAATATTGACAACACACAATGCTAGTACTTATCATTTTATTTGGTGGAAAATAACATAAAAGGAATGAACGATTTCTGGCAAGAAGCAGACCTAAATATTCATATACATAGGATATATGCAGTATATGCATAGAAATAAATAACCTAATGTGTAAGAGGAACACCTCAATGTTTATTTACACATAAATTTCCCCTGACCCTCAAATTTGAGTTAATCCCAGTCATATATTGGTGATAATAGGGCAATATCTTTAAATATTTTTAGAGCTGGTATTTTAAGGATTGATTTGTATTCATAACATCATTGATAAAGTCACTATTATTGAATTCTGGTAGTTTTATAAAGAGATGCATAAAGGGATATATGGAAATGTACTTCTAGTCTGTTGTCTTCTGATGATGGTCAGAGATATTTTGGAAATCCCAAATTTTGGATAGACTCAAAAGTCTACCACTGCATGTGTGAAAATTAATGTTGTCTTGACAGAATCAGCTAGGAGACAAGCTAGTAAGCATGCCTGAAAGGGACTAACTAGATTTTTCACATAAAAGTAGGAAGACTCACCTGAATTGTGGGGGGTTACACTTCCCAGTCAGAGGTACCAAACTAAATCCAAGAGAAAAAGCAGGGTTAGATCTGCACATAACCCTTCATCTATCCCCCCTTTACTTTAAGTATAATGTAACCAACTATTGTAGGTTCTGAAGTCACTACTTCCCTACCTGGAGAGACTTGAACCTGGAACTTTGAGCAAAAATAAATCCTTTCTTCCTGAAGCTGTTTTGTTCAGATATTTTATTTCAATGATGATTGAACTAACTAATATACCAGATGAGGTCACTGGACTTTGATCTTTATAATCAGGAGGTCAAATAAATCTCTTTCATTGATGAAGCTACTTGCCTGGAGTATTTCATTATTATAAGAATAACAATTTATATACATACTCTGATCTTGAGGCTGGATTATTGTTACAACTAGGCAGATGGGATCCAAAGAGTATATAATTAACCTGAAAAATACATCTTCTTGATTTAAACTTTTGAAAATTAAAATTTATTCATTGTTCTTTAGTTTGGATGTTTATTTTTATTTTTTAAATTTATTTATTTTTATGTGTATGGGTGTTTTGCCTGCGTACCTGTGTACCATGTGTGTGACTGGTGCCCACAGATGCTAGAAAAGGTTGCCAGATTCCCTGGGACTAGAGTTATATTCAGTTGGGAGCTGTCATGTGGGTGATTGGAATCAAACTGAGGTCCTCTAAAAGAGAAGCCAGCACTCTTAACCACTGATCCACCTTCTTAGCCCTCGAGATGTTTATTTTATAAGTGGTATACTAATATAATCCTCAAGATTTGAAGAGCTGCATCTAATATTTGTTGCATGATGGCCACAAGACTCTAATTGGTTAAGTCTGGCTTACTGGAATTATCTGCTGTAGTCTGTGCTCCATGAGTGAGGGACATTTTTTCCCATCCAAAGACCTAATAGTATTCTCATTCTACCATATTAAATCATGATTGTCAACTGCATGCTTAATGTAAAAATGATCAGTAATTATTTTTGGTGTCATTTAAGATTCTTAGTGTGCAACCTTCTCTTTTAGTGTAAATGTCTGTATACTTTGTCACCATTTATTAAAAGTACCATTTCCTGATTGGGTTTCTATTACTTTTGTTTGGTTGGTTTTTGGTGGGAGTTGTTTTTATTATTTGTTTGTATGTTTACTTTTAATACAAGATCAATGTTATGGTTTATATGTGAATTACATATGGAAAAGTCATGCGGTGAAAGTCTGACCCCCTAGTGCAATGTTCATAGTAAAGATTGCAATTGGTTATAAGAATTCTCATCTAGTTGGCACCTTAATGTTAATGAATTCATAATTTGACAGCAGCTTTGAAAAATGGCGGAGACTAGGAATGAAGTCTAACTGGTATACATGACCCGAATGATCTCCGAGAAGAGCACACCAGGCCCTCCCTCCATCTCCATCATGCAGTGAGGGGCTTTTTGTTTGTTTGTTTGTTTGTTTGTTTTGTTTTGTTTTTTTTCGAGACAGGGTTTCTCTGTGTAGCTTTACGCCTTTCCTGGAGCTCATTTGGTAGCCCAGGCTGGCCTCGAACTCACAGAGATCCGCCTGCCTCTGCCTCCCGAGTGCTGGGATTAAAGGAATGTGCCACCAACGCCCGGCCTAGGGGCTTTTTTTATTTCATACGTTCCTGGCATGATGTTCTGCTTCATTATAGTATCAGAGAAAGCATAACCATAGAGTGGTGAGCTGAAATCTTTGAAATTGAGTCAAAAAAATTCTTCCTTACTTTGTTCTTATTCTTAAGTAATTTTTTTTACAGCAATTAAATATTAAGAGTCATGCAACCTTTTATGTGGCTCTGAAATTTCTTTACTACTCACTGATTATTTGTTTATACTATGCCAAAACCAAAGTAACTTGACAAATGTATCTTTTTAGCCCACTTTGAAATCAGAAATGTCATGGGGTCTATCCAGTGAGACTTCCTTGGAAAAAAAATCTTTCATTTACTGTGGTGATGTATTGTGTCCCCCAAAATATTGTGTACCCTAATAAAGTTTATCTGAGGATCAAAGAAAAAAGCCAGCCACTACAGTAAACACAGAGGTCAAGCAATGGTAACACACACCTTTAATCCTATCGTTTGGGAAGCAGAGATCCGTCTGGATCTCTGTGAGTTCAAGGTCACACTGGGAACAGAGCCAGACGTGGTGATACATATCTTTAATGCCAGCACTAACAATAAAGGTCTGGAGGTCTGTACAAGCATACAGGAAGTGACAGAGCTGGGCCGGAAGAGGAAATGATGTAGCTGGGCAGAGAGAAGAAATGAGATGGCAAAAACAGAAAGGCATATAGGTGTGGGTATACAGGAAGTAGGTCTCTTTGGAGACTGAGGTATAGATGAGGTGAGGTCGTCTATGGTTTGCCTGATTTCTCTGATCTCTCAGGTTTCACCCCAATATCTGGCTCTGTTTTTTTTTTTTTTTTTTTTTTTTTTTAATTAATAAGACCGTTTAGCAATCCGTCTTACAGTTTACGAATGGTTATCAATTGGAGATAGCTTCTGGGTTCAGGATGGGACCCGTATCCACTTCTTTCATCTCTATGACCCCATCTTATGCAGAACCAGGTAGCTCTTTTAATTATATATTATGGTTTCTTTTTTTGTTGTTGTTTTTTTATGAGATTTCTGTGCTTACCAAGGTGTTTGTCTCTGAATTTATATGCGTTTCCTGTGCTTTTTCTCTTGCTCTTAGTTTTTCTGTTCGTTTGCTTTGTCTTATTCTCTTTTTTTTTGTCTTATTTTGTTATTAATTTTTCCTTTTCTTTTTAGATGGCTATTTGTTTCCTTGTGAGAGAGGGCAAGAAAGGATATGGATTTGAGTATGTGGAGAGGTACAGAGGATCTAGAATGATTTGTGTGGTTGAAACTATAATCAAAATACAATGTATGGAGAAAATGCATTTTTAATTAAAATGACAATAAAATAATGTTCACCTAAGTAGATCAGAGAGGAACTTTCTTGAGTTGGTTCTCTCCTTTTGCTGTGGTTTCCAAAGAGCAAATTCAAGCCTCCAGTCTTGAATGAACATACTTCTACCAACTAAACCATTCTGCTACTGCTTATTTTATATTTTATGCTATATACCATTTTTATATAACTAATAAAACCATGGCACCCTAATAATTACAACCTGAGCAATAGTCAAAAGTAACCAGGGTGTCCTGCCTTGTAGTTCTAAGAACTGATCACCTTCTACTGCTATTGTTTTTTCTCTTTTATTCTTTTGGGATCCTGGCACCCAGCTCCCAAACAAATCACATGGAGATGTATTATTACTTAAGAATGCCTGGCCTTAGCTTGGCTTGTTTCTATCCAGCTTTTCTCAAATTATCCTGTCTACCTTTTGCCTCTGGGCTTCCCCTGTTCTCTTGCTTCTGTAAATCTTACTCTTACTCTGTGACTTGCTGTGTAGCTGGGTGGCTGGCCTCTGGAGTCTACCTCCTTCTCTGGCTCCTTCCTTCTTCACTTCACCATCTTTCTCTCTCCTCCTCCCAGATTTCTCCTTCTATATAGTCCTTCTGCCTGCCAACCCCTCCCCCTCTCTCTCCTGCCTTGCTATTGGCCATTCATTTCTTTGTTAGACCAGTCAGGTGTTTTAGACAGGCAAAGTAACACAGGTTACAGAGTTAAACAAATGCAACATAAACAAAAGTAACACACCTTAAAATAATCTACATTACTCTACTTCTCGCTTCTTGTAGTCTGTTGCTCTTTTTCTAAGACTTGTAAAGGGCTCATCAGAATCAGTGCTGTCAGATTATACTCCTTTCCTGATATTTCTGGAAACAACTTTTAGGGTTTTTTACATCTTCTCTACAAATAACTTTAACCCTACTTATATTTTACATATATTTGATTGTGAACAATTTTTAAATTCTGTAAACTTAAATATATACTGTTTTTTCCCTTTGTTTTAAAATGATTTATTTTACTTAATTTCTCCTTGTAGAGTTTAATATAAGGCAGGATGACACATGAATTTTCTATATTCTCTTAATAAATTTCCCCAGAGGGAAAAATGATACGCTTGGTAGCTAATGTTATCCTTTGTTAATAAACGCTTTAAAAAAAGCTGTACCACTGTTCCTGATACAGCGACTATTTCTTCACCACTAGCTGAACTGTGAGACAATTTTACACTTTTAGATTTAAATTTTTCTAGCATGTTTTCTGAGTAAAGTTATCTTTACCAATGGATAAGATATTATTCTCTCATGTTCATTCCTTTCCACACAAGTATATAATTATAACAGAATCTTTTGTAGGATCTTTGCATGACAAAGTTTTCCACATCAAACCAATCGTAAGAAAGCCAGTGTCAAACTTAAACAATGAAATATTTTATGTGCATGAATAAATTTTAGGTCACAGGAAAACTGTCTCCAGAAAATAAAATATATTTCTTTTTTCTTTCTTTTTCTTTTTATTTATTCTTGTCTCATACAGTACACTCTGACTGCAGCCTCACATCCACCCCTCACAGTCCTCTTCTGAGGGCACAACCTGTCCTCTTCCCCAGATCCACTCCTCCCCTGTTTCCCTTCAGGAAAAAAAAAAAAAAAAGAAAAAAAAAAAAACTGGTCACTCAGAGATGTCAACCGAACTCTGTGTAACAAGATGCAATAATACTAAGCACAAACCCTCATATCAAGGCTGGACTCGACAACCCAGTAGGAGGAAAAAGATCCCTAAAGCAGCAAAAGAGTCAGAGAAATCCACACTCCCAGGGTCAGGAGTTCCTCAAACAGGCCAAGCTGAATAACCACAGTATGTATGCAGAGCACATAGTGCAGACCCATGCAGGCCCTGTGATTGTTGCTTCAGTCTCCTTGAGACCCTATGAGCCCTGTTCAGTTGACTGTGCACTGTGTTCTCATAGTGTCTTTGACTCTTCTGAAACTTACAATTCTTCCTTTGAGTCTTTTGTGGGTTTCCCAACTCCACAAAATATTTGTCTGTGTGTCTCTACATCTGCTCCCATCAGCTGCTGGAGGAAGTATTTCTGATGATGATTGGGCTAGGCACCTATCTACGATATAGCAGAATATCATTAGGAATCATTTCATTGAATTTTTCTATTTATTTATATGTTTGTTTGTTTGCTTATTTACTTATTTTTTGTCAATCCTGTTTGGTTCTATCTTCGGTCTCATGGTCATCCAGCTTCCAGTTACTGGTCATCCAGTCAGTATCAGGCATGCTTTCCCACCCCCAGGATTTGGCTTCAAGTTAGATCAGTCATTGGTTGGCCACTACCACAAGCTCTAAGCCACCATTGTCCCAGCACATCTTGCAGGCAGGACAAGTTGTGGGTCTAAGGTATTGTGGCTGGGTTGGTGTCCTAGTCCCCCAATGGAAGCATTGCCTGGTTATATAAGATGGTAGTTTGGCTCCATATCCCCATTACTAGGAGTCCTTACTAGTGGTTCCTTTGTAGAATTCAGGGAGTTTCCATTCACTAGGTTTCCACATTGATCCCAAATGCCCCTGTTCTAGTTGTCTCTCCTCATACACTCTCTCTTCATAATCTCTCTCCCTCAATCCCTCCCCACCATTTTATTCCCTCTTCCCATCTTTACCCACCCCAAGTCCACCCACAAAAATCTATTTGATTTTTCCTTCCAAGGAAATCCATATTTCTGAATTCAAGTAAAAGTATTTTAGACCTTATTCATGCATTCTGAGACTTGGACGTGAATTATACTTAATCTTATCCTACAGAATAAAGAATAAATTTAGTGATACTAAATCTTAAAAGTCAGCATGAAAATCAGTGAAAAAGTTTCAATTAACCATCCACCTTTTAAATTTGATCAGTGATTATTTTTCTCAGATAGCCACTGGGCTTGCTCTCTTGACAAATGCCGGTAATTGCAATTATGTTTCCTCTAGCCATTCTTTGAAATGTAGTTTTGATAATGTAGATGTTCTTCAAAATGTGTATCTTTATTTAAATTATTAAGCTGCTCCCTGTCTGTTTTGTGATGCACCAGTTCCCAGACTCAGGTATGGTTGCCAGTTTTAGAAATGTTTTCACAATTTTTGGCTCAATGCCTTAAATTAAATGTATGTGCACGCATTGTTTCTTATTACAACATGACTCTCCATAAAGATATGATGTTTTATGATCTCATGCTTTTAATTGTTTAATCAAGCAATAACATTTGATTATCTAATCATAGAGATATAAAAATACAATTCTATGATCTCCATTAAAATCTAAGTTAATTATAAATATATATTGTAAGTAAATTTACTTGAGTATAATTTTATATCAAAGTATTTGAATTTAAAACTAAAATATGTGTATCAATTTTGATAAAATATACTAGCTCCAAAATCTTTTTTAGCTGTTATGAAATTTAAAATATTATGAAAGTCAAATTCAGGTACATATTTAAAATTTGATAAATTTTTTAACTCAACCAAATTTCATGATTCACAATCCCATAATTAAATCTTTGAAAAATGTGATATACAATTCAAAAATAGTCCTATAAATACACATCAATCTTATGAAGATATTCATTTAAAAATATATTATATATATTTCTATATATATTTTTACAGCATTTATAAGATTGTATTTTATAAATCCAAGATAAAATATGTTACCTTCACATTATTCAAACAAGTGGTTCAACCTAATGTTCTTCTAGAAATTAAAATAATTAAATGTAAATCACTTCACTAAATTTTTGGGTACAAAGCATATAAATCTTTCAAAAATTTTGCTAGCTATATATTTGTTATATATTTTTCATTGTAGCACAGACTAAATACCAACTAATAATGTTCCTGCCTCCCAATTTTCTGAATGATGATCTTACATGCATGCACCATAACAGTAAGCTCAAACTATTCAATTTTGAAAAAACTTCAATTTAGAAATACTCATCTATTTATTTCCATTGATAGCTCATATTTCATACATAATTTCCCTTTTGATCTTCTGTTCACTGTGCAGTACAATAATAATTTTATCTAGACCTTGTGACTTCAATGCATATGTAAAAGTATTCTTACATCTAGGTTTTAAAACTTATTCAGACTTGACCAGTCTCTTGCTTGGTCCATATAGATTGATTGTTCTTAGATCTTTCTCATTTGTCAATTTTGCCTTCATAGATTTGAATCTAGGTAAAAAAAACTTTTAGGCATACATAGCGAAAATATTAAATTGTTTTTAATTCATTTTCTTGTGTTTAATGTTTCCACATTTTAGTATGTGATATCCATTAGCTGTTCAATATAATTTTATACCTGTATTCCAGGAAGAATCTTAAATTTAATAAATTGCATTGCAGAACTCTTATATTTGTAATATGCTTAATGGTGAAAGACAAAATTTGTTAATGATCAAGAACAAAAAAAGAATATTTGTTTTCCCTAACATATAATTTGAAATTCTAGCCAGTGGAATAAGACAAGAAAAGGAAAAGAAAGATATATAGATTATAAAGGGAAAAAACAGATTTTAACTTATTTATTTTCAAATATAATAATTGGCTTATTGAAAATACCAGAGAATCTATAAAACTAAATCTCTGTATTACTATGTGATTTTAACCAAGTTGTTTTTTTTTTCATATAATGCTTAGCACCTCTCCTGTCTGAATCAATAGAATGCTTCCCACATGAGTGTAAGGAGATGTATTACGCATATTAATGAATATAAAACCATGATGAAAGACTTCAAATTATTAAACCAACATACCATTTTATTAGGTTGAAATATATCAAATCTGCTTAAACTAAGCTATGAACAATTGGTCTTTATCAATATAAGATATAGTTAAATTAATACAATTTCTAACAAATCCAATCAAGATGTTTTAGAGACATGGAGAAATATATTTCAAAGTAAGCAATTGAAACAGGTTAGAAAAGAAAAATAGGGTAATAATGCATTATACCACATTTTGTTACCTAGTATAAGGTTACAGTTATCAACATTCACAATATTAGTCAAGGAATGGATGGACAATAATATAAATGTGATAGAATTCATAATCTCAAAATAACCACACATTATTGACAACTTACTTTTCACATTCCCATAAACAACTACTCAACACAAATGTTGATGGGTTAATTTGATATCCATAGACCAAAATAATTATCCTCACATATCACAAATATTATTCAGAATGGTATATGTATTTAAATAATAGATATAATGCTATGGGAGGAATTTTTTTATAAGAAAACAGTAAATGTCTATGTTTTAAAGCTTAGGGTAATGCTATGAGTGAATCTGAAATCATCTTCCACAGAATAATAAAGTCAAAACATTATACTATTAATATTAAATGCCTTTGTTGTACAGAAAACATTATGATAGTCAGAAGATACCTTGCAGACAGGGCTAAAAAAATGTAAGTAAGCATATATAAACCAAAATTGTGTTTGTTATGCACGAATAATCATCAGGATTCTGTTGTGGGACGTTCTGTATCTTAAATGTGTTGCTCTGATTGGTTAATAAATAAAACACTGATTGGCCAGTAGCCAGGCAGGAAGTGTAGGCAGGATAAGGAGAGAGGAGAATTCTGGGAAGTGGAAGGCTGAGGCAGAGAGACACTGCCAGCCGCCGTCATGACAAGGGAGATGTAAGGTAAGAGTAAGCCATGAGCCATGTGGCAACTTATAGACTAATAGATATGGGTTAATTTAAGATATAAGAACTAGATAACAAGAAGCCTGCTGCGGCCATACAGTTTGTAAATAATATAAGCATCAGTGTGTTTATTTTATAGGCGGGCTGTTGAACTACTAGGGCTTAGTGAGACCCAGAGAGAAAACTCCAGCTACAGGATTCAGTTTTTTAAAAGAAATGAAATCCAAAGAGAAAATGCACAAAGTTAATGAACAGATATTTCCCCAAAGCAAAAAACACGGTAACAAATGAGCATGTGGGGCTATTTTTATTATGAATAGGAATAAGGCAATTGAAAGTGAAATTAAAATGAAGTATCACTATTCACATACTACTAAAAGTATTAAGAGAAGATGGGGACAATATCAAATGTTGGATATGTGCCACAGAATATGAAGCAAGTATTCACATTACTGGTAAACCTGTATATATATATATTTATATTATTATATATTAATTATATATATATTATATATTTTTATATATATATAAAACCTACAGTGAGGGACTGAAACTCTAAAAAAGTACAGAAGATTTGTTGAAATACAGCAACTTTAGTGTGATGATAGTGACAATAAACTTCACATGTGACAAATTACATACAAGAGTCACACACTTTTCAGATGCATGTATGGATATTAAAATATATTAGTTGGTATTGTACAAATGTATTAATACACATTCACAATATGTGTATATTCAGAAGTATAACTAGAGAATTCCTGAATGACAACCATGTATTATAAAAACAAAAGTCAGTTTCTTAGAATGTTCTTACACTGTTGGTATGTAAAATAGTAATATTGAAGAAAATTTGTGAAATATACATGGATTTCTTATTTTGTCTTTTCCAAATTCAGTGAATCCATAATAATTTATGAACTAAATGAAAGTAAACATTATTCCTTCTGCCTATGTATAATATTAAAAAATGTTGTGTCTTATGAAAACTCTGTTATTTTGTCTTAGATTGTTCTGATTATAATATATAATGCCAGATTGAACTATCACTAAAATCAGGACATTTGAGTCACAGATCAGAACTTAGTCCCTGGATCTTCTACTAGAGCTCTGTATTTCCAATAATAATAATAATAATAATAATAATAATAATAATAATAATAATAATAAATGTACCTTTTCAGGTTCAGTAGTTTAAATATATATAATATATTATATCATTTAAATATGCATTATATACATATAAATTTAAATACATGTATATGTAAATATGTATATAGGTGTATGTGTATGTCACTCTACATGAATGTGCTTATATTATTTGGGGTAATATTTATATCAAAACTGCCATATCTTTAAATCTAAGTTTATTGAATGCATAGACAGGATATAAGTATCTTATTTTTCAATCTCTGTATTCCCTTAGCCTTAGTACAACAAGAAACTGAGTGAACAATTCCATGAACCTAGTGTTGTACCATGAGCTAAAGCCAGTAAACAATTTATACATGTTACTGTATAAGGAGATGTAGTGAGAGACTATCAGAAAGACAGAGAGACAAAGACAGAGACAGAATAAAATATTACTTAAACCTTATCCATCTCAAATTTTCATATCTACTTTTTGGGTGATATTTTAATACTAGACATGTATGTTTTTTCAGTACTGTTTGTTTAAAATGCTTCACAGGCCTAAGGATTACTCCAATAATTAGGTTCTGAATGTGCCTAAAGGTGTTGATTTTCAAATATTTTAACTACATTCCTAAAATATATCAAGGATTGTATAAAAGGAATATTTTAAAAGTATTTACTTGTATATATTCATTCAGCATATTGATGTGTTTTGTGAAGACTTTTTCATTCAAGTACACCAAGTATTTTTAATGTGTTAACATCTACTACCTGTTGCTGGAGAGCTTCTCTCAAGGTTCCACCAAGCCCCAAGTCCCACAATCCACGTATAAAATAATCACTCAGACACTTATATTACTTATAAACTGTATGGCCATGGCAGGCTTCTTGCTAACTGTTCTTTTATCTTAAATTAACCTATTTCTATAAATCTATACCTTGCCACGTGGCTGCTGGCTTACCAGTGTCTTTACATGCTGCTTGTCCTGGCGGTGGCTGCAGTGTCTCTCCCTCCTTCTTCCTTTTCTCCAATTCTCCTCTCTCCTGTCTGGTCACTGGCCATCAGTGTTTTATTTATATAGAGGGATATCCACAGCAACTACCCCCCCCCCACAAACTAGCTGTACTCTTGTCCAGAGGGAGATTTGTAGTTACTATGAGGTTATATATGTGTGTATGTGTGTGTGTGTGTGTGTGTGTGTGTGTGTGCGTGTGTGTGATTTTTATAATTTTATGCATCTGTGTGCATTTTCACATATAATGAACACTAAGTAAGTTGTAGAATCATCTACAGTGACCATCAACAAATGAAGGAATGACAAAAATGTGATATGATACATACACACTGTAAAGTTTTATTCAGACAGACATAAAGAATTAAATTATGTTCTAAGAAAATGGGTGTGACTCCAAAAAAGACAATATTTGGAGGTTTTTTTAATTTGTGGATGCTAGATTCCTCATGTATGCATACAATCACGTATGTGATCTAATAAAAATTCATCTCATGATTGCTTAGTGTTTTATTTGTTATTTAAATGAAATTTGAAACATTACATGTTGTTTTCAGAAATTTTTTTGAAAACTGTTTAATTGGAATATACTATTGCAAAAAAAGTGTTCAAAGAATATAATAACCAAGCTTTAATTTGATTTATCATTGGCTTTCTAAGCTAATATTAAGATGAATTTAAATTGATGGATTTTCTAGGCAGAGCATCTGTGCTTACATGATGTGTAGGAGTTGGCATTGAGCATACTGCACAGAGTTCAAGATTGCCTCTGGAGGCTGAAGGTAAAAAGGAATTTCAGTGTTTGAATCAAATCTTTCTGGTTTTGTTTTTTCATTGTATTTATAGCAGCCTGCTAAATTTAGAAAGGATTTTATATTTCCACTTTGCCCTATAGCTCCAAACTTTACTTTCTCTGTTATTTGGTTTAAAGACGGGGCATACAATAGCTCAACTTGAGTTAAACTCAAAATGTCATCACACAAACTAAGATAAAAGTTAAAGATGAAAATGGTTGCTGGTCTTCGTTGTAGTAAAAGCCCTGAGAACCTGCTGCAGACATATCAGAAAGATAAAATTTAATAAGCAAAACAAAATGGAAGATTTGTATCAATTTGGGGTGAGGGTATGGACTCACTAACTTTTGTCAGCTGAGAGAACTGCATTTTTTAAGCACTAGTTTGGCGAATTTTGCCGGTGTCTTTTATGAATAAACATAAACACATTCTACAGAAACAATTGTACTTCTGTTCAACAAATTATGTGCATCTATCATCACTATCTCATGTAGCTAAAAGCTTGGAACATGTTGCTGGATCCTAATGGCTCCCTTGGAGGAGGAGATGAGAAGGTGTGACATCAAAGGCACAAACACTGGGAGTCAGGTGAAGGCAAACAACTAACTAGTTTATTTAATAATGGGGAAGACCTTGTATACCCTCCTCTCAGCACCCAGTCTGTGTCACAATCTGGTGGCACTGCATGGTTGTCCCTTATTGGCTGGGTATGATAAGGAACTCTGACAGTGACTAGGAACTCTGGCAGCACCAGTTGCTAGGCCCTCAGGCAGACTCCAGGTTGGCTCATAAAGAAATATATTATGTGCATGCCTTGGCAACTGGTTTGAGCCAATTCCCTCGACCCTGTGGGCCTGTCCTACAGCAGGCATGGTCTCAGTCTTGCAGCAAGCATTGCAATTCTCTGGCCCTCATAATCTGTCTCCCTCTTCTTCCATGAGTGATATATGGAGGCACTGTGTTATCAATTAAGAACTGGGCACTTCACTGTCAGTTGTTCTCTACATTTTGGCCATGTGTGGCTTCCTGTTATTGCCTCTATTGTACAAAAGAGGCTTTTTTTGATGAGGGGTTAGAATTTTTATCTGTGGGTGAAGAAGTAAGTATTAAGAGTATGGGTATAAATTATACTGCTTCACGATAGGGGCAGTAGTAGATTTTCCTCTAAGTTCCATGGCCTCACCAGTTATGGATACTTGCTAGGTTTACAGTGGCATACATGCATTCCATCCTATTGGACATGCTTTAAATCCAATTAGATGGCTATTTGTAACCCACTGGGAGATTTTGTCTTTTATATATAATGATGAAGCAGTAACCCCAAACTCTCCAGTATATGTTTGTCTACACAAGACAAAAAAAAAAAATAGCAATTCCAGTTTAAATGCCAAGGTGGATCAGGGAAAGCTCATAGACTAAATAAGGACAAGCATTATGAGACCTCAGTTTAGTTATTCAATGACAAGTAGCTATCTCTAAAAACATATACATAGGAGAAGCACTAAATTGACTAAACACATTATAGTTATACATTTATTTACATATGTGTGTGTATAACAATAATAATGAAAGAAAAAAGGCCATAGATTTGAGAAGGAGAGCATATGGGGACATAGCCGTGGAATTATATAAATATGACATGTATTTATGAAAATAAATATAGTATTAGAAAACCCTGAAACAGTAATGTAATGGATAAATAACATAAAGCCCTTTAATATTTGTCTATCAACACATACCTAAACAAATGAATATGTTATTACTATACAAAATGTCAAGAATAATTATCAGAGGCAAAAGAAGCCAGACAAAAATGGGTACTGGTTGAATTCATTAGCATAACACAGCTGCAAAAGAAACACAACCATAAATTTAGTATTTCACATAGCATATATGAATTTCATAGCTTCTCTTTGTCCCAAGTCTTATTTCAAGATAGTTAGTGGAGTTACCATGCATCTGAAGTTTACAGTTGGGGAATCTTGGCCAGACTGAGGTTTTGCAATTATGGTATGGAGAGCTTTGTTCTTTTCAGGTTCTTGGCAAGAGTTTCTGATATTGTTTTGCATATTGTTTTTTTATTAAATTATTTCTTTTATCTTTTGAGATTATAATATTTTCAAATAATTTCTTTCCTTTCCTTCCTCCAAGTCCTCAGATATATTCCTCCTTGTTCTGTTTCAGATTCACTGATGCTCTATTTCATTAGATTTGTTTCATACATATATGTATAGACATATGCTCCTAAATACATAAATACAACCTGCTTTATCTGCATAATCTTAGTTGTATGTATGATTTAGAATGGTCACTTGTATTAAAAAACCAATTGGTAGAATATCAGAATCTATACCAATAAATTCTCACCAACATGACTGACTGCCTAGGAATAGAAGAAGGGAAATTATAGACATGCTGAAGTGGACTTGAGACAGTCCAAGAGACCTCAGCTCTATACAAAGAACTATAGGTAAAGGATGGCAAAGGTTTCTAGTGGAAGATGGTAAGCTCAGCTACTAGAAGTTTTCTTTAGTTATCAGATATCAGAACCTCTCACAACATGACAGCTGTTTCTTCAAAGTTAATAGAAAATATCTATGGCTTTGAGACTATCAGAGTTTTAAGGACACAGGTTTTGTCTACTTGTGATGATTAGTTTTAATTGTTGAAAAGGATCAAGAAGGGGCATACTGAAGTGACTCAATAGAGGAAGGGGAAGTGTTCTCTAACTTTCTACTCTGATGGATTATAATTTGGAATTGTGAAAAAAAGTAACACTCCCATTACTTGAATTTTTTTAAGATCATCAGAAATGAAACTAGTACAGCACTCTAATAATATCTGGCTAACCAAAGATAATCTACCATTTACATTTTTGACTAGTTAGTAACATAATCATATAAATAAATATAGATTTTACCCAAATCCTTTCTTTGAAGTCTACCAGAACTGCATTGTAGAACTGTATTTCTACAAAGTTCAAAGTCCAAAAATGAACGCCAAACTAGATGACATCTAAGGGTGCTGTGGAGAATTGTGTTTCTTTTAGAGCATTTGTACTCACAAAAATATGCTTATTCTTGAAATTGTTCGATTAGGATTTGTGAGGGAAGATTGACATGTATGCTATAATTTAATTACTTATGTCATAAGCAAGCTATTTTAACTGATTTTTTTTTTATTTTTAAAAAGTATTACAATACTTGTTTTCCTTCCCTGAAGACTAGTCATAGGTAGATACAGGTAGACAGCATTCTTAATTGACAGTGAGTGAGGGAAATCATTTGTAAAGTAGAAGATTTTAAGAGACATAGCTTCGAATTGAATAATAATGCAGGGTTTTGAAAGTTATTACCATATAAACCAGCTTTCCAAATATTACTCTCATTATCATGTTTTATTTATTATTTATTCAACTATAACTTGATGACATCCTCAGGTAACAACCTAGTTAAATTTTTAAGTCATTTCCCGTACCCCTCATGTTTAGAATCTCCCCTATGCAGTTCACTTCACTCTAATTTTTTTCAGCAGCATGTCTCACAAACTAGGAATATTAGTTATTAGACTGGTTGTCTGCAGTCTTCCTCTTTGCTCCCATCTTGCTTGGACAACATGATGCAAAGATATTAATAATGATACTAGTAAGTCCCACAGAGAAGTGAAGCAGATAATTTTGTCTGCTTTACACGTTGATTTTCTTTCTGACTACCTATTATAATTCCTACAATAATATAAGTCAATAATGTGTAAGCTGGTAAAGAGAGCATTATAATTTCTTACACTTTTATCCAAAATAAATTTCCATTCTAGACTATGATACATATATATTATGTATATTGTACCTAGTACATTCTTAATATAGAAAAAGTCTAATAAAATAGAAGACTCTAGAGCTCCAAAATAATTACACCAATAAATTTATTTGAAATCATTTAACGTTTTTGGAGGGCTCAGCAACCCTTTCTACAATAGTATCCTCAGTCAGGCATTGAAACCTCTGTCCTCTACTGGAAATAAGTCACTCCGAACTTCTAAGTCCAGCATTATCTAGCTATTAAGGGTATCTATCTTCCAACTCTCTTAGAAGTTTATATAAATTATAAGATAGTAAACTTATATGTGTCTTCATCTCACATCTTCATGTTTGTTAACCCTCTTGTCTACACCCTTAATTTCCCCTACCTCTATCTCACTTTTTGCTTAAATCTTTCAACTCCCAGTATTGCCCTTCTACAATCTCATTTACTTATACGTTACTATCCTTTCTTTATTAGGTCATAACTCTGTCTTAGCCTCCTTTCTATTTCTGTGATTAACACCATGAGAAAAACCATGGGGGATAGATGTGTTTGTTTGTGTTATAGGTTATGAGACAATCATTGGTGGGACCAAGGCAGGAGTTCAAGGCTAGGAGTTTGAGGGAGAGACTGAAGCAGAGATCATGGCAGAATTATTCTTCCTGTCTTAGTGTGGTTGCTTATACAGCTCATGCTCAACTGCAAAAGCATTGTACTATCTACATTAGACTGGGCCCTCCCATATCAATTAGAAACAAGAAAAAGCCCCACCAACATGACCATAAGCCAGGCTGATAGAGCCTCCTCCCAGGTGTGTGAAGTTGAGAAGTAAGCTAACTCCTCCTAGTTTCCTGATTTCTAGAGGCACTTCACGTTGAGCACAGAAAACTAAAGTGAAGCAGCTAGGATCTACATATCAGAGAAAATGTGTGGTATTTGTTTTTCTGTAAGTGGATTACTTCACCCAGTAGAGTTTTTATAGATCTCCCCACTTACCTGCCAATTTAATTTTTTTGTTTACAACTGAATAAAAGGTATTAGCATTCTTCTTAGTCCTCTGAAATAGTTGTTAAGACACCACATCTGAAAGATACTAGATGATGCCATGGAGCCTGGTGTCAAGTTGGGCATGTGTTGAAAACTTACTTTTTGCTGACTAGATTTCAAAATGATAGAAAATGCTACATGGAGTTCTAGGGAGAAAACTCATCAAGGATCCCATCTCTCTCTTAACTCAGTGAACTATAATACTGTCGAGAGCCATCCAGCCTAATCTCAGATCAACATACTTGTTTGACAGTTTTCCTTAGGACAAGATACTCTTAGAAATGGACACTCACTTGGCAAGGGCTAATAGTCCATGAGATAGCCTTAGGAATTTGAAAAATTCATGCAGCTTGTAGGATCTTTTCCTTCTTGTTATATTGGTGATTTTTTTAGGCAGTTTTTAATTTTACTTTGTTAGTCATGCAACAGCTCTAATTTCCCCTGTAAATTCTGTTCTCTGTCAAATATTTTTTTCCTAAGATTAAGCAGGGGGCTAATACTTCTCAGATTTCTTATCTGGAATTACTAATTACAGTGCCTAAGTCTGGGAACTTTTCTGATTCAACAGAGACAGTTAGGTACATAGGAGAACACAACACTTGAAATGTTAACCATGTATCACAGTTCTGGAAAAGCGAGTAAGGCATGCATACACAAAATAGGGGGGGGAAGCCTCAGGAATACATATAATGCCATCTGTTGAAAGTATGTTCAATGGACACTAAACATATAGAATCAATGATAGAATCTATTATGACTCGATGAGAAAAATGGAATAATAATATAGGATAGAGAAATCCATCTTTACCAGACATAGGAGCTGATATTGGCAGATGAAGTATGGTATAGAGGGATAGGGAAAGTACCTTATCAAAGTCTGCCTTTTACAGAGATATTGAGACATGGGACCCTCTTGTAGAAAAGGGAACCGTATAAAAGCCAATCTTACAGACATGAAAGAATTGTTTTGGTTTGAATATTGTTGTCCTTAAAGCATTGTACCCTTGTCTATTACTTTTTAACATTGTAACCCCAGGTAGCTGCCAGCTGACATCAGTGCTACAAGAGCAGGATGTGTCTCGCTCCATATCTAGTTAAGCCTGCAAAACTACTGAACAGTATGTCTAGAATAAGGTGATGTAGGGGGTGGGAAAGTGTATTTGGGGAAGCATAAAGGGGGGTTTATAATGAGTATAATTATTTCTTAAACATCAAAATAGGAGCAAATAATAAAGCTGTTCATGTAACCCTGATAAGAAAAACTCTGTTATAGTATAAATAAAGAAAGCTTGAGCTATTCAAGGACACTTGAGTACAATCCACTTGATGGTCAGAATTTTTCCTTGTGTCAACACCCCTTCCCTCTCTCAGGTCCTGAACTTGAGCCGTGGGTGGACCTCAACATATAACAACTTACAAACCAAGATGTATTTACCTCTTCCATAATGACATTACTGGTACAGGGTAACTAACTACTGTCTTATTGTAGCTGCAGTTACTGCCACTAGGCCTTCAGAAGACCGGTCTTGTCAACAGTCAGTTATTTTTTGGGGAAAATAACATGGGGGATCAACTACTTACTTATAAACCTTTGAGTACAGGTTCTAAGGGATGGGGAATCCCTTTCTTCATTTGAATATCCACAAATGAGGCCACCAGACTCCAATGTACAGTTCCAAATACATGGTCACACATATGATCCTGGTTAAACTCACTGGGTCAAAAAACAAAGCAAAAAGATATCAACTTAGGAGAGAGATATACAGGGAATTTGAAGAGCTGATAAGTATGGGAGGAAGACAAAACAGGGTGGGGCAGAATAATTAGAATACATTTTATAGTTGTGTGAAATTGTCAAACAACAAAATTAGTAAGCAAAAAACCAAAGTCATTAAAATTTTAAAAATCAAATTATTGAAAATATATGCATGTCAGAATAATAACACAATGTTATCTTTTGTAAGAAAGAGGAGCCATTGATAATGATGTTCAATCATTTTCAGTACTTTAATTATAATAAGGAAAAAAGAAACCCTGCTTGTAACTACTGATAGAACTGTATTGATGCTTATTAACCAGAGTTGACTTTCATTGTTGTTTTTTACATTAAGATTTTAAGTTATACTTAATCACATTGATCTTGGGTCTTTTTATCAATCTCTGGTAATGAATTGGGACATTTTGATTACATTAAAACTGATTTTGTATCTCACTGATATAACTAGAGTTCAGATAATGTAGAAATCTAAAAGATAATTGTGAATTAAAATGACCACTCTCCAACATTAAATTCAAGACTTTTAAAGAATGTGATTCTTCAATAATGCTTCCAAATGACTGTGTGTGAATTGCTCTGGAAATGATGGGACAGTGAGAATAATATTCAGGATATCATTCCAGTCACTCAGAACACCCATCTACTTAAATCTCATAGAATTATAAGAAATGATGTGTTTGATAGCAGTGCCCACTGCTTCTCTACCAATACATTTGTAAGATTTATGTGTGCCTCCCAAATTGGCTCTTTACTTTGGATTCTGAGGAAAAAAAATACATATTGGATGGTTAATAAAATTCCTTCTACTCTCCATTTATTACAAGCTATTCTTGAGAAAATTTATTGAGCACTGAAGTACACTCTTGATATACTGCAATAGAAAAGGTTTCTTGGTGTGCCTAAAGAAGAGAATGTAACATTAGTCTCACCACAAATTAAACCTTGGAAAAAGAAAAAAAGAGAAAAATGAGAAACTATTGTGAGCACAGAGTGGTAATGACATAGCATTCTGAGGAAAAGAAATTTCCAGATACTGCCTGTATTTATTATTGAAAAACAGAGGGCTTATTTGTTCTCTTACTTTATTCTTGCAATGAACCCAGCAGTAACATTAGTAAATGATGTCTTTCTAATTACTACCACTAATTTAATACATTAAAATGAGGGCAAGAGTTGGGGATCAGGAGATTGTCATGCATTTGAGGCCACCATGTAACTGTCCTGTTTTTCCTTTTGGTTGCAGCATGAGGTGGTTCTTGTTTGTTTATATTCAAATAAGGGTTTCAGTTTAGAATTATTTTAACTTTATAAAATAGTTACAAAAATGTTTCATCATATTCCCATATTTCTTGCATAGAAATCACCTTGTTAAGATTTAAGATTGTGTGATGTATGTGAATATACTGATAAAATAATATAATACACTACAATTAATTTAGAGCTCTTTCTTTCTGGGACAGAGTCTTGCTACACAAGACCAGGCTGAACTTGTGATCCCTCTGCCTCTGCCAGCAGAGGACTGGGGTTTATATCATAACCCACTCACTAACTGCTGTTCATTATTTTAAGCTCTGATTTCCTCAGTTTTTACTTTTGTGTTATTCTTGTAGGATTCCTTCTAAGAAACAGCATTACATTTCATCATCATGACTCCTTAGATTTCTCTCAATGGCCACATTTTCTGGGTCTTCACCAATTGATTTTAACTGGTTAGGGGAGTGCTGAGAACTTGTGCTAAGCTATTTGCTAAATGTTTTTTGACTGCATTGAAGTAACAGCCTTGATAGAAAGCCTTAGAAGAGAACATTTAAATATTGTAAGAAGATACCACATTTTCCTTATCCATTATTTAGTTGAGAGACCTAAGTTGTTCCTGGGTTCTGACTCTTATGAATAAAGCTGCTATGCACATAGTTGAGCAAGTGTTCTCGTGGGAAGATGGACTGTTCTTTGGGTATATGCCTAAGAGCAGTTTATCTGGATCTTAAGGTAGATCAGTTCCCAAATTTCTGATAAACATCCATATTGATTTCCTAAGTGGCTATATTAAGTTTGCACTCCCACCAGCAATGAAAAAGTTTTCCACTTGCTCCATATCCTCACCAACATGAGATGTCGCTTGTATTTTTGATCTTAGTCCTTTGGAGGTGTGAGATAGAATTTCAGAGTCATTTTGATTTGCATTTCCCTGATGGCTAAGGATGTTGAACATTTCTTTAAATGCTTATTGGTCATTTGAGATTCCTCTATTGAGAATTTTGTTTAGATCTGTACCTCAATTTTATTTTTCTTCATTTTTCTATATTAAGAAATTTTCTACTCACTCCACATACCACCCACAGACCCCACCTCCTCCCTCCTCTGAGCCCCAGCACTCTCTCCAAGCCACTCCACTGGACCTCATTTTTAATTGGATTATTTGGTTTATTGATGTCTAGTTTCTTGAATTTGTTATATATTTTAGATGTCAGCCCTCTGTCTGATATGGAGTTGCTGAAGGTCTTTTCCTTCCATTCTGTTGTCTACTCTTTTGTCATTTTTATGGTGTCCTTTTCTATAGACTCTTTTCAGTTTCATGAGGTCCCATTTATTAATTGATCATTTCAGTACCAACACAATTGAGGTTCTGTTCAGGAAGTTGTCTCCTGTGCCAGTGAGTTCAAGGCTATTCCACATTTTTTTCTATCATATTCAGTATATCTGGACTTATGTTGAGATCTTTGATTCACTTTGGCTTGAATTTTGTGCAGGGTGATAGATATTAATCTATTTGCATTCTTCTACATGGAGACATCCAGTTACAATAGCACCATTTGTTGAGATGCTTCCTTTTTCCATTGTATATTTCTGCCTTTTATGAAAAATCAGGTATCTATAACTATGTGGATTTATGTCTGGATCTTCAATTCTATTCCATTTTTCATTGTGTCTGTTTTTAGGCTATTACCTTGTGGGTTTTATTACTATTGCGCTGTAGTACATCTTGATATCAGGGATAGTGATGATACCTACAGAAATTGTTTAATTTTACAGTATTGTTTTAGCTATCCTGGGACTTTTTCCATATAAAGTTGAGAATTGTTCTTTAAAGGTCTATAAAAATTGTGCTGTAATTTTGATGGGGTTGCATTGAATCTATAGATTATTTTTAGTAAGATCTGGATCCACCAGATGCATGAACATGGGAAATCTTTCCATCTTCTGATATCTTCTCCGATTTCTTTCTTCAAAGACTTGAAATGTTTGTCATAAAGGTCTTTCACTTGTTTGGATAGAGTTTCAACAATATATTATTTATTATTTGTGGTTATTGTGAAGGGTATTACTTCCCTTGTTTCTTTATCAAGACAATTATCATTTGTTTATTGGAGGGCTACTGTTTTTTTTTTTTTAGTTAATTTTGTATTCAGCCACTTGTGGAAGGTGTTTATCAGTTGTGGAGTTCCCTGGTATAAATTTTGGAGTCACTCATAACATCTGCAAATAGTGATACTTTGACTTCTTCCTTTCCATTCTGTATCCTTTTGATCTCCTTTAGTTGTCTTATTGCTCTAGCTAAAACTTGAAGTACTATAATGAATAGGCATGGAGAGAGTAGACAACCTTGTCTTGTCCTTGATTTTAGTGGGATTGCTTTCAATTTCTCTTCATTTAATTTGATGTTGGTTATTGGTTTGCTGTAACTGTCTTTACTATGTGTAGTTATGTCCCTGTATCCCTGATCTCTCCAAGACTTTTTTTTTTTTTTTGGTCAAATTAAACAAGTTTTATTTTCTGTCAGACAGGGATATCTCCCTAAAGATAGGCTTGAGAAAACAACATCAAACACAGGAAAAGGTGGGGTTTATATAGTCCCCCAAAACCTGCAAGTCTAGGGAGTTTTTAAAGGTTGGGGGATTTTCAGCAAAATTTTGGTTATGTCTTTCCCCGACCCTTGCCCTTCATTATCCCAATCATGTCAGTTTGCTCATGTAGATCTCACCCATTTCTCTGTCATTGGGACCTGAGCATTTCTTAGGGTCCTCTTTACTAGGTAGCCTCCCTGGAGTTGTGAGTAGCAGTCTAGTCATCCTTTGTTTTATATCTAGTGTCCACCTATGAGTGAGTACATACCATGTTTGTCTTTCTGAGTCTGGGTTACCTCACTCAGGGTGTTTTTATCTAGATCCATCCATTTGCCTGCAAATCTCATGATGTCATTGTTTTTTCTCTCCTGAATATTGTGTATATGTACCAGATTTTATTTATCCATTCTTCAGTTTTTGGGCATCTAGGTTTTTTCCAGGTTTTGGCTATTACAAACAATGCTGCTATGGACAAAGTGGAGCATGTGCCCATGTGCATATATGCTTCTAACAGATAGGCTTTAATTAATAAAAAGTAAATTAGAGACAGCTTAGACTGTCATCAAACTGACTATGGAGCCAAGGATGACTTTGATCTTCTGTTCCTCCTGGCTCTACCTCCAAAGTGCTAGAATTACAGGTATGAAATGCACTCAGTTTCACTGTATAAGTTTGCTATTCTGTTGCCATGATAAACATGGTAACTAAGCAGGAAAGGGTTTTTGTTTGTTTGTTTGTTTGTTTTTTCCTTGAGTGAAGGCAGAGCTGGAGCTCAAAGCAGGGATCTAAAAGCAGAAACCACAGAAGAATGCTGCTTACTAACCTGCTTCCTCTCCCTGGCTCTGTTACCTTTCTTATACAGCACAAGCCCACATGCCTAGTGATGTTACCACTCACAGCTGTATGAGTTCTCCCACATGAATCAGCAGTCAAGGAAATGCCCCACCATAAGCCCACGGGCAAATTTGATGGGCACATCATCTCCCTAGCTATGTCAAGTTGACTACCAAGATTAATCAATCACTGTTCTTTCTACCTAGGGTACATATAGAAGAACAGAGAAGAAATATTAGCTTTTAGAATTTTTGGGTAAAGGAGATAAGTCAGAATTGCAATGAGAAATACACAAGGCAGTGAGACCATTGGTGTCTGTGTAAGGACAGTGATAATACTAGTGACCTAAGGTTTTGAAGAAGCAATAGGCCAGAGAGTCTGAGTGAAGTAATCCAATGTTTCACTTGTGTTAGAAAGAGAAAGTGTTGGCCGGACGGCTGTGGCGGCGGCGGCGGCGGTGGTGGCGGTGGTGGTGGCACACGCCTTTAATCCCAGCACTCAGGAGGCAGAGCCAGGTGGATCTCTGTGAGTTCGAGGCCATCCTGGGCTACCAAGTGAGTTCCAGGAAAGGCGCAAAGCTACACAGAGAAAAAAAGAAAGAAAGAAAGAAAGAGAAAGTGTTTACAAAGGGAATTGTTAAATTTTGGGTTCTTCAGAAATAAGCACTGAATAAGAGTTTGGGGGCAGGTAATTTTTTAGACATCAACATCAGGAAGGAAGGAAAAAAAGCAATATTTAACAATCAATGAGACTGACATGTTCAACTGAGTTCAAGTGCTAGGTGTTTAGACACAACAGTTCCTCAGGTCATTCTAAGGCAAGCAAAGTGACCAGTAGCAGACCTTTCTGTCTCTCCAAATAAAGCAGCTGAATGATGACTGTGATAAGGCTGAATGGTGGACGGGTAAGTAGGAGCTGAAGTAGTTCTTTGAAGACCCTAAGTTGATGGGGGAAGCTTACCTGTTGATTTCAGATACCTTGGAGTAGGACCTGGATGATATATCTAAGTTTCAAACTCCTCAGAACTGATTTGGGCTTGGTAGTAGGATGTAAAGACAAGCAACCATAGGTCAGATATGCTCTAGATAGTTCTCCCATCTCTTACCTTGACTATGACCTGGAAGTCTGTCTTCACAGCCTCTGTGGAGGCTGACTGTCAGGAATTCTGATGTCTGTCCACCTTCTAATAGTTCAAAGTTCTATAGTGTCATTTATTTGTTAATATATCATGTATTTACTGAGGCTATTATTGTGCCATCCAGTTCTAAACATGGAGGATAAAACAATGTACCAAGAAGGTGGACAGAGCTTCATGCACCCATGGAGGGCAGTTCTTCTGGTTTTACAGCACTAGGTAATATAAGAAAAAGCAATGACATGTGACTTTAACCAAAGAAAAATACCTTAGTTAAATCTCTCCATGACTTTTATCATGAATTGATGTTAGATTTTTTTAAAGGCTTTTTCAGCGCCTAATGAGATGATCATGGTTTTTTTTCTTCCAATTTATTGATGTAGTGGATTACATTGACAGATTTTTATAAGTTGAACCATCCCTGCATCTCTGGAATGAAGCTCACTTCATCATGGTGAATGATCTTTTTGACATGTTCTCAAATTTTGGTTACGTAAGTATTGTATTTAGTATTTTTGCACCAATGTTAATTTACATAATGGAGTATCATTCAGCTGCTAAAACAATGACATCATGAAATTGCTGGCAAATTGATGGAAGTAGAAAAATCATCCTAAGTGAGGTAACCCAGATCCAAAAAGGAAACCAGAATGTACTCACTTATAGTTGGATATTAGTCATTAAAGGATAACCATGCTAGAATCCACAGACTCAAAGAAGCTAAATAACAAGAAAGGATCAAGAGGGACAAATAAATCTCACTGTGAAGGGAAAATACAATAGATATTGCTATCTATTTACAATGTATGCAGTGGAGGATATGGAGTGCAAACTGGCCATCTGAAATCAGGCAGGGATTGGGACTCCAACCCAGCCACAAAAGCTTCAACCTGCAATTTGTCCTGTCCACTAGATGTGCTTGGGTAAAGATGGGGCAGAAATTGTGAGAGTAATCAACTGATGATTTGTCCAGCTTGAGACCCATACCACCATGAGAAGGAGCTCACCCCTGATTGTGCATTGAAGGCCAGGACTCAGAGGCAGGATAGCCCAAAGACCTAGGATAGAACTAAACATGACTGTCACAGATCAATCAATCAATCAATCCAGTCAATGAAATGATTCCCAATGATATTTTGCTATACTTGTAGATTGGTACCTAGCCCAGTTGTCATCAGAAAGTTTTCACTCAGCAACTGATGGAAACAAATGCAGAGACACACAACTAAACATTTGGTAGAGATGGAAGGATTATAGGTGCCAGAGCAGTCTAGGCACCACAAGAAAACCCACAGAATCAACTAACCTGAACTTATAGGGGCTCACAGATACTGAAGCAACAATCAGGAAGCCTTCTTGGAACTTACCTGGGCCCTCTACATACACATGACATTTGTGTAACTTGGTCTTCCTGTGGGACTCCTAACAGTGGGGGCAGGGGCTGTCTCAGGCTCTTGTTTGCTTTGGGGAGCCTTTCCTCCTATGGGATTGCCTTGTACAGCTTTATTAGGAGAGAAGGTGCCTAGTCTAACTGTAGTTTAATATACCATGGCTGACTGATATTAATGAGAGGCCTGCCCTTTTCTGAAGAGAAATGGAGGAGGAGGATTGGATCAGGTTGGGGGTAGGGGCCTGGAAGAGATGAAGGAGGTGAAAATACAATGGGGATGTAGAAACAAACAAAAATAAATAAACAAATAAAATTGTGATAAGGATGCTGAAGTGTAGCTGTTCACAATTGATGGCTTCTGGTGGGGTGCTGGTGGAGAAGGACTGAGTTTTCTTTAAGGGGATGGCCACTGGTCGTTTGACCATGCTCCTGTGAGTATATCGGCAGCACAAATTGGACTTATCTTCTTTTCTTCTTCTTCTTCTTCTTCTTCTTCTTCTTCTTCTTCTTCTTCTTCTTCTTCTTCTTCTTCTTCTTCTTCTTCTTCTTCTCCTCCTCCTCCTCCTCCTCCTCCTCCTCCTCCTCCTCCTCCTCCTCTTCCTCCTTCTTCTCTTTTTTGAAAAGGAGGAGGAGGAGATGGAGCAGGAGGAGGGCCACAAGAGTGGGGGGACAGACCTGGGAGGACTAGAAAGTGAGGGTGATCAGGGTTCATGATATGAAATTCCCAATAATCAAGAAAAAAGTAAAATAATAAATGTTTTAAAAAATTCTCAAAAAATAAAACTATTGCAGAATTATCTTCACATACAGTAAATCTTAAGCTTTAAGTAAAAATACAAATATTATCTTCCTCTAAAAAAATAAAAATTTACCTTATTTATTTTTTTTTGCTTTCTTTTTATTTCTACTTTAAAAACACTTTCTACTCATACCACTTTCAGGCTCATCTTGTGTGTTTTTCTTTCCAAGTCTAATATCAACCATTTTTCTAAGGTTCATTCATCTCTTTTAATAGTTGACCACATCAGAAACCAAGAATGAAATTCTGGGTTTGTTTGTTCTCATTATAGTGTCATAGCTTATGATCTCTGCTCTTGCTATAGCACATGCATACATACTAAGCCATGTAGATGTTTTAATGCATAACTCCTTCTGTACCGATCTGTACCTGCTTTAGCTAAACTTAAAATTCATGTCAGTCTCTCCAAATCAAAGTAATTATCATGATTCATTTCAGACACTACTTCTTGCTCACATTTAACATTCAGATCAATGTATAAAATTCTCAAATCTGCTAGTTTGTCTATTTGTCCCTGTGCTTTTTCCAATCATGGTCTCGATATCTCTTGCTCATATAATCCCTCCTCTCCTTCCCCGATTGGACTCTAGGAGCAGAAACACATGAACTGTAAACCAATAGCTGAGGCATCTCAGTGGAACTGGACAAGGCCCTCTAGATAAGTAAAATAGTCATTAGCTTTAACTGTTTAGGAGGCCCCCAGGCAGTGGGACTGGGACCTGTCCTTGGTGCATGAGCTGGCTTTTTGGAACCTAGGGCCTATGCTGAGACACTTTGGTCAGCCTTGGTGCAGGGAGGAGGGGACTGGACCTGCCTCAACTGAATTTTCCAGGCTGGGCTGACCCCCCAGGGGGAGACTTTGCCTTGGAGGAGGTAGGAATGGGGGGTGAATTGAGGGGGAATACTGAGGGTGGGAGGAGGGAGGACAGGGGAATCTGTGGCTGACATGTAAAATTAAATTAATCACAATGTAAAAATATTTATAAAAAATTCTCAAATCCATTTACTGACTTATTTGCCTCAGAACACAACTTTAGTGATTCAAAAATTGTTGAGTTGTATACAAGTAATACAAAAGCTTTTGGGCCCAGTGGACAATGTATACATACAACTCTGATGGTGTTTATTCCTGAAATTTTGAATTTTACAAAGTATTTTTTTCTTTCAGTACATTTACTCATCTTTATTCCTACATTTGTTCAATATCTTATTACATGTAGCATTTCATCCTATATGCTGTCTATTATAATGATGTATTATGTATTTTCACTTTGTACACTGAAGTTTTATGTGTCTGGTAGAGGAATAAAATCAAGTGTAAGTCACTGCATTACCATGCAGAATAATCTCACAGGTCTTAAAATTCAAAGTAAATCAAGAATCAAATAAAAACTGGAATCCTTTGAGTAGACAAAGTAGTTGCAAACCTCTGATTGGTACTGGTTTCTTTATCTTGTATAGGTCTACTTTTTCTAGGATTTCATATAACTATTATACAATGCATACCAATTTTCACACTGACATCCTTCAAGTAACAACATGCATTCAAAATGATTCTGTTTTGTGTGAATTTGTATCCCACTTTTAGTTTTAGTTTTTTTTATTTAATTTATTTTTCAGTATGTCTGTGTGTGTGTATGAGTTTTAGTTTTATATTATTGCCAACAAAACCTGTCACAGTAGAACAGTTAAGCCCCAAATTTGCTGTAAAATATACCTCAGTCCCAAATTCACAGTCTTTTGACCTCAGCTTTTTGAGTGTTGGGATTAAACTTGTGAACATTATTTGGCTATGGTAGTTATCATTTCTTCAGAATGCTTTTTGTCTGTGAGTCCTTTTGAGTTAAAGTTTTATAAATGTTATAAAACACACAATTCTAAGATTCACATCTTTCTTATTGTTTTAGCACTCATTTTCATTTTTGTAAAATAGTCTCAATTCTCCACTAAACTTTTGTGTTTTTACCATCCATCAGTGAAATGTATTTGTATAGGATTTTTATTCTGTTTCATTGATGTGTGTGTGTGTGTGTGTGTGTGTGTGTGTGTGT
Organism: Peromyscus leucopus; assembly: GCF_004664715.2. NCBI lineage: Eukaryota > Metazoa > Chordata > Mammalia > Rodentia > Cricetidae > Peromyscus > Peromyscus leucopus. The sequence goes on from NC_051068.1 coordinate 85,332,135, forward strand.
TACTAACCAATAGCCTTAAGTCTTACATCTAGTATTGAAATTAATTTGCTCAAGTGCTTGTTTTGCTATTGCTGTTCCTTCTTTTTAAAAGGATTTGTAGGCTATTCTGCCCTTATTGCATGTCCTGATAAACTTTCAAATAAGTTTGATACTATCTATAAACAAATTTCCTTGGATTTTTATTGGGAATTTATTTGTTTATGAACTATATTAAGGTTTTACATCTAAACAATTGTGAGTCATTCAATCAATGAGTACTGGATATCTAATGGCTTACTAAGATCTACTTTAGTTTCTTTCATTAATGTTTGTAGCTTTATGCATGTAGATCTAATAATTGTGAGTTCTCTTTATACACATTTATGGATTTTCAAAATTCCCCATTCCAAAAGCCTAGAGAGATGTCTTGGCAGAGGAGAATACTTGCTATTCTTGTAGGCAACTAAGTCTAGCCAGAAAGCCTCTCTGTTCCTGCCAGGCCCTTGCAGTCCCATGGCCTGCTTATAAAATAATCACTCAGAAGCTTATAGTATTTATAACTGCTCAGCCATAAGCTCAGGCTTATTACTGACTACCTCTTACACTTAAATTAACCCATAATACTTATCTATGTTTAGCCATGTGACTTCGTACCTTTGCTCATCTTGTCATCTTGCTTCCTCTGTGTCTGGCTGGTGACTCTTGACTCAGCCCTCCTCTTCCCAGCATTCTCCTCATCTGTTTGCCCTGCCTATACATCCTGTCTGGCTACTGGCCAATCAAAATTTTTTTTATCAACCAATCAGAGTAACACATATTCACAGCATACAGAATGACCTCCCTCAGCAACCAAGATTTGGTTCCTTGTAGTCATAGCTGTTGGCTCACTAATACCTACAATTCCAATCACTGGGAATATAATGTCTTTTTCTGGTGTTCATGGAGCCTGCATATTCAATGTGCATGCTTACACATATATACATTAAAAATAATCATGCCAGGCGGTGGTGGCGGTGCACGCCTTTAATCCCAGCACTTGGGAGGCAGAGCCAGGCCGATCTCTGTGAGTTCGAGGCCAGCCTGGGCTACCAAGTGAATTCCAGGAAAGGCACAAAGCTACACAGAGAAACCCTGTCTCGAAAAACCAAAATAAATAAATAAATAAATAAATAATAATCAATTTATGAATGTCAGCCAGCAACAATCTCTGACCTCTACATGAACACATATTCTTGTACACATATAAACTTACAGACATGAATACATCCACACTAGTAAGAAAACAAACAAGCAAAGCTACTGTGAAACAGCAGTAAAAAACCTACAAACTTTCTTGTTACAATTGTTATTTAAGGAGTTAAAAAATATGTCTATTGTGTATTAACCTTGTATCTAATAACTTTACTATAGACAATAATGCTAAATGTTATCAGCAAATAAACCCAAGCTAATCCTTTTGTTTGTTTTTGAGATAGGACATTATTATTATGTTACACTGACTATTGTGTAATGCACTGTATCAACTAGGCTGGCCTCATAATCACAGAAATCTATTGGTGAAATTATTAAGGCCACTCCACGTAGTTAAAAGGGAGGTTTATTTTGTGGGGTAACTTACAAGTGAATGGATAGTTTACAGAGTCTGGGAAAGGCTTGGTGCAGTCCAGCAATGTTCTTGGGAGAACTCTGCTCAGTCAACCTCCAGCGTCCAGGATCCAGGAACCAAGAGAGCCCACACATCCGGATCTCAGGTCTTCAGGGCCCTCTCTTGGCCCCGCCTTATAGGCATGACAGTTACTGAAGCCTCAATGGGGGTTGGAACTTCCAGATCAAAGCTGGAAAGGCTACCCACTATAGAAATCCACCTGGATCTACCTCCCAAGTGATAGGATAAAAGTTATGTACCATTACATCCAGTTCCAAGCTTATTCTCTCTTTTAATTCTGACTGCAGTTTGTCTTATATTACTGCAATATGTTGGAACACCTAATGTTGAATAAGAATATTGAAAGGATATTGTACTTAATTATATTATGTAAAAATTTAACATCAATTGTCTGCTATTATGATGTTAGCTACAGATATTTTTGCAGAAGTGCATTTGCTTTTTAGGGTAAATATTTAATTTATACTGATGCATTTTGTTATTTTATTAATGATATATACTGATGCATTTTGTTAATGATATATATGAATTTTGTTGCAATGCTTATCTAAATTTTCAATATGAACATGTTTTTAAAGTTTCAAATGTATTTTGGGTTTTATTGCTGTGAATAGATACTATTGCCATGACAAGTATTATATAGGAAAACATTTAACTGAGGCTGGCTTAGAGTTCAGAGTTTTAGTTCATTATCATCAGGGTGGGAAGCATTGTGGCACCAGGCAGACATGGTGTTGGAGAGGTAGCCAAGAGTTCTACATCTAAATCAGCAGGCAGTGTGAAGAAAATGTGACACTGGACCTCACTTGAGCATTTGAAACTTCAAAGTCCACCTTCAGAGACACAATTCCTCCAAGAGGCTACATCTACTTCAAAAAGGCCACACTTGCTAATGTGAACTTTCTATGAACCTACGGGGCCATTTTCATTTAAACCACCACATAGTATATTTATATGATAAAGTGTAATAGCCTGAGAAAATCCTTTGCGTTGTGAAGTTTAAGTTCTCTTGAATATGTTAAGCTATTTAATAATTTGGATATAGTCTACTGACAAATATTTTGTGTGCAATAGAGAAGAAAGTGAACTCTGCTGTACTGGAATGGACTATTATGCAATTAACAAACACATCAAATTGATTGATAGTGCTGTTCCAGCATTGCATTTCTTTGCTAATTTTCTGCCAGCCCAATCCCTCAGTCATGGACACGGTTGTACCATAGCCTTGAATGTTAGGAATCAGCCTGTCTATTTCTTCCTTCAGTTCCATCACTGTTGCCCAATGTTTTGATTCTGTTTTGTCAGGTGTCACTCATCAGGATTGCCATATCTTCTTCAAGAAAGGAATTTCCATCTTTGCACATCTCTCAGTGTCTCAGAAGATCTTCCATTTTTTAAAAGTATTCTTAACAGTAATGCAGGTACTCCTGTGCATGATTGATTATTTTTGTAATGTCATCACATTCCCCATACAATTATTTTCAACTAAGATTAAACTTAAAGTGACATTAAAACATGTTTATAAATGTCTTTGTATTTATAATGAGTTACTGGTAGATAACATAGTAATCTATTCTAGAATTGGAATGAATTAAAGTGCTAACAAATATCAAATATTTTATGTCTGCTATCTTACAACTGCTTTCTATTGATCTTCAATTTCTTTCTACTTGTCTCCTCTTCTTACTTCAAATGTATAAGTATGTTATAACTTCATTTTGTTTCCTGCCTAAGCTTATCAACCTTTTTTTATTTAAAGAATGTCATTCTTCTCCAATTTATAACATGTGCTTGCTGAGTGACTGGACCTCTTTGTTCCTCTTTCCAATATGGTTCCTGTCATACCTGCTCAAGATGCAGGAGAATGCCAGTCAATGAAGGTCAGATGAAGATTTCTTTATTTCTGTGTGACCCAGAGCAGGCTCATGCCACATCTGTCAGCCCTGAAGCCAGGCAGGGGAGGGTTTCTAAATTCAAAAAACAAAATTACATCATATTAGGGTTAGGCCAGATAAAAGAAATTTTGAAAGTTACAGTGGATTGAAACAATTTCTCTACATTGAACAATGAACTTCCTAGAAGCATGGGTGTGGCTGTATAAGAATGTTCTGCTCAGCAGGATGGGGTTAGTGGGGGCTGAGGAGCAGTTGGGTGAAATACAAGATGGAGTTAGCTAAAACTAGGACAAAACAGAGTCAGTCTGGGCAATACGGTCTCAATGATTAAATCTCTCTTTTCTGATTTGTACTGTACCTTGCTATGTAATTATCCAAAGAATTGGTGGCCAACCCTAGATTAAGGTCCAGCAGAACCCATACTCTAACTACTACAAATCGGATAACATCAACAGGTAAATGCCAAGGCTAATCTTCTCCTGAGAGTCAATCTTGATATTTCAGTTAATAAGATAATCCAGCAGGCTGGAGAGATGAGTCATTAGTTAAGAACACATACTCTTCTTACAGAAGATTCTTATTTCCCAACACCCAAGTCAAGGGACTTACAATCAATTGTAAACCTAGTCTCCAGGGGATATGACATCTGCTTCTGGATTCTGCTGGGACCTGAATTCACACAAGCGAGTCCCAACACACAAACATACACACACACACACAAACACACACACACACAACCACAATTTAAAAATAAAAACCTTTAAAATATATGACAATTCAACAAAGGTAGATAATCATAGGAGAGCTAAAGTGTTAGGTGGGACAGGTAGAATTTCAGAGAACTGTGACATCCATCTCAGGGATTTTCCTTTACTTTAGGAGAAGATGAAGCTAAATTAGAGATTATTTTGAATAGATTTGAGCTTTCTTGGATTGTTGCCTTTCCTGACAATTTGCCTCTAACTTTAGCTTCAATCAGTTGTGAAAATCCAGAAAAACATGGAAAACTTTGTACACTACTCTTAATCTACTATTTATTTTGTTAGATTTGTATTCATGTACTAGGTTGTACAAATGTTCATATAGTTACATGAAATAGACACATGAACTTTCATTTCAGGTTTTAAATGTGTAAGTATATTGGATTATGTTTTGAATGGGTATTCAATGCATGAGCCCTTTGGTTAAAAAAAAATGGGATTTTTCTGTTCATCAATGAGATCTGCAACCTGAACCTACATTGACAATATTATAGAAACAACTTGCTAACAGAACCAGTCTTTACAGTGAATGGTTTTCAACATTAAGTAGGCAGCAAATTAAAAATAAAACAATAATAGCAGTCTTTATGAAGTTCGTGTTCACTTTCTGACTCTCCCATTTTTATTTAGGTACACTGTAATTATCTTCCACTCTGGGATGTTCTCCTAAGTGTTTTTTTTTTTTTTTGCCTATAAATTGTTTGAGTTTCTGACACTCCTTATAGTTAGAAATATCTTTTTCAACTTCTATAAAAATAACAGAGAGGGAAGTGTTCTTAAGAACAGTGTTCCAACCTATGCTTACTATACAGATGTCTGATGAAACATTGCCTTGATAATATGTCAGCTGATACTCAATAACAAGAAACCAAGACTGATAATGGTATTACTACTTGTTTTACAGTAGTAAACTCTGAGATGTATAAATTACCAACAGTTCTGGGTTTGCATCCATAGTTTTTCAAATAAATACTCTATTACCCTTGAGTATCATAGTTTTTAAAGTTACAATTCCATTTAGCATTTCTTCATTGCAGTTATTATTTCATTAATGCTCAAACAGGGTCAGGGATGTATCAAAGAATTCTGAAAGTTTTTTAGCAATAATTATGTTTTTCTTTTCGTCAAAACTTAACAAAAATATAGGATCATATTTTGCACATCTGAGAAGCTCCCTTGCTGCTGAGAACTTTAAAATAATTTTGAGGTACGTCTTTGTTTTCTAGATCTTAGCCTTGGTACTATTCTCTATTTCCTGATTATTGTGAGGTATAGAGATTAAAACAGACACAGGTTCTATTTGCCTAAGATGTGTTGTATAAACGTAAGTTCTTTTTGGTGATTCTCATAGTCAAAGGTGGCCACAGATGGATCATAACAAGAAAATAAAAGAGATACTAAAGGTGGAGACGGAATCTCTTTCTCGAATTCATTAAAATTTATGTTGAAAATGATTTTTGTTGTTTATAAAATATAATTTATCATGCTGTTTTTTCATTGTTTTAATTTGAACTATTATAATTTGTTTTGCTTATAGAGCTTATAAAATTTGATTTGAAATTAAAAAAATATTTTCAGAAAAGCTTTCCTAATTTTTGTCTATATATTAAATGTTTTTAAGGTCTTCTAAACACATTATGACCGATACATATACGAACATACAGAACCTGAGGAAACATGTGCAGGCATGCACGGGTATGAACCACACAGGTTTGATGGGTGACAATATTCTCTATGCTTTGAAAATGTGTTGCTCTGGTTGGTTGGTAAATAAAGCTGTTTGGCCAATAGTGAGGCAGAATAAGGTTAGGGTGGCCATTCTAAAGAAAAAGAGAGAGAGGAAGGAAGGAAGAGGACAGAGCAGGAGAGACGTTGCTAGCCGCAGTCAGAAGACACAAGATGTAAAGGTACCAGTAAGCGACGAGCCATGTGGCAAAGTATAGTTTTATAGAAATGGGTTAATTTAAGATATAAGAACTAGATAACAAGAAGCCTGCCATGGCCATAGTTTAAAAATAATATTAGCCTGTGTATGTTTATTTGGGTCTGAATGGCTGTGGTACCCATAGGTGAGAGAGATTTGTCCTAACCGCAGGCCAGGCGGGACACAGGAAAACTTTCAGCTACACAGGATCTTAGAACTGAGAAAAGTGTGCACATGTCCCACCCCTAACCCAAAAGTCAGCTCCAATTGAAAGTCACTTGCAAGTGAAAACTTGGTTTGCTTTAAGGGAGTCTCACTGGGGAAACAATACACCCTTGAGGGTAGGCCACATGCCTAGCAGCAGATGACTAACAGAAAAAGAACTCAGCTGTATCTTTCAGGGTTCCTTGTCCACGGTTTCTATCAGGCTTCCCTCTCTCTTACAGGTCTTTTGCCTATATATTGTGGCTGCCAGTTTTGTGTTGCATGTGATTACTCTGTGTATATATCTGCCTCTATATGTGTTTATTCTTCTTTTAGTCCTTTTTCATTTGTTTGTTTATATGTCCTATTCCAGCTTGTTTCTTTGTTTTGTTTTTGAATTTATGTGCACATGTTTTACCTTATTTTATCATTATTTTTTAGATGCCTGTTTGATTTCTAAACAGGGACAAAAGGAAGTGGATCAAGATAGTTGGAGAGGTGGGAAGAAACTGGGAGGAAATGGGCATGAGGAAACTATAATAAGAAAAATGAAGAAATAATAAGAAAATAATAATAAGAAGAAGAATAAGAAATAATAAAAAATAATAAGAAAAATGAAGTTGCTGAAGAATTAATCATTTTTCCCATGATAAACATTTAAATTTGAAAAGAACTACTATGCAGTAACATGATAGTTTGAAATCTGTGGTTTCATCACATAGCCAAGCAGCTAAGGTCCAAGAAAGCACGCATTAAGTACATAGCATTTTATAGCACACACATTAAAGGGTTTTCTTTAGTTGTTGATTGGGAAAAAGTGCAAAAGATATCAGTTAAATTGCTTCAAAAAAAACCCTTTATTTTTATTTTGCTCTTCAAAGTAGAAGAAATGGAAATCAGAGCTGTCAATGTGAGATAAATTGTTCTTCAGATCTGTAGTGTTATCATTGTCTAATTAGACATACCACCCTGAATGCGCCCGATCTCGTCTATAGTAGCCGTATTTTGAAGTTATAGTGCTGTGGATATCTTTCTTTGTGCTGTGACATATGTGTGCTTGAATGATGTGTGTTAATAAAGAAGCTGCTCTGGCCTGTAGCAAGTCAGGTTATAGCCAGGCAGGAAATGCAAGACAGACAGAGGAAGAAGAAAGGAGAGAGCTGGGAGAGATGCCAGTAAACAATCAAAGGAGAAGCAAGATGCCAGCAGACCAGTAAAAGCCACGGAAAATGTGGCAAAATATAGAATAATAGAAATGCATTAATTTAAGATATAAGAGCTAGCTAGTAAAAAACTTAAGCCATTGGCCATACTATTTGCAAATAATATAAGTCTTGGGTGATTATTTTGTGAGTGGCTATGGACCACGGGTGATAGAGAAACCTTCCAAAACACTTTATAGTACATGTTTAAAGATTTTGTTTCCAGGGCTAGGCAGATAGCCCAATGGCAAAATGCTTGCTTGGCTAATGTATGACTCTGACTTTGATTCCTAGGATCCCAAACAAATTAACTGTACAGTAGATATTCATATAAGCCAATTCTGCATAATGGAAGATGAAATATTTTACAGTAAAAGTGTCCACATTTACTTACCATGCTCATAAGATCTTGAAGTAGAAAATCTGATTTCTTTCCACGTTCCAAGAGACATGCAATCCTCATAATTTCCCTTCTTCATTGTGTTTTAATGTGTCAACATTGATTGATATACTAAACAATGATACTGTTTAGTACCTGATATTCACATACATCCAGTTTCAATCAGGCCTGCAATTGTATTATCAATTTTCATGTTATCATATATGATCTCCTTTCTATTTTGTCTAAATGATTCTTCATGAAAGCTTAAACAACATGAAAAATGTATGAAAAACCTGTTTTTCATGTTTCATCATACGAGATATTGATGAAAGGAAACAATAGGATCAGGTATGTGAGGACAGGGGAGATACTTAAGGTTGAAGGTTTAAAGTTTAAAATACTTAAGGTAAAGGTTAGGGTCATGAATCCAGGGTATATTAGATGGTAGTTGGGGGTTAATCCAAATCACAGTATTAAGAATAAGCCTCATGGAAATCAATTAGTCTATAAGCTAGTTTAAAAAAGCATAGTGTAAAATGTGAGTTGATTAGAATTATTGTGCATAGGTGGACTGCACTGATCCCAGAAGACATGACTTATTTAATGAAAAATGTAAGTACCAGGCATTGGATACCTCTCTATGAGATATTGTCCAATGAAATCCCAGATGTCCAAAAATCAACGCAGGTTATTGCCATTGCCATGGTTGCCCACTAAACCTAGATGGTTGCAATCATACATTGATTGCAGAACATTGAGAAATCAATATCAACCTGACCAGGAGGATAAACTTTGATAGTGCAGGAAGGTACTATGCTGGGTACTGGGAGAGAAAAATATAATATCAATGATTTACCCTATGTGACATAATAGTCACCTGACAGGCAAGTTGTAACGCTGGTGTAATTGTGGTCTGAGTTATAGGGATAACAACTACTTTAGGATTTGATATGAGACCTACTCCACTGTGACATTTTATACCTGGTACTGTAAATCTGGTTAAAAGCCCATGACTGGAGATACCATATATCTTTGTGGGAAACCTACTGGTGTTTTGTCAATAAATGGAGAGGTAGCCAAACTGGCATCTTATATTTATGATTTATATTTAGGTCCAGAGATTTATGGTGCCTTCAACATGGGTTTGGCAATGGTTTCTAGCTGATGAAAATACTCAGAGCTGGTCAAGTGCTAAGAATAAGTGACATGAATGCTCAGCCATAGATGAGTCACTGGTATCAACCTTGCCCATCCAAGTTTCTCTGAACACAGAGGAAGAGTGGGTAGAGATGACGTAAGAAGTAGAGAATATAGAGAGAGCTGTAAAATTTGGGTTTCTGAACAAGGCCTGGTGATAGGCACAACAACTCACAGCAACAGTTTTCCCCTGTACAAGGAATGCACAAGATGAAGTCAGTCATGATTTAACATGCCGAAGTGGGGGGCCTTGAAACCTCCACCCATAGCTGGGAAGTTTCTGCTAGTTGCTGGCTACTGATATAAGGAAATTCATTTTGCTTTGGAGTAGTGTGGTCACTGGTAGCTTGCCACATTCTATTGTATGACATCATACATGGTCACAATTAATTGGACCCAAGGAATTGTTTAATTAATAACAAAATAATAAAGAGTTTGGGAAAGAGCCAGTTTTGTGGGGCCCAAGGGACATTTGAGTATGATATTAAGTAGAAAATATCATGGAAATACATTGTATAAAAGTGTGAATTTTTTTTAAAAATATACTATTTCAAAACTTAGTTTAGCTTCCTAAGCCAATATTTTCAAGAATCTCCTTGAGTATTGAAAAATCCTTATGTTCAGCTAGACACAGAACAGTTTAATTTTTAACTCTAGGAACAGGAACTAACTATCACTATTTTGCAAAACTAGATATTTATAAAATCAGGCTATTATAATATGTAACCACTATCTTTAGCTTCCTAGTCTAGTTTTTTCATCAATGGCTACATCTTAGAATTTCCATGAGGATAAACAAAATCCTTTTATTCAGCTACATACAGAACAGTTTAATTGTTAACTCTGGGAATAGGACCAGCTTTCACTAGTTTGCAAAGTTAGGTATTTATAAAATCAGATTATTACAGTATGTAGCCACTGTCTAGAACTACTACTCCATGCTGTTTTTCATAGAAATGGAAAATTTGAAATGGTCTTTATTCCAGGCAGCTCTCAAAATCCTTATGTAGCTGAGAATGAACTTGGGTCATTGGCAGACATTCAAGGTGAACTTTATATCTCCATAAATATTTATTTTTGTATTTTGTCCTAATAGCTACATGTTTATTTTGAAAATTAGTATAGTAATTCCTTCCTTTGTGTTTGGAATTTAGTTATGGTTGAGATGATTTATTTTTAGTCTATATTTGGCTTTAGAAAGTTTAACTTAATTTTTTTCAAAACAAATACTTTTTTATGTAAGTCAGAGGTCATTGTTGTGTATGTGTATAACTTAGTTGTACAAGTGTTGAGTGCTTTCTTAGAATGTGCACAGTACTAAACTTAACCCCATGGTTGCAAAACATAAAAAGGTGTGATAAGAATACTCTGTACATATCTACCATGATCACTGCCAAAATTGTGAATGTTTGATTTTTTGTGGTAATATACTTTATACATTAGACACTTTTTGCCTCCTATTTTTTTTCCCTATCATCGTCATATTTTTTAAGTGACTAAAATAGCTTAGTGATGCTTGTTTTCCATTTTGGTTGTTAGATTATAAAATACTTAAGTTAATTTGTAATCAAACTAGATAACACATTAAATCTTTCCACTGACAGATATAGTGAAAGATGAGACTTTGGGGATATAAGCAATTTAATTGTCTCAGGTTTAACCTCATCATATCTGACATTGTTTTGTCATATTGTTACATACATTGTAAATGCATTACTGATAATGTTGGGGCTCATTTTTTTTGAATGGCCACAGAATTTCTTTAAAATTTCTTTTTAACTAATCATAATCTCTTCTCTATAGTATGGTCTGCGAATGTGAGCTGTATACATAGGATTCCAACAATATTCTTATACATATATAGGTATAGATTAGAGATAGAGATAGAGATAGAGATAGGGACAGGCTAACACTGGGTCTTCCTCCCAGGAGCATTGTTTATAGTAATATTGATAGAAACAGACCTCCAGTAGTGTCAGCAGGAGGATATTTATGGGCTCTTACCCAGGAGCAGCAGGTATCATTTCATTCTCAACTGCAGAAGCAGCTATAGACATGTGTAAGCTTAGAGATGTCTATATAAAAAGCCTAAGTGTGGAAGCATGGTGTATGGGACAGTGGTGCTTTTCGTTTCAATGAGATTAATAACAGAGATGATTGTTCTCTCATGGTAGCACCATTTTTGTTTTGTTCAAGGGTGGTAACACTTTTCTGAAGTTACACATTTTGGAGTCATCTTAAACTTGACAGTAATTTTCAAAGCAATTCTCACAAGTAAATATTATTTGTCATGTCCAGTAAATATTGTTTTGCTGCAGAAATCTCTAACTCTGATTTTTATAATATTTCTGCCTCCTTTTTCCCCAATGATACAGGGCCCTTGGGACATGGGGCAGGACTAGATGTTTTGTTTAGAGTTGAATAATACCATCAAGCCTCTTATTCTCAACCCCTTCCTGATGACCAGTTGAGGGGCTCTTTGTTAATTGCAAACAACTTTAAAAAGATACTTCTTCTGATGAAGATTGGAGATTGACTAATTCATAGGTATAACAATAAGAATGTAGGTATCACTTTATTACTGTGTCCATTTAAGTAAATGACAGCAATAGGTTCCCATCTTGGAACTAGAACCAGGCCAGCGACTGATTTGGGACACATTTAATTGTACCAGTCACGAGTTAATTCTTATAGAGTGAGACTTATTCTATCAGACAGCAGTTACATCTATAATATTCTTGTCACTATCGCATCAGTAGATATATCTTGCCAAGCCAGTCATTATTGGAGCTTGCAAGGTTTGCAGGCTGGAGGAAGAACTTTGACTACTTTCTCCTATATAGAATCTTCTAATAATATGTAAACTAGTAAGTAGAAATGAAACTTTCAGGTTGGCATTAAGTAGGATTTCTACATGTTTTTATGACCCAGGTATCTGGTGTCTTAAGCAGCAGGGTTTTATCATCAAGTTCTATAGGGTAACCAAGAGCAATTTTAATACCATAATATATGTGCATGAGTATGTGGGGGTGGTTTGACTGGCCAAAATAATTGAAAAAATAATTAAAATCCTCTTGTATGTGATACATTTTCACAATGGAGTATAACTCATCTATAAAAACACAGGACAGAATATTTGAAGTACAGTGGATGAAAATAGAAAAAAAAATTCATCCTGAGTGAGGTTGCATAGACCAAGAAAGACAAACATGGTATATACTCACTCATAAATGGATATTAGCTATAAAATAAAGGCTAACTATGCTATAGTCCTATATCGGCTCATGGGGGTCACCCAGATCTTCTTGGGAAAGAGAAATAGAAGAGGTTTCATGAGTGGACTGTGGACAGAGGGGAAGGAAACGATTGATCAGGTTGGGGGAGGCAGAGGGGAAAAAACTGAGACGACTGAAAATGGGGGGCATTTGGGGATCAGTTAAAAGCTGATCTCCTAGGAATCTACAAGGAAGACCCCAGCTTAGACACCTAGCAATAGAATATATGTAGCCCGAATCAGCCATCTCCTGTGACCAGACTGGTACCTAGCCCAACTGTCATCAAAGAGGTTTCATCCATCAACTGATGGAAACAGATGCAGACTCACAGAAAAACATTAGGCTGAGTTCACGGAATCCCCGCAGAAGAGAAGGGAGATAGTACTGTAGGAGCCAGAGGGATCAGAGACACGCACAAGAAAACTCACAGAATTAACTCATTCGGCTTCTCAGAGACTGACAACCAGGGACTGCATGGGTCTGACCTAGGCACTCTGCATATATGTTATAATTGTTTAGCTTGCTCCTTTTGTGGGACTCCTAACAGTGGAGCAGGGGCTGTCTCTGATTCTTTTACAGGCTTTCGGGACACAACTCCTCACACTGAGTCACTTTGCCCAGCTTAGTACATGGGGAAGTGCTTAGTCTTACTACAACTTGATATGTCATGTTTGTTCATACTCCTGGGAGACCTGCTGCCTTTCCTAAACAGAATTGGAGGAGGAGTGGAGTGAAGGTAGGAACAGGAGGGGTATGGGGAAGGGGGTGGCAGAGAGGAAGGAGTGGAAACTGTGGCCAGCTGTAAATAAATAAATAAATAAATAATAAATAAATAAATAAATAAATGTAAATTTTTTAAAGAATCCTCTTGTGGCGGTTTTGAAAGAGAGAATGCTTCCTGTAAGCTCAGACATTTGAAACATCGGGCACTAATTGGTGGAACTGTTTGGGAAGGAACTGTTAGGAGAATCACGGTATTTTTGTCCTGGCTATAGTAAGTAACGTAAATACCATTTATTAAAGCCTGTGGTGTCTGGAAGAGTCATCCCCCACCCTCAGTATAAAGTAATTTCACTTGAACGTCTTTTGAAAAAGTATATGTACTTATTTTATGAAGTACCTACAGTAGCAGTTTTCTATATGGCTTTTCAAGGTCTTCAGTGTTAGTTCTCCTCCTCATCCTCCCTCTTCTAGCCTCCTTCTCACCTCTCACCACATTTAACCCTTTCTGTTCCATTGCTGGACTCTATATCCTGTCAAATATTTTGCATTTTTATACTTTTTTCTTTCCTTCTCCTACATATTTCACTTACTTTTTATAGTGTTAAAATGTACATGTGTGGTGGTTAATTTAATTAAAATCTACTATTCTTAACATTTTTTATATGTTTTTATTTCAGTTGTTTCCTCCCCTTGTACCTTGTTAGTGCTGTCTGCTCTTACTACTAACCCCATAGCAGAGGAAGTATAAGACAAACTGAGGGCCAATGACATCTCCCGTGTCAGAAGCTCAGCAGTTAGAGCATCTGTGCGCAGGCCTGACAGTCTGAGGTTAGTTTCACAGAGTCCACAGAAAGCAGGAAAAGAACTGACTCTTGAGAATTATGTTCTGACCTCTATACATTCACATTGAAATTTGCACACACTTACACAAGAAAGAGACAGAGACAGAGAGAAACAGGTTAGGTATAACAAATATGCAACATGATTTTGATACGGCAATATATATTTTTTGGCAGGTGCAATGTAAACTGTGAAGATATGTTGGGGAACATCTAATAATATAGATAGAATATGCAAGAATATATTACATGGTCTCAAGTTGTCCAAGCTGGACTTAATCTCACTAATTGCCCAGGCTCGCCTTGAAATTGAGATTTCCCCTGCCTCCCAAAGCAAAGTAGCTTGGGTTACAGTTTTTGATGGTGTATTATTAAACTTTCTACCAATCTGGTTTTCCAGAATACTTTCTAAATTGTCAATGAGCAATAAAACAAGCCACTGATATAAATATTTGGGCATTGATATTACATAGGCAAGGAATGTGTTACTATCAGCTGGAATCTAACTGATAGTAACATTAGTTTCTATTAATCATATATCTTAAGTGGGTTTTTTGTTGTTTGCATTATTTTAATACAATTTAGTGTATTCTCAGTGACACATGTACAACTCTGTGAGAGGATAGTGAGCAGTTTTTTTTTCCTCACTATTGATTCACATAGAACTAGCTGGAAGGTCAAGCATGTGATTTACAAACTGTATTCTCAATATTAACTATAAAAATTAAGTTACCAGGCACATACATGCTTGTAGGTATGCTATTTTATTTTTCAGCCATGATGGTGTGGCTTTGACTGGATAGTTCACCTTCATAAATTATTAAAGAGATTGGTTTATTTGATAGAAGCTAGTGCTAGAAACAGGATGTCATTTATTCACAGCGAAGTACTCTCTGTTAGGTTGTGTTCACACTATGTGTAATTTTGGAACCTCTGTTCTGAAGTAAAAGATAAACAAATGATCACCAAGACTTACAATGTTTTATATAAGCAACATAAATCTCTCCCAGTCTCCCCTAAATATCACTTTGTGACTGAATCTTGGATTTCCTGGTACAAAGCATTCTGGTTAATTGATTCTCCTAGTCTAACACCATTAATCAAGCAAGTTTATGAGCAAAACATGAAATATTCATTGATACTTTTCTCTAGCCGCTGGTAAATGAGAAGCAGACATTTAACAAACAGAATTTCTGTATGACCTCAGGAGCAGTCTTTCCTTGCCTGTGAGCTTGCCAACTGATCCAAACTTAAACTTGTCCATTTGCCAGTAACTCTTCTTCCAAGACTGGAAAAATCCTCCTTTTTTAAAACAGGTTCGTTGGGTTGGGATTTAGCTCAGTGGTAGAGCACTTGTCTAGCAAGCACCAGACCCTGGGTTCAGTCCTCAGCTCCAGCAAAAAACAAACAAACAAACAAAAAACAACAACAACAACAAAAAAAAACAGGTTCGTCAGATGTACACAAAATAGTTTCACACAGCACAGTACTGGGGAACTTGGTGGAGGAAGCACATGCCTTGGCTGACATATGAGCTCTGTAAATCTACTTCTACTGCAAGATCACTCCAGTCCTTCTCCGCTTGTGCACCTCTATCTCAGCACTACACAATCACACAGAAAGATTGTATGTACCGGTTTCACGGGATGAGCTTGAATTTCAAATAAAATCACTCATATAATTCCCAAATATTGTACCTGTGTCGCAATACATGCCTACAAATTTGAGTATTTTTATCAAATAGTAAAAGAAATTTCTTGAAAATTACATTGTGAATTCAACTCACTGCTTCAGAAATTTTGAGAGATGGAGCTGTGTTGCAATTGGATGGGGCCTTAGTAAAAGAGGAGCATTCCAAATGCAAAGTTAAATGAGTAAATAAATTATTTTCTTAAAGAAAAGAAGTGGAAGATTCTACATTCAGACCACCTTAAAAAACTAACTCAAAATGGAGCAGAAATCAAAACTTGAAAAAAACAAACCTATCAAATGTCAAGAAATTACTCAACATCTAGAGAACTTTAGGTTTAGTAATGAAAATAATGGATTCTTACAGGTAGCTAAAATAGCACAAAAAATGAAATCTCTCTCTCTCTCTTTCCCTCTCTTTCTCTTTCTCTCTCTCTTCCCCCCCCTCTCTCTCTCTCTCACACACACACACACACACTTTGTTAACTGATATTTATTATTTGTAGTGGCTGCTCTTAAGCAATAGCTGTCCTAATCAGAGATTGCAACTCTCACTGCCTTCTCCCTTTGCTGTTGTCTTCCAAAACCCCAGTATCTTTCTTTCAACTCCCACTTAAAAAACCCTGACTACACAAGGTTCCTTTCTATGCTTTCTGTCATCTACTTCCGACCCAGCCTATGGCTAGTAGGTTAATTTTATTTAATCAAATATAACTTTGATTGTTAACAAAAGCAGTAGGAAAAAAATTCAACACACTTTAAAATAATATTCCAGAACATTTCCCCCTTTCTATCTAACAAAAATGAAAGGTTTTACTTTTAACATAGTAAAGACTGTATACAATAAGAACAATTATCAAGTAAGGATTACATTCACAATATACTGAATTCCAATTCATTTGTGTCTAGTAAATTGAGAGAAAATACTCCATAATTTATTCTATCTTATTGAATCTACAATTTTATATCTAATTTAGTTTTTATCATACCTTAGGAAAAACTGCAACAATAACTATCTAGTCCTCAAACTCCTTCAATGTCCCTAGAAGGGTATAATATTATTTGAATAAACAAATGTGCATTACAAACAACTTCAAAAACTCTATAAATGACAGAGACACCTGACTTCCTGGACAGTCACCCAAGTTCCGCTGCAACATTGGGCATCTCTCTTAGCCTACAAGCCTAGAGAATCTGGCAGACTTTTCAGTGAAGGAGGAAATTTGAAAGACTGTCCTGCCTGTATTGGCAAAGTTCATTAGACATTTTCCTGTGTCCTGTCGAATGTATGGCAGTTTCTTCTATGAAGCAGAAACCCTGGAGACCACCCCACCTTGTTTTGACAAAATTCAGTGGTCACTTTTCAGTGGGTCTCGCATGTCCAGTTTATATAACATACTCTTAATCAGTCTAGACAAGAGCAGTTTCTTGCCCAAATGGCTAGCCTTACCACATTGAAAGCAAACTCCATAAGGAGTTTCTTCAATGCCCATCATCTCTGAAGTAAATTGTGCTGCCAGAAGCAGATTTGTCCCATTGTCATGAAAATCACTAAGATAATAAAACATTTTAAATGCCATATTCTGTAGGTCTTTGAAAGATTTGAAGACCATCTTCAATCTAAAATATATATCTATATGATCTGGAAAGCATACCTAGCAGATTTACAAACTTGATTATTATAAAAGACTAACCACTAACCTATGTCTCCTGATTATGCTATATAGTTTATAATACTAACCTTCAAAAACTGGAACTTCACCCTATGTTTCCAAATGAACTGAATAGCATTATACCTCAAACAAAAACAGAAACAATCATATGTTGTAAAAAAAAATCTTAAATTTTATTCAATATACAAAATTCCCCCAAACAAGAACAGAAACATACATACATTGTGTTATAAACAAAAATTACCTTAAATTTGTGTCAATATACAACAGTCCTCACAAATACAAGTATTTGAGATCAGTTATTTTCCCTTAGAAAACATTATAGTAGATTCAATAATCTATCCTTAATCTATTATTTAAAGTAGATTCAATAATCTATCCTTGTGGTGGTATTCTAATTGTACTGAAATGTGATTTTGATTGTATGTTAATAAATAAAGTTGCCTGGGGGTCAGAGCTATTAGAGCCATAGCAAGAGTGTGTCGGTGGTGGCATACGCCTTTAATCCCAGCACTTGGTAGAAGAGCTAGATAGATCTTTGTGTGTTTAGGGATACAGCTAGCATTGGAGACATATGCCTTTAAGACCTAGGGGGCTGTACATACAGACAGTGACGAGGCAGTCACGTGTTTGGGTTTACAAACCAATGAGAAGGCAGAACAAAAGACTATGAAAAGACTTACACACAGGAAATAGCTCTCTTTCGGGAAGCTAGGAGCACGCAGGAGGAAGGGTGAGATTTTAGCTCTGAGCTCTGACCCCCAGGCAACTTTATTTGTTAAACTTTATTTTGTTAAACATTTTTAATGGCAATTCGACCTTTCTATAACTGCTTGTCCTGTGGGGTTGTTTGATGCAATAATATGCAAAAAAAACTTTTTTTTTTTTACTAGACACATATGCTGAAGCATTGTCAGTCTTAATTTGTACAGGTATCTCCATAATGGCCATTACTTCTAAAAGATCTGAAATTACAGAATCAGCCTTTTCAGAACTCAAAGCAGTTGCCCATTGAAATCCCAAATATGTATCTATGGTATGGTGTACATATTTTAATTTTCCAAATTCTGAAAAAAATGAAAAACATTAATTTGCCAAATTTCATTTCTTTGAGTACACTTTGGGTTACTTCCTGCAGCTACTGGAGTTTTTGGCATACAAGGAACAAGTAGGACATTTTATTATAATTTCCTTGGCTTGCTGCCAAATGTTGGTGAAATTCTTTTTTAAATCCTTGCTATTGACATGATATTTTTTATGGAACTCTGAGGCCTTCAGCATGTTTCTTAATAATAGCTGATCAATTTCATCACTACCTTGTGCTAAAGGGCCTGGCAGACCTGTGTGGGATCTGATATGCTTCATATACATATGGGGTGACTCTTCTTCCTACTTCCTGTAGTTGAATAAATAACAAAGTTAATTCTGACTATCAGGAATATGTTCAGTAGTTTCAGTATGTAAGATAACTCTTTCTGCGTCTTAAGAGTCAGTAATTATAATAAGAGTTTCTGCAATATCCAATAATACCATGAGAACAGGTATTTAATTAGGATTTCTGAACATAATTATAAGGGCTTTGAGCCACTTTACTTATTTTTCCTAACTTATAAACCACCTTTCCTGATTTATTTGGATGAGTATAGGCTGTAGGGACTCCAGAAATTGGGGTACCTTTTTCTATATGAGGTAAAATCCAATTAGTTTTGTTTGTTTGTTTGTTTGTTTTGTAAGATGAAATATCTTGCGTTTTAAATAACTGTTACTTATCTCTCTCAAAAAATTACCACAAGCTGTTTGCCAATTTTTATTTTCTGCCCATAATGAAACAATTTCAGCATTAGTAAAAGGTACTACACTTTTTACTGGATCCATTCCTGTCAATTGATGAAGACTTAATTTTCCTTTTAGAATCAACTCAGAAAACTTTTCCTCATATGTCTTAATTTTTCACTCCGTTTGTGTGGTAAAAATATCTATTATAAGATAATATCTTCCCTCGGCATTAAAATTCCTGTAGGGGAATGACAAGAGGGTAAAATACCCAGCATGCAACAAGCTCTGGATTCAAATGATCCACATTTGTTTCCTATAATTTCTTTTCCACCAAAGCTAATTCTCTCCAGCTTCAGCTGATAATTCTCTTGGACTATTTAATTCCTTGTCAGCTTTTAAGGTTTGAAACAAATTAGTCAGTTCCTGCAATAGCAGGCCATAAATGGGTAATATCTCCCAACAAATTTTGGAAATCATTAAGAGTCCTTAATCAATCTCTCCTAATTTGTACTTTTTGGAGTTGAGTGTTTTGTAAACCTATCATATATCCTAAGTAATTAACAGCATCTTCTCTTTGTATTTTTTCAGAAGTGATTTGTAATCCACAGCAAGGCAAAATTTTCTCTATTTCTTCAAATATTTCCTCTAAAGTATCTACATTTGAAATAGCTAGTAAAATATTGTCCATATAAATGTTCTTCAAATCCTTTCTAGCTCTACCCATTCAACTCCATGACTTTTTTTGCCTGTCTTTAGAAATTAAACATGGGAAACTATAACAACCAAACAACAAACAATGGGGGGGGGCAAACAGAAAACAAGCCAGGCAACGATGGCCAGTGCCTTTAATCCCAGCACTCAGGATGCAGAACCAGGTGAATCTCTGTGAGTTCAAGGCCAGCCTGGTCTACATATCGAGAGCCAGAACAGTCACCAAAACAATGCTGACAAACACTGCCTTGAAAAACAAACAAAAAAACGAGAGAGAGAGAGAGAGAGAGAGAGAGAGAGAGAGAGAGAGAGAGAGAGAGAGAGAGAGAAGGAAGGAAGGAAGGAAGGAAGGAAGGAAGGAAGGAAGGAAGGAAGGAAGAAGGAAGGAAGGGAAAGAAAGATAGAAAGGAAGGAAGGAAGGAAGGAAGGAAGGAAGGAAGGAAGGAAGGAAGGAAGGAAGGGAAAGAAAGATAGAAAGGAAGGAAGGAAGGAAGGAAGGAAGGAAGGAAGGAAGGAAGGAAGGAAGGAAGGAAGAAAGAAAGAAAGGAAGAAAGAAAGAAAGAAGAAAAGAAAACACACGGGAAATTATACGCATACAACAACACATATGCCCACTATCCATTTGAAGCACTAGGACCCCATCTGGCTTGAACCTGTGCAGTCCCTGTGCATGTATCCATAATATTTACGAGTAGATATGTGTCAGTTCTGTTGTGTCTGGAAGACCCTGTTTCCTTGGTGTCATCCATTCCCTCTGGTTCCTACAATCTTTCTGCCTCCTTTTCCCCATGGTTCTCTAAGCCTGAATGAAGGGAACTGATGGAGACATCTCATTTAGGACTGAGTGTTCCAAGGTCTCTCACTCTTTGCACATTGTCCAGTTGAGGGTCTGTGTATTAGTCCCATCTACTGCAGGAGAAAGCTCTGATGATAGCTGTGTCAGACACTGATCTACGAGCTTAGCAGAATGTTGTTAGGAGAGTTTTGTTTTTTTGTTTTTTTGTTTTTTGTTTTTTTTTTTTTTTTTATGTTCCTTTAGGAAACCAGTAAAATTTAGTTTTTCTCCTTGGCCCTTGGCCTACCTAGTAGTCTCAATTTCTTGGCTACCTAACAAGTATCAGGTAAAGATTCCATCTTATGGAGTGAGTTTTAAGTCCAATAAGACAGTGGATGGTTACTCCAAGAGTTTTGAGCCACTATCACACCAAAGTATCATGGGGTCAGGTCATCATTATAGAATGCAGCATTTGTAATTAGTTTGGTGTTTACTTTCTCCTCTGGTAGCATGAAGGTTAACTTCTAGTACCATGAACATTAGTCAATAGGGGTAAAAGGCTCTAGGTTGGCACCAGTTTGAATTCTCTGTACATAAGGAAATATGTAAATGTTGTCTTTTAGTCATATGGCTCTACCATGAGTTTGTAGAGACTTTTGACAATATACTCTAAGTTGTTTGGGGTTTGTCATGGGGCCCTTTTAGCCAATAACTCAATTAGATGTAACCTATTCCTAGTACTGAAGGCTTCATTTGATAGTAAAAAATGTCTAATTGGGGCATTTTATATTACTTAGTGATTCCATTTTGGTTTCTTTCATATATACATATATTTTATGAAGCTTGTACTCTAGTAGATTTTCATATGATCCATCAAATGACCTTTAGTGTTAGTTGTCCATTCCCACATTTTTTTTCCTTACACTCCCCTTCTCTCTTTCTCTCTGTTTAATCCTTCAGTTTCAGTCTTCCCTTACCTGCCTGTATTATTTCCAGCTTGTAACTAGCACAAATACATGTAAAATGATAGGAAAAACTTGTTATTTTAAGTGAAACTTCAGACAATCTGAAGTTTGAAAAACAAATGATATTGGTGACTCCTTTTAGGAAAAGCTATTATAAGATGAAGTGGCTGGGGCAAGAGATTGGCAGCAAGTACCATAATCAATTACTGTCAATATCAGTGGTCATATTGTATAGACTTTTAAAACCAACATTTTTCAGAATCCCATCATTTTTGTATTGCCAATTGAAATGCCTACCTATTTATTGCATGGAATTAAAAAAAAACCCAAGCTAATTATATTCAAATTGGATTCATTCATGTTTAATAAGCCAAGGATCTTCAACAGTCAGCAGTCTCTAAATACCTCCCATTGCAGAAGGTATTTACATACTGGGGCAAGATATTCTCCATTAACAGTGGTAGGCTGTGTCATTTCAGGTGGATATTCCCTTCCAAGAATAAAAATTCTTGACTAAAATAGCATTTAAAAAATTACATATTGGCATTTCCTCCATATTCCGTGAAAGCTAATTTACAGTAGCATTTCTGTCTGGTTTCATTATCCTGACTCTTCTTTTCCAAATGCTTTTCTTCCCCCTCATGCATATTTCACCCTGACGAAAATTACATTCTGCCCCTGGGCTGTTCAGTCTTTCAATATTATCAGATAGCGGCCCTTTATAGTTCTCATTTAGCTAACCCACACCTACTGTGGCTTGCTTCAATCATTGCCCATAAATCAGTTTTTCTGTCCTTAGAAAACTGAATAAATTTTGTGTGTTACCTGATTTTTCAACTGATAGTTTTTCTTACTGAGGGTGGAGAAGCAGCTCTCAGCAACACATCACAGACCTTGCTTCAAATTTCCACCAAGGGCTAAAGAGGATGTGTTGGTAGTACAGCATGACAGACAGTTGAATAGTAAATGACATTCTGAAATTTTTGGGTCACCTAATAAGCAAATGATTTCTTAGTGGGTAAATGGAAGTCATAGAGAAGAGCTATTGGGTACAGGTATTTTAGTTTTGCACTAACTGCTAAAATAAAGTATATATCTAAGAACACAGGCTGGAAAAATTAAAGAGTAACTCAGTAATGGATAAATCTTATTTAACTTCTTTAAACAACATTCTCCATTATATTGTAGTGAAATTGGTAACTAATATATTCAAATGGCTTAGGAAACCATATTATATGTGGGGTCCCCACATTCTAAGGGCTCCTCTACATTCACTGTTGTTATCCCATAAGAAAGTATTCACAGATCATTTTTAGAATTTAGTAACTCTATTATTGGATTTAAAATAGTATATTACTTCATTAATGAAAAGTCAGTGGGAAGTTAGTCTCAGACTGATGTCTGAGGAATGAGGGAAGCTTCTGCTTATTATCTCTCTCATCAGTTACTTTCTCTTTATTTAATTTTTTTTCCTGAAACCTCTTGTCTCATATAAATGACTAAACACATGGCATACCAAAAATTTTCACTAACATACCAGTTTTCCTAATGTCCATTTCTCCTTATCATCTCATCTCCCGTCTCACAGTATAATTTGACTGCCATTTTTAAGTAGAGTCCTTCTCCTCCCTCTAGTTGTATTTGAAACTCCATTTGACTCAGTTCTCCCATATGTATTTCAACCTCTCTTAAACAGCATACCTCTCAAGGATGTTCAGTTTTACAGACATAGAATCCTACCACATACCTCTTTCATTTTGCAAAGCTACACCCATAGTTTGTTGTCAGCTTGGCATACACATACTCCCTCTGCCTGTCATCAGAAAACTGAATGAAATGTGAACCCTGTGTTTTCAGTTCCAGTCATTTTTCTTTCTTTTAAAAACATTTTTATCATTTAAAAAATTTAGATATATTTTGATCATATTCTTCCCCTTCTTAAAATTCATCCAGATCCTCCCTACTCATCCAACTTTAAGTTCTTTCTCAAAAATAAACCAAACCCAATACAAAAACAAAATGTCCCAAACCTAGAAAATAAAATACAACACCACCTCACCAAAAAAGAAAGAAAGAAAGAAAGAAAGAAAGAAAGACACAAAATCCATCAAACTGTAAACCAGATAAAAGCACACAAAAAAGAATTGTTATGTTTATTATGTGTTGCTCATCTACTCCAGAACATGGTACCTGCCCTGGAGTAGTTGATATACTCAATGTCAGTCCATTGGAGTATATGATTTTCACCTTCAGAGCAGGTATATATGACAGTTCTTTTGTTAATCTTTACCCTAATGACTACCTTTTTTTCATTCACTTACTCATTCATTTATTCATTTTTTTTTTTTTTTGGATTTTTTCATGACAAGGTTTCTCTGTGTCATTTTGGTGTCTATCCTGGATCTTGCTCTGTAGACCAGGCTGGATTCAAACTCACAGACATCCTCAGCTCTGCCTCCCAAGTGCTGGGATTAAAGGCGTGTGCCACCACCGCCCGGCCTTACTCATCATTTTAAAGTATAAAAAAAAAAAATGAAAGAAGATAAAAGAAAAACTATCACATGAAAGTTGGACAAGACAGACCAACAGAAGGAAAGAGTACAAGAGAAGGCACAAATGTAAGAGACACACTAGTTTGCACACTCAGGAATCCCTTAAAAACATTAAACTGGAAACCATAATACAACACAGAAGACCTGGTGTAGACCTGTGCATACTGCTTCATTCTCTGTGAATTCATATGAGCTTTGCTCAAGTTGGCTTAGATGGCCTCAATTTCTTGGTCTCCTCCATCCCCACAGGGCTTGCAGTCTTTCTGTCTCCTCTTCTGTGGGGTTCCCTGAGCTCTGAGATGAGGGATTTGATTGAGACGCCTGTGCCCAGTTAGGGCTAAGTGTTCCAAGGTCCCTCACTCCCTGATTAATGTAGGCTTTGAGTCTCTATATTTGTTTCCATATGTGGATGGGAAGCTTCTCTGATGATGGCTGAGCAAGGCACTAATCTATCAGTTATACCCTAATATCAAGAAAAGTATAGTGATAAACTGGTAATTTTTTTTACTGAGATACAAGGAACAACATGTGGTTCACAGCTGCAGCTCTCATTTCAATAGCTTACCAACTGCAAGGAACATGATACTGCATACACATTATAGAAAAACCTTTCTTTTAAAAATAATGATTTAATCAAATCATTTAGTCCCATACAATATATTTTTGTCACATTTACACCATCCCAGATTAAGCCCTTCTTATAGTTGTTGCTGGAGAGCTTCTCTCCAGATCCCACCAAGCCCCACAGTCCCACAATCCACGTATAAAATAATCACTCAGACACTTATATTACTTATAAATTGTATGGCCATGGCAGGCTTCTTGTTAACTGTTCTTATATCTTAAATTAACCCATTTTTATAAATCTATACCTTGCCACGTGGCTCGTGGCTTACCGGCATCTTTACATGCTTCTTGTCCTGGTGGTGGCTGGCAGTGTCTCCCCCTCCTTCCTGTTTCCCCAATTCTCCTCTCTCCTTTCCCCGCCTATACTTCCTGCCTGGTCACTGGCCAGTGTTTTATTTATAAAGAGCGATAGCCACAGCTTATAGTTCTTCAATTTGCATCTTTTTGAAACTTTTTTAAGAGGATACCATCTTGCAGTAGGTATCCTGGTCTTCTGACTCCTAGCATTTTTCCTGTCTCCTCTGTGGCATCACCAGAACCGTATGTGTAGGGATTGTGGAACCAGCTCCACACTATCATTTGTTTTCTGTATTTTGGTTAGTTGTGGCTTTCTGTAATGGTCCCCAAGTTTCTTTGATGAGGGGTGAGAGCTACACTTATCTATAGATATAAGTACAAATATTAACAATGTACTTCGATATGATACAGTTTTATGAAAGTGACAGTAGCAGGTTTTCATTTAGATTACATGGTCTCAATACAAGGGTAATTGGCTAAGTTTATAGTACTATGCATGAATTCTCTCCTATTGAGTCAGCCTTAAGTCCAATTAGGTTGCTGTTGGGTCTACCCAGGATAAAGGTGCAATTACTGAATCATTTAGAATATCTTGCTATTCTGGTCATTGTTTGGTTCATAGACTTTACAGTTGGGTGGGATATTATCTGGTTTTTCTTCTTTAGCAACTTCCACTGCACATTTGGAAATCATGAGATCTAGTCCTCAGAGAGGAGGCTTCTAGGTCATATCTAGATTGATATCTCTAAGTCCTGAACCAAAAGTATGTGGTGTCTTCAACAATAGGGTCATACTTTTACATTCTGAGATGCAATGAGTAGCAATGACAATAGCCTGATTTTGAGGGTGGAGGGGTGTCTCTTGGAATCCCCTAACCAGCACTCAAAAGGAAGTTTCTCATGCCTGGCAATAGGCTTTTTCTTAAATTTGTGTTTTAGAAAAGGAGATTGTCTCCTCAAATGACATAGCATCATATTTGGTAAAACAGTATTAAGGAATACTATCAAGCTATAAAAAGAAATTAAATCATAAAATTGCAGGTAAATAGATGTAGATATAAAATATACTAGGTGAAATAATCCAGACCCAGAATGATAAATGCTAAACATTTTCTCTTCTATGTGGTTGTCTTCTCCAAATCTTTAGACATGATCAAATGGTCTGAGTAACTGTAGATACTGGAGAAGTAAAATAGTACCAATATGGGTCAAAGGAGGTGATCTAGAAGACATTGTTTTCTTGGAGTCATCCAATACCCTTAGCTCTTATAATCAGCTCTCATTCTCTTCCACATCGATCCCTGACTTCTTAAAAATTCTCTCATATATTACATTATGACCATAGCCTCCCCTCTCTCCCCTCCTCTCAGTACCTACTCTGCTCATTAACTCTCCTCTCCCTTAGATCCATGCTCCTCTGTTTCCCTTCAGAAAAGCGCAGGCCTCCCAGTGATACCAACTAAATATGGCATAACAAGGTTCAATAAGACTAGGCATAAAGCCTTATATCAAGGCAGGACAAGGCAACCCACTAGGAAGAAGAATGTCCCGGGAGAAGTCAAGAGATTCAGAGATACCCCTGCTCCACCTGTTATGAGTCCAACAAAAAGTTCAAGTTAAAGAACCACAGTGTGTATGCAGAGGGCCTAACACAGACCCATGTAAGCTCTGCAGTTGCTTCTGTGACCCTATCAGTCCTACTTAATTGATTCTGGCTGGAGAGATGACTTAGCCATTAAAGACTAGGCTTACAACCAAAAATATAAGAACTTTCTGATTCTTAAGGGGATGGATTAGATAAAATCATTCCATTCATTTAGAACTGAGATCTTCAAAGTCTCTTATACTATGCTCATTGTCAAATTTGGGGCCCAGTATTAATTACCATTACTGGAAGAAGTAGTTTCTCTGGTGTTGAGTGAGTAATTCACTTATCTATGGGTATACCTATATGTCATTAGTAGTGATTTTATTGCTATGCTTTGCTGTGGAATATTTCCTTACACTGTAAGAATATATGTCATTATGGTTGGCTTAATAAACAAGCTAGCTGGTCAATAGCTGACCAGGATAAAGCTAGGCTGGAAAACCAAACTGGGAAGGTTGAGCTGAGGAAGGGTGGTGTCAGAAGTCACCAACCAGATGCAAACAGTGCAGGAGATGAATGTGCCATGCTAATAAAGATACCACCATGTGGTAGTGCATAAATGAAGAATATTGGTTAATTTAAAATAAAAGAGCTAGTTAGTAAAATGCTATTGGCCAAGCATTTATAAGTAATATTAAGCCTCAGAGCTTAATATTACTTATTACTGAGAAAGTTAAAAAAAAGAAAGAAAAAGAGGATTCTAGACACACAAGAACAGACTCAAACATGGCTTCTTAGTAGCTGCATTTTCTCTGGTGGGCTCTGTTTGCTGGTGGTGAGCAGAGACACAGCACCTTTAAGTGCCACGCCACAGTGCTAGTGGCAAAAATCCTGTGGTTCCTTTCAGAGACTCTAATACCAAACCCTTAAATGGAGTTTATGAGCAGAGCGTAGCATGATACTTGGTGGTGGCATGAACCCAGAAACTTCCCAGAGTTGGGAAAGCCAACACGGCTTCCAGAGCTGGTGGTAAATGAACCTTCACTGCCATGAGACTAGACTATAATGGAACTGATGGCGAGGAACCTGCCACCAGCTTGCATGATTATACAGCAGACTTTTTTTCTCATATAAACAGAAAAGATTACAGATGAACCATAAGGACAAATTCAGACAAAAAGAGCTTTAAATGATTCATAGTGTGTTTATAAATGTGCCTAGGCTTGGGAGAGAGAAGAAATATATATTAAGTCTTAGATTACAAAATATATTTTTGAAATAAAATGAAGTCCTTAAAAAGAAATAAAATAATAAAAAATACAATAAGCTATGCAAAATGGAAAATACACAGAGAACCCAAAATACAGACGCTATATGTTGTTTTTGAATTTTTTGACAGCTAAAAGACACTGAATTATGAAAACTGATAGATTCAATCAACCTATATATTTTTAAAATATCTTGAGTTGATCAAAATTTAAGTCAAAAGATGTGTTGCTTTGGGAGAGAGGCTGTGCTTTTGTTTCCAAAGTAAATGAGAGGCTGTGGATTCAATCAGAGTTAAGGAAAATCAGATTTCATCAAGGAAAACTCCCTAAAAATCCTGGCTACAAACATAAAGAAATAAACCTAAAAGAACTACAAGATACATGATGTATATTTCACCTGCTCAAACACAAAATAAGAAAAATTACCTTTGGCTAATTTATGTACAATGCACAATCTATATTTGTATTAATACAAATATATGTATGCAATATTCATATATTTTCAGAACAAGGGGACAAGACACTAATAAAAATGACCCAGTTTATCTAGGATCCAAAGCAGCTTCAAGCCTTCTGACTCAGATGATCCAGTCTCACAGAATACTCCAGCCAAGATTTAACAATTATTCAATTTTCCTCAAGGTTCCACAAAAGATGTCAATGCCTCCAAACAACAGGAAGTAGTCTGGAGAACTATGTCCACATTCCCAAAATATTGCTTAGAGATGTTTGTTATCACTTAAGGGGCATGGTTACAAGTTGTTATTGGTAATGGTCAAAAAAAAGTTAAACAAAGGAGATTAGATTCAGGAATCTTGTTCTAAAAAGAAAAGGGGGATATAGAAATGATAAGATAAAAGGGTAGATTATTGAATCTACTTTTAAACTAAAAAAGCACCTACTAGTCTTAAATATTTTACATTGGTATGGATTTTGGTTTATTGATACAAATTTAAAGTTAATTTTTGTTATATATATATATTATATATATATATATATATATATATATATATATATTCTTGTTTAAGGTATTGTGTTTATGCAACTTTTTAAAATGTAATATATAATTTAAAATACACTTAATAGTCATCTATAATAGTCAAACTTGCAGTCATGTTTTCAAGATCATACACAGATATATTTAAATAGATAGATGGTCTTCAAACACTTCAAAGACCTATAGACTATGGCATTTAATATGTTTAATAACCTAAGGCTTTTTTTGACAGTGAGACCTATCTGCTCCTGGCAGCACCAATGTACTTTGTAAAAGAATGATGGGCAGCAAAGAATTTCCTTATGGAGTCTTCTTTCTTTCTGGCAAAAGCTAGCCATGAAAGCAAATAAACTGCCCTTGCCTCAGTTGCTGACAATATACTCTCCAAACTGGACCAGCAGGATGTAAGAAATGTGACTGCCAAACTTTGCCAAGACAAGGCAGGACAATCCTATCACTTGGGAGGCAGAGTTTCACAATGGAAACAGACAGGCATGGTGACACACACCTTTAATCCCGGGAAGTGATGGCAGGAAGCAGAAAGGTATATAAGGCGTGAGGATCAGAAACTAGAAATTTTAAACTTTTAGGCTTTCAGCGTCAGTTCAGCTGAAATCCATTCGGATGAGGACCTAGAGGCTTCCCAGTTTGAAGAAACACAGTCCACTGAGGAGTTGGCAAGGTGAGGTTGGCAATGGCTTTTTCTGTCCCTCTGATCTTTCAGATTTCACCCCAGTACTTGGCCCTGGGTTTGTTTTTATTAATAAGACATTTAAAGATTTGTGTTACAACAATGCTTCTATAGCAGAGTAATAATAGAAGTAGGTTTTCCTCTATAGTCTATGACCTATCTAGTTTCAGGTTAGTAGTTCCATCCTCAACTAATAAACCAATAAAAAAAGGGGGGGGGGACCAGTTTTTTCCCCAATGTAATGTCATTGGGTATATCAACCACACTCCAAACACTACCCATGATTCAGAATACTTGTCTAAAATTAAATCAACTTCATGATTTTTGTGAGGTGTTCTTTTGCATGTGTGTGTGTGTGTGTGTGTGTAGGAGGGTGGTATTTGTTTCTTTTTAAAAATATTGTCAAGATACTGTCCATGGGACCAACATTGACTTGAGGTAAATAAGCCACAGTAAATACAGTCAGAAAGAGATACAAGAAAACACAGGAATGGGCTATTTCCTTCTACTCTACTTCTGTTCTTGGTAAAGCTAATTCTGACTGTTCTGGAAAAGGATTCAGTCACTAGACTATAAATTAAACTTCAGAGTAAGCCCCCAAAGTCTTCATTTTAATTTTAGTAATTGCCTTTTCATTGTATTAATATGCCAGGCAGGGTGAAGTCTACCCAGAACTTCTGGTTACATGGTGATGGTCCTTACAGTGGAAAAGACACTGGACTCTGGGAAGCATACTTTTGGAAATTGGGAGATCAGATGTTGAGATCTGATTTTCTAATAAGATAACCATTTCCTAATTCTCCTTTCTACTTATTTTTGGGACTTGGATCTTGATTAAAATTTCAATTGCCAAATTATCCATGGATTAACAGTTTTGTGTGGGGAAAAAAA